>NC_061779.1:8302500-8947500 GCF_022458985.1 Mugil cephalus
AATGTGTCCATTGAGTACGACAGGAAATATATCTGTGGTTTAACAAACAGTAGATTCAAAAATGAAGAAGTGAGGTAACATAAATTCCGAAGAGAAGTTAGAGCTGACTAAAAGTCCTGTTTTAATGAGCCAAGTTTACACAGGAAAAGGCCAGGGCTAATAGATCTTACGTGACACCCATCAAATATGCAAAGAACTCGACGCTCCATTTTGACCGGCCCAGTGGGAGAAGCCGGATTACTCGTCAAGATACGAAACTTACGAGGCTGTTGTGACACACTGTATCAGAACATCAAGATCCATTTTTTCATCTCATGCCGTTTCTGTGCCAGTGCTCATCACCCTAGTAAGACCTTCGGCATGTTTTCATTTCATGTTGTTCCAGCGGGCCGAGCTGACGACCTGCAGAGTAAATACAGGCCTGTTGGTACCAGGCTGCAAGATTAGACGACTGACTCAGCTCATATGAGGCTTTCCAGCTATTTGTGTGTGTGTGTGTGTGTGTGTGTGTGTGTGTGCGTACTAGGTTGGATATCAGTTATGTTTATGACAAAGACGACCCTCTCGCTGAGACTTTCAGGACATGTCCGCTCCCATCTCCCCTTTTGCTTTCACACACACACACAGAAACACAGAGTATACATCCCTGCTGTGGTATTTACAGAAGATTCCTCCATTGATAGAAAACACTGCATCAGTGGCATGCGAAGAATGTTTCATTTATAAAACACAACAAAAGGCAAACTGGTTGGAGAGTGCACGGAGATGAGAATTACCTCCTTGAAATATTTTGTCTCTTAAAATTACTTTATTCAGGGGAAGATGAGGGTTTTTTTTAGTGGAATATTTTGCTGTGAGACTCACGTCTATCTTTGTTTCCATGCAGTTAACGTATTTCAGTGAATTATCTTCATTGTGGTAGTGGGGAAAAAAAATGACAAGTTTCTAGGAACGTTTGGTTCTGGTGTGTGGGAGAAGAAGGGAGGATAGGAAGGGATTAAAGGTTGAGGTGGGGTGTGGTTGGAGGTGAGTTGGCCATGACAAACAGTTTTTGGTATGTAAGGGGTTTATAAGGATTCACACTGTAATCATAAAGATATTATCTACAGGGTTGTTTTTTTTCTCCAAATACGTTCTGCTTCAAAGTTTTAATAAATAAGTTTATCCCATAAAAGTGACCCACCAGAAATGTGTGATGTGTTTCACAGATCAGCTCTGACACCATCTGAATGTGCATATATGAATCATCCATCCACAACCCACAGGAAAGATTGATTTTCTCTGATGTAAAGGCCCGCACCCAATCATGCACAATGATTTATCAGATTTAAAATAGATAAATAAAGATGCATTTTAAAACATTTACTGATGTAGGCTGTTATTTCATCCACCCACACCCCATATGCTATTAGTCTGAAGTGTAATTTTAAGACAAAGCCCATCCAACATGCAGATTAACTCCGGTCCCTATTGATATAACCGTGACCAGTGCAGTACCCTTCTACTTTAGATGAAACTGTCAACGAGATGAAACCATTTAAACAAATTATGAAAACGTGCCACCTTGCCCCAGATTTGTAAGGAGGATTTTAATCTGTGCTTCAGAATGTAACTGCCATAAAAAGATCACAATAAGTTTAATTTCAAGCATTCACTTTGTAGTTGCCGCTCCCTCTCTTCATTAACCTTCATTAAACTGTTGCTCTCTCTGCCTCAGTCAAGGACGACAGGCTTAGCCTGAAGCACTAATCAAAAAGACACTATCGCACATCTACAATGCTTTGTTCTCACTAACACCACCACCTCTCTTCATTAACCATCATGTTCTACTAACTGCTGCTGCTTTCTCTTCATCTCACTCATTGAGCCAGGGAAGAGACATCTAAATTAAATATTTAAATAATACAAACATCAACTGACAAATACTATCAATGGTGTCTTTATTAACTCTGTGAATGAACAGGAATCAACTCTGGATCTGAAAAAAATAAACCTCAAGTTGTCTTCACACAACTAACGCCGCTCCCTCTCTTCATTAACCTACTAACTACTGCTGCTCTCTCTCGATCTCAGTCAGTGAGTCAAGGAGAACAAAAATCAAGCTAATATAAACAAAACAAACCTCAAGTAATCTACAGAGGTGGTCTTCAATAGTAGTAGTAACACCGCTCCCTCTCTTCATTAACCCAAATCTCTCCTAACTGCTGCTACTCTTTCTTGATCTTGATCACTGAGCCAGGGAGTAGAGGCCTACTTTAAATGATTTATTTACAAACGTCAACCAGCCTCAGGTGGTTTTCTGAGGTGGTCTGCATTTTTGGATTTTTGGGGATGAGGATGGTCTTAAAATGCATTTATCTCTACTTCAAAATTCCCAATAGATGTTCAAAATGGAAATTAAGTAAAAAAATAAAAATAAAAATAAAAAAAGCAGAGATTCAACGAAGCCATCAGATGACATGTGAATGTTCAATGCCAAGCAGCAGAAAAATAGTAAATAAATCATCAATGTACAGTTTGACAGGAAAGAAATGTGCGGTTTCTCTCCACGGACAGAAGTTTGTTGAGTGGAAACATTTCTGAACTGTACTGTTACAGTCATTCATGCGCAGGCTAATTCGGAAAATGCCTTAATGTGATTTAACCATATGAGAAGTAGTGGGCTGTCACTGCAGAATTTGGCATTTTAGTTTTAGATGAACACAGACGTTTTCTTAACTTATTTCTGACCATTACATCAACCTCAGCTGATGCTTCATAAATAGCATTCACAGCTCATGCAAACATTTAACAGCAGATAAAGTCAAAATTTAAAAGTATGAATTCCCCATCATCTGTTCCTTAAGAAAACATTAGGATATTTCAAATAAAACTCCACTGGCGAATGAGAAGAGTTAATAAATCACCTTGTCAACCGCATGCAGATGAACTTGTTCCAAAATTCAATATTTTCCAATCAGTAAATCATCTCTTGTATTTTTGGAACTTCCTGCCTCTGTTTCTTCACTTCCTTCGGTAGTACCACGACTTTCAGGAACTGCTGAACCGCTCAGAAGCAAAAAGGGTTATTGCATTCAGAAAATCCTCGCCTCTAATTGGCTCAACGGAAGCCGAACAAATACCAAAGAGGAAGCCGCCGTGGCAGACAGACCTGTCCTGAAGGTGAACATCCTGTTCAAAGCAGCATCCTGCTACCTTTCACTGAATTACTGCAGTCTGACATGAAACAATCAACAATGGTTTTCTGAAGAGCGTCCAGCTGTAACTGACGCTGTTTGTTCGATGTTAAAAAATAGATTTTGGTAGGTGTGCTACTGCGGTATGCTGCGTGAGTAAATGTTACCTGTTGTAAGGGTTCCTCAGCAGCAGAGCCTGGCTGCTCGGACAGCTGTCTGAAGGTGTGTGGCATCCATAAACAGGAGGAGGTACAGGATACTGCTGCTCACCTTTAATGCACACACACACACATGGTAAATACGTGATAATAATCTCTCCTTCTCAAAATCCCTGACTCTCTCAGACGTAGTTCCAATAACAATTTCCAGCTCCAGCTGCGTATAGCAGCCACATTTAAATATTTACCAATAACACGCACCAGAAGGAGATTAAAAGAGATAGGTGGGTGGATGAAAGAAGGGACGAGAGGAGGAGGCGAGGGAGTTTGTGAGTCAGGATGTTGGTGATTTATACCTCCGACAGTCGAGGTCAGAGCAGAGACACTCCCTAGGTGAGGGCTGCCATTTAAAACTATCACAGTGCAAAATTATATGTAACATTTTGTTCATAAACTTTTGTTCTGTTCTCTTCTCTGTATAAAATAGTCTCATATAGGTTGGTGCAGAAGACGACCGCCTGACTGCAGTCAAGTCCACTCACTTATATAAAAGTTATATATTAACTCTCCTAAAAGGGCAAAAAAAATGTGACTGCTCTTATGGAATTTGGCCAAAATTAACCTGGATCTGACTTATAAGACATCAGTTCTACCAACAGAGTGCAGATAAAATACTGGAAAAACCAGTGGACAGGGGCGTCACTAGGTTTTAAGGAGGCCAAGCCCCCAGGAGATGCACCGGACGTGAGAGAACGTAAGGCGTGAGCACAAAATTTCACCTAACACCAATTAAATACTGACAATTTATTTGTTATTATTATTTTAATCTGCTTTTATACACATTGCACAGCTCCAAGAGTGACGGTTAATAAAGAAAAGTGAAAAAGCTTACTTAAGTACTTGAATTAAATTAATATTAATGCTAAAAAATAAATAAATAAAACAACACCGAATTATTTAGGGGCGGCTTAAGAATATTTTATGGAGGGTTCACCCCCCCAATGATGCCAGGACCAGTGGAAAATTTGCTGTAATAACAACAAAACAAAACACAACAAAATTGCCACAATATGACATAAAACAGTCAGAGCTTTTTGTACATATTTACAGCCCAGACTTTTAGTTATATTTTGTTATATTTTTCTTATTTCTAATTATATTTATACAATATTATCACATATAGTAACAACCAAGTCAAATTCCTTGTATTGTATGTGGCAATAAATGTCAGTTTATATGTATTCAATCTGGAATTAATTTCAGTATTAGTTGGACAAGCAGATATACAACTAAATTTTATAATTTTTTTTTAGCTATTTTCTAAAACAAACTGGATCAAATGGTCATAAAAACACACACACGGTGGTAGATAATGTATTTCTCCACATAATATCCAAATTAACTGCATTTTATAATAATAATAAACAAGTCTAAAAATAAATAGCCTCACTAAAAGGGATAAAACATTACGTCTGTTTGCGTCCATCGCCTTGAACCACCTTCACTTCTCCACATCTTTAGAACAAAGAAATAAAAAAAACCCTTGTTCCTTATAATAGGAACAGCGGAGGCAGACACATACCCATAGCGTTCTGCTGAGTTAAAGCGTCTTCGTGTTTGAAGGTGTGGTTGGAGAACTGCGAGCTGTGGTGTGTGGGAGTGTGGCCGTAATTACCGGCTCCATCGAACGCAACCGCGCTGTAACCTGCAACACACAAACAAACAAAAAAAACGCACACAGGACGGTTAGATTTAAATCCTGCAAACGGTGAAATCCGTGAATTCAGTTTTAAACCTCATCTGCAGGGTGGCAGTGTCACAGAACCTGTGAGCTTGTGAAATCTGTATTTAATTGTTTAATTGTGCGTTAAATGATCATTTTTTGCAGAGGAGAATGTTATAATTTAGTCATGTGACCTCGAAGTCTGATGTATTTTGCAGTAAAATCAAAAACTTATAGAATATAAATGCAAATTACTTCACTTCCCTTACTTCACGTTTTGTTTCAGTAGCATCAATAAGAGTTCAGATTGTCTCAGGACACTTTACAGGATCCCGCTGATGAGTTTCTTAGTTGATCCTTCATATTTTCTTTTTAAACTTTGTAATATATATATATTTGTTTGTGCATTAAATTATAATTTTGTCAAGAGGAGAGCAAAATAATGTCACGTTAGATTGAAGTTTTTGTGATGAACGTCTCACTGAAGAGTTTGTCTATTGATGCCTCAGACTTAGCTGGTAAATATATTTATTTGTGCATTAAATCGTCATTTTCTAAAGAGTATAAAGAAGAGTAAATCAGTTCATTTGTATTATATATATATATAGTATCTATAACAATTCAGATTGTCTCAAAACGCTTTACAGAACCTCGTAGATGAATTTCAGACTGAGACATTAACCGTTGCTTCAGAGTTTCTTAACTGATTCTGCAGACTTTGCTTGTAAAACTGTGGAATATCTTTATTTATTTGTGCATTAAATTAATAAGTCATGTCATGTTGCATCAAAGTGTTTTTTTTTTCATAGTAAAAACAAAACTGGTGCATTTCAGGGCTCAGAATTACTTTGACTTCTACAGACTGAGCTAAATCCAATGTTATCTATCTTAAGACAAGTAAAGTATGTGTTTATTTATCCGTTAAAAGAATTTTCTGCATAGTGGAACAAAAAAGTCCAGTCACGTCACTTTAAACTCAGATTTGTAGTATTTTGCAGTTAAGTGTATCTTTCTGCAGAGGAGAACAAAATAACGTCACGCTGCAAGCTTTCACGCAGTAAAGTCAGAACCTTTAGAAAGAAAACCTCATTGTTAGACTTCCTGTACGTCTCTGCTTTTACTGTAACTGACGAGTTTAACTGATCACGCAGACTCTACGTGAAAATTGGTGTAAAATCACATTTATTTGTACATTAAAACCACAATTTTCTGCGAAGGGGAACAAAATACTGCAAAATACACGTGACTTTGAGGTGGCATGAGTGAATTAAAGTGCATTTTCCTGCAGAGAAGAAGAAAATAATGTCATAGTGCATAAAAATCAGACGTATATTGTAGTAAAGTCGAAGCATTTTAAACCTCTATATTACGTTAATTTTTCTTAAGAATAGAGAACATTTGTTCTTAATTTCTTAATTTAGTTGAATGTTTATTCAATTATTATACTTAATGTTTGATAAATATGAACCTGGAGCGTTTTCACACACATGTTCACACACTGGGTCCAGACCTGACTCATGACTTCTACTGACCTAAAGGCCACAACTCACTCCCATAAATCACAAACACACACACACACACACTATCTCACACACGCATGCTTCATTAATTAAAACACAGCACTTTCACTTTTTTTTTTTTTTTTAACTTTGCCGTGGAGGAGAGGAGGTGAAAGAAGGGAGGAGCGGGAGGGAAAAAAACTCATTAAACATCTCCATTTATCTTCCACTCACCCCTGTCTGACTTTCCGGCCTCTACGTTGAGTGTGAGTGTGTGTGTGTGTGTGTGTGCTTTGTATCGTGATACTTTTGTTGCCTTGAAGTGCGGCACTGAGGTGACAAGCGATGGGGTCAATTTGTACTCAACTGGAAAACCCAAAGTCTGGAAATACCCCCATTACTTTTCCCACCAGTTTTCTCATTTGTGACAGTGTTGAAACTCGTTCACAAACCCAAGGAACAAAAAAAAGTGTCAGTGTTTCAGCTGCACCTTTACCTCTTTTTTTAAATTTTTTTTATTTATTTTTAATATAAAACATTTAATGCATTAAATAAAAAAACGCGGCCAGTCTGGGTGTGACCCCGCGGTGCTATCAGCTCTACTGTGTGACCCGGGTCCTGCAGTAAGTTTGTTTGCCTGTGCTCGTCCAGCCACAGCGGGGAGCAGATAAAAACGGGGTGAGGGGTCGGCGGAGCTTCTTTGATTGCAATGTTATTCCTAAATTATCTGCCTGATAAGCATGTTATTACTAATTAATCTGCTGGGTAATCCCTAACAGATTAATTATCCTGCGTGAAAAGAGCAGCAGATTAGAACAACAGAGAAAAAAACAAAGTTGTATCGCTGACCTTTGACATCTTAAGGATTTTACACTTTAAGTGTAAACTTTTAAGCTAAAAAACAGTAAATGAAAGGACTTAAAAAGCAGATGTGATGTCATTCACACTCCAGCACATGGTCTGGGTTTTTAATTTTTAGTCCAAACTAAAATTACAGTTGAGCCAAACAGACGGATAAGCTGTGAGGCGTGACAAACACCAGACTCTTAGAAAAGTCAAAATGATAAATTAGGATCAACTTATCGGTGCGCCGAGGCTCAGAACTTCCTCCTTTTATCAATAAGCGGACAGAAAATCAACAGGGCTGATTGGGAAATATTTATTATTTAATAATAGTAATTATATCATAATGAAAAGTTGTTCAAGTCTTGAGAATGTCTTTCATACGAAGTCCTGATATTGGAATTATGAGCATTTCTTTTCAGGTGTTTAGTTGAGAAATGTACAGAATTGTTAAAAAAAAAAAATTTCCAGGAGAAACACAAGTCATACTGGCACAAAAAACAAACGGAGGTCATAAATTCTGTATTTTTACTTGGAAATGTCCGTTAATGCAAATTTGATCAAACACCATCAGCGCAGGCTCACAATGAGTTCTTGAATGTAACTTATTCACGGTTTTTAAGGCTCACGCATCTTTAGTTGAAGGTTTAATTAATAAATACGAAAACAATTCCTCAGCGAATAACAAGTCAAGCTGCATTATCTTTCAGTGAAGTCTAACGAGTCAGTGAAGGCAACACTTCGCACAATTTTAACCACATTAAATCATCAATCAATCACCTTCAACAGCTAACAGAGGTGTGATGTTGTGTGTGAAGGTGTTTTATTAGTAAATTCTCTAAAGCAGAAAAGAGCACAAATAAAAGATATCGTGTCGTTCACTCTCCCTCCTGCTTAAAGTTTGGGTTTTATTTTTTAAGTCCATATTTGAGAACTTACAGGATCAAACTAAAATTATAGATTAAACTAATTGTTAGAACAAAAAAACAACAAAAAAGATAAAATAATTATGTGTTTCTGTTACTACAGGTTGATTAATGCAAAAATGATTAAACACCGTCAGCACAAAGCTCAAAACGAGTTCTTGAACGTGACTTGCTCACAGTTATAAAATCTAATCTGACTTTTTAATGAAGAATTTGCCCAAACGTCACCAATCTGCCAGCTCATGACTTTAGTTGAACTTTTAGTGTCTTAATATGAAAACTATTCCTCAGCAAATGACAAAAAAATCTGAGTTTTCTGCACGTTTTCTTCTTAATTAAAGGCGAACGAGTCGTTTCAAACCAGTAACAGAGGTGTGGTGCTACTGACAAATATAAACGTGACTGATGAACTGTGAGTGATCGTGACTCAGGCTCACAGGTGTTTGCACTTAGGATTAGTCGACTCTCTTAATGTGAAAGTAATTCCTCAGCAAATATCCTCCACCTGTTCTTTTATATGTTTCTCTTAATTATTTACACAGAAATCAGTTTTGTGTATATTCAAACCCAGCGAGCTCGGGACTTTGTACGAAAGATGCAGCAACATTTTTAATACTTGCATCACGTCTTTTCCCTTAATCAAAACAAAACAAAAAAAACCCTCACATATATTTTAAGTCTAATCTGACCTTTTAATGAACAATTTGCACAAGCTCACACATCTTTGGTTGAAAGTTTAATGCCTCCACAAACGACTCTTTGGTCAATTTAAACCATGTTAAACGGCTTAAATCCAGCTAACGTGGGCGTAATGAACTGTGAATGAACAGGACTCAGACTCATATCAGGTGTTTTGCACTTCAAATTTGTATCAGAAAGTGAGCGACACTGTCACGACTGAACAAAAAGGACGTGTGGAGATGAGGTGAAGGCAGGAGTACGGCAGATACCTTCAGGAATAAACGAGGCAGACATCACGTCATTGATCAGTGATCTCAGATTTGTGTGAGTTTCAGAAGCTTCCTTTTAAATCAGATTTCACAGTTTAAAACCTGTTTAATCGTTTTTTAAACAGCTGATGCACTGTGAGCCCTCGTGGTTCAGACTCACATCCAGTGTTTGCACCTAAAATTCGTTCTGAAAAGTGAACTTCACCCCCACGAGTGGAACAGACGGGACCTCACCTGTCTGGTTGCGGGCCGCCTGCTGCGTGTCCATGCAGTTTGTCAGGTAGGGAGTGTTGCTGAACATCCTGCCGGGGGTCTGGTGGTGGTGTGAGGCGGTCACCGACGGAGGCTGGCTGGGGGCCGGCGCCGGAGGAGGGGGCGCCCCGAACGCCGCCCCGTACCTGCAAGCCCCGGTGCCCGTGAACTGCCCCGAGAAGTGGACGGTGAAGGCGCTGAGTCCGCAGTGGGGGTCCGTGTCGTGGTGGTGGGGGTCCCCGGCGGCTCCCCAGCTGGGCTCCTGTTTGATGAAGGAGTGCGCCCCCAGGGAGGTGTGGGGTCCGGCCAGGGAGGAGTAAGGGGAGGCGGCGGTGTGGAAGTCCAAGACGGGAGCCCACTGAGGGGCCGTGCTGACGGGGAGGGCCGGGCAGCCGGGGCTGGGGCCCGCCGGGACCGGCGGCAGTAGGGAGTTCAGGTCACGGACGTCTGAACCCATCGTGGTCCAGGGGAGAAAACTGGGACAAAGGGAAGCTATCTTTAAAACCGGTCTGAGCCCACTTTCAAAATCCAGCGAGCTTCTGAAGATCAGCCGCCTGTCAGTCGTCTAAGACACCACGCAGACGCTCTGGAAACTCCTCAAGTCCGGCAAAAGTTCATGGCGACGAGGGAAAGTCACTGCAGTCAAGTCGAAAGAGCAGCAGGAGAAGAAAGTGAGGACGGGATGAGACCGTCAGCTTCCACACGGCAGCAACAGAGCGTCTTTGGCTCAGAGAGATGGGGTCCATTCAGGGAGGAGGAGACGAGTCTCTGCTCTTCTCTGTGAATGGAGAAAGAGGAGTGAGGAGGAGGAGGAGAAGGAGGAGAAGGAGTAGACCTCTACACTCAGCCCCCGAGCATGTGTGTGTGTGTGTGTGAGGGGGTGGAGTCAGGAGGTGATGAGGGACAGGACCCTCTGACTTCATTCATTTACTGTAACAGAAAAAAACAAAAAATACAAAACAGGAAGATAAAACACAACTCTGACTCCAGCAGCAACGTTTTAAATATAAAAAATAAAATATACTTATATTTTTAATATTTTTTTGTTAATATGAAAATGTTTTATTGTTTAGCTGTTGTCTTAAAAAGGTGCAGAGAAACAATCGTCTCTGTCTGACGGATGTAAATCCATAAATCTATTTTATATCTAAGAGGCTGATACTGAAGCCATATTTCCTTCTTATTTTTAAGTCAAGATGTGCAACGCAATAAATACCCACCACTACATTTAATCGTCTTGTAAGATAAATATTTTTCAGGCGGTTGTGGTCGAGAAACAAAATTTAAACCGTGAAATTCACCTGATGGAAACGCGCGCATTTGAGGCCTTGCGCAGGAATTCATATAAAAATACAGAAATGAACTAAATAAACAACTCACATATTAAACCTTTTATTGTATATAGTCGGTAATTAATACGTTTATTCTATGTTAAATAAAAAACAAAGAAAAGGGGCTAACGGTGTGATTTTGTTAGCAAATGAAACATCTTTTACGCATGAACGGCCTGCAGGAATAAATCTTCTCTGATTGATCTTTTTAAGTCATGCGACTTTAAATGTTTATTTCAATCATGTCATTATTATTATTGTTAAACTGTAGATATTAAAAATCAAGCTAATACCAATAAAGTCAGTGAGATCAGAAAAAAAAATATTACGATAAGATAAAAATACACGAGGCTGCTGGTTAAAATGAATACATTAACTATTGTTTCTACTGGTATTTAACCAGATTTATATTATTAGAATAGTAGCATTTGTTTTATTTTTAATCTTTATTTATTTATTTTTGCCTTATTGCTCCTTAATTCCGGGCGCTGCCTCGCATCCTTTCTATCTTTGACTTTTGGTAATTTTCACGATGATTAATGTTCGCACGGTGTCCGGGGAAAGTCCGTTTGTGTCGTTTATGTGTGTGCGTCGAAGGGAGGACAACGTCTTATTTAATGCAAATATCATCTCGACCTTTACCACGTGTTTGAGCACTAACAGAAACAAACCCCCACAAATATATATATAAAAAGATAATATGTAATAAATAATAATAGAGAATGGAACTATTTTAGATATATTTTTCTTTACAGTAAAAACACAAAAATCTAAGCGAATTGTTACAATATATGCACGTATATAATAACCCGTTTTTTCTTATATGTATATATAAGGTTTTAAATAACAATAAAAAAAACACCATCCTGTCGGTGTTTCATTCTGCACTCAAACCAACTCTATACATAAATACAAAGTATCATTTCTGCAGCCTGAGGCCTACGACTGCGTCTAAATCCTTTTTACGCTAATCTTTTTTTCATGGGATAAACTCTTTCCGTCGTTTCTTGTCTCCCACATTTAAACTAATACCGACTCCAGCTTGTCACTGAATGAACTTACCACCAAGAAACAGCCTCCGGTTCATGTTTGTGACCCCGCAGCTGTAATTTAAGACGACCTGAAGACACCGAGACGCAGGAGGACAAGCGTGATGAAGCGTCTCCACAGATACAGTACAACGCTTCCCTGCACTCTCCGCGGTCCCTTTTATTGGTTCTCTGTGTGTTAATTTGCTCGTTTGTGTTTTCAAAACAGAATCTGGTTGATTTATGCGAGAAGATATTGTTTAACCCATTTTTTATTTAAAACTAACATTATTAGATTATTGGTGCAATTAAAATGTCCTGTTCCATATAATTAAATATGCAAAAGATGCAAAGAGTTGTAAGCTTTATTTTTGTTTTATTGTTCATTTGTTATGACACCCGAAAATTTTGCAAGAGAGAAGAGGTTATAGCCGAGGTTATAATCCTCACACATCTCACCACAGGGTGAAGGCTGGAATCGAACCTGCGCTATTTACTACACATTTCCCACCACATCACACAAAAAGATAATAATAAAAAAGATGAGTTTAAAAAGAGGAGCTCAACTCTTATTTGTGTTTGAGCAATAAAAAGTAATTTTCAACAAAGATTAAAATCAGAATTTTAAAGTATTTGACTTTGATGGCAGTGACTTCAAACTGTTTTGAGATGCTAGAAATGGTGTTAATCTATGTTTCTGTTGAAATAAAAATAAAAATGTGACGTCAGCTTTCTCTCCTCGTGTGTGTTAATGGGGGCCGGCAACATATATGCAATCATTTTAACTATAAAATGAAAGTTTTATTGCTGGTTTCGAAAAGTTTGGTCAAAAATTTTAAGGAGTCATACCCTAGTGGCCATTAGACAAACTGCAGCCTAGCAAACCTCTCACCTCCGACCTCCACTCCCTTACTTTCCACGTCACTGCAGTAAATAACGAGAGCTCTTCTGCCCCACACGCTGGAGGTAAATCTTACACTACACAAATTGTCTAGTTTTTATCTGGAGCTGCAGCCTAGAAAAAAAAAAAATTAAAACCAGAACCCTGATCAGAAAGCAGACACTAAAGATCGTTAATCTCCAAGGCCAACGTTCAGACTTTGCATTAACATCTGTCCTGGGATTAGATCACAAGCGTACAGCTGTGGACCCACCCAGGATGCTTTTGAGAGATCCCATCTCGGTCCACATTTGGAGGTGAGACACATTTGATCCTTTGGTAGTGTGAACACACAATTGAAGACCACCAGACTTTCCTCATTCATTCAGAGAAAAAAGAGGGTATGCAGGTGATGTCACAGCCAGCTGAAGTCTCCATGGTTACGGCCACTAAGTGGCAAAAAGTGACAGTTGATCATGGAGATTAGCAGCTTTAGTTTGAATCATAATTTTAAAATTATTAATAATAATAATAATAATAATAAAAAAGAGATTGACTGAACCAACAGATTTGAAAATCAGTCAGAGATGTATTTTTACAGATGTAAAAAGTTGAAATATGTCCTGTTCTTATCTAATTAACTAATTATAGTGTTTAATATGAATAGGCTGTAACTGAGTCATTAAGAAATGTGTCGGCATGTGGTGAATTATTGAAGTAATCATGCTGATTTATAAGGAGCCAGGTATCTCCTCAGTGCGTATGGAAACTTCCGCGGTTATAATCTTGTGCAGGTCCAACTAACGTCAGGGTGCAGATTAATAAATAATATCTTGTGCACAAGTCAGGAGGTGCATAACGAAAAACTCATGGTGCCGAAGCCTAAATTGTGTCAGTGTTTATTTGCATTCAAATCAAACCTGATGGGGTCACGGGCGATGCATGTAGAGACGCATTTTAATGCCAGGTGTAAACACAGGAACTAACAGCTGGTCACTAAAGATCAGATTGTCCAGGTCAGATGTTAACGTGAGGCCTGAATACAGTTATTATAGAGTCTTGTTGTATTCTGACCTTCTGGGTGTGTGAAAATGTGAATTAAGTACAGATAGGCAGAAAAGTGCTAGATTTAGGATTTTTTTTTTTTTTTTTTACAGAGGCCACACTCACGTTGTCCTTTCTAAACTTTTTAAGGTTTAATTCTTGGGTAAAAGCTGTAATTAGCATTAGATTAGAGGTTAGACACGAGGATGGTTAGGGAACGTATTATGTCAATGGAATGTCCTCACAAAGACAGAAATGTGTGTGCATATGCATGTCTCTGTGTGTGTGTGTGTGTGTTTGCGTGTATGTGCGATGTCCTTGAGCCACTGCTTCTGATTTAAGGCTGCAGGCGTATATTTACAGTTATCTCACTCTGACGGATGATGGATGCGCCCGGTGTTGCCAACTATCCTGCCGTCATGGCAACAAGCAAACAAACACACACTGATGCTGATAGGAGCGTTAGATTGTGAGAATAATGTTATTTAGACCAGGGATAGACCAGCTTTTGCTCTTGTATTGGGCAGAGCAACGAGATATATAAGCTAACTAGCTAATACAACGTTGAACACAAACAACATTAATTTGAAGCTGTGATTCTTTTGACTCGATAAGTGGTTTAATCTGAAGTTTCCTCTGCTTTTAGCTCTGGTTTAGTCTCCACCATCTCTGTCTATTGTTTGTTGACATCTGTTTAATGTCAGAAATACAAACAAATTACAAAGCCAAAAACGTAAGTTCATATGTCGAAGGAAGGAAAGAAGAATATAAGGAGCCAGCTTGTCATTTAGGACCACATCTCTGCTTAATCACAAAGTCACTGAACATATGATGTATTTACTTAATGTGCAAATGTGGACCTTTCTTTGCCTGTTTTATCAAGAACATCCGCTTTAAATTCAACATGTTTGACTAAGTTTACACGGACAAGATTTCTCCATAACTAGATTCAATATCAAAAAAGTGGTTCTGCTGCTGTGGAGCATCACATCTGCTGGAAGTATAACACAAGAAAAAGAAGTTTTTCCTCTCAATGTTATTAACGACACATAATTGATGAAGTAGAAGAAGATGAGGAGGATGTCTCCACGTCTCCAGGAGCATTTAAAACTTTGAAAATGAGATAAGAATCCATAAAGATTTGATAGTTGTCTAGATCAAGAATATTTTTAGATTTTCTTTTGTTTTGTTTTTAGGTCATTACAACAATGAAAGTGAAAAAAGTGAAGAAAGTCAACTTATTCCTACCAGAGAGAAACCAGCACATCGTGGTTATTATAAGTTATTAGTTTACCTAATTCTAATCGTTGTCCTAAAACTAAGTTTTAACAGGTTTTAACTCTGATCATTGTCGGGTCCTATAAAGAAATTTGTCCCCACAACTTAAGTAATCCACAAGAGTTTTGTTCCCACAACGTAATGAAAATACGACGACACACACACACACACACACACACACACACACACAGGCGTCACTTTTGGTAACTTTATTCTTTTGGGGATTTATTTTTGAAAACCACCTTCCAGAACTGAAACGATCTCCTCGTTATCTCGTTCCGTTGTCAGACAGCTGGACGCATTTGGTCTTAAGCCTTATTAAAAAGACATCTCCAGATTTAACGTGACGTCTCGGTTCTGGGACATATTTGTGTTTTTCCTGGTTGTTCCTCTCTGTCGGAGACAAATGGACGTTCAGCAGGCCAAGGATGCTGGCACGCTGCCACCGGTGGACAGACACGCACTGAGAGACGCACATGGACGCGGACTGAAGCATGAACATGTCACAGCTAAAGTGGGCTTTGCCTCCTCTCTGTTAATGGAAGTGTCCACTCAGCACTTTTCTTCCCATCATGCTCCTCTCTTGGAAGCGATTACAGCACTGACATGTCTCAATTCATTCAGTGCATCACAGGAAGTAGACAGCTGTGTGTTGTTGTTGTTTCCTGTCTGTTTACATGCACATTTGCTATACGTCTTGTGTGCATCCTGGGTGTACATGTGCATGTGAGTTTTTTGGTGTATCTGCGTTAAACTGATGAGCAGAGATAGATGGTGACTTCACCATCTGGAAATCTAGTCTGGCTCTCTGCGCAAAGAGAGCTGCTGACCCACGATTCAACTCTTCAACTCTGCAAAGAACAGAGAGCGCAAGAGAGAGGGAGATAGGGGGAGGTTAGGGGGAGGAGAGGGAGGCAGCGGTGCGGTGTTAAAAGTGCTTGTCATGAGCAGAGTCAGTGCGTCAGACTACTTTGTTCAGCCGTCAACAAGAGTTGTGGAAACAAGAGAATCAGACGTGCCGACACACACACGGTCGCGTTTCCATCACTTCAGAGGACACCGCGTTGACTTTCGCTCATTTGCTGGAGACTTCAGCTTAACTTAACCTCTAATTTTGGACCGGTTTTCACCCCAAAAAGAAGAGTTTTTAACATGACTAATGCAAAGTCTCACCAACACATTGGTTTACTTTATGACTGTGAAGGTTCTCTGTCATCCAGGTCATGGTTCATCCAAAGAAAAGCTGAAAATAAGGGAATTTGGCTTTCTCCAACAAACTCTACAAGTGCTGTTGCCCTCATTGTATTACATATGTATTTCTATTGTGTCCTTCAGAGTCAGGGTGTTTTTATGTTATCGCAGACGCCAATATTTCACTTATAATGAGAATTAAAATGCCTCGTGTAACTATTACAATCAGAACAGACTAATTGGGAGGAGTTTTCAGATTGAGAGAGGTGATGTAAACCTTGAAAAGTGGTGGTTTCTCTCTGGTTGGAATAAATCTGTTCTCTCTTGAGTAGGATGGACAGAAACATGGAGGTAGGAAGACAACAAGTTGTTGAAACAAGTGTTTGGAAAGACGGACCAAGCTGGCTGGGATCAATGTGGACATCTTGGTTCTTGCTTCTTCTGTTAAATCAATTCAAGGTTGTCAATAAACTTCCAGCAGATTTGATGCCCCACAGCAGAAAAAACTGACTGACTGACTATATGTGTCATGTGAACACGTGTATCTCATCAGATCTTTTTATTTAGCATCCATGTAAACAATTTAACTGAAATCTAATCAGATTTTAATCCATTCGAAAATACTGTCCATGTAAACTTTGTCAAACATGAAGAAGAAGAGTGAAATGGATGTTGAGGTTAATGAAGTGTGAACCTGTGTGCATGCAGCCATCAGTAGAAATGTGGTCGTTTTCTGCATAAGTGGTAATGTTTTGTTCTCCCAACACTAAAGCTGCATTTTTACATTTGTGTGTAATCTGACTGGTGATGCTTGCAGTGATGAACCCAGAGAGAATAGAAATGTATGACGCACTGTACGCCTCCTGCTACATCGACAAACAACAGAATGAACTGGTGGAGACTAAAACGGAGCCAAAAAGAGAGGAACATTTAAATAAACCCAATCGAGAATCCTAAAACATTCATGTTGTTCTGCCCAATACAAGACCAAAAGCAGCTTTGTCCCATATTGAAGCATGGTGGAACAAACATCGTTCTCTCCATCTAATGCTGCTATCAGCTTCAGTGAGGTTGAACACAAAGACGTCTTTTGTTCTGTGTTTTGCTGATAAATTTACACTGATCCATCATGATAAGCCTTCTCATCTCTGATAGGACTCAGGCTGAGAAATAAGCCAGCAGCACCAGGAAGTCCGTCTGCTGTTCCTCGTCTTTTTCTTTTTTATTTATTTTTTCTCCCTCTGCTCGTTCCTTTTTTCTTGCTACAAACATAAAGAAAGACAATCGCAGAGACTCTCCACACTAGCGTGGCTGCCTCTTATCCCAGAGGAGCGCTCAGGCATCCGACCAGTCCACCGATCTGGTTTGAAGATTGATGGCCCCCACGGCTAATGGAACACATTCCTGCTCTACGAACAACAAATTATCTTCAAATGAAAACTCGACAACCTTACCCCCAGTGCTTTCTCTAGACACACAGTGATTCCAGTGACCCGGGAAATATTTTGTTTTTCCATACGCAGCAGACTGGTCTCAAGGTGGAGCTTCTTTAAATTAAGAGCACATAAGTGTCACTCCTTTTTTTTGGCTTAAAAAGGATAATTATGTTCTCTTTAAAGCATCTTTAACATAAACTTGTGCAATTTGTTGCATCATTGTTTGCACACGATTACAGTACAGGTGTTTTATATTATAAATTCCCAAAGTAAGATATGGTAGCACTTTACAATAAGTGCAGTTTATAGATTCTGTTATAAATTCACTTTTATATCAGAGGTTAAGTTTAATTTTACTGCACAGTTTAAAGAAAATGCTATTTAATGAGTTTATACCTGAATTAATCATGAATTGCATGTCTATAAATTCATTCAGTAGCCATTAGTACTTGTTTAAATAATATCTTTATTAACTTACGCTTTCTAAATTGTCTTACAAACCACTGCCAACTCTTAAATAACTGGTTTGTAAATAGTTTAATATTTATTTATTATTAAACATCATAGAAATTTTGTTTTAATGCTCTATAGTTATTATTAAGTGTAATAATTAGTAATAAACAGCTGATTCATTGATACCGAATACATATATGATAACAAAATACGAAATTTGATACAAACTGAAGGAAACTGTTTTTATCATAACCCCATGTTGGGAAAGAATTCACAAAAACACCATGGTTCATGGTTCTGAAACAGCAGTAGGTAGCGACCCATTGTTTTGGGGGCAACAGCCGTAGAATAAATGATCTGTGTATTTACAGATAATTGCAAAACTTAGATTGGATCTCAAATGGTAGTAGGAGATTCAAGAGTTAAACCTGGACACTTGGGGTCAGATTAATCAGAATGCAATACCAGGGGCAATGGCAAACTCCAAATATACAACAACAGGAAAGGTATATGTAAGTGTCAGAATAGAAATAGGGAGATTCTGTTAACAGTCCAGAAAGAGTGGGAGGCAGGATCATGAGGAAAGATGAGCTACTTTTGAGCTACTTTTTGCAACAGTTTTGTCGTTTTGGGGCGGATGGATGCTTTGCATATGTGAACGTTGACTCCGTGTGTGCACATTTCTGCCTTAACACTCCCTGGGTTTGATAACTCACAGATTACAGGACGAGGAAAGGTTACCCACTGGTCACACACGCAGGTTAACAGGACAGATGCATCATTTCATGTCCTTTCAAGAGATAGGAAGAAAATAAAAAAGCAATCTGCAAAGACTCAAAAACCAAAGTTAGTACGAACAGTTTTAAGAGTTTTTTCTGACACTGGTAATGAATAGTTGCGAGAGAATTGAGTGCAGCTGTCTCGACCTTTGACCGAATGATGTTTTCTTTGGTTGATCCCAACTTTTCAGGACGTGGTGAACAGCAAACACAGGTGGTGGACCGGACTTATCCCGATCCAGACTGCATAAACACTGGCCACTTTACAAATAATATAAAAGGGAACACTAAGGGTCTTAGTAAGTAGATGTGGGACTAAGTCCAAGGGAGAAAAGGTTCAAGAGAGTGGTACTTCACAATGAACTGCTGCTTGAAATCAGTTGGAAATGAGTTCACCCTTGACTTCAATCAACAGGTTTAAAACGTAAAAAACAAGCACACATAGAGCATTTATTCACACTAAATGTACCGAGCATAACGAGTACTTCTACTAAAGGAATGTATGTATTAATAGGAGTTATCTGGAGCCACATATAAAACCATTCACCTGTTGTCCATCTCTTTTCCAAGCATAGCCACTGCTTTTGACAAATACACCATCGGTGCATATATTGAATGAAATTTCATTTCCTTGGCTCACAGTGGCATTGAATAATTTTCCCAACTGATAAGAGATATTTTGTTGCTGACAAATTAAACTCCACAGTGCTCAGATTAAGTGTATGACTATGCCAGTGTTACTCTTCTGGCACAGGGAGATAGTTGCAGACCCACCTTCCACCACATGCTGGCCTCAAACAAATAGGTGGCCTCAAGCAGGATCCATTATTGTACCCATTTCCATTTTATTTTTCCACTGGAAACATGGAAATCTACATCTACAAGATACCCTACACGTTTATATCATTACTACCGGTTTTTATTTCTTGAAAATGGTGCCCTTCCCATGATTCTCAAGTGGGTGTGGCCAGTGGAAAAGTGGTCTCACCTCATCTCATATCATCTTCTTCTACCGCTTATCCTCACTAGGGTTGGGGTGGTTGCTGGAGCCTATCCCAGCTGTCGTCGGGCGAGTGGTGGGGTACACCCTGGACAGGTCAGCAGTCTATCGCAGGGCTAACACAGAGACAAACAACCAATTGCACTCACACTTGAACCTAGGGTCAATTTAGAGTCACCAATCAGCCTAACGAGCATGTCTTTGGAGGTGGGAGGAACCCGGAGAAAACCCATGCAGACACAGGGACAGGGGAGAACGTGCAAACTCCACCCAGCCGTTGTGCCGCCCTGGAAAAGATGTCAGTAGCAATTGTTAAAAAACTTAATCACAGCACAAAAATGCACCTTAATGCAAAGAACTGCTGAATCTCTAAATGCCACTTTACCACTAAGACTTTTTTCTTTCACACAACACATCATGATCGGATCTTAATCTTGAACACTTTTAACTAGTTTAACAACTAATGCCAGTAGTTTGTTTTGCTGTTTTCTTGTGGAAGCATTGATTTCCAAACTTGCAGTTGTTGTAGATGCTTTTGTTGAAGCAGATGTGAAGTAGAGGACAGAGGGAGATGTAGTGATATACACAGACACACACACACACACACACACACACACACACACACACACACAGATGTTGGCTTTCTATCAGCATTAGCAGGCTGAGTTAAGTAAGTTATGTCCTGGCTGTTGCAGACAATCCTTCAAAGATACTATCTCTGTCTCTGAGCAGAAGGACTTCCAAATCACTATGTATGTATGTATATTTTCAACATTGAATAACTGGGCAACAAATCACCGCTCTCATCCTTTAACATCCAGCCAAATGCACCCGATGCAATCTACGGCTGCAGACATGAGTTAATATACATCTGAAAATAGATCCAAACGTTTGGCCCACTCCAGATTCCCTTTGATTTAAGTTGCCAGACACTTGAAAACAGCATGAAAAGAACAAGTGATTCATCAGTAAAATATTTTGTTAGCCTCATGTTGATCTGGTAACTTCTGGTGTACAATTAATCTACATTTATATCTTTCCTTTAACTAAGGGGGTAAGGGGGGAGGAGGGGGGGAGTGAGGTGGGGACATGTTCAGAGGAAGTGCATGAAAAAAAAAAATGAAAAAATTACAAAAACAGACTTCTTATAAACACATCAAAACCAAAATTGCACGATAAGAATAGCCTACTGCTAAAACAAAGGCTATAAATAGTATAAACAAACAGGCCGATAAAACCCTCTGCCTGCCTTCAGACAACTCTTGACCCTTCCCAGGTTTCTCCAGGTGGTAGAACATTGCACTGATAACTTACTAAACCACACAAAAAGCAACAGAGACAAAGAGAAAAAGGTCCACGACGAGAGTGAAATGTAACAAAGTTTGAACAATCAACATAACCCAGTCAAGGCCACGGTGTGATCTGAGAGCAGGGTGCTGATGGAGGCGGCTGCTCAGACTGTTTTTCATTTCATTTCATCAGTCAAAGTTATCTACATGAAAGGTGACATATAGACACTGGAAATATGTGGAAAATGTAACATTTTTAAGTAACTGCACACTATAGAGCTTTAGTAAATACTGACGTAGCGGTCGTGCTACTCACAGAACCGGGGTTACAAAAAGTAACCTAAAGTTATGTTTTCCGGAAGTGTGAAAATGATATGTTATGAGATTTATGCAGATGCTTCTTCTTCAACTTTTTTAAATCTTCATTTATATTGTCGTTAATAAGTTCTTTGGAAATACTTTATAATTGTCAATTCATAAATGATAAACTGATCATTAGCCAAGTATGGAAAATACAATTATTAAACATGTTATAGAGATGCTTATGAATTAAAAATAGATCATTTGCATTTTTAACTTCATTTACAAACCCACTAACGCTTCACAGGGTGCAGTTGTTATTATAAAGTGTCACCAAAAAGACTTAATTTACTTTCCACCCTTCCAGCACTCGACTCCCCAGCTACAGTGATCTAATGTCACCCTCCATCTTCATCTCGTCCCTCTCACTTGCTCATAACGAGCCGGACCTGGTCAGTCAACCGACCGGCCGACACAATAAAGTAGCAAACAGGGAGTCAGAGCGTAGCAGATCACCCTGCAGGCTATGAAAGTTCTGGCAAGAAAACTGAGAGGAACACCGCAACACAAGAAGAAGTACTGCATGTACATATAGTATGTGCGACTCTGTGTGTGTGTGTGTGTTGGGTTCATGGGCAGGTCAACTGAAAGTGTTTCACAAAAAGATAAAAAAAAAATGCAACGTTCTTGGCTTTTAGTCGCATAGAATCACTCTGATTTCAGTGACAGCTGTTGAGTCACAGATCTGTAATTTGTACTCAATAAATCATTGTGTGAAAATAGTGTTTTTAACAATTTGTGCGGGGAATAAGTTTCAAAACATAAAGGCTGAAAATGGATTTGGAGCAATAAAAGCATCAAGAATGAAGGAGTAGGCTGCGGAGATTACAGAGGGATAGATAGATAGATAGATAGATAGATAGATAGATAGATAGATAGATAGATAGATAGATAGATAGATAGATAGATAGATAGATAGATAGATAGATAGATAGATAGATAGATAGATAGATAGATAGATAGATCATCACTGCCAGGATTTATACTGATCAGCCACAACATTATCATACAGTTGTGATGTCATTCTCTTCTTCTGTTTTATCTTGTTTCTGAACCCCAGATCAGAGTAAATCACAGACCCAGGTCAACTCGATCTACTTGACTTGAGATTTATTGATCATGTTGATTTTAGGGGGTTGGTTTGAAAAAAACATGGTAATGTTAGTCCCTTAATGTCCCTTAACACAGCTAACCGATCAGCCACAACATAAAAACCACTGACAGGAGAAGTAAATAACATTGACCATCTTGAGACAATACAATGTTCTGACTGAACTTTTGGACCTGGCATTCATGTGGATATTGGACCACATGTTACCACCCACCTAGACCAGACCAGGCAACTCCATCCCATAGTAATGACACTCCTTAATGACAGCAGCCAGATGCCATCCAGCCTGACACAGGTACACTAAAACAGTTTAGGAACTCAAAATGCCTCCAAATTCACTAGATCCCAAACTGATTAAGTATCTGTGAGATGATCCACAGAGGCCCCTCCCCTCAACCCACAGGACCCAAAGCCCCCCCACTAACAACATTCTGTAACCAGACCCATGTCCATTCACTAACTGTTACCATAGAATATACCTACTCATATAATCCCTATATACTGTTTGTTGTATTAATTTCAGGTGGACATGTGTGTGTAATAAATTTTAAAGAACTGGACTGGACACCCATAGTGCCTCACCCAGACGCCTCTGTGCTCCATCCATCAGCACTCTACTTTTCTGCCACCTTCAACTATGTGTGTGTGTCTGTGTGTGTGTGTCTCAGCACGGTACAGTATGTGTGCACCCATTTCAAAACGTGTCTGGTCCCGTGTTTTCGTTGTAGCGTGAGCGCGTCGAGGAGGGGCGAGGACGAAGCTCAGTCATGAGGCCTCCTGCTGCAGAGTGACCGCTCACCGCCGCTCGCTCTCATGATGAAGTACCAGACACATTCCAGCACTTTAATAACAAATGGGCTGACAGGGAATGATGACGGCGGGGTATGGGTTCAGTCATCAAGTGTAATAATAGATTATTTTAACACCGTGCCGTCTGAAAGTATCTCATGCTGCGACGAGGCTTTGATAACCGGGGGACCATTGCAGACCGGTAGGAGATGTTCTGCTTTTCCCGCAGTTTCCTTAACATCTCTATCTTTTGTTTTCTTTCCACCGCAGCTCCCTCGCAGACCTCAAACTTCTATTTCTAGTCCCTCGTGTTGCTCTTGGAGGACGGCCCGACTTCACTTCCGACGCGAAAAGAAAGAACCACACGAGAAAACAAATCCAGTTCGTCTTTATCAGCGACGCGGAGACACAGAGGGAGAGATGACCACAGTGGCAGTGGGCAGGAGCTCCGCCAATCTGAATCTGATGACCCCTGACCCCATTTTTCCCACCATCTGACAGGTCATTACAGGCCGGACTGAGCGCAATCAATCAACAGCGAACAGATTAACCTCAACTCACATTATTACCCCCCTCTAAATAGTTATTTGAAAGTAAAAACACTTTATCCATCATTTTAATCAATTACTCAATCAAAAGCTACAAAAACTTTGATCCGGATCCACTCAAACGATTAAATTATCACTCTAAAATTCCAAGTTATGAACTAGATAAAAAGGGGAAAGCAGTTATCTGCAATGAGGAATGTTTACCAGTTTTAGAAAACCATTAAAAGAAGGAAAAAATAACATGAGAACAAATAACCGACAGGAACTACATACAGGAAGTGAGTAAATCAAAGCCCTGACCTCTGCGTATCAGTAAATCAGACGTCGGAGCCATTTCTAAAATTACTGCTAAGCTTCGAAAATAGAAAGATGAACCTTGGCTCCAAGACACTAAAACAAAAAAACCTGGAGAGATATTTAAGAGCTTTTTTTATTTATTTTTTTTTACTAAAAATGATAAAGAAAAATGGACTTCCACGACAAAAACAACATTGTGTACACAAAAAACACTGTTGTAGTGCTTCATTGTAAAGTGTAGGCCAGAGGAGAAGAATTGTGTATTTGTACGCTGATAACTGAGGCCAACTGTAATATTTTGTTGGCATCGTTGAGTCTGTGGGGTGGGGGGAAGGTGGGGGTGTGGGGTGTGGGGTTCACTGAGAGTGGACAGTTTTGCATTTTTTGGTTCAGCTACTGTCGAGGCTCCCCTTTGCTAAATGTGCAGTGTTGTGATGGGTAATATGCAACCATAACAACCCACAGTATGTGTCTGAGGTCAAACTATTTAGAAGCAACAATGAAATGAAAAATTACTTTTGCACCAGCACAGCAGAATCTGCTCATTCATCCAAATCATGGTGGTGTTTTACGGATGCCAGTCAGTTTTCTGGGAAAATCGCTCTTGTGTCTTAAAGGGTGATTCTTTGTTATGACTTTAACACAAGTTCTTCATAAAGAGTGTAGAAAATTATCTACAACAGCACTTGCTTGGTCACTTAAGGTGTGATTTGAGAAGATGGGAATGAAAGTCTTAATCTTGGGACTTGGTTTTGAAGTTGTTGGTATTTGATAGGTCGTTAACTCTGGACTTGTACGTCTTGACAAAAGCCTTCATTTGTTGGTCTTTACTTGAGCTTGACTGAGCACTGACTTCTTCTCGACTTGACTTGTGGTTTACTTGCAACTTTTTAGTGACATTAGACATGTTGACCTTGGAACACTTGGATATTCTAGTCATGACTAAAAATGTTCTAATGTTGAGTTGGGACTTGATTATGATCTTGTACCTTAATAGGAGGTTGTTTGGTCTCAGTAGGTACTTGATTTGATAGCAGCTTACTATACTTTACTCACTAGAGACTTGTTGGTCTCTGGATTCACTGTTCCTGACTTGTGACTCTTAGACTTGAATCTTGAGATTGGACTTTTTGGCCCTTGAATGGTGATTTATCTGTCTTGACTTGAACTTGACATATTCCTTTGAGATTTTTTTTTTTGTTTGTTTTGGTCCTTGCTAAAGACTTGAGAACTCTGTAGGGAATTGATTCTAAAATAGTTGGGACATGTTGGTCATTATTAAAGATCTAACTCTGGATTCATTGGTCCTTACTTGGGACTTATTAGTGTCCTGTTGGTGTTTGTGATTGTAAGTTTTCGTCTAGACTCAAGACTTCTTAAACTTGACTTGGAAGTTCTTGATCTTGACTTTGTGTTAACTGTGAAGTACTTAAGACTTCTTGATCTCAATAAGGACTTGATTTGGAAGTTTTTTTTGGAAGGCCTTTAGTAAAGACTTGACTTGGGGCTTGCTGGTCTAGATCTGGGTCTTGACAATGTATTTGTGGGCTTTAACAAAAATCAATTAACTTGGAACTTTTTAATCTTTGTCTAATGATTTTGTACTTCTTAGTCTTGACAAGAGCCTTGATTTGGGAGTCGTCTTCAATTGGACTTGGCTTGGATTGGAGTTTCTAGGTTCTTGGGAATTTTATCGCTGGCTTGTTGGCTGAGACTATAAGCTTAACTTGGAACGTCTTATTGTTGACATAGGACTATTGGTCCTGGCTAGGGGCTTGAGTTTGAACTTATCTTCTTATGTTTTGTACACGCCTCATTACAACAATGCTAACCTATTCATTTGTTATTTTAGGTCCTTCCTAATGTCCATACTTTAAGAAACAAGCATTGTGTTCACTTTTAGCTAGATTGTCGGATCTGTATGGTCACGTCCACAGAGAATTAAACATTGTCTCATAGGGCCTACTACTGCCTTGTCATTTTCATATTTATATCTTCATTTGACTAAGAAATGGTCAAAGGTCTTGATTTGACCTCATTTAAAGTCAAACTGTGGCACGTGAAAAAAAAATTACCCCCTTGTGATTCTGTTTGTATTTGTTTTGTCCTTTTATTCACTCTTTATCTCCTGGGTCTTGGCCCCTTCAGCATACCAGGGGGTCATCCAGACGTGTCCCCCAGTAGGGAAGGCCTGCTCTCTGGTTAGAAGGCAGTGGGTCCATGGAAAACCGCAGAGGCCATGGGCCATGGAGAGTGGGAAAGTGACACTGGCTCTGCTAATGGAATAATAATAGAGAAAGACATTAATCTGTGTCGCTGCTTTACTATCAAAACAAACAGAGAGGGATTACTTGTGCATGTTTAATCACGATCACATCACTTTCCGCTCTCCTGACTCTTCTTTAGAAGCAGTGAAATGGGACCTGTGAGGTTTTTATGTGACCTTACAGCATCAGTGACCCGTGTGTTTGTCACTAGGACTGACTAGTAGTCAGATGGTAATCAGAAGAAAGACGTTATGTCTTTGTTACCAGCTCATGAGTTGGCAAGAGAATATACATTTTTATGAAGAAAACACAGATCAAAGAGGATAGAGACAACTGAGACAATTTGTTCTTTTCACTATGTAATTAATTTTGCCACCATCAAATGGAACTTGCCAACTCATGATTACAACATGGAAATGTACACAAAATGCTTGGTGTTCATGTAGAACTGTTAGGGCTCAGGAAAACAGAAAAAAAAAATGTTTGCGTGGCGTTTCCCCAGTTTACAAGAATGGATTATTTTTACAACGCTTATAAAACGCACACACCGATCAGGCATAATATTAAGACCACCTATCTAATATTTTATAGGTCTCTATTGTGCCTCCAGAACCGTTATGACTCATCAGAGAATGGAGATGGACATGGAGAGTGTCCTTTGGTGTGGGGTAACACAATGTTGTTAGTGGGGGGCCTCTGAGTTCTGTAAGTTGAGGGGAGGGGCCTCTGTGGATCATTCCACAAATACTTGTAGTGAATTTGGGGGCCCGGTCAACACCTTGTGCTCTTTTCATGTTTTTGTTTGTTTGTTGAGTTGTTCCTAAACTGTTTTTGTGTGTCTGTGTCAGGCTGCATCCTGCTGGGGATGGCTTGTATTGTCTCAAGATGGTAAATGTCATTTACTTCTCCTGTCAGTGGTTTTAATGTTGTGGCTGATTGGTGTATAGCTGTGAAAAGGAACAAACGTTCCTCACATTAACACATTTTTTCCAAGTTAAACTCCTAGAACCAACGAGATCGATAAATCTCAAGTCAAACTATTGTTCGGCCTCCCATTGGCCTCTAACTGGGAGTGCAAGTGTCTTTGGATGGTGCATGGCCTTGATAACCTTAACTTGCTACACCTGAGAAGAAGCAGATAAACAGATGGTTAAAAAGGTCAGAGGAGACACCACTTTCAGCAGCAGTAAGTCACTATGTAGGTGCGTGGAATCATTCGTTCCTCTAATAAGTTCTTAACTGGCCTGATAACACTTCTATGCTCGATGTACACGGCTAAAAATTATGAGCATTTTTCCACAGTCCTGACTTTTCCACAAATCAGGTGTTACATGACATGGTTGGTTTATTGTTTCGGCCTCACAGGTCCCATCTATTTGAAACAAAACAAGGTCAACCATAGCAGCCGTTATCTACGAGTTCAAGCTGTAGTTCAATGTCAAAACAAGAGGGTTGTTACGCACCGCGAGGCCTGTGATCTTTGACGTTTTTTTTTTTCAAGCGGCGAACGAAATACATTTGTAGCAGAGTGGAGGTTGGCGGGTTGTTCTGGGTCTGTGATTTAAGAGGAAGTGTCTGATTTAGGGGAAACTAAAAAAAAAAAAAAAAAAAACAGAAATCTTCTGATCTGGGTTTCAGAAACAAGATGACAAAAAAAAAGCAGAAGAAAAGAACGAGATCATGCCTGTGACGGGTTTATACGGCACCATACCCACCATGTACAGACCAGCAGGGGGAAGGACAGCCGACACCTAATATTTGTGTCTTTGCGTGACCTCCAGACTGAGGATTTAGGCCTCGACTCCATCAATAACAAAATGGCTTCATCTTATGTGGAGACACACACTCTGACACTCACACACATTCCTGCAGATATATAGGCATCAGTGACAGTGTCGGCCTGTGGGAGGACCATGTACCCATAAGAAGTTAAAGCCTTCCCAGGAAATCAGAAACGTATGTCTGCTGCCTCGGTGGTCCTCTGTGGAGGATAATTCAGTCACAGTCCACAGAGTATCTCGTCTCTATCTCTCACTGCTCTTTGCTTCCTCTTTAATGTCTTTGCTTGTGTCTCCATCACATCTTCAAGAGTCTGCAAGAATTTGTAATGGCACATATTAAGTCTTATTATATTAAGTCTTAGTTTTTCAGGATTTAAATCTATGACACATCCATAGTCTTGAGCAGCTGAAAGCAAAACCAATCTGCAAATTATGGAATCACTCTTCTCAAACTTCTGATTTTATCGACAATTTAAGTGAAATATGTTTCTTTTATTAAACTTACTATACTGATACTATTCAACTTGGGTCTTGATCATGAACATTGTAGTTATGACAAGAGCTTTGTTTGGGGATTTGTTAGCACTGACAAAGGCTTAAATTTGGACATATAAGGTGTGAATTTTTAGTGATTAATTATAGGACTTCACTTTGGTCCTGGTTCTTGATCTGGATTCAGAGCTTGTTGGTCTATAGTTAAGATTGGAATTGTGACTTGACTTTGTATTTCTTAGTCTTGTTAACCTTGATTTGGGTTTGATTTGAGAATTTTTGAGAACTACATCTTGACTTGAAGTTTAATTACAACATTTTTAGGGATTTATTATAGAACTTGATGTTGGACATGTTGGCCATGGGGCTTGATTTGGAACTTATTGGTCTACTCTAAGAGCTGAATTTGTGAATTGACTCCATAGTACAATAGTACTTCATAGCTATGACAAGAGCTTTGCTCATAGATTTCTTAGCTGATCAAGGTTTAAATTAGGATATACTGGGTCTTGACTTGGGAATGTTTAGTAATTAATTATAGAACTTGACTTTGGACATGTTGGTCCTTGTTCTTGTTGGTTTATGCTAAGCGCTGGCGTTGGGACCTATCTTGATTTAGGACGTACAAGGTTTTGACATGAGAATTTTTTTGTGATAAGTTATAAGACTTGACACTGGACATGTTGTTCTTGGTTTGGTCTAAACAAAGGACTGGAACTTATTGATCTTTAACTTATTCTGATATCATTCACAGAGACAGTTTTGCCAAGAAAAATAACTTGAATGACTGTTACATCCAGCTCTGCAGAACCTCGTCATGTTTAACCTCTTGTGGGTTTGGGCATTTCCTGTTTTATTTTGTAGTAACTAAGTTTAACTCTTATCATTTCAGATGTCTCCACGATCACTTCCCTGATTGTTTGCCCCTCCCTGATGTGTCTCATCTGTGCATCATTATTCCGTTTGTATTTAGTCTCCGTGTTTCCTTCTTCCTTTGTCACTTCATCACTGTATCCCATGTCAGTGTCATTGTAGTCTTTTTCTTGTGTGCTTTGTAACTTTTTTCTCATTATATTTGGAAGTTTCACGTTACAGACATGTAACTCAAACGAGGATCTGTCTCTAAAATTGATCAAACCATATCAAACCTCAACATCAGACCTCAAAAAAAAACTGTGTAACAGACAAATTAATATGTCCTGCTCCCAATAAGGGCATCAGATCAGAAAATGAATCAAATATCACTTCAGATATTTGAAGATCTTATGCGCATTTATGAATCAAAATTCACAAACAGTTTAGTCTGAATCAGTAACGGCACAGAGATTTGCCATTTAACTTTATATCTGATGATGTGGTTTACAATTAGATGTTAATATTGCTTTCAAAACTTAAATGTCACAGGAGCGGTGTGTAAGGATCATCTGTGAATTGAGCAAAGTCTAAGAATCTCTCACAAGAGAAGAGAAGAAAAAGTCAAGATGCTACTGGAAGATCATCTGCAAAATAAAAGTTATAGCTAAAAAAAGGGTAAAAGAAGTGAAATTATATAATTTATGATAAAATACAGGAGCAAGGCACAGAAAGAACCTAAAGTCTGCATCTCCCATGTGTCATCTTTTTGGTTGTATTTCTTCCCACAATGTTCTCTGTCTCCTCCATGTGCATCTGAAAGATAACTCATAAGTTGTAGAGTCTGATAGCTGTTTGCAAACGGCTGCAGTGTAAGGCCCTGGGCTTATTTAAGAGTCTATAAATGATGCGCAGGGCGAACCTTTCAACCCTGCTGACCTCTGACAGCGGGGCAGCGCTTCAGAGATTATCTTCCCCTGGTCTGTTCTGAAAGCCGAGAGGAGCTAGCGTTCATGTGTAGGTTGAGAACAAGTGATTCACAGCGGAGGACACACTCTCAGAGAGACTGGGAGCACAGTCAGTCATGGCGAGCCCCGCGAAGGAATGGTGAAGCTTGTTATTTATCAGCGTCGCGAGGTTTCACCGCAGTAAAACCGCGCAGAGATAGAAACCACAGGAGACAAACAGCGCGACTATATTTCACACGCAAGAATAAGAAATACCACGTGAAGAAAACGGTAAAACACTGGAAGGTTTTACTGCGGATGACTTGTTTTTGTTTTATTCATTTCAACTGATGCAGCGTTCAGCTGTTGAATGGGCGGGGAACTGATTTACGCCAAAACTGACGGCGAGACCTCACAGATTTGGTTTGGGAAGAATGGATTCAGGCTTCAGCTCAAATAAGGCGACTGGAAAAAGTCAAGGAAGGGCCTATAAAAAAAAAGGATTGGACGTAGAATGAAAATGTGAAGGGTTGCATTCTTTCTAGTGGCCAGAAGGGGGCGACTCAAATATATGGTCACATTTAGTAGCACGCTTTTTACGTGTTTTGCGAATGAGCTGCAACTCTCGTAAAGTCTTGTCTCGTGATATCCCATAATGCTCTTAAATTCTCGTCACGCAAGACTTCACATTGAGGAAATGAACTTCAAATGAACTGGTCACATGACCCCCTGCGTCATCTTCAGTGACGCCGGTGTCAGGAAAATGCGGAAAAAGTGTTTCCAGTGCAATTTTGCGATTAACTTTTATTTCCGTTACGTCTGAAAAACCACCTCATGAGAGTGTAAAAGTGTTGTAGCTTTCGATATTTGAGAGGTTTTTCCAAATGTAGGTGTTTCCATTACCAGTGTTTTATTGCGATACTTGGGTTTTGTGCATTTATAGAGGAAATGGAAACAGCAAGTGACTGTATCTGGACTCTCTCCACTGGGAACCAATTATGCTCCTGTAAAGATCTGCTGGGCCAATCAGATCGTTTGGGGCGGGACTTTATGTGGACAGAAGAGTAACAGTAGTCATCTGAGAGAGGTAAAGTTAAGTTTGTTTACAACAAAATGTCTCTGATTGGCTGTTGGACTATCCAGTGGCAAAGCATTTAGAGTAGAATAGAAAACAAATCAGACAAGGAACCTTTGGAAGTACTCCTGTTTCCACTCCTAAATTAAGTTCCATGTCTCTCCTTTGGGAACTGGTACTTTTGAAAAACACAGGAACTCTGGGGCTTGCAGCACTGAGCAGTTTGGACTAACCCAGTATTTGTATTGGTAGGATTTTATCTCAAATTTCCCCAACAGCTCGTAAAATCTGCTTGCTTAATTTAAGTCTAGCATTTCGAATCTGCTTTCCCCGCTTGTTGCCTCTTTTCCATGGTTAATTAAGAAAGTAATCCTAAACAGCATCAGAGGTTGAATCTCCTCCATGCTTACACCTATGACTGACACCTGTTGGTGGCGCTGTATCATCTTCACATAAGGCTGGACATATCAATCTGCTGAGATTTATATTTTAGTCACAGTTTCTCTTCTATATGTCCAGTTAATTATCCCTCACAGAATTCATGCTAATGCAGCTTCTCTTTATGTCTGTGCGCTGCAGGAGCTTCTCCATCCTCACCTGTAGTAAAAGGTGGGACGTGGACAGAGTATGACACTCAAATCCAGAAAAGACAGTTACACTGGATGCAGATTCACTTCTGTGGTGGAAAATAAATGAGCCAACATTTTCCTCTCTGAGCAATTTTTATATTTATTATTACATTATTGCCTTTGTTTCCTTATTTTGCTCAGCTGACTCTGTTACTGACTTTATTTTCAATTGTGGTGTTGACATTGTCATATTTATAGTTTTGTTTGCTTTTTCTTACTTTGCACTAATGACCTTTTTCTAAAATAATTGCATGTAGTAAAAAGGGAATTATTTAATCTTTATACTATTAAATTGTTTTATAGTGTAATTAGTTAAGAAAAAAACGGTTTATTTGCCTAAATATTTGTCCTGTATTTTATCATAATCAACTAACTAAAGAGAAAATTACAAAGTTATTCAATAATCATGGCATTTCAAGAAAAGGTATCATATTGGTATCTGCGATACCAACCCAGTATTTACTTAGTATCGGATTGATACTAAAATTCACAGTATCGCCCAGCCCTATCTTCAAGTAAGTTTAAGCTTGAAGAGTAAAAGAGTAAAATATATATGCATAAAAACAACAATCACTCATGTAACATGGATTCATTGAACTTCTTAAGTGAAGTAAAGGTCTTTGAATGGAAAAGCAGCTTAAATACATTAAAATATAAGTCAACAAAGCTAAATATTATCTATTAAATCCATACATTTACACCCTAAATCTTGTGTTGCTGCAGTGTTACCTTTGTGGTACATTTAGGTCTGGATCAAGTTTTGGAAAGAAAAGGGGTGCAGGAAAAAAATAGTGGTGAAAAATATAAATAAATAAAAATGTTGCAAGCACAGAGGTCCTGTATTGTCACGTTCAGTTAAAATGAAAGGGGGAAAAGGTGTTTTGATTGCTAAAAGCTTCATGCAAAAAAAAGAATGCAAAAAGAAAGATCTCCTCTCTAATGAAATGTGAGTTAAGAAGAGCACTCTCTCCATAATAATCTATTGAGTTAAGCATTTTTACAGGGCCAGAGGAGCAGCTGCACTCCTTCACTTTAAGACTGCAGAGTACACTCGGAGTGCCAGGACTGCACTCAGCCTCCGTCTCAGCGGACGTCCACCGCTCGGTTTAATACGACTTCCCGGCGAGATTTACTGTGATGGCTTTTGAGGCAAAGAGGTATAATGTGACAAAACATGGCCCCATAACCCTGCGATATTCAACCATGTTTAGTGGTGGTGAGACCCGTTTAACTGGAGGATTGGCAAATATATAGCGTTCCTCCCTTCTCATGTACAGAATTTCAATAAAATGGGGCAGTAAATCAGGGCTGGATTCGAACTTGTGGCTGCTTTCCGTTTTTTTTTTTCCCCTGTATATGCCTGTGTTTGAGAAAAGGAGGTTAAGGTGAGTGGGTGTGTGCCTATTATTACCATCTATTATTGAGTTGCTGCTTAGTGCAAGAGTTCAGGTTCTCGAGAAACCAACTATTCTGTTGTTTTATACAAATACAGAAAGTGTGGGCATGAAATCACTCTCATGGGTCATTTGTGATTACAATAAATGGGTGCACCCTCTAGAGGCCATTCATTTAGGTTATGACAGTGTAGGCGAATGGCGATGTGCTTACACCGATCAGCCACAACATTAAAACCACTGATGGGAGGAACAAATAACACTGACCATCTTGTGATGGTTCAATGTTCTGCTGGGAAACTTTTGGACCTGGAATTCACTTGTATGTTAGTTCGACATGTACCACCCACCTAGACCAGACAAAGCACCCCCACCCCATATCAATGACACTCCTTAATGACAGCAGTCATCCCCAGCAGGATGAGATGATTCACTGATAAACACACACAAAAACTGTTTAAAAAACAGCACAAGGTGTTGACCTGGCCTCCAAATTCACTAGAACCAAAACTGATCAAGTATCAGAGACCCCTCCCCTCAGCCAGGGGCGGACTGGGACGAAAAACCGTCCATGGCATTTTGGACCAGTCCAGCCCACCACATTGTTGGATGCCAACTATGCAACTCTTTAAAACCATGTATGTACCTTAAGCCATGCAATGAGTTAACTTTCTATGGGGAAGCTGTCAGGTCCAGAATTACTGGAACTACTGAAGTTATTTATCTTGTTATCTCTCTCTCCACATACTTTATCTAGCAAACACTGAAACACAATGCGGCTCACTTTACAGTAGGCCTATTACAGTCAGCGTGGCAGGTCACTTATGGCGGAACTCTTTCAAATTTGAGATCTTGAGAAAACAAAGCTCGTCATGAGGTGATTGGGCCAGTGAGGAAAATAACCAATGGGCCGTAGAGCAGCGTGTGTCAAACTAAACCCTTGCACTGACTTTGTTTTTTGTTTTTTAGTCGAATGCATTATGCACGACCAAAACGAAAGGGGTCGGTGTTTAACAATGTGATTGGGCCTGGTCAGTGTCAATCCGGCTGCTGATCTACTGGTTTTATGGGCTGGTCAGACCAATATATCATTTTTTTTGAAAAAAGTGTTGGGACGCTCAACTCAAATAGCACATTAGCACACAGATTAAAATACCCGGTGTGCCAGACGGCCAGTCTGTCCTTGCTCTCAACACACAGGACTCAATGGCCCCAACTTACATCATTGGGTTCCCACCGGACGCCCTCAGAAGGCCCATGTCCTTTCTCTGATGAGTCACAACTGCTTTGGAGGCACAAGAGACACTTACACAATATTAGGTAGGAGGTCGTGCTGTCTATTCATAGAAGGTTGAAACAAGCAACGCTCTGGTAATTCAAGTTGGAGAACTAGTTGGATACAAGTCCAAAACCCGTGAGGTGTTTTAACATCAGATAACAAACACTCATCTCATTGTGTTGTGGGTGAGGGAGGCGGGTGGGGGTGCATTGATGGAATGTGAATGTCAGCGGTCTCTTTATTTACCCTCCATATAAAACACTGGGCAGTAATTAACAGCAGGTATCCTCCCCAGACGGAGGGTAATTGACTGTTTCAAAGCGCCAGCAGCTTCATAACTGAGACGGCTGCATAAATACGAGAGGCCGAAACTGTATGTGAGGGAGAAATGTGTAGGCGTTTGCATGCGTGAGTGTATTCAAATTAATTCCCTTTATATTCCACCCCCCCAAACCTCTCCTCCCCTCCCCTCCTTAACTCCCACTAAGGATAAGGGTCAGCGGTGACGGTGGGCACAGCCGCTCAAACGCTCCAGGTTTCTTTACGAGTGCATTAACATTCAGGCGTATTCATTATGAGTGAGTGTTGTAAGATGGACCAAGCGGAGGCCTCGTGCCACCATCAAATGAGCACTGTTAAAATTTAGTATGCAGGCAGAATATTTTAAAAGCTGTGGGGGACAGAGGTGTCTTTTCTGGTCAAGGTTTGGTGAAGTTTTTTCTTGCCAACCTTTGCCTCAGACGGTGCCTGCTCTAGGCTGAATATGTGAAATAATAAATTAATGTAAGTAAAAGCTTCAAACTGATGCCAAGACCAAATAATGCCAACGAGAGCTTGGGCAATGACAACTTCGTACTGGTTTAGGTGGTAACAGGAAAAAAAGGAGGGCCCAAATGCAAGACGCGACAGGAATGATAACAAGAAGGCACTGCAATAATGGGCAGGTAATTCAAATACATTCAAAGAACGAAACAAAAAACAAGTCATATGGAATCAGGAAACACAGGAAGTAGTCAGGAGGAGCTCCAACGCAGCTAACAAACTTGTGTAGAGGTAAAACCAAGAGAAAGACACAGAGGCAAGAAGGAAGTAAATCAGGAAGAACAAAGGAGTAAAACTGAAACTCAAAGGAAGATCTAATTCAGTATCATGACACTTTGCTGATTTGCCACTTGGTTGAACATAGTAGCTACAAGAGCCGGATGGAGAAAACACTGATAATGAATTATGTAAGAAGTCAATGCTGCCACCTGTGATTTGTCACGAAGCTACTGGCTCAGCTTTCTTTGCAAATTGTTGGTAAAAGCAACTCCTCAGCTTCCTGCCTGCCTTCATCTTAATCTGCCACTATTAAGAATAAATATCGTTCTGATTGATAAAATCGCTAAGAAACCACATTTTATTATTTGCACCAGGCTGCAAACGAGTTTACTTCTGGTGTAGAGTTTAACATGTTGAAAAAACATGGACGACAAGTCTCCTCTTCCTCCCACAGGCCTCCCACACTCCCTCTGGTCTCACTGGTGTTTTCCTTTAATTAATACTGCGTTCTCCTCCACCTCCACCATTTACAAGGAAATATTGGATTATACGCCGTACTTATTTTCCTTTTCCTACTCTACTCTGCTCTTCCCTGATCATCATGATGTCACATCCTGTTTCTATAGCATCAAATGACTAAAACAAAACTTCTATGAAAATGGACACTTCAACATGCGTCGGTATTACATTAACTACCTAAAATATCCGCTAACATGGAGGAGGTAGATCTTATGACCTATGCTGCGGCCAGCCACCAGGGGGAGCTCTACTTGCTTTGGCTTCACTTCAGAGGAGCTGACATGGTGTCCACTTTTTATACAGTCGACCTACAGTGTTGATTCAACTTCAGAGCCAGACTCTCACAGACATTTGCTTTGAATACTTCTCTATTTATCAGAGGCATTTTTGTCTTGACCCATGGAAACTGAATTTAAAAAAGGTCCCTGGCTGATTCACAATGAGATAAAGAATTACGTGTTTTGCTGACGAATCTGCTGATAAACTGACATATCTGACTGTCCTTAGGTCACATCAGCTTGCAGGATAATCTATGGTAACTAGAGACATCCTGTCTGTTTATCTGCAACTACTTCTTAATTAAATCCTCTGCAACTGATTCAAGTTAAGGACAAGATGTAAGCATCTTCCTAAGCTCTACATTACATTAGTTGCAATGAAACTAATGAAAATCCTAGTGTCTGCGGTCAGCTGCTTCATTATCCCGAGTGGCCATATGTTCCTTCCGTCGTCATCCTCAGAGGGAACATAAAGTTAACGAGAAGCTCATTACGATGCGTTAATTGGACAGTGTGTTTTCTAATTGATGTTTTTGTTAATTGGGGCTTGAGTGCTAATTGTTATTTGTCTTTAATAGGCGTTGACACACACTGACCAGTTGTGTACCGAGTTGTAATTGCCTCAACAACAACAGCGGCAACAAGACAAACAACAATTAGAGCTCCTCAGAGACAAGCCACCTTGATTGGGCATGTAGTTAATTAATGTTAATTAGCCTGTTAATAGATACCAGCCTTGTAAGTGGACTAACTGGTGCTCTTTCTCTTTGTCTACCCAGCTGTCTGAAGTGAAATGCACACACAACGTTATTGTTGCTTCAATAGATTACTCATTGATTGATAAGGTCTCTGCAACAAACGTCATTTTTGGTTAAAATAAATAAATTTGGAAGGAAGGTCCGGGAATTTGTTCCCAGGGCAGACGATTATCTCTGTTATCAGTTAGTGAAATGCCTGAAATTAGTGACGAAGAAGATTTCCTCTCAGTTTTTTATTCTTATTATGTTTTTATTAATCTCCCTTTAAGCTGTCTTTCCCCACTGTAGAATCAATATTGGGTTATCTTATCGTAGTGTATCGCATTTCATGGCATCATATCGTATTCCTCCCAATGTATTGTATCGTATTTGGCCTCATATCAATATATATATACATATATATATATATATATATATATATATATATATATATGATGGTGCATACATATTAAAACTAATAACACATAAAAACGTATGTTTAAACTGAACCAGTGGAGAAATAAAACAGGAAGAAACGACAACAACAAATGAACGGTGCCTTTTTTCCCACTCTGACAAATAACACAAACTCAAAGTGGAAGTCTTGAAAACATTTAAACCTACGTTAGCATCATGCGAGCGAAGAAGAAGTTTATGATGGTTTAGTTGTCAGTGCGTCGTCTTTTGGGCAGATGGAGTCTCTCTGCGTTGAGAAACTGTTCGATTTTGGAGATCTGAGCTCTGAGGGACGACTGCTGGTCTTCTCCTTCCTGGGAGAAGCAGGGTGGTTCACAGTCCGACTCTGAGCTAGCACCCGCCGCTGAGGTAGGAACTCTGCGACACCTGATTTAAAGAGAAACCCTCAGTAAAAACTAGTCCAAGTAGAAGAGATGTTGAAAAAGTTTTCTCTACATAAATATAAACGAATGAATTCTAACATAACAATCTTGCGCCATATGTTAGCTTCGTGAAGTCAGTGCAATGATTAAGGCTGAATAACAAAAACACTTCAATCCAGTTTAACAGCACCACAAACTACATCCTCCAGAATGATAGTACACTTCAGCTATTACCTTTCTGATGCTGTGTCAACATAAAATTAACATTATGAAGGAGGAAGACGAGGGTTTTCTTTATGTCTCTTAAATGTACTCACTCTGGGGCAGTAGAGACTGGAAAAGAACTGATGGACCAAGAAGACCTGTCATCCTGTAAACATTACAGAAAAATAATATAACTCACTTTGATACATTTTGTTTTGTTTTAAACACTGATCAGGCATTACATTATGACCCCCTTCCTTTTTGTGTAGGACTCCCTTGTGTCTCGAAGACATTTGTGACTCATCAAACAGTTGTGAGGGTCCTGTGGTGTCTGGCAACTATGGGTTGAGGGGAGGGACCTCTATGGATCATCCCACAGATACTTGATCAGTTCGGGAGGTTGCCAGGTCAACACCTTGTGCAGTTTTTCATGTTTTTTGAGTTGTTTCTAAACTGTTTTTGTGTGTCTGTCTGTGTCAGGCTGCCATGAAGGAGTGGCATTCCTATAGAGTTGGAGTGTCTGGTCTGGTCTAGGTGGGTGATAAATGTCTAAGTAACATCCACACAAATGAACACCAGGCCCAAACGTTTCCTGGCAGAACACTGAATTGTCACAACATGTTATTTATTTCTCCTGTCAGTGGTCATAATGTTGTGGCTGTAAATAAAAAGCACCTCAAGATTTCATTATTGCTCGTGCCTCATGAGGAACACTAACTGATAAACAAATGTGAGGCAGGGAATGAGCAGTGGCAACTGATATGTAACAGTATCCAGGTCAGACTCAGACTGAACTCCGTCCAACGTTCCCAGTGTTTTAACGTCCACATACAAAAAAAAATGAAAGTTTCGTCCTTCGCTACGATTTGTTAAACTATCACACCAGGCTTTTTTTCCTCTCATGTTTCACTCTCTCTCCCTCAACTACCAGCACCTGGATCGTATAAAACACAGAGCGACAGTATATGGCGACAAAAAAAAAAAATTAAAAAAAAATGAGGGAATGAATGAACGAAAAAAAAATAGAGAAACGGCAAGTGGGTGAGAGACAAATGATGAAGTGAGAGAGGAAGAGAAAGAGCGAGGAGATGGATAAAGACTGAGTAGGTGAGAGAGGAGACGACCCAAGCGTCATTAGGTGGATTTTTCTCCACAGGTCATTCGTTCTCTGTCTGTCTGTCTACGAGCTACGTCCTTTCACTCAACACCTGAGTCAACATTAATCAAACAGACACACAGTCTCGGTTTGTCCTTAGATTCTGCTAAACATGTTGTCCTGCTTGGTTTTTATTCTTTTAAATGTCTTATTGGGACTTGCCAGGTTTATAAAACAGATACATTCATTAGACCAGAGCACATATTTCCCTCTAGGTTCCACTAAAGACAAATTTTTAGAAAATAATAAAGCTCTGAATCCTTGGACTGACCTCGAACCAATTCGTTTGATAAAGAAAATGCTTTATAAAGTTGATCCCAGCGTCCTCTGAGGCACGTTTCTATGCGAACACGACACTGTGACCATTTCCTGCTGTTCAGCATCAAGCTGTAACGTGAGAGCAACGGTATGGTTTCCCTGTGATGAAATATCCCTGGACCCGAGCTTCAGCAGCTGAAATTCAACTTTCCACAATGTGGTAATCTGAGACCATGTAGTGAGGAATCATTAATAAAACATGTAAACATCTGCCACATTACACTTTGGGACATGTACAGTAAAAAGCATCGCGTTTAAATATTACGTGTGCATCCCACCGACTTAATCAAACCACTCTCTAACTGCCTGACCGTGTCTGCTGCTCCCTCAGCTTCACGTTCTCCTTGCTGGCATCTCTTCGAGGAAGTCCCAGAGACCCCTGAGGCGTTCAACAGATCCGACGCCCTGATCACCACCAGGGGGACTGAGAGGAATGAGGTGGCGAGAACGGCCCGGCAAGAAGGATTATTAGTGATGGTTAAAAAAAAACAAACACAGATGGACAGTGAATTTCACAACGTTCCCACAACCGTCACCTTTGTTGCGATTGCTCTTGGGGAACTTGGTGCTGGGAGGATTTCCAAGGACTCCACCAGACCCAGGGGTAGTTTGTTCAAACATAAAGGGCGACGCCTGAAAAGAGAAACCGAATGAATGAGTTGAAATGGATCGAAATGGATGTTAATTCTTTAGGTTATGATCAGGTTTTACTCACCAACTGTGTGTAATGTAATGTAAGACTATGATTGTTGCATTTCCTCTTTTTACATGATATGGTCCTTTGATCTGATTGGTTGAAGCTAAAGCATGACATACAGATGGTTCATCCAATCACCTATCAAGTATTTTATAAAGATTCCTTTTAAAGGACCTGACCTTTTCCAAACTACTAAAACGTAATTCTAATGACTTTAAAGAGTTTCTATTTTTTTAAACTATCTGCACGCTCTTTATTGTAACAATGGTGATTTTCATTTAAGATCAATAAAGCTGAGCTCAGACTACAAGAGCTGGAAAATTCCTCTTGATTTTTGAGATCAGGTTGCATCACACACTTCTTGTGACAGTTCTTGTAGCTAATCTTAAACTACCAGAAGATTTATAAAGTCAGTCATCTTTTAGATTACCATGGCAGGTCTGGGATCATTGAATGCACCACCTCAAGTAATCTCACAGGAAAACGGATGCAAACTAAACATGAGATTTTGGTGCAACAATTTGATGCAAATCAGTTTTCAAGAAGAACTTGACGAAATAATTTAAAAAGCACCATGCTAGCGTGAGCCTAGAGGGGTAGAGTGTTTCTCTGCTCCGCATCCTTGTAGACTTATTTCATTGGTTATTCAGAAAGTACTGATGTGATTATCCAGATTTTAAGTACTAAACACCTGACATTACCAGATAATCAGGGCCGAATGGATTTTGTCCATCGATTGTTGGGGATGGAGAATCTGGGGATAAATCAGCCAAAAACTCCTGTAGTCTGAGCCCAGCCTTAAGGCTAATGCCTTATTTTTTAATCGTAATACCTGGAAGGAGACGTCTGGCTTAGCTCTGGAGCTCAAAGTTTGCCTCTGAGCGGTGCCCCACCCAAACAACGACCTGTAAGGCTTTTTGCAGGCCAGAGAGGACCCAGCAGGACTGAGGCATTTTGAGCTGCTGGTCTCTGATGATTCATCTCTCTCATGACTTGGATGACTTCTAGCTGTTGTTGTGTCTTCCGTTTCGTCAGCTTTCACGTGATCCTGACGAGTTTCCACCTCAGATTCAAGGTCAACGCTTCCCTCTGTGGTGTCAACACAAACATCTTTCAAACAAGATGTCCCGATATGAGTCGACCCAGACTTACAGGCATCGTCTGACTGAGCTCCATCAGTTATCGCCAGCTCCCCGCTCTCCTGCTCTGAGGTTTTCTGACTCTGAGGTCGTTTCGATTCGATCTCGTCTCCACTCGCATGTTCTTCACACATTTCACTTGTTTCCTTAACGTTTGCGGAAGGATTACGAGTTTCAGTTTGACTTGTCTTCTCCCATTCTTGAACACCAACGACACCACCGCACTGATAAGATAATGGTGCAGTATTTATCTGCGAGGCGCATGGACTCGACTGAATCCGGAGTTCAGGAGGTTCTCTCTTGTCGGCTTGCTTCTCAAATACCTCACAAACTGGACTCGACTGGTGTCCGACTGCCTCTGCATCTCCATAAAAGGTTTGGACCTCATCATGGTAGAGATGTTGGCCCTCTTGAGCGGCAGAGCTTGGCCCGGAGTCTTCTTTTTCAAATCCAGCGTCCTGCTGTGTCTGAGACAGACTTTGTGAAGAGGGTTTGGGTTCACAAACACTCAAAGGTATCTCTGTGTGCATAAAGTCAACGACCTGTAGGGCGTTGCTCTTTTCCGTCTGGGTCGGTATCTGTGTTTTTGTCTCTCCTCCATCCGAGTCTTGCCCGTCTGCTCTATCTTCTGTTTCTGGATTACTTGTTTCCTCTACAACCTTGGCTGATCCCTCACTTTCCTCTCGCCTGTTTCTTCTATCTGATTCTCTTTCTTCTCCAACACTTCGTTTCTCTTTCACACCTTCTCCTTGAACCTCATCTCTGCTCATCTCCTCTTGTCCGTTTTCTTGTCTTCTGCCGTCATCCTCCAGTCTCTGCTCTGCTTCATTCATTCCTCTGTTCCCTTCGCTGGTCTTGAAATCTACACATCCATCCGGGGGGTTGCTATTAGGACCTGATGAAGTTATTGAGACACTCTTAGAGCTAACTCTTCGTATCTGGACACCATCATCGGACACAGAGGAAATAGGATTAGTTACATCTCCATCAGAGTTTTTGTCAAATATGTCTGCGGTTGGTCCAGAAAGGCTGATAGGATGGTGGTTGTTGTTGTTGTCATTGGTTATAACCAGGGAGATCAACATATCTGAATGATTTAAGACCAGTTCATGATGATCTAGGACTTCTTGCTCTGAAAAATACCACAGTGTACATATGAAGAAAGAAAATATGTTTCCTAATTCTCAGAATATCTTCATCAGCTCTATGTTTACATTAATCTGGCTGACCTCCAATTGCTCCAGTAGCAACTAGCTCAGTCTCAGCGTCTGTTCCATCCAGACCTTCCAGGTTTTTGGTCTCGGAGGAGACAGAGTGCTGCAGACTGTCAGGGTCCTGCAGCACAGATGGGATGGAAATGGGGTCATTAAGAGTCTCCTCGCATCTGTTTTCATCGAAAGGCTTGGTAGGGACACTGTGATGGTTGACTCTCATCTGTGAAGACAAAAATGAAAAGTCAGCTGCTAAGGATGTACCAGCTCTTTTTAACCTCACCACCAAACCATGATTTTATTTTGGGTCACGGCTGTTTCCCTCCACATACAGTGCCACCTTAGAAGTATTTACATATAACAAAAAAGGTATTTCTATATATCCATAAACCCAAAACTTCAGCATAGCATATGTTCTGACAGACAGGCAGAAATGTTCTAATAATAACAGAGGACGTCTGTGATGTTAATCCCGTGCCAATCGTCCATGTCTGTGATTTGTAAAGTAAAAATTACACCGCAAATGACCTATCATAATTAACACAAAGGTCCTCTGATAATACTAATCCAGTGTGAAACGACATCTCTGTAATTTAGGGACGAGTTTTTACTTTTTCCCAACTTTTTATTTTTTTTAGAATCACGAAGGATGTGCTATAATTCATATAAGTTTGGACAGATATTAGAGCACAAAGTAGAGATGTCACTGAACTGACATATTTCCAGACAGACAAATTTCTGTCTGGCTAGATCAGAACCAGTTACCTTACTTAATTTATCCCGCATCTGCTTACAAGTTTTATTTTATTCAGACCATCAAAAAGTTGGTAAAAGAGAAGTCTGTCTCGTACTTCAAGCAGATGAAAACCTTGAACAGTATAAGAATCTTTGTACGCATGAATTTATATTATTTTTCTTAACATAATCCTGTAGCACCCAAAACTGCAGTTTCTCTAATGTCCTCTGGAGGCAGCCTCTAAAAGTGAGTCAATCTCCATTAGCCTCCATGCTAAATTGTCCAACTTTACAGCAGAAATAAACATGTTTACAACCTGATACAAAAAATGTTTTGGTGTCTGTAGCAGTAGTGTAGTACTCCATTTGTGACACCTCGAAGAGGATCTTTTTATGCAGATCACCGGTTTAAATGTTATCAAGGCTTAAAGTTATTCAGAATTGTGTAGCCTCCACTCACGCTCCAATTCTTTGACATTTTTTGGATTAGCCAGGAGTTATGTGGAGTGAGAGACTGGCAAGATAGCAATGGCCCGAGACCCAACACACTCTTCAGTGAGCTTTTTGTGTTTGTCCATGTTTGCATACCTCCAGTTCATTTATGTGCTGTGCCTGTGATTTGGCCTGCAGGGAAAGCTCAGAGTGTTTCTGATGAAGGTCATCAAAAGCCTCTTTCACTGCTTCACGTTCTTCCTGTTCACTCTTGACCCGATCCCGAAACGTCATCCTCTGTTCATCAAGACAAACACGTGATTTCAGATTCAAACACGCTTCCCCCGCCACATTCGTTATCGACAAGTCACATCTTTTCTTTTTGTACCTCTTTGTCCCAGCTGGTTTGTGAAACAGCGAAGCTCTCCTTCAGCTGGGCCACCTCATCTTCCGTCGCCTTGCTTTTCTCTCGCATCACCTCATGTTCCTGCTTAAGGGCCTGCAGTAAAATTAATCACCCGTACGATTTTAATGCAATACTAAACTTTTATGTTTTTATTTAACATGAACAGAGGGTCCTAAGCAGTGCGGGGAGACAGAGAGAGGACTTCTTGCTAATACAAATCAGCCGGCTTGTGTCATTTTAATAATGATTTTAATAAATTAATGAAGAGGTGAATTAAAATGAGAGAGGAGAACAATAAACTGCAAAGCTGTAAACGGAGAATGAACACACTATCATTCAGTTGTGGAGAGGTCTGTGTTCGCAGATTTACACGCTGGGATGAACAACCGCATACGTCAAATTTAGAGGCAACGATGGTCGTCATTTATTTCTGCCTTCGTATAAATTTACTCCATAACCATTTGAATAGACCCTGAAACATTTCTGATTAGTGTGGGACAAACAGGAGGACCACGGCATTGTTGGCATTTATTTTAAAGAAAAAGCTTTATTTCCATTTTTTGAAATAACATTTTTTTAAACAGGGCTGGATATACTGCATCAAATGATAAAATTAAATTCAACATGACCTCGAAAATAATTACATTCTTGCAGTTTCTGTTTAATATGACACTTGAAAGTTTGACTATAAAACCAGGAAGTTTTCTGTTTCCATAAGATGAACTACTTCCCTATTTTGCCTTTTTATTAGTTGCCATAGTTGCAGCCAATCGCACACAAAAGGCTCATAATTATAATTTACAATTCTATTCTATTCTAACAAAGAATAAAATCTATGGCTTCCTACGTCTTTCGTACATTTATTCTTTCATTAAGAGTCACACAACTTTCTATATCTATTATTTTCTTGTTTGCAGAAACAAGCAAATAAATGTATGTATAAATGTATTTCCTTCGTACACAACTAATTTTTAGACTCATACTTTGCATCAAATTTAAAACCAAAGAGCTTTGCAACATCATGATTTAGCTAAAAATCAGACAATAATAAAAGTTTATATACGTTTTCTTGTTTATGTGAATTTCAGCCCAAATACAAATTAAATATTTGAATGCATCAGCCTTTCAAGAAAAACTAAATTCTACCATGTGATTCCTATTTGTCTTTATTATTAGTTGCAGCTAACAGCTAACACAAGAGACTCGTATTTGATAATAGAACTGCGGCTTTCTACCACCTGACTGGTCATGATCTGACTAAGAGTCGTGCAAGTTTCTATTATTTTCTTGTTTGTTGTGTGAATTTCGGCTCAAAATCTAAATGAAACACTTTTCAGTATTGGCCTTTCAAGAAAACTTTACAGTCTGGTCCTTTGTTTTCCTTATTATTAATTGCCCAGTGTTGCAGCTTATTATACACACAACTATTTTTTATGTTACTATTACATTTTCAATGGGAAATAAGTGCTTTCCGCCACTCAGGATTTAGCTAAAAGTCAGACTTTGATACAAGTTTCTTGTTTTGTTATAGAAATTTAATTTGACACAAACACAGACGACATTTAAATGCTCTGACCTGATACATCTGTCTTTGGGTCTGAAGCTCCTGTTCTCCTCTTCTCACTGTCTGTGTCTGACTCAACAACAGCTGCTGGGTTTTCTGCAGAGATCTCATCATCTCCTACACACACACACACAGGTGTCCACAATGGAGCCATGCAACCTATAGCTTATAATCACCTTCTAATCATTAAAAGGAGGTTGACGATGTTGCTGAAGGCTGGATTTGATTAAATGATCTGACCAACCTTCAGTCTTTGACCTGTAAACACACGTACATCATTCCCTCCCTCCCATTCCCATTGTCAATAAAGTGTCGGCCTTTTGTACCTTTAATATGTCTATATTTTATATAGATTTCTATTCTATAGATAGGATATATTTTAATCTAACTTGTCTTGTGACACCTTAAAACCTAAATTTCTCCTTGGTGATCAATAAAATCTTTATTATCTTATCTATCTTAGTGTTCTTAACTTCATTTATGTACAATAAAAACAATAATAAAATACAATCAATGATCTTAATACTTAACTAAACTCTCAGTTAAAACTGGGGAAGGTTTTTCTATTTGTTTTATTTTTTTAAAATCTAATTTGCGTCTTTGCTTGTTCTTCCCGGGGGATCAATAAGTCTCGACTTGACTTGGTATGCCGTCACAGTTGTCGTTTATCTTTCAGCTTTTATTTCTCTCCCATAAAAGTACATTTTAAGAACAGATTTAAAGGAGGGCAGATCATTCCCCAACTGCAAACACTGTGTCCACTTTTGTTTTCTAAAGCCTCTGGAACAGTCAGTAGACATCTACTGGAGGATCCCGAGGTACGCATCGGCCTTTATGCTGCTAAAAGGTCACTGATATAACCATGAAGAGCTTTAAAACGAATCAGTAAGACCTGAAAATGAATTCTGGCCATTTTTGTCCAGAATAGCAATAAAAAATATCTGTCCAGGCTCCATGATACCATATTTAGTTCCTGCAAATTTGTTTGGTGACTTGAAAGCTGAGACATCACTGAATATAGTCCATGTAGAAACGTCAGATGTAGTTTGGAAACGATTTGTCTGATAAATCTAAACAAACATTTGCAAAGTTTGCGTCTACTTTGCCCTCAAGGGATTGAACCCAGTGGAGGAAGGGTTCTTATTCCTGTATTATTAAATGGAATTGCCCTTTAAGGCAGGGTTCTCAATGTTTTTCAGGCCAAAGACCTCAAACTGATGGAGAGATTAAGAAGGGAGCCTGTGTCCTATATTAAAGTAGTGAAAATTGTAAATATACATAATTATTATTATTCTATATCCAATATTAAGCTATTCCAAATAATACACAGGTTAAAATATTATTATTATTTTTTTTTAATTTCTATTCCCTGCCTGAACTCTGGTGGGAACATATGAACACATGGTATTTAAAAAATCTAAAAAAATATCTGTTGCACCCTCTGGCACCACCTCCACAGACCCCCTGTTGAAGACCTGTGCTTTAAGGGATTAATAAAGTTGTTTTGCATTGGAATTACTTTGAACAGAAACACATAGTGATACGGTTTCCTGGTTCCTTACTTTCTTTTCTGCTCTTTCAGACTCATTTTCCTCCCTGAGTTTCTTGTTCATCTCTGTTTCCTAAAACAGACAAAAGAAATGCATCATAACTAGTTTCAAACAAACAGTTTAAATTTGATTTTTACATCAGAAAGTCACGTTCCATCTTCAGTCTGTGCTGCAGCTGCTGTATCTCTATCTCTCTGCCTGGAGGACTCTGAGTCTTCTCATATCTGACTGACGCCATCTTGACCTTTACGAGTTTGTTTTTGACCTCGTCCAGCTCCTAAAGGAGAGATGAACGTCGGTATTCAAGTTAACTGATTATAGTTTAATATGATTTCAGTAATACTATGGATGGAAATTAGCTTCTAGCTAAATCCGGCATATTATTATTATAGTTGTACCAAATGTTCACTAATTTGTGCTGTCCTCACCACATAAACAAATAATCTCAATGTTAAGTCCACATGCTTTACCTTTGTCAGTGACACGATGGTTGCTCCTTGTTTTTCGTTGACAGAAGTCAGTTTCTTATTTATTCTCATGGCCTCATCAGCTGGAAGAATTTCACAGTTAGATACTTGAGTCTGTCACCTCATCCCCCCGGACAGTTTCTCTTGGGTCCTGTCTTCTGACTCGGATCGATTAATGCGTGATCTCTGTTGATAAAGCTGCAGAACCATCATCTCCCCCAGAAAAATACCCAGACGTTAGCCTTGAAAGTAACAGAAACAACTCAATCTTTTTGGATTCAAAACTGATACTGAGCACAAAGTGTTGTTTAAAAGGTCAGGTTCAGAGCACATGGATGATATAAAATGACCTCATATGAGCAGCGCTGATAAAAACATGACTATTAGCTAAAAAAAAATGTTTGGTAAGTGGTCATCAGGAGTAGGACGTTAAATAGGAGAAAAATTATGTGATGGATCAAACCTGTGTGGAAATATTTTCTTGGCTCACGTACTAAAAGCTGACCTACCTTCTGAGCTGGGAGACGTCTTCATCTTCACAGCCACGGTTTTCTTTTATCAAATTTTTTTTTAATTTTTTTTTCCTCGAGGAGCTTTTAAAGAAACCTGACAAGCGACCTTTGCTACCTTCGCTCATTCCCCGGATCCTGACCCCAAAAACAACGGTGAGGACGAAGTGAAAAGGATGAAGTGAAGGGAGATTTCTTGCGGGGATTAATGTGCTGTTGAAAATTCTGCATGAGCTCAGTCGTACGAGTGTATCGAGTCAGCGTGGACTGAGATCCCTGTGAGTTGTTTCCAGCACCTTGTTACATTCACAACCTAAAGAATTCAGGGCCGTACTGGGACCAAACCAGAGCGCCTTCTGGTACAATCTAATTTAAGATTCCGCGGCGATGTACTGATAAAGTCCATGTGTGATGTGATTTGAGGCAAATAGTTTTTTTTTTTTTTGCAGCGATGTGTAATTTCGCTATTAAACTGGGGATGACATGTATTTACTGTACGTGTTTTCTGTGTATGTGTCCATCCATTTATTACCATTTTGCTCTAGTTTCTCGTGGGCCTGCTTGATCACTGTGCACTGCCTGGACAGGGCGCTAAATCGTTTCTCCACCTCCCCGAGCTGGTTCAGGTGACTGTCCTTCGACCGGCTCTGCAGGGCCAGTTTCTGTTCCTGTGGACGAACAGCGGGTAAACAGACAAATTAGAAATAAAAAAACATCACAAAGAGAAGAATAAATCAAAGGAAAAGGCTCCCGTGGTACTGGACACGGTTTTACTTCCTTCCTCAGATCTGTATCCATGGAAGTAAAGTGCAGAAACACAACATTAGGACACATTTAGCTCAAACTGTAAATTAAAGTGATGATCTCTAATATCTGGCTATGTTTACACGTACAACCTTTCTTTGACCTGACTGAAATGTGCCTGTACGTGGACACCATATATAATAATGTGATACACCGATCAGCCACAACATTAAAACCACTGACAGGAGTAAGTAAATAACATCGACCATCTTGTGACAATTCAATGTTCGGCAAGGGAAACGTTTGGACCTGGCGTTCGTGTCGATTGTTACTTGGACATGTACCACCCACCTAGACTCACAGGATGCAGCCTGACACAGACACACACACACACACATAAAAACAGTTAAAAAAAAACAAACAACAACAAAAGAAACATGGAGAAGAGCAATTCCAAACTGATCAAGTATCTGTGGGATGATCCATGGAGGCCCCTCCCCTCAACCCAAAGGACCCGCACTAACAACATCGTGTTCCCAGACACCACAGGACCACAGGACCCCCTCAGAAGACCCGTGTCCATTCTCTGATGAGTCACAACTGTTCTGGAGGCACAAGAGAGACCTACACAGTATTAGGAAGGTGGTCATAATGTTATGGCTGATCAGTGCATGTGTGCTTACATGCCAAAAACAAACATTATCAATCATTATAGAACTTAATTGGCAAAGTTGTTCTGCTGCTGTGGATCATTGAACGTGCTGTAAATATAAGAGAAGAAGAAGAATATCACAACTTTATTGACAAAACTCAATTGTGAGAATTGATGAAGATTCAACGTCTCTGTCCACATGGATTCCAGCCTGGTTCATCTTTTCAAACACTCCATGTTTCTGTCCCTCCTGGAAACTCCTTCCAACCAGAGAGAAACCAGCACATCCAGAGTTTACATGGTTATTGGGAGCTTTTCTTTTCCTATCGAACAGATGATTAAAGGTTTACGCCACCCGTCTAGATCTGACCTCTAAAAATTCCCGGTGTGATCTCATCCATCAGATAAACTTCAGGGCCATCGGCTCACTCATCACTAACTATACACACAACCTGTGACTTTCACATGGATGGATGAATGATTCCTAACATATTTTCATTAGTGCTCCCCATTTGTTACGTTAATGGGACAAATACAATGACGTGACGGACATTAATTCAAAGCAAAGTCAAATGGCCCGTTGTCAAATTAGAAACCCCCTCTCTGAACAGGGGAGGTTCACCGAGACATAATCCGCCATCAATTTACAACACAGTCTTCACAATCTCAACATCTGTCCCCAAGAAGTTTCACCTCCTCATCTCAGCTGCACAGTCCTCGAGACGGGAACTGACTGACTGATGACGGCTCAGGAGTGAACCATTAAGGGGGGAAAGAGAACACACAACTCACAGACAATAACGTTTCAAAAAGAAAAAAACTTTCCTTTAATTGGAAAGCAGGTTTGGTTACACAGGTGGCAGCAGGTAAAAAAAAAATCTGATCCAAAGTCAAAAACGGACAAGAAGATAAACTGAATATAAATGATGGAACAAATGACAACAGACAAATATGAAGAGAGCAGAGAGAGCAAGGAAAGACAATTAGACACAGGTGCAACACATTAGGGCGGGGCAGGTGATCACACAGGAGGGAAACTTGACAGGAAGTGAGTCTGTGACAAAATAAAACAGGAAGTGCTGAACAGAAATGAAAAAACACAAACATGACTAGGGATGGGAACCATAATGGCGCTGATGTAAATGATAGTAACCAGACTGAAAAGCAACGCAGATTTCAGGGCTACTGAAGTACGTATGCGCCGCACGCAGCTCCGATGGAAATCTGGGGTAAGACGAAATCAAAAGTTTGACTGTACTTCACCTCAAAAGATACAGACTCAGCATCGGCAACCTGCAACAATTGCAAGGGACGTAACAGCCGAGAAACGACCCTCTTTGACAACCTGTAAGACCCTCACCACTGTTTTTATTATGATAATTATTGTTGTGAATTTTATTTTATTTCTTAGGTCATTTTCACCCCTGACCAAGAGGACTCAATTCGATTGGGGAGCTTTGTTTTTTGTTTTTTTTTGGTTCGGTTCTGCTTTCATACTGCAATTTTTGAAGCGCATCAAACTTGACGAATATGTTACGTGGTTGAAAGGGGACAGTCAATCAAAATAAAGTCGACAGCAGCATGGAGCAGCATATGAAGTTAGCTGTGCTTTTTTATTTATTTATCAAATGCACATCAACCAATAACTGATAAGTAACTTTACCATTACAACCAATGCTTTTTCTCACAAGGGGTTTATTTTTTAAAATGTGCAAGTAGCAGCATTAAACAATAACAACAGAACACGACAGGGTCCGACATGTGTCTGTCGCCTTTCAAACAAAAGCTTCACGAAATACAAGTGGAGGCTTTTCTAGAGTGGAGATTAGCCAATAGTGCTGTAGCTTCAATATAGCGGTGAGTTGTTAACAGCACTCCGGTGAGCATTCACGCTGCCTACGCACAGAACCAGAGTTCACTTGCAAGTGAACCGAGACCAGCCAGAGTTCACTTATTTGGTCCCACCGGAGCTCGGTTGATCTTTCACACCTGCTCAAACGAAGCGGACTATCGGAGGAAATAAAATCTGGTCCGTTTAAAGTGGACCAAACACCTCTGGTGTGAAAGTGACCTTAGTTCTAGTTGTATTTATATTATTTACATTGATATACTGTTCAGCTTGCAGAAAATACGGGGCTGCGTTTTCGGACACCATTTCAAAAATACTGGTTTGGCACCGGTTTCAGATAAAACTTAACGATACCCACCCCTAAACATGATGAGATCATAACAGCTTCCTCTAATGTGAGTTTGTGATGGGGACATCCTCAACTGAAGCCTTTGTTTTACCCTTTTTTTTGCAACATACACATGAGATACACTGCTTAGATATGCTCTATTTCCAGCCTTTATGTCCTGACTAAACTAACTGGCTGCTCCACACTCTTTGCACCGACATTTTCTTCACGGGAAGACGCACTTTTCCACGTAGCTTGACACAAAAGGAGAGGAAATGGATGTGCATTTTGTGGGACGTGTGATGCACAGCCAGCGTCCGTCTCTTTCAGCGGGGTGAAGGAGGCATCGACTACTCGGCTCATGCCTCAGGGCGTTTTATCGCTCTTCAAACTGCCATTACAGTTTGATTGTGTGTATCAAGCTGAGCAGATTCTTCCCTTCCCTCGTTCTCCCTCTCACTCCTTCCCTCCTGTCTCATTCTCACTCCCTCTGACTCTCCATCGCCCTCCCTCTCGCTCCGCCAGGGCCACCGCCGGGGCGAGGAAGGTTAAACCGAGCGAGGCCCGGTTATAAAATATTTTAATAGAGATATTTTCTCTGCTGTGCTGGCGGGTTCAAAGTGTCAAACACTCCCTATCCGTTACTCCTGATGAGCTCTTCCCTCTAAAACCATCCCTCCTCCTTAGCACCAGTCCCTCATCCTCCTCTTTTTAATTTTTCTCACTCCCACCGATCGTCTGTCAACAGTTTGTATAAATGGAAAATGCTTCCTCACCAGCTCGCTCGATCTCTTCTCCAAGTTGTACTTCAGCAACTGTGTAACAGCAGGAAAAGAAAATTAGCACGAGCTTTTGTTTTTAAACTCAGAGACATGCGTCTGAAGATCTTTGCACACGTTATTTCCAAAATGTCACATATTTACAAGATAGACTCGTCCAGAAGTCGAAACAAGTTTGTGTCTTTGATGGAGCGTTGATAAGAGGTCCTTAACCCTTTGAGACCTAAACATCCACCCACAGATGTGGTATCTGAATTACCGTAACTCACCGAGTGTCAGAATTCAAAGCGTGTCTGAACACTGGGAAGTTGCACTTTCTGTTAAAAAAATAAAAAATAAAAAGCTGCCATTACAGTAATGATGATGCACCGCTGCTGCTGGCTGCAGGTCGGGGAGCGATGCAAGACCGGGGAACTCCAGGAAGACAGAGTTGTTTGGACGAATTTGTTGGTAAAAACAAAGTGAGTCTTCCAGGTCTTCCAGACTAAAGCACAACTCCCCAGTGTTCAGCTACACTTTGAATTTTGTCAATAGCGAAAACCACTGTGAGTTACGGTAATTAAGAAAACGCGCGCTCTAATGGATCGCTGGTGATCTGTTGGTCGTGAAGGGTTAAAATGTTCAGTGGCGATAAATACATTCATAAAATACTTGCAATTCTCTAAAAAATGGATCAAATTCTATTTAAATGCAGATATTTTCTATATTTGACGTTGGGCTGCAACTGGGTTGATGATTGTGTTTGATTAAAGGGTTTAATAGTAGGAAATTAATAAGTTGGAGGTTGCAGGTTCAGATCAGACAATACCAAAGATATTTTGAGTAAAATAAAACAGAATATCATGTTGAGATCACCAAACACTTTTTGTTTTCTTAAATAAACAACTTAACTTAACAAAGTAACTGATTTCCTATTATTTATGTTCTGTCGAAATGAGTCAGGGCTTCATAGTACAGAAATGTGAAGTTTCTTCAGATTTCTACCCCTAAATCAAATGTTAATTGTAGCCTGTCTTAGCCAGACTAAACTCTTATCAGATTCTGTGTTGAGTAACACAAAATATAACAAACGATTTTATCTTCCCAGGAGCTTAATGAATTGTGAACTCTCATCGTAATTCCCCCGCGAAAATGTTCATGTCCTTCAGATTTATCATTTTGGAAATGTAGATGCCCACAGACAAAACCAGACAACTTCCTAAGGAAGGAGTTTTCAACGTTTTTCAGGCCAAGGACCTGATGGAACTGATGGAGAGATGAAGTAGGGACCCCCCTTCACCTACTACATATGTTCTATATCAAACTCAGCCTAGTTCCATTAATAAATACACATTATTATTGTTATTATTATTACTATCATTTTGCATTCAGCATTAAGCTACCCCTTATCCCTTTACTAAAATATGTTAGATTCATGTTAATGTGTATTTAAAGAAATGTAAATTTGTGGTAGAAAGTTAAATATATATATGCGACCCCCCCCCCCCCCCCCCCCGCAGTACATCTGCGGACCCTCCTGATGAAAACCTATGTTCGAAGGGGTTGTAAATTGATTTTTTTATAGAAGGAAAATAAGTACTTTAGACCTTTTGTCAGAGTTTTGTCAAAAAATTTAAATATTTATTTTCCTCTTCCTCAAACAAAAAGACATTTTAATTCATCCTATGTATCCAGTAGCGCACAGTAGATTGTGAAGCTATTTTTTCCTAATGAACGCAACTAAACTCCATATTACAAAGACTAAAGCAATAATTTGTGATTAAAATATAATAAAGTTTAAACTGATAATAATAAAAATGATGATAAAATTGTGGCTAAAGCAAATATGAGCAAGAATCTAAAGGGTAATTTCCAACATTCAGCACAAAAACACATTAAAGACATAGAAATACTAACAATATAATTCAAATAACCGCTGTTATTGTGTGTGTTATTGTTACTGTGTATTGATTTAACTCTTAATTGCTTGACTTTGTAAATTGAGCTGCTAATTAAGGAACGCTGCATTTAAAATAACCATGAATCGTGAGAAAATAAGTTAAATTAAAGAAACCCACCAGACCGTGTCACCAGATTGAACACAAATGGGAGCGTCTTTAGCCAAACACCGGCCCAGATAGAATATCAAAAACAGTCTCTATTGTCTCTGTAACACGGCCGGGTTGTTAAAGTGCAGCGGAGCGTGTTGATGACTGTTTATCACCACTGTGGTGTCAACCCTGAAGACCGACGCTCTGTTAGCCAGACTGCGCCCTTGACTCTCACTGACCGTGACTTTCCTTTATTCACTTACATCTTTGCGCATATTTTAAAGAGAGAATCAGGAGTAAGAGGTTTCTGTGCATCTCAGTACCTGCAGAGACTTCAGCTCTTCCTTCAAGTTGTTAATCTCTTTATCTTTTAACTCAGCGGTGACCTGGTATTTCCCCTGAAATGTTATATTATCACTGTGAGTGTCAAAAAAAGGTAATAAATACTGAGCACAGCACCAAAGAATCCACTTTGAGGGCCAAGACTGTGCAGCTGAGATGAGTGAATTTACTACTCCACTAAAAACATTAATTGAATAAAATGCTTTATCATCCAGACGTTTTCAGGGAAGCTTTTCATACCTTCTCCTCTTCACTGTTTCTTAATTTGGCCTGAAACTTGAGTAAGAAGATAAATTATTCGTAGGTTTTTAATGCATTGCAAGTCTGGTTTTGATACAGAAATATGACCATGAAAAAAAATAAATAAATAAATACCTGTTTCTTAAAGCTGGCGAGTGACTCAGTGTGCTGGTTCGACACTGTCTCTATTTGATGTTGCAGGGATTCCTGCCATAAAGAACACACAACATGTATTATTTGTTAAGTTATATTATAACATCATGTCAATATTATATTTTCCTAACCCATCCTAAATAAAAAAAATAAAAATACGCAGACCTGAAATGTGTAAATGTACCTTCTCCCACTCCAACTCCTGCTTCTCCAACACCAGTTTACTGATCTGGTCCTCAAAGCGTGTCTCTGCATCCTGAACCACAAAATCAACACAATTTACATTTAAACCAACACAACTACAAGAGTAATGTAGTAGCCAAAATGAAATGAAAAACCAAAAGACAGTACATCGTTCAGCCATAAAATGGTGAAAACTGACAGGAGTGGGTGGGACATATTATTAGGGAAAAGTTTTTTTATCCATAAAGTTGATGTTAGAAGCCGGAAAAATTAACAAGTACAAAGGTCAAACTGTGATGGCTAACTGTGAAGTATGTTAGCCATCTAGAGTGGAGATTAGCCAATAGTGCTGTAGCTACAATATAGCGGTGAGTTGTTAACAGCACTCCGGTGAGTATTCAAGTAAGTACTGTGTAGCTGTTGACCGGTCAGGATGTCCACACTAACTCCTAATCCAGAATGGCCCCAGCTGTTACCAACACAACGAGCCAGCTGAAGCCACGTGATGCTTTGGACAGCGTTCTGCTCGGAGACCTTGGGTCCTGCCATTCGTGTGGATGTTACTGAGACACGTCCCTCCTACTTAAGCATTGCTGCAGACCACGTCCACCCTTTCATAGCAACAATATTCCCTTATGACAGCGGCTCTTTCAGTAGGATAATGCTTCCTTACCTAGAAATGATTCAGTAATAGTTTGAAGAACACTTTACTGAGTGTGAGGTGTTGACTTGGCCTCCAGTCCAGCCTCTCTACAGTATTCTGGAGGCCCCACCTCACAACATCCAGGACTTAAAGGATCTGCTGCTAACATCTTGGTTCCTGGATACCACAGCGTACACATCAGAGATCTAGTGGAGTCCATATCTCAACATGTGAGGGCTGTTTTAGGACCTTTACAATATGGCTGGGCAGTATGACCAAAAATGTATATCACGTTTTTTTTTTTTTTAATGCAAAGTCGCGAGTTTACAACATTTTCTACAGCTTGGGAGAGGAATGAATGCACTAGACTGACTAAGGGTGGATTATTTTACTGTGATGATGAGTAGGTAAAAAAAAAATAAAATAATAATAATTAAATGTTATCAAGATGAAATGAAAAAACAGGGACAATTACGGTTTATTTTGACATATTCATTCACACTTAAACATATTTAAATTATGTCTGTAATGTCAATAGCAGCACAACCCGTTACCGTAACAATTGTAGTCTGCGCACAACATTTTTTTTCTCATTCCTAAAACTAAAATTGGAGACACTTTTGGAGACAACTATAGCTGGAGGACAGGTCATCGAAAACAGGGACTGTCCCCACAGATCTGGGACGTCAGGTCACCCTAAAAAACTCCAAACAACCGTTCCACTGCTTAATTTTTCAGACCTTTCCATCTTCACCACGCTTCGCAGCGACACAGTCGCACCGTGCGTGTTCAGAAGCGCTACACTGAAAATAGTCCGGTCTGAAACGGTGTCTGAACTCTGTACAATATGAGCCAGGTGGTCATTATGTTATGGCTGTTGGCTGGTGTAGTGCGGCCCCAGCAGGTGTGATACAGCCCTAATATCTCTTCCAAATAAGTTTCTGGAGTTGAGCCCAAAGCGGTTTTAAGTTTTCCTCGGTTCAGTCCTCCCCGGTGAAAGAGGAACATTAGAAGGGAGGTGATATTTGTGGAAAGCCATCCCTATCCTCCCTCTTCCCCTGGAGAAGGCTAGGTAAAAGTCAATTGCTCTCTATATATCCAAGGGGCTTTTTTTTTTTTTTATGTGCACGTGGGAGCTGGTTAACTCAGTGAGTTTGTTTTATAAGTTCCTATTAAAGTATGCTACCAGCGTGGCATTGTATTAAAAAAAGAAAAAAAAAAGAAAAGAAAAGAAAAAAGGAGTGGACAGGAGATAAAGCTGTTATTTTTCCAGTGGGGAATAATTATGTACTATGTGTGTGAGAGACTATATATGTGTGTGTGTGTGTTTCCAATAGCTTTATTAAGCTCATATAAATCAGAAAAAGGTATCAGCTGAGGGCACTAAAATCTTTAAAATTTATATTTTACTCATATCACTACTATGATTTTACTCATTATATGAAAATTCACAACTGTTTCTGTCGTATAAGGCTTTTCATCTGTTTAACGTTTTATTGCGGTTCTGTGTGGTTGCCTTTTAGAGAGCATTAAAAAAGACAATCTGTAAGTGTGTGAGGGTAAAAATGTGACGCTGAAGAACTTTGACAAACTTCCTCATCCTCGTGTTTTCCACGATGCGCATCCTTCTGACGAGTTCGCTTCCTGTGTCGTCTGGAATCATTTGTATTTATTTGAATATTGCAAATTTTCACCCCGTTTTCACCGTCTGAACCTTGTGGTGTATTAAAACCAGAAAACAAACCCTTGGAATTTGACCTGCTCAGGAATGTGCGGCACCGTCGTGACATCCTCTTAACCTCTCCACCCCGACAACGCCACAAACTACAAAGTGTGATACTTTGATAGCGGCGGCAGCAGCAGCAGCGCCTGAGGAGAATCGCTGATATCTAACGTTTGTGTCTCAGTTAACACGACTATAACAATAAAAACTAAATGGCAACAAACGGCCCAACATCCCATCTTTGCTCCCCTAACCCTTAAGCACACTCTTGTATGTGCTGTCAGGGTTAAAGCACTTGCTGCAGGGTAGACGGCTTTATTTATTTTTGTTCCTTACAAGAAAATTTACTTTTCACTTTTTGTTTGGGGGGCTGAAAGGATTATGTGACCCCCATCTTGAAGCAATGTGCATCACACCCAGCAGGCGCTTGAACAGATATAGACAAAACGAGCATCTAGTTTCCTCTAAGAATTATATAAATATTAATTATTATTATTTGTATGAAACTACTCTCCTCTTTGGCCAAACAGGGAGCCGTTAATGTGTCGGTTCTTGTGAATCAGTGACACCTTTTACCAGAAATGATGTTTTGGTGTAATTGGTTTAGTTTGTCTCATGTAGCAAATCGCCGTGGCAACACAGCCTGCAAGAGTTGTGATTGCTCGGCTTAGTATTAGTGTGTTTTCACTTATTTCCTGTATTTCCTACTGCTCATTCTCTGAGAATTTAGACTAGTTTGTTTTAGATCAATAAAGAATCAGTAATGTTAACTGAAGAAGTTATAATAGATTAGACAGGCTATTATAGATTGTGTTTGTGGATTGTGCATAGTCTATGTGTGTTTTGTGCAATGCTTGCAGTGTGGTGTCCTAGGCATCTTTCTATGTCCTGTGGGTCTGTGTTGGTAGTTGTTTTGTATTTTTATTTCGGACTACAGTTGGAAATTAGCCTTAAATCTGCAAAATCTGGTACACACATCTCTGAATGGCTTTGACTTTGACTATGCTCGAAATTCGACTTTCTGAATGCGGTTCTTGTCCCAGTTTACATGCAACGGAGAAAATCGAATAACTGACAGGAACATATCCTCCTCCTCCACACTAGGTGGCGATGTGTGTCTTGTTAGCTGGTTAATACGGCCCTCTTTCCGGAGGACCTATTACTTCATTAACAATAAACAAGATGTGGCAGACCGGCATTTCAAACAACAACAAGATGGATAATAGTTTAGCTTTTTTAATCTCATACATAATGTGTGCGGCACTTATAGTGCAGATAAGATGCGCACTGGATGTTTTTGTTCAGGGGCTCATACACCAGAGCAGCGGTTCTGATGCATGCGCACACACGCTGTCTAGTTAAAAGTCCGGTTAAGGCGTATACATGCCAAAGACAATTGCATTATCTTGGTGTCTTAATCAGATAAGGACAACTCTGGAGTAACGTGTTTACATGTACTTAAATTGTCCAGTTAAAGATTAAGACAAAACCTTCAGCCGCCATTGTTGAAAGTGAAGCAGGAAGTGAAAACAACATTAACCCGAATGGCACAGAAAACACACTCTCACCTAGTGTTTGGGTGGTGTTTTTACAGAGCGAAACGAGTATGAATGTCTTACACTGGTGGAGGGTCCATGCGTAGGTCATCACAGTACTATAAATTAAGCTTAATGTGAAACATATTGACAGCAGCCTTTACTTTACCCTTCGAATATGCAGCTCTTCCACAGCCTCAAGCAGGTGGGATTTAAACTCCAGCAGCTGCAGTATCACGGTTCCTCCACTTTCCGTTTGACCGTGGGTGTTGGACAGAGACGGCTCCTCCTCTGATGCTGATTCTCTAGACTGAATGAGAAATGCTTCTAATTTAACAACACAGATCCTCAGAAAATCCAAAACTGTTTGACGAATTTAAGAAGTGAAAGCAGTGAAAAGCTATGTTAATATTCAGCGATCAACAACGACATTATGAACACCTGCTTGATAATGGATCAGCCAAAGTGTTTGTGGCCAAAACGGGCCTGAATCGTTTGTGTCACAATTTTATCCATGTAAAACTCTTTAAACCCATTTTTCCTGCTTTGAACACATAAACTTTGAGGAGAAAAAACTACTGCCTAGTTGATAACAAATCAGTGTGATAGTCTGTCAGTGATCATAATGTTATGGTTGATCGATGTAACTACATATTTGTAGAGGAAAAATGCAGAAAATTTGAGTTTTTCCTTCCTGAGGTGATTACAACACTTTGCAATCATTCATATTAAAAAAGCTAAGAATCTAATCTTAAAACAAACACACAAATCTGTCAAATGTTATAACTCACAGAGGTGTGGGTGGGGAGAATCCCAGAGTCTGAACTGAGAGCCATTGAGATGTTTTAAGGCAAACGAATGTCCCACCGAGCCTCTTCCTTTTGTTAATTGAGAAAAGAAAAAAGAAAAAACATTTTGTTGAAAAAGGTTAATAGAAAACACTGCTCAATAAGCGGTAAACACTCACGCTTTTCCACTTACAGGCTTATAATTACGTCCTCATTTGCAATTTTTACTGCTAAATGATTCCAGCAGAAATAATAGGATAGAACATTAACGCCTCGTAATGCTCCCAATCTACTACAATCTCACCTAATGGCTTTGAAATGACCATTCTTCCTCTGTCTTACACCACGTGAGAGGGTAACACCTTGACAAGCCGTCTAGGTTAAAATGAACCAGCCCATTGACACTAATAGGGGTCAGAGCAATAATACCGAATGGACAAATTGCACTGTCAATGCTTTTTAAATTATCTAGGTTATTTAATTTGACCTGTGAATAGTCCTTCTGCAACTGTCCCCTCAACGTAACCAAACACACACCTACTGGTATATATTTAAGTGGGAGGTCTCCACTAGCCACTGATCTCTTAATAGAACAGACCTCTTTTTCTCCCATTTAACCCGGACTAGTATCAATCATGTTGGAGAATTAAATGATCCCTGCTAGAATTGGCTACTATCATAAAATGACACTGTGACCCCCAGTGTGAGGAGGGAATGCGAATGTGTTTGCGTGGCCGAGGGAGTAAACCACGGTGTCTTTATTTGGTCTTCTTGTGATTCACTTGAGCAGATATTAAACGGCATCTCTAAGCCATGAAAAGACAAATTAAAAGAACCGCCAGGCATTAAATTGGAACATTTCTTTCCAGCGACATAATGTCTGGATTACCTTTAGGTGAGTTATGTTGGTAAGTGTTCTGCAATGCACCAAGAATGAAAGAAGGTTAAACAGAGATTACATGGACGGTAACAAAAATACAACATAAAACTACAATGACGAGTTGAGTTGCCTATAAATAAAAAATGGTTTCCATTTATCTCTCTATCCCATTTTCATTGCAACCAAGGACAAAAGCAGACTGAATTCAAGGTAACTTTAAAAGGGGGTACTGTTAGTAATCCATTGGTTATAGTGATTCATACATACCTGACTACTCTCTCCGGTAAATTGTCAGAATGGAGAATAAATTCTGTGTCTGGCTTTAAATAGTTCTTTTTTGAAGATTTGGTTTTATTACTTCAAATAAATCAACTAATTAGTGACTGAAAATGAATAAAATTAGACTTAGTCGCAACTTTACTTAGTTTTTTAGCTCCCCATGTACTAGCACTGTTACCGTCAACGGGCTACTGGCTAACTTTAGCTAGCCCTTTAGCTCTTCAATTATCTGTGACTAGTAGGGTGACTAACGTTAAAAGTCCCCGATTTTTGGGGACAGTCCCCGTTTTGGATGACCTGTCCCTCGGCTAAAGCTATCCCGAAAATGTGCCAAATTTTAGCGTTTTATGAATGAGAGAAAAAAAAACTACAACTGTTATTACGTAGCTACTTCTAAATTTGCCCTTTGTTCATTAGCATACATTTGTTTCACGGAGCTAGCCATGGGGTTGTTTCATACAAAAAGATGATTAACATGAGTAGTTAGAGGAGAAAAAGAAAATAAATCAGTTTTAAACTCCTACTGTTGTCATGAAGTTAGTTCTCATGAAGCTCCAATACATGATGGACGGAAACTGAAGCTAAACCAAATGCTAACGTCTAGCTTAATGCTAGCTACCCCGAGCCTCTAATTTAATTTGATACAAACACAACAACAACATAAACCGTCACTTAAGTGCAGTTTTAAGCAAATATATCACGTAAAGTTTGTGTTTGGTTCATATAAGTTACCTTTGCTAATGAGCCAAGATGGCGTCTGCTCACAAGATTGATCACTTAACGTCAGACGAAAACAGAAAATGATTTAATAAAATACTTAAAAATGTCAGCCTACCCAAATGCTTAATAAACAGGGGGTGCTGGAGACCTCACGTTACTGTAAATGTACATAAATATGCAGGAATACTAATTAATAATCTTAAATAATAATATAATATAGATTATGTTTACCTGCTGCCCCTCCCTATCTAATGAAGGCTGTTTTAATATAAAACTGACATTTCCTTGAGAACACGAAGACCTTAACCAGTGTCACCATCCCATTCATTTACATAGTATAGTATTTATAGTATTTATTTCAATATGAACCGCAAAGACAGCAAAACAGAAATGTCTCAACTCGTCTTGCGTTGAACTAGGTGTTACTTGGCGATTACTGCCATCTAGTGGCGACATCTTTAAATTGCACATAAATCAGAGGCTCCTTTTGCTCGGCCATGCTTTCCACTGATTGCTTCCCCTTGGTTGTCTTCCCGCAGCTAAACAAGCGTCTCCAAGACTCACTTTGATTTATTTATTTATTTATTGGAACATGTCTTCGATAAGAGAACGAGCTGCGGCGTTGAACCTTGCAGAGAAACTGTGTGTGCGTCCCCAAGGTGAGTTAATTAAACACGCTTTGCAGCGAGCTGGTGTTTGTTGATTTCTGCAGCTTTGGGAGGCCCGAGTCATTTTGTTGACACAAAGCAAAGTAGATAAATAAAAACATATTCCTTCCCAATCTAATCGTCTAATCTGTTAGCATCTTTTTATTTGTTTCATGCACTTGCATTTGTTTCAGCTCCTGGAGTGGCCATCAAACCGGTCCAGTCCTCCTCCATGTGGAGCGGCCTCATCTTCCACCTCAGGTCCTCTGTGACTGTGAAGCGAAGACGGGTCCACCTGAAGTCCCACAGTGACTGTTTCCTGGGTTCAGAGGCTGTGGATGTAGTGGCAGAGTACATTACTCACGTGAAGGGCCTTGAGGGTATGTGTGTGCTGGACTGTTGCAGGTTGCATAGGGTCTGCAACAGTTTTCCGGTGTTGGTATGTGCCAGAGTAACATCCACATAAACGTCCCAGGATTCCCAGGAGAGCGTGAAATCATCTCATCCTAATAGGATTATCAGTGTTATTCACTTCACAGATTGGTGGTTGTAATGTTTAATGTGGCTGATTTTGGGCCGTACCTACCCCTGCATTCTGATTAAAGGTACCAACGTGTCTCGGGACAGAGTGGTGTGTGTCTGCCAGGCTCTGCTGGACTGCAACGTGTTCGAGGCCGTGGGAACCAAAGTGTTTGGGAAAGACAAGAAGCAGGATGTGTTTCAGGACAGCAGGAGTTCTCTGTACAGGTAAAGACGGATCTACAAACACATAGTCTGGAGTCTAGATTTCAGTTAATATTTTGTTGACTTAAAGGAACGAAGTAATAACTGAAATGAAAGAATATTTAAATCTGATTTTGCGATAATGAACCCCAGACTTTGTCAGATCCTTAGCTAGCCTTTTGATTAATCTGAATCATCGTCATTTTATTGTAATTTTTCCATCACACACAGGTTTGTAGGCGCGTGCAGTCCTTCAGTTGATGAGTTGGAAAGAGGGCTGCTTGTAAATGGGATCCAAAAACTCTTCTGTAGTGCTCCTCCAGACAGGTATCATTTCTAAATCACTCAATTTTTTTTTGTATGAAGGGAAACACCCGAGACACACAGTGCCAGCAAAAAAATGAACATTAAGATTTTATGACTGAATAGGTTTTTTTTATACTGAATTGCATTGATTGTGCATGTATCTGGTCATGGTTGAACTAAAATAAAGCTACTGTTTAATCATAGCAGCTCTTGTGGACATATTTTGATTATCATGTGAATGAAATTTCATCCAGTTGTTGTGTCTGCATTTCAGACAGGAAGAGCTTAAGATGTCCACCACTGTCAAACTCACTGAGACGTCCGTAAAGGCCAACAAACCGGAGGCTGAGGTCGCAATTCGTCTGTCAGTGGAGCCTGTGGGGGTGGACAGTCTCAGTCTGAGTCCCAGTCAAGTGCAGACCGACTCGGTTTTACCACAATCACGTAAGTAAGTCTTGCTGCAACAACTTGTTACCAGTAACGACGATTTGCATAGAGTACCTGGAGCACAAGGTGCTGCCCTGGCCTCCAAATTCACCAGATCCAAAACTGATCAAATATCTGTGGGATGATCCACAGAGAACCCTCCCCTCAACCCATAGGACCCAAAGGCCCCCACTAACACCATTCTGTTGTTAGACTCACAAACATTTTTGACTCATCAGAGAATGGACATGGGCCTTCTGAGGGTGTCTTTTGGTCTTTTTGGGAGGCACAAGGGAGACCCACACAGTATTAGAAAGGTGGTCATAATGTTATGCCTGATGAAAAAAAGAATGGCTTGTAGAAGTCCCAGTGATGACATCATTTGTAAGAATGCAAGAAGACGCTGAGATGTGGTTTTATCTCAGCATGTAAGGGACAAAAGAGAGCAAGGGATCATGAGAAGGCTGCAAGTGCAACAAGGCTGTCACCAACATTTTAAAACTGCTCTATTATTGTTATTATTGGATATACATGCTTTATTTTTCTATTGTTGTTGTTACAAAATATGCAAGTGAGGTGTTGTTCTTTTGTTACTCTGCTCCACAGTGGTGGACGAGGTCTGGCAGGAGCAGACTCTGCTCAGGCTCTTAAACCTGGTGGAGCTCCCCCTGCTGGAAGGAGTGCTTCAATGCAGCCACAGGAGTCCATCGTCTCCACCTCTGTCTCCGACCAACCTGCTGCCTCACAGTAACCCAGACCTGATCTACACCACCAACCACCTGGACAGACAGATCCTAAAGGCCTTCAGGGACTCTCAGTATGTTTGAAAATCGTTGGCTCATATACACTGCCTGGCCCAAAAAAAAAAAAAAAGGCGCTACCTGGATTAAACTGAGCAAATAGGTTACTGCATGGACAATTATTTTTGAATTGGTGACAAGTTATTTAACTCCAACTGATGCAACGAGTAACTTCTCATAACTTCTCTCTTAAACAACCTTGTCGAAAGACACATCCCGTGGAAATGATGTTTGAGAAGGGTCAAATCATTGGCATGCACCAAGCACAGAAAACATCAAAGGAGGCTGAAGCAGAAACTACTAAATTGGGCTACGAACTGTCCAACACATTGTTAAAAACTGCAAGGACAGTGGCGAACCATTGTCTTCAAGGAAGAAATGTGGTTGGGAAAAAAAAAAAAGTTCACATACAGACGGCTAACATCTCGTGAAGACAGCCACCTGTCACTCAAAGCACCATGCCTTAATCTGAATATACTCCTTATCCCTCAGGGAAGATGAGTGGCTCTGTGCAGCCTTGGACTGTTTGGACTTCCTCCCCGACCAGCCAGTGGTGGAGGTGAGCAGGGAGCTTCCTCAGTGTTTCCCTCAACACAAAGAGAGCCAAGAACTATCTGGTAGCAGCATCCAAGAGGGAGGCAAGTGCACAGTATCTGGCGTTGCGTTAAGGCTAAAATGCAGTGCATATTCATACTTTCCACTCAAGTCCAGTCTAAATTAGCGTTGTGTACGGTGTGACTGCTTCATATCTCAATCTGTGTCCACTCCAGGTCACAGCAGCGACGAGCAGACCCGTCTCTCTCAGTCCGCCTTGGCCCAGTGTAAGCTGCTGCTGTATGGGACTCTGGTCAAACACTACAGCAACACTAACAGATCGCCGCTGCTGCCTCAGCACATGACGGACATCTACACATCCATCACCGACCTGCTGAGTAAGTGCTGAGCCTGTGTGTGCAAACACTGGCCCCGTTGAGAACTTGCACTGACGTCTGTCCTGGGGAATCCAGTTGTAACTGTCCAGCTTAAAGTGCAGGTGTGAACGCACCCAGGACACATTCAGGAGGCATTTGAGTGATCAGACCACGACCACTAAGGAAAAAGCCCCATAATCCTCGGTTATGGGGCTAGAATGAACAAACAATGTATCGTTTTCCCAAGTACTGACGCACAACAACAACAATCGTTCTTGGTTCTGAAACAGCAGTAGGTAGAGATCCATTAGAGACAGCAGCTGTTATAAATATTAAATGCATCCCGATAGATGTTGGTGTTTATTTGCATTCAGAGTGCAAAACTGAGATCAGATCTCAAGTGACATCTGGGGACGCATGTGGAGACACAGGAACTTAAAAGTGGCCAGTTGCAATTGGTTTTCCCAGGTTGGATGTTAATGCTCTGCCACTGTGTTTTTGCTTATTTCCATATCCTTACATCCAGTACGTTTGCATTTGTTCCCCCTCACACTCTCAGCCAGTGCCGGGTTAAGCAAGGCTCTGGAGGCTCTGCAGCTGTGCCTGAAGCTGCTTCCGTTCAGCTGCAGAGACGAGCTACGTCGCCTGCTCACATTCATGTCTCTGGCGGCCGACCCACAAGGGATTAAAGTGGACAAGGAGGTGAGAGCTGGTGACGCTTGTGGGAGTTTTCATCCGGTTTATTCAACCTTCCTGACGGTCAGTGGAGAAATCCGGTCGAGGCTTTGCTCGCTACCGAGATTTGATCCAGATTATCTCGTAATGTGAGGTGTTCACAGATCTGCTCTGAATCCTCATGAACCACTGGCAGACTCATTGGGTCCATCCCAGTCAGTATCACACATGTTACACAGTTTATGGATTTAAAATCTGGATCAGTAGTTACATCAGAGAGAAAAGAGTCTATGAGGACAAAGGGCAGCTAATGATGTTATGCAACAGTAAACACAGTGTCTCTGGGAAACAAACTAACACCACCCACTGGACAGGGAGTGTCTGGGTCTGTTTGAACACCATGCATTATTGTTTAACAAATGGAAGAATTTTAAGATGTGTAAATGTTGTTCTGTAATTTGTCATTACACATATCCCATGGTATCTGCAGGTGGAGAACAGGCTGGCAGTGAAGAGGTCTTTCTCCAGGGCGATCCTTCACAGCAGGACTATCTCCAAGGAGAAGGAGGATCTTATGGTGGTGTTTATGCTTAGCAACATAAAAGAAATCTTCAAGGTAATAGAAAGCTATATTGTGCCTCTTATTTCTTTGTGTTTTAAGCTTGACTCATACAACAGACCAAAAAAGCTTTTGGTTTTTGATCCTATTATTGATCAAGCTTAAAAAAAAAATCTAAATACTACATTTCCCATAATGCTGGTTAGTTTTCTGTGGAGGTTGATTTTAAAAGTTTAGGTCTTTAGGTCCATATAGTTTAGAAACTGTTTTGTCACTGTTTTGTTTTCTGTGCTCCAGATACCAGGGGCTCTGCACAAAGAAGTGAGTGACAAGTTGGCGGGCCTCGTACAAGGGAAACAACCTGATGTGACAGGTAAGTGCTGATGAGTGCTAACCCAAACGCTAGAAACTCGACATCTAAGAAGTGCCACCAGGAAAATGTTAATGTCTTTCATTACCTGATATAAACTAACCTTTCACATTTGTGCCAGTAGTTTTTTTTTTCTTTAAAGTTTAGTTGTTGCTGTGATGAGGTAATTTTTATGGCATTTTTGCTGATATGTGTCGGTTGCTGGTGGAGACCAAAATCAGAGGTAAAAGCAGAGTGAACACATCATCTCCTCTCCATATCTGCTGGATCCAAAAATAAACTGTCATAAGTCGAGAATTTGTCGCTGCAACTTTTATTCCAAGCAGTTAATTCAGCATAAAAGTCTTGTTAACGTTGTGTCTTTCCCCTCTTCTTCTATTTTTTTGAGGCTCCACGTTCTGTCAGCAGCTCCCCATCAGGACGTACACTGAGTCTACAAAGAAGAACACCAACCATGAACTGTGGACCCTCCTCAGCAGCATCCACGAGGACACCAAGATGTCCGACAAGGAGAGGAAGCGACTTCTGAGACAGTTTTACCAAGCCCACCCAGAGATATTTCACCAGTACTTTGGTGACTCTGCTGTTACTGTGCTGTAGATTATGATTTAACTCAAAAGACATATTTGAGCCTGACATGCAAATCAGGTATTTAAATATATGATGATATATCTATGTGGATTTATGTGTATATTTACTTTGTTATACCGGACAATTAAAATAAAAAGTTTCTGTCAAATGTACACTGTTTCATGGATTAATGCTAAAATTGTTGATTGTTGCTGTACTATTGAATTTTACAGACAGCTATGTTTTAGTTGGTGGATTAGGCTAAATAACAAATATTTTTAATTCAGTCCAGTTTAACAGTGCAACAAAGAGCATCCTCCAAAACCGATCATACAGATGAATTGCCGCCTTTCTTACTGTTTTTACAGCAACTAATTAAATATGCTATAATTTTGATATATTTCCAATAAATGAAGTGTAGTAACATAAACACTTTAATGTGTATATTTTAAATGTTTTTTGGTATTTGTCCATTATAGTGATTAATGAGGTGAAAGATTATTTATATTGTACTTTTTTTTTGTTTGACAAACATTGCACAGTTTCCTCACTAAGATATTACACACTACCAATATTTTTACAGTAACTGATGTTGAACAAGGAAAATAAATAATAAATAAAAATGAAAGAGAATGAAAATTTGTGCATATAATAATGTTAATAATAAGGTTATTCATCTATGATTGATTCTTTTTCCTCTTAACATACCAAATTGAATATTTGGAGGATATTTACATTGTATTTATATTATAAATGGTGGACGTGCGTGCTCGTGCATGCGCGCTCACGTGAAGGAGGGGGGCTTGGCCCTCACGTCACTGTATCCCCGCCCAATAGCGGAAGTGTCACTCGGTCTGGTAGCGGCAGCCGTTGCGAGAGGAGTGCTGCGACGTCAAAAAAGCTCCAGTTTCCGAGGATGAAACAAAGCCGTCCTATTTTAAAGACGGTGTCCGGCATTTCTTAAGTTTTTAAATAACACCTGCGGCTGAGCCAATTCCGCCATGTTTGTGTTGTGAAATATTCGCCGTGTCATAATTAGTCTCGGTTGTTATTGTTGTTGTTGTTGACAAAGCTAACGTCAGACAAGTTAAGCTCCTCGGCTAACCCCATTTCTTATCTCCGGGACTATAAGGTCAGTAACTTTACCGCAGATAAGAGTCAGATAAGGCTTCTGATTCTGTTTACTTCTGTCGTGTTCACCAGCTCAGTCTTAGCATCAGTGCTAGCTCCTCCACTGATGTGGATGATGTCATCATTTGAGCATCTCCAGAAAACAAACAAAACAAACCTGCGTGTCTGCTTCCCTTTATGCGTTGTAATCACAATTAAAAGTCAGTTTATCGCAGCCATCTTGCATCACAGACAGCATTCACAATCACAAACACCTTAAACCCTGTGTGTTTGTCACCTGTTCCCTTGCAGACTCCAGCATGCCAAAGGAGGCAGACCAGTCAGAGGGTAGAGGAGACAAGGATGCAAAGGACGAGGGCACGCAGGAGGCATCTGAGGAGACAGGGAGGAAGCGGATCCGCGCAAACACTCCGAGCCCTCACAGAGGAAACACTCCACAAGGTGCGGAAAGGCCTCGTTTCAGATATTCTCTATATACAACAATAACACTAATTATCTGATTATCATGGGGCCTTTCTCTCTATTAGTGTGTTATTGATGGGGTAGATAAGAGCCAGTGGTGAGCATTAACACCACCGCAACATTTCAATTAATCTTCTCCCTATTAGTTTTTTCCAAGTTCACCGCTATTTAACACATTCACGGAATCCTTTTCGTCTGAAGATTAAGTTTGAATGTTTTTTTATCTGGGATACATTGTCATCATCTATCTGTCGTCGTAGCCATAAACGTCTTGTATTGCACCTACAAGATCAGCTTTGTCAGTTACATCTGGGCATGTAATAAAACCTGCTCATGTTTTGCTTTTGCACAGTACTTCATGTTACAGAGGATGACATTGTGAATGTGGGTAGAACACTGTGTCTGCTTGTTTATCCTGACAGTCCTTGCAATTGGTTGCGTTTCAGACACATGAATAGAGACTTTGCTTTAGGCTGGAGTGCTGATCAGAGAGCTTTGCACTCGTGTTTAGTTTGTCTGCACATTCACAGGAAATACTCTTGGAGGTAAGGTAATAGATGTGATTTGTGGTTGCAAATAACATCTATTTTTTTGTCTTTTTTTTGTCTTGAATAGATAGGCACACCATGTGATCTGGGTTTTACTCAAGATTTCTTTCTGTTTATAGGGAGTTTTGCGTTGTTTTTCACCGGACAGTGACAATAAACCTTCTTATTCTTATTCACTGGCACTGTCATCTCAGTGTTTGCTCTTGGGATTTCATCTTTTTTTCAGATTTCAGGGTCCTGTAAAACCTCTTGAGACCACTTGGGTTTCTATGAACAATATATAAAAAAAATAAAACTGAAATATTTCCTCACAGCCAGCCCACCCAGGTTTGTGTCCGTGGAGGAGATGATGGAAACGGCTAAAGGCGTCACCAACATGGCTTTGGCTCATGAGATAATGGTCAACCAGGCTTTTCAAGTCAAACCTACGGAGCTCCCCGAAGGAAGGTGAGGAACTGATCAGTGACTTTAATGCTTTGAGTTTACTTCTGTGGCGGAAGTAAAACTTGGTGTTTCTCGATACAGCTTGGAGCGCAGAGTGAAGGAGATTATGCACAAAGCCTTTTGGGATTGTTTGGAGGCTCAAATGATGGAGGATCCGCCGTCGTACGGGCATGCCATCAAACTTCTGGCGGAGATCAAAGAGGTGAGGCAACCATCAGTCCTGTGCAACCTTCTCACAGCTGGCTAGCTTTAAGTACCTGTGTTCACACTTGCAGCCTAATTACCCAGTTCAGATTCAAATCTGTCTGAGGCCTCAAAGGCTCCAGCACATGCTGCCAATTTGAGCTTGTAGTGTTGTGGCCAGCTTCTACTCCCCCATCGTTCATCCCTCTCTAGATCTAAACTGTTTGTGTTGCCTTTCTCATTCCATCCAGACGCTGCTGTCGTTCCTGCTGCCAGGACACGGTCGCGTGCGCTCCCGCATCGAAGAGGAGCTGGACCTGCCTCTGATCCAGCAACAGGCTGAAAATGGAGCTCTTGACATCGGTCGACTGTCCCAGTCCATCATCGGCATGATGGGCTCACTGTGCGCCCCCTGCAGAGACGACGACATCAACAAGCTGAAGGAGATCACCGATATTGTGCCTCTGCTCAAGTAAGCCGCGAGAAAAGAGAGGGACTATTGTTAGCCATATTAGCTCTGCGTGCCCCCGGCCAAAGTTTATTTTTAGATTGGGTAATTAAATTCCCTTCCTTTACAGCGCAGAAGCCACTCTGCTGGACGATAGTAATTGAGAGATATATTGTCTGCCACTCTGTATCCCTCCCTCTTTTAGGGCCATATTCTCTGTGCTGGACTTGATGAAGGTGGACATGGCTAACTTTGCCGTCAGCAGTATCAGACCTCATCTGATGCAGCAGTCTGTCGAGTACGAGAGAAACAAGTTCCAGGAGTTTCTGGAGAAACAGCCGAGTAAGGAATCTCCCTATTCTATCACACGAGTCACATTATAATAACCTGGAAGCCCCATTATCCAGCTAAATATAGGATATAGAAAATAGGAATTGCATCAGGAATTTGAATTTACTTTGGATTTCTTACTAAAATTAGTCTTCTTTGCAGTGCATGTAATTATCTGTTAAAATATTGATTAGTGCATCTTTAAAGGACATAAGATATGAAGGATATGATCTTACTCCCTAACGATTTGATTGGCTTAGTGGATCTTTGCAGGAGCATAATCAGTTCGCAGCAGAGAGACTCTAGAACAACTTTCCAGCACATAAAACGTGTAAACAGGTACATTGGCCTGATTTTGAAGCTGATAGCTTGCAGAATATTGTCAACATATACATATCCAGTAAATATGCAACATTAGCATTCATTTAAGTGTTTTTATCTGCCCCACCCATGTGTATCTGACATTTACATTCCCATTTTCTCAAAAATAATAATGAATAATAATAACAACAACAGTCTGCGGACCAGATAGCCAAGACAGTGCATAAATTAGGCTAAAATAATTCATGGAGTTCAGTAAAAGTTTGGTCTATATTTTTAAATTTTTACTTTTTTAATTTGTTACTTTGATTATTTCTCCTTGCATCACGTATTTACCTGTTGAAATGTTGACGAGTGCAGCTTTAAAGAACATGGGATGAGCCTGGGAGTCAGCGCTATGTTCCCTCGTCCCCGAAATCGTAGTAGTTCAGTTCTGGTTATGCTCCAACAAAAATCTGATTGGCCAATCAAATTGAGAATCAAGAGTAGCAACGATATATCCTTTGTTTCCATGGATATATGATCAGAGACCAGAGATACCGACAGTGAAATAACTGTAAAGGACCAACAGTTAACAGCAATTAAAGCATTTCTGGAGAAGCATCTGTCTGTGTTACTCCGATTGGTTGTAGGATGATTCCATTACTTGTAGAGGTATATTTTTCTCTGTATTGGTGATAAAATCCAAATGACGTGTCACCAGACTGAAATTCTGATGAGCTACAACGCTAAAATATTACACACTGGACCGGCATCTGTAGGTAGCACTAATCCTACAGGAAGGCATTTGTGGGTCAAACACATTACAGATCATCAGATGAACACAGTTTAGCTTGAGAAGCTCTGGAAAAACGACATGTCCCATTTTATTGTAGTGAATTGCATTCCTCTCCCTACTTTTCGTACTTTCTTACTCCAATGAAGTGTCATACATTTCTGTTAACATGCGTTTTATGTAGGAACGTATAGTATCTGACAAAAGGAGCAAAAAATCCAGCACCGAGTTAAAGAATGAAATGGTCCTTTCTTCTTCAGATGCCTTAGACTACACTGAGAAATGGCTTGAGGACACAGTGAAATGCCTGAGAGAAGCAGAGACAGCCGGTTGTAGCGCTGCCTCATCCGACTCCCTCCTCCATCTCAACGTCCATAATCATGCCTATCTTCGCCTGCTGAAGTGGGACCATGCCTCCGACCCCTTCCCAGAGGTAAGCTCTTCATCCCGATGTGTCGTCGTTGTTTTTCTCTGCGTCCCGACTCTTGAGTCAGACCTCTCCTCCGTTCCTCCCTGCAGACGGTGTTAATGGATCAGGTCCGTTTCCAGGAGATGCAGCAGGAGGCCGAGCGATTAGTCCTGCTTTCCGCTGTGCTCCTCATCGTCTACACCACAACGGGGGAGGCCATTTCAGGTCTGCCGGGACTGATGGAGACCCTTAAAAACACTGTTAACGTCATGCTTGCAGACATGCACGCGCCGTGAGTACATTTTTATTTTGATCTAATAAAGCTACAGGCAACTTTAATTCATATTTCAGTCCACTAATTATTCTGAGTACCTAACGGGAGAGACTGTGAGGGTCCGAACGTGACTGAGCCCAAGCTGAACTACTTTCTTGGAAGTTATACACTGATCAGCCACAACATTATGACCACTGACAGGCGAAGTTAATAACATTTACCATCTTGTGGCAATTCGGTGTTCTTCTGGGAAACGTTTGGACCTGGCATTCGTGTGTACCACCCACCTAGACCAGACCAGACCAGACCACCCGCACACCATAGCAATACTCCTTGTAGCCATCCCCAGCAGGATGCAGCCTGACACAGACACAAAAACAGTTTAGCAACAACTCAAAACACATGAAGAACGGCACAAGGTGTTGACCTGGCCTCCAAATTCACTAGATCCCAAACTGATCAACTATCTGTGGGATGATCCCCAACCCTAATCCTAACCCTAAACCATAACCCCTCCCTGAATCATTTGGAACCAAAGACCCCCACTAATTGAACTGAATTGAATTGAACTAATGACATCCTGTTACCAGACACCACAGGACATCCTAAGAAGGCCCATTCTACAACTGTGAAAACAACATAACGGATACCTACACAATATTAGGAGGGTGGTCATAATGTTATGCCTGATTGGTGTAGTCTTCCAGTAATCTGTGCATTTAGGTGATTGTCATCATGGTATTGTTTCCCTACCATGTAATTAGAGAGGCAAAAACTGTCCAATTGTGTGTGCACTTCTTAAAAAAGAGAGAGTGTATTTGAAAGCACAAACCTTTGTATTGGTGCTAGTACCAGCTTTACAACTTGTTATCCTGCACATGTAATTTTCCTAATTTTTGTCTTCCTTCTTGCCCCAAGCTCTTTCAGCATGCAGGAGGCCTTAGCGACCATCGGTGAGAAACTCTGTGTTGAGCTGAGTCAGTGTCTGAGCCAGCACGGCTACTCTCCGTTCTTACCTGATCGAAAGAACACGCTGAAGGGGCAAATCTCAGCCATCATGCAGCCTGACAACACAGTCCGCAAGCTGATGGGTAAGAACAGCGCCACCTGTCGTTACTTTATTACGGTTAAAAGCATCAATTGTTTGGCACTGACAGAAATTTCCCTTGTCCTCTTAGAGCAAAGGGTGCAGACCTATCTCCTGGCCTCCCTGGATTCCAGTCAACACAAGGCCCTTCACCCTCTCCCAGGAGGTCTGGCTCCCGTCAGCAGGGAGCTAAAAGAGCTCGCCGTCCACTTCAGTCGCATCGTCAACTTCAACAAGCTGGTCTTCTCCCCGTTCTATCAAAAGATCCTCCAGAAAATACTCACGTCAGTGGAGAGTCCCAGCGCAGAGACATAAGCACTACAATATGGAGTACGGGTAACGTGCAGAATGTTATGTAGTTTTAAAGTTTCACCTCACTAGTAACTGGAGGTGTAACGGTACACACATTAGTCCCAAACTGTTTGGTACGCTCAATTTGGTATAATATTTCCTTATGTAACTCCTCCTGGAAGAAATTTCTAGACCACGCAAAACGTTTTGGCCGTCGTTGCTTGCCGGTATTAGCATTGAAAGCTAATTGTATTTCCCTCCCTGTGATGAGAATAATTACTTAAACACTTCCTGTTTCAACTTAAAAGCCCTGTAGCAATTCAAGCTTTAACTTCTTTTATTGTGAAACATTTCTTCAAACTATTAACATTGACTGAAATAGGACAACAACACTTAAAATGAGTAAATATGTCTTCACATCATCACAAGTTCACATTCCCGTCCAGTTTTGTCAAGCTAAGCTAAGTTGACACATAACAAGCGTTCAAACGTGTGAGCCTCGCAACAGCAAATAAAGATACTTCCCAAAATGTTAAACATTTTACAATCATAACATGCCATATCTCTGAGGGTTGGCTGAAAATAAAAGATACATTTTTACAGATTTAGCTGCTGAAAAAGGTATTGAATCCAGAAGAACAAAGTGCTGAAAGTAACAGTATTATATTGTTAAACTGAGGTTATTTAAGAAGTTTAAAGGCACATCATATGAGTTTATTCATCCATTTTTGAAGCTGTAAATTAATTACCAGTTTGTATTTGAGAAAATAAATGTTCTTGTGCTTATGTTCCTAACCTTCCTAATAGACATTTGTTATTATTTTTTTTTATCTTAACGGCTCAACTTCTTTTGTTATTGATGGTATTTCAAGGTTTGAGTGCCTTAAGTGTTCCAGTGAGATTTAATGACAAACAAAGCATGTTTACGTATTTTCATTTTTTGAAAATGAATGAGGCGTTGGGAAACAGGTAGCATTTTTGTACTTCTACCAAAAAATAGGACTCCAAAAACCAAGGACACTGGACATTTTGTGTGTATCGTTACACCCCTACTAGAAACAGTTAAGAGAAAATGAGTTGAGCTAGCTAACCACTGAGTTAACCGGAGCCTGCACCTTAAAATATAAAAGCTACCACCACACCTGCGTTGATTTGGTGTTTATTTACCAAATGTCTGATCTCATAATTGTAACGGTTCCATCGTCTCATATTTGCAGTATTTATTAGCACAGCTGGTTGTCATTGCAGATAGTTTGACACCCAAGTGAAAACAAGACAGTAGTTACTGTGGCAACACGTACCTTTTAAAGTATAAACACATACACATTTCTAGAAAACATTTCTCAAACAAACTAATTTAAGTATCACAGTCTGTATTTGCCAAGTGTCTTTGAGTAGTTCCTGAACAAGGACAGGACCAGGCTAGCTGTTTCATCCTTCCTCGTCCAATTATGCTAAGCTAAGCTAATAAACTCCTTGCTGAGGCTTTTGCTTCCCAAAAATGCCAAACCATTTATAACCATTACAAGCTGTTGCTTAACCTACTGAATTTCAAAGTAAAGATTTGGGGAGATTTAGCTGCTTAAAACGAGTGTGCACATGTTTTGTAGCCACGGTTTGCGAACAAAAGAAGGTTTTTAAAATACTCTTTAAAGAATGTGAAATCAAGGCCTAGTATTCCCAAACAGATTTCTTTATGTTTTCAAATTTGGTACTACTGACAAAGTATAATTGGGACGTTAAGCAGTCTTTCCAGTCCAATCATGATGTGCTAAGCTAAACTGAACCAAGCTAAGCTAACACCAAACACCTTGCTATAGCTTCAGAATTTGCATAGAGACGTTAAAGTCAATACTTGTGTTTCCTAAAACACTTACTGGATTTTAAAATAAAAGGCCAGTTTTTGTAGATTTTGCTGTTTAAAAAACTGGAGTGTAGACTTTTAGTAACCACACTATGTGAACAAAAGAATGTTCTTGAGTGATATTTCACAGAGTATTGAATGAAATAAAAGGAATGTACTGTACTGAAGGGAAACCAGACTGTTGTACTGTTATGGACCAACTTGAACTGTTGCTGTTTTGATTGTTACTTAGTTTTTACATGATGTTCGCTTATTAATTAATAGCTTATTGATTTGTTTAAGGGATGTTTAGAATATTTCAGTTTTACTTGGGTCCTAATATTGTTTTTGCATATTTCACAAAGTCATTGAGCCACAGAACTGGTTGTGACATTTTTTCACTCATTCAGACAGAATGACGTCACATATTTCCCCCCCCCAAAAGTAAATTACACACTGATCACACTAATTACACTGATATTTGTCTCTGAATGTTCATGATACATGCCAATAAAGTGTTGTTTCCCACACGGCAAAGTATCCCTTTTCTTTCAAGTCAAATTGTGATTTTTTTTCCATTATTAAATTAATTGTGTGAGCATTTTGTTTTGAGGAGCTTATAGATTTATTCAGAAATATTTTTATCATTTGCTGACTTAACTATCAGTTTGACCTTCTATTTTGAGCAGCAGTTTAAACTTACTTGGATGTAATACACATATCAGGCGGCAGGTGGAGACAAAACTCCAATGCTATGGATGAGCATTTATGAAGTTATGCCAACATAACAACAGCAGGATATAAAATAAATAGTTTTGCCGCTACTGATTAACAAACCTATACTGATACTTCACGGTAGTAAATGTTTATTCAAATGACTCTTACTAGCAATAAATGCATGGATCACTAATCTGTGTGTGTGCTGTTTGAGTAAACGTTGAACATGTTGAGAACAAAATGATAAACAGGTACAACAACATGATGGGACAGGAACAAATGATGCAGAGAAGCGTGCATTTCAGATACATTAGGGATGATGGGATGATAATTCTGGAAGCGCTATTGCATCACAATTTGGTGGTGAAATACCAACATGCATTGTCTTGCCCTGAGCGTCAGTAGGATGTTTGCAACAGCTCGTTTGAATAAGTGCTTGCTTCACATTATAGACATTTAGTGACAACTGCAGCTGAATATGATGTCCGACTTTAACAATGACTTTAACAAAATAAATACAAATAATAAAAACATTATACTAAAAACATTAGACAATAAAGAAATGTGTTAATTATGATATTTCTACACAATATACATAATCGAAAACTAGTTATCAAAGGTTTACAACATAAATAAATAGAAACAAAAAATATAATACAAAAACTGTGATTAGAAAATAAATAAATGTATTTATTATTCTACTTATACAGAACTAACAATAAATAAAAAATAATAAATACAATATAATATAGTCATATGAAACTTGTTTTAAAATGGTATTCAAAATAAAATAATGACATAAATAAATCAAATGTATATCGGAATATTTCTAAAGAATAAACACAATAATAAACACGATATTATTTGCAAAAATATTCCGAATAAATTAATAATAATTAAAAAAATGCATCCTGTATGTCAAACCATACCGCGTGCAACATACTGCTTATATAGCACACTATTTATGCTACATGCACTTTTTTTTTTTTTTTTTTAACTTTTTATATATAATGGAAGTCAAATGTTTTTACTCAGCTGTCGGTGAGACATTTATAGACATGTTTTACTCACCCCTCTCTCCTCCCCCTGCCCTCCCCTACATTCCACACATGCGGAGAAGCAACAAGCTGGCGAGGCAACAGTTAGCAGCTACCCGCTAGCCTCCAGCAGCTATCTCCGTCAGGGTGGGGGGGAGTGCGAGGCGTTATAGACATGTTAAAGTTTAGAAACACGGATTCCTCGTCCTGAACGCACACGAGAGCAACGTTTGGCGAAACCCGGGACGGCTGCCGAAACCATGGGTGGCGGCTGGTGTCCGTAGCGGCCACTTATTTGCGTTGTTTTTGAGCTTCAAATGTGCGAAAAGTCGCTCGGTCCGTCCTCGTCGTTGAACAAGATGGCAGCAGCAGCAGCAGCGGCAGCAACAGCAGGAACAGGAGCAGGACCGATTCAGGGTCCCACCGCGGTGTCGCTTGCTAACCTGTTCTTTGACGATCTGGGTGATAACATTTACTGGTCTTACTGAAGGTATGTCACTCAATTCGGCTTAAAACTGGGTGCCCTAATACGTTTTTGTTTTGTGCTAACGCGGGGTTTGTTTTGTGTCACATTTTAACGTTGGAGAGAGACTTCGCTCGAGGCTAGCTCGTCTGCTAACTGTTAACAGGGTTTCTGCGGAGTCTTAAAAAGTCTTTAAAAGGGGTCTAAAATTTGATAATCTCAATTTAAGCCGGTAAAAAGCCTTTAATAACAGCATATGTTGCATTGTAGGTCTTAAATTAGTCAAGTCGTTAATCCTTACGTGCATTTATTACCACTTAGTTTGCAGTATGGGGTCTCCGATTTTCCTTATTTTTAGTACTTAGTTAAGGTCTTAAATTTAATCCATAATGGTCTTGAAAAGTCTCAAATTTAAACGAGTTTAAACCTGCAGAAACCCTGTCTTAAGCTAACCAACTTCTGTTAGTTTAAGAGTTAGCAACAGCGGCTAATTATCTATTCAAGATTAAAGGTCGTGGCTTGTTTATTTTTTATTTCGAATAGCTTTAGGTTTGCATTTTAGCCTAGCTAAACATTTAGCTAAAACACATGCATGTATAGTGGAAGCATTGGTGCGAATAAAGTGTCTATTAAAGCTCCTGAAATCGCACAAAACGGCTATTATTTAGCTGCCTGTCACTTATAGTTTCAACAGGTGTCTGACTCGCTGGGCTGGTGGTGCCCTTCCCCCAAACACGTACACACCACCACCCTTCCTACCTTGTCTCCTAGATTGATCAGTAACAAATTGTGGGGTGTTTCACAGTTGTAAAAGGACGCCAGCTGAGCACACACACACACACACAAGCAGCTCAGTGTCTCCATTTTCAGGCGTGCATCATGTCCTCCTGTGGGGGTATCGGGCTACCTTCTCTGGCAGCATGTGGTGGCGAAGGAGGATAGAGCAGGAGGTATCGCAGCTGTGACCGTGTGCCAGTGTTCCTCTTAAAAAGCCTGATGGATGTGACACCTTGGCTGGGGGTAGCGAGGGGGGTGAAACATTTGTGCCACAACAGCCGTATGGTGGCAGCTGTTTTGCCAGTAATCATTTGTCACCCGGTTGCATCATGGAGTTTATTATCAGGTGCTTGCAAGGCTTGCAGCTGTGGGTAGAGGAGGAGGAGGAGGAGGAGGAGAAAAAGAGATGATGCATGACCTCAACTCATTTAGGTGCGCTGGTAAAAACCAAATGCATTCTGATACAGTACGCCACGAAATGCCAGCCTCGGGAAGGTTATGGTATTCGGTGAACGGGTGAGGACATGGAGACGGTGTCTATAAATGTCTCATTGACAACCGAGGAAAAACATTTGAGCTCATGATAATATTTAAATAAGTTCCAACTGCAGCACTTTATTGTGCTGTGTTGAAGTCATCTGTTGTTAACCTTTATTTATTATTAGATATTGCAAATAAGCATGTCTTTATCTCTTTAGTACAACTTTTGTAATATGAAATTATATAACAAAATAATTTACATTCTGCACAGTTTCATGTAGAAAATGTTTTAGCTTCATGTAGGATGAGGTATTCAGGGATTGTTTACCTCCGCACACTAACTTGCCACTTGATTAGGTACACTGGTAAAAGCTTTTGGTTCAACTCTGTTTTCATTTTAGGAGGTTTGCAGCACTTCTGAATTATATTCGGTTGCACCGATACATGTTTACATTGTTTTGACAACTCCTCTTTAGTCAATGGGCTAGGCTAAATGACAAATAGCCATTCAGTCCAGTTTAACAGCACCACAAAGTACATCCTCCAAAATGATCGTGCAGTTTAATTACCCCCTTTCCGACATTGTTTACGCATAAAAGGAACATTATAACAGCCATCAAGGAAGGGGAATCCTGCGCGTCAAATATAATACAGTGCATTTGTTTTCACTCAAATGTTTTGGCATGTGATTTGCTGAGCGGACACTGCCGGCTGCAGGGATCTTAATTACAGCCTCCAGTTTTCTATCTGTTAAATTATTAACCAGTAAGTGCAGTGAAAGGTCAACTCAGTTTTGCTCTTTTGAACATTGTGTTTGCTAACAAGGCTAGAATCTGTATGTGTTTTTTTTGTCCTTAACTGTTGCTGTTTGCCAGTAGTTAGTCTGGCAAAACTCACCAGCTCTACTAGTTAGAAGTGAAGTATGCTTTAATGTAATGCTGACTCTTAAGGCACACCCAACTGCCTGTCTGAGCCTGTATGTGTGTGTGAATGTTGGCAATCTGGAAAGCCAAACGTTGAGCAAACGTTTGCACTTGACACAACCAGCTCCATGCGTCTGATGTGATTAAGCCTTAAAACGGGTCTTAAGTTTAAAACCCATTCGAGAACACTACATCTCTGTTTGGAAGGTTTCAGGAAGTGTGGCTGACGGGCTTTGTCGGTGCCTGTTTTCTGCCTGTTATCACCGTGTCATGGCTTGCTGCAATGACAGGAATGTTCCTTGGGAGAGAAATCAGAAACGTAAAAGTTGAGCGTATCATTGAGAAATATTGTGCGTGTTGTTGAAAGTTTGAGAAACTGAGTGAGCCTGGCATCGTTTGTGTCATACAATCTTTGGGGGGAGTTTGTGGTGCAAGAGTCAGAATTTGTTTTGTGACAGTGATGCCTGCAGTTCCTCATCTGTTCAGAAATGTGAAAATGATTCATATTAACAAAGGTCACAGCTTGGATCTGGTTTCAGCGTTTATGTTTCACTTCAGTTCCTGAAATGTTGGCATTTTGTAAGCAAGCTGCAGGTTCTTGTTGGTGCAAGAACGCTGATGAAAGCTTGTAGTGTGAGTAAATACCTCTTACAAAGCTTTCAGGGCTTATCCTGCCAGCAAGCTATGACTGATAGACAACAAGTGGGATGCTGCCAAAGTTTTCTGGATGCAGGAACGCCTGAATTTTCACTCTGGGAGCTCAAGTACGCAGATATAAATCAACCTAATTGATTGGATTATACTTGTACTGAATAGCAATCTTCAATCAAGTGTCCCTCATTAAACTTAAATTTAGTGACGTCTACTTCCAAACGTGCCTTGTTGCCGTATCTGTATGAAGATTCATTCCATTTCATTCGCTGATGCGTTGCATTGCGCTTATTCTTGTTTAGAATTTTCGTGCAAAGTTAAAGCTGTTAGATGCTCATCTAAGATATGACTGAAATGTGCATGGCCCTTGAAACAGGAAGACTTAAGTCAGTTCATGAGATCAGTCATTTCAGCGTTGCGGGCGTGTTTGTAAAATGTCATCGAAAATACTCATGCTCCACGGTGTATCATTTCTCCCTTGCGCTTGCTGTGCGGTTCTACTTCGTGTGAAACTGACTCTCCAGGGTGGCGTGCAGAGACACGCTGGAGATGCAACGGGCTTCCCCCCATCTCCAGTTACAGTAGTCTAGTTCCCCTTTCCACTAAAGGTGATATGATGGCTTCGATTGTGTGTTTGGCAGCTTTTTTTAGTCTGCAGTCTTGGTCAGAGGGTGGTGAAAGGGAAGGCCTTATTTTCTCTTTATGACTTAATCTTTCCACGTGCAATTTTGGTTAACAGTTTATTTTAAGTTTGACTCTACATGTAAACGTATAATTTAGAAGAAAGAAAAGCCTGAGAATGTAATTCATTTGAGGTCTGCTGGGTAAAAATGAGTCTTAAATAATGCACGTGTGCTTATGTTTTATTTATCGTCTTTATCTCTTGTTCTTCTTTAGGTATGGCCTCACAAGTCTTGGTTTGCCCATCACACCTGCACTCAGCTAAAACAAGTGCCTTAGGAACCAGCAGCAGTGGTACCAGCAGACACACGGGCGAAGCCCACCACAGTAATAACACCAGCAGAGCCTTTCAGCACCGACCTCTGCCCAAGACGTATGTGATCGGAGTCAACTACGGCATCGCCTATCCCAACAACGTTATCCCATCCTCAGTCGGTGCTGATTCGGGGAGACTGCAAAGGGGTCTGCAGCTTGGAGAGAGGGAGCGCTGGGCATTGCAGACCGCGGGGATACAGCGAGACGAGAGCCTGAGAGGAGGTCCGGCCGGCATTCAGGATCAGAGTAGAGATCCACAGGACGTGAGGCTTCATAGGGACAGCGGTGCGACTCCATCGGGAGTAGGAGGCTTGGATTGTGGGCTGCTGAGAAGGGCCTGCATAAGAGCGGAGGAGGAAGAGGGCCGAAACAGGAGAGTACAAGCAAGAGGGGAGTACGCCAGCCTTGTAGACACAGGTGCCACCCAGAGATGTGAACAGAAGCCGGGGGAAGGTGGAGAACAACCGCGGGACAGCGATTGTGTTGGAACCATGCAGATAGTGGAGGAGGTTTCTGCTCTGCCTTCACTTCCTCCCCCTCCAGCTATGTTGCAAACCGGCACTGGGAACAATGCAGACACTGTGAGAGTAGGGGGTGGAGGGACACTGCCTGCTCAACACAACAGGGTTGAGGCCGTGAAGGGCATCGGGGTGGATGGGACTGAGATGAAGCTTAACGGCAGCACCGAGGTGGTGGCGGGATCTACGGTGACCAGGACGGGGTCAGGAGACGGGGACTATCAGTTAGTTCAGCACGAGGTTCTGTGCTCGTTGAAGAACAGCTACGAGGTCCTGGAGTTTCTGGGCCGTGGAACCTTTGGCCAGGTGGTGAAGTGCTGGAAGAGGGGAACGAATGAAGTGGTGGCTGTGAAAATACTGAAGAACCACCCATCCTATGCACGTCAAGGACAGATTGAGGTATGGTTGTCTGAATGCATGCGGGTTTTTGTTGTGGAAGCAGAATACAATCGTAATTTTTATATTTGTTATTATATTTTTTTTATATGCTGCACCTCTGTCTACTAGCTTAAATTCATCTGGCCTTATTTTCACAACCTCCAGGTGGAGATCCTGGCCCGGTTGAGCAGCGAGAATGCAGAGGAGCACAATGTGGTGCGTGCTCTGGAGTGCTTTCAGCACCGCAGCCACACCTGCCTGGTGTTTGAGATGCTGGAGCAAAACCTCTACGACTTCCTTAAACAGAACAAGTTCAGCCCACTGCCACTTAAAATCATCCGACCCATTCTGCAGCAGGTGAAGTGATGCAAAAGAAAAAAAAAATGCACATGTTTTTGGTTTTTTTTGCACCTAATCTAATCATCTAATCGTAGGCGCAAAAAATGTTTAATGATAGTCTTTGTTTGTGCGTTGTAGGTGGCAACAGCCCTGAAGAAGCTGAAGTCTCTGGGTTTGATCCATGCTGACCTGAAGCCAGAGAACATCATGCTCGTGGACCCCTCCAGGCAGCCGTACAGGGTCAAGGTCATCGATTTCGGCTCGGCCAGCCACGTCTCCAAGGCTGTGTGCTCCACTTATCTGCAGTCCAGATACTACAGGTGAGGGCTTTTACATTAAATTCACTCTCTAAGTTACCACTAGGTGCAAGGGAGGCACCCTGCAGTGGGTGAGGCTCGAGCAGACGGGCTCACCTAGTCACACTTTTTATTCTGAACCTTTTTCTGGAATGCTCTTTTTAGTCAAGCAGAACTTCTGCGCCCTGATGGGGATTTTTATTAAACTGGTTTTGTCTAGTGTGTAACGTTTTCGATTTGCAAAATCTTAATCTGATAAGGTTTTAAGTTTAAGCTCAGGTCTCGAGGGAAGGTGGTGTTGGATCGGCAGTTTGTTCTTGCTTCAAGGCCTGTGTTGACACTGTACTATTTTCACATGGTACAAAATGTTCGGAAATTAGTTCACAGGACAGAATATTTTTGGGAATGTCTGTCACGATGTGAAATGTTACGCCGTTTGTCATCGTGATATATCAGCGCACTGATCTGACTCGGGTCCCACGGGTAATGCTTGTTTGTGCGCGTCTGTGTGTTTCCCACAGCGCTTAGCGAGGTCTTACCCCAGCCTTATGTGTTTCGGCGCCCTCTCTGCTCTTACGTAATACGAAGTGGTCCGTGTTAACCTGTGCACTCTCTCTGGGAGTTCCACGACATGTCGGCCACTCTCCGTCCTCCTCGCCTTTCTCCCCTTTTTTGCACAATCTAATTTTTTATTGGATGCATGCCTGGCTGCATGTATGTCACAGCCGCCTTAATGCGTCACGCCCTAAACCCCGCCGCTCTTGCGTAATGTGGAGAGGAACTGAGATGTTTATATGGGGAACAGCATCGTGAAATATTTGGCTTGTCTCTCGCTAGGGCTGAAGGGGGGGTGGGTGGAGAACGTGCTTATGAAACACAGCTTTGTGAGCTTCAAGACACATTGTTGTGTAAAAGAACTTCATTAAGTTATTAAGCTGTAATAACTTATCAGTCTCACATCACGATACACATTAAGGATCTGTTGCAGTTAAAAACAAACTACAACATATGTTGTACATAAAAACACGTCCTCAGTTTGGGGATGTAGTGTAAATTCTTGGTGCGTCATAGTGGGTTTCTTGGCTTGCGAGAGTTTGGTAGCAGATGAAATGTTTACTTGCGTCCAGATTTAATTCCAAGGCAAATGTTTTCCTTAATTGGTCACACAACGACAATGTGCACACTTCACTCGAATACTTCCTTAACTTGCGAGTTTCACAGCCTAGGTGGAATGACTCGGGCGAACTTGTGCAAACTTTTCGAACGTTGTGCAATCTGTTACAAATGGCTGTTGGAATACTGGGTATGTCTGCACCTAATTCACGGCACACACCCAACGTTTACTCACTCCCCTGTTCTGAATTTATTGCGCTGTTTTCACAACTCTTACTTTCTGCTTTGCGGTGTACGAATTGGGAAACAAAAAAAGCGTAGGCCCGTCTGTGCCGGAGCAGCCCGTCGCTATTTAAAATCACCGAAATAATCATGCAAGCAACTTTTCCGTTTTAGCAAACGCGAGCCACTTTCTAGAGCTGGGGTGCAGAACCGTGGACGTTGCATAACATAAAGGATTTGCTCTGCAGTTGACCTGGTTAACTGTGTATGTGTTTGTGTGTTCCTGTATGTGTGTGTGTTTTGTCTTTGAGCAGCGGCGGCGGCGGTGGCGGCGGCTACGTTGAGGTCATAGCTCAATTAAAATGGCCTGGTACTGAAGTTCAGGGAGGTCACTCAGGACGCAGAAGTCCAGGGAAGAGTGTGGAATGTGAAAACCCACATTTAGATCCAGGAAAAAAACATTCAGACATTCCTGTGTGTGTGTGTGTGTGTGTGTGTGTCTGGGTGTGTTCGTACGTGTGCCTCTGTCTATGCAACAGCTGCCAGGGCTGGATAGGCCGTGTACGTTACACAATGTACCCTAACATACTTCACACTAACTCAAGAGTGATGGAAGACTTAAAGGCACGATAACTTTAACCTGCCGGAGCCAGAAAGCTCGGGAATTGCGACACGTGGCCAGGTTCTATCCAACCTTGATGATGCAGTGGTTACTCGGAACCTTTTTTAGCCACGGCTGTCATTTAGGGGGCGTCCAGTTGAAGGTTTTTGTTTTTTCTCCCCAATCCAGTTCGGAGCTTTGAACGTTGAGTGTCAACCATTAAATAAACAAAACGTCCTCCCCAGGAGATTCATTAAGTCCCGTCTTGCTTGTTTTCCCCTAGATGCGACTGGATTCAGTCCAATGAATATTTCTCTCAAAGTTAATGTAGCGTGGAGAGAGTAGCTTGTACCTTGGTCCCAGAAAACCTGTGTTCTCCACTCCAGAAATGTTCCTGTCATCCAACACCATAAACTTCCCAACCCTCTCTGGAATATTTTTCTCCATTGCGCTCTCTCCAAACAACTTTCAAGACAAGTTTGTTGTTCCGTACTTGACATATTCCACTTTTCTTTTTTTTTTCTGATGGCGAGTGACGTTCCTCGTACTGAATGACGGTCTCCTACTACCACGTTGCCAAACATCCACATTGCATAACTTTCAAGTTTTTGTCTGACTTCATTATCCAGAGTAAAGTTCTTCCACATGGCCGACATGTTTGGTCACATGGTTTTTGGCTTCTTGAACAGAACTCAACTCAGCTACATTTATATAGCACTTAAAAAAAAAAATCTGAAACAAAGCTGTACATGGATAAAATAAGAGCATAGGACATAAAACAAACAATTAAAAAGCAATAAAATAATGAAAGTAATAAAATGAATATAAACAATAGAAAATAAATAACACCAAAACCGCCAGACTCTCATGCTGTGTTAAACGCCAAGAAATAAAAAATACACAGTCATCTTCTTCTTCTTTGCTCAATAGCGTTCATTGTGTCTCTTTGGTTAATAATATGTTGCCGTTTTTCGCTCTTTCACACACTGATTTCTTTGACTAATAGGAAGCCGTTACTCCTACCGTGCCGTGTTTCGGCGGAAACTGGTGGAAGGCGGAAGTTTCCGCCGAAACATGTCAAGGTAGGAGTAACGGCTTCCTATTAACCAAAGAAATCACTGTGTAACATATTCTTCTTCTTTGTTTTTTGGCAGCTACGATGCTAGCCCACCACCTTAAAACAAAGAGGACACTTTGACGCTACAAGGTTTTCGTTCATGACGGACCTAAAATAAATAACTACTTAGCTGAAGTCCAACACCAATCCCATCAAAAAAAAAAAAAAAAAAAAAATAGCCTGGATCTCCCCCTTTTACAAATTGGGACATCCCAAGCCGTCACACACGCTGCCTAATATCCCCCGTGGGTTTGTGTGACGGGGTTGTTGGTTTAGCTGTTACGGCAGCCGGTATTCCACGCATGCATTTGTGCGTTTGCTTTGTGCGGCGCGTAATCCTGTTGGATTGGTAAAGGCAAATATCTATAGCCAAACTGAGTTGTCATAACAAGCACGCTTTGCACACTCCCAGTTCTCTGTACGTATTATATAAGTCTTGGACTAGCGAGTCCGCGTGCGCCTGACTCATTTTATTTGTACAACAGGAGAGTGGTTTGCAGGATGTATCATGCGCTCCGCTCCTATTCCATAATGGCTGTACTGTATTGTTACCATAGTGAGGCTACTTAGAAATGAAGGCTTCACCACAGTGGGTAGGAGGAGGGTGGTTTTTTTCATTTTTTTTTTCTCTCCTCTCTCCCCCCAAAGCTCTGGGGTTTTCCCTGGATTTTCCAGAACCACACGTAATGTGGCAGCAGTGTGGCTTTGGTGAAAAAGTCCATTTTAAATTAAGGTGGTTGGCTCTTTTCAGGAAGAAAAAAAAATAAATAAATAAAAAGAAGACCAGAAAAACACCCCCGATCTGAAATCAAAATGTAAATGCATGTAAATATAAAGTAAACTACAAAGATGTGCTTGTCAGGTTCTACTCCCACATGAACTGAAGTTAGTGAATAGTGTTTCCAAAGTGTTTTTCAGTTCTGTTTTAAGATCAGATCCTTTAAAATGCTAACTGCCTCCCAGTGTGCGAATAGGCCGAAGAGTGAACTTTCATCTGTAGAGTGACCCGCTAACCGTAGTATTGGTCTAATGTTGCGCTTCAGAACTAAACAGGTGTACTTGTACTTTGAGATGGAGACATTGGAGGCTACGTGGAAATACTATGAGATGGAAACAAGAGCTTGATTTTTTTTATTTTTTATTTTTTTTGTGTGTTTTGTTTTTACAAGCATACGTCTGCAGCTAGACGGCCGTGGCGGAAGCCTTTCAGCGCTGGTCATGTGCTCATGCGTTGTTGTTGCCATGGTAGCGTGACACAGCAGGGCCTGACGAGGTGACTGTTCGGTCCTGCGGGGGCCGGTGACGTAGGGGAAAAAGGAAAAAAAAAAAAAAAAAACAGAAGAAACGCACCTCTCACAATGAAAACGGAGCACTGGGCGATTTGAATAATTCAGCCGAGCAGATCAGGTGGAAGAAAAGACAGCTATCATCTTAGCGTGCCTGACAGGTTTGGGAGGCAGGTTGTGTTAAACTTACCTCGTCTAGGTGTGATTTCTTTGAAGCAAAGGTGTTGTTTTACCGTGGAAACCGCATCGCATTGTGTTGGTACATGTTGTCCGCGTTTATTCATCTGTTAAAAGTACGTATTCAAGATCTATAATCCTTAAAAACCAGAAGAGCAAGAAGTCTGATTAATGATTTTTATTAAATAAAAAAAAAAAATCAGAAGTAGGGCAGGTTAAATAACGCGTGGCAGCGTTGGGTGGTTCACTTTTCTAATATGCTCTGACGGTCGCCTGGGAAAACACTGATGTCACGGTGCAACACATACCTGCTGCTAGGACGCGCTCGGAGTCCTCTCTGAATAATACATCGGCGCTCGCGGTGAGCGGTGTGTTTGTGTAAACGCGCTGCTCCATTCTCCCCATTTCGTACCTTCAAAAAAAAAAACTCTTTTTAATTTGCGTCGATGCATGAGCACATATCCAGTTATTTTAATTATATCCTTGATGTGGTCCCTGGATGGAAGAGTTGCTCCTGCGCCGTGAAGCAGCGTCTCTGCAGAGATGATAATTGGATAATTTAATGTAACCAGGGCTACTGTTAAACACGCCACGATGCTGCTATCCTTTAAATAAGAATTGGATTTACTTAGAACAGTGCGCTACAGCGGTATATTACTCACATTTTGTTTTTTATTTCCTTTTAATCATATTTTATTCTATCTTGCTTTTCACTGTGACTGAGCAGTTTCCCTTGTGGATCACTGAAGTCCAACTGATTCAAGCTGATGTTCTGCAATTCATTCGTCATAAATCTCAAAATTGTTTTATTAAATACGCCTAATTGTGCAGGAGACTGGACAGCTTATCTTTGCAGTCCTTTGATTAGTATATTTATAGTTTTATTATTTACAGCCTCCTTTACTCTTGTGACCAGTCACCAGTTTTCCTGCATCATATGTGCAGAACTATTACTCACACAAACTAGCCGAAGCGTTGTGACTGGTGACAAGTGAAGATCATAACTTTATTAGAAGCAGGAAAAGCGGAAGGATTTGAGAAGCCGAGGAAGGAAAAACGCTAAAGGTGGCCTGTTGTGATGAGTTTGTGCGTCTCTTACCAAGCCAGTAGAGACGCTGTGATGCTTAGGCAGACTTGGGTTTCTGCCATTCATGTGGATCTTATTTTCACAGGTACCACCTACTTAAGTGCTGCTGCAGACCATGTACGCCCTCATCGCCACAAAGCAAATATGGTATAGAAAAGGTCTGAGAAACACAACAATACGTTCAAAGTGTTAAATCGGCCTTCACATTCTCAGATCTCAGTCTGCCCGAGCGTCCGTGGGATGTGCCTGACAAACGAGTCGGATCCATTGGGCGGCCCCACCTTGCAACTCGCAGACTTAAAGGATTTACTGCTATTATTTCGGTGCCAGATACCGCAAACACACCCTCAGAGGTCTAGTGGAGTCCTGTGTCCTGGCGTCAAACGGGGACAGTGTCAGCCAGGTGGACGTACTGGTGTGACTGATCTGTGTTGATGAGTCATAAACCTGAGACCACAGTCTGTTTGTCGTAAGCACTTATTTCTCCGTTTGCTGCACATGCGGCGTTAGATGCTCTCTCACACGTCGCGCTTTAGTAACGGGAGCTGGATTTGTTTGACACATGATCGTCGTGGATCGGCTTCACCGTCAGAGGTCAGAGCTACAAGCTTCCCATGTCCTGTACACGGCGAGATTACATCATGTTCAACATCTCGTCTCGTGTACGCGAACGCGCTCCACACTTCTCTGTACGCAGCAGCAGCAGCAGTGTGTTACCATACAGTGTGTTACCATACAGTGTGCCATGTTTGTTCTTGTCCTAGCTGCTGCTCTCTAGTGTGACTAGTTACTTCTGGAACCTTGTCCGCCTGCCAAACACCTGTGGGTGCGTTATGTGACGAGCTGCTACCGCTCAGGAAGGCCGAGGCCATTGCTGCAGCTGCTTTTTTTTTTTTTTTTTTTTTTTGTGTCAGTAGCAGTATAGCAGGGAGCTACAACAACACACACACGCTCTGCTCTCAAAGTTTATTTTTTATTTGTGCGTCCCCTTTAAATCCCTCCCCCGCCCCCTTCCATATGTGTTGCATGTTTGAGCGTAGCTGTGCATTGCAGCCCTGTGGCAACAACAAACACAGTCTGTGTTTGTTTGGTTTGCAGCCGACACTTGTCCCAGATAATATCACCACAAAGCCAAACGTTGAACGTACCTGTAAAACATAATGTGCATCAACTTGGATGTTTTATTGTCAAGTTGTTCAAAAAAAAGCAAAGTTTAAGGACAGTTTTTTGCCTGCTCACATCTCACGTCCTTGTCTGCACTTTGCATATTGAGCAACATCACAAGCCACAGATGTGATACAGTTAAAAACAGAATTTTGCTGTTTCCTCATCTTCGGTCTTCGTAGTACGTTGGGTTTTTATTTTTAAATATGCACTTTGAAAGATCTGCATATTGATTCATCAATATTCCCCCCCACCCCCAATCTCTGCATCTTCTCGTTGAAAGTCTTGCTGCCGTCTCGGTAGATTGATTTCACATGATAAATGAGACTGTGCAATGAGTTTAGTCCGCGTGCGAGTAGATTTTAAAGGAAAACAAAAGTGTGATGACAGAGGAGACAAAAGCAAAGCCGAATCCCACATGTTAACTAGATGTAAAATATTGTGTAAATACCCCAAATCTCTGCAACCAATGACAAAAGTATATTAAAAATAGCCTTCGCAATCTGGACCCTTTCAGTCTGAATCAGATGCTCGTACCGGTGCAGGCTTCGTGCAAAAGTTAGTACTCCAAGTCCTCCTGCAAGTCTCTTAATACAAGCATAAATAAAAGAAATAACCTACAAAGCACAAAATATAAAACAAAAAAGTGCAAGAGACGCCTGTCAAATTAATACTTACACCACAACAGGCCAACTCTTAGCTTCAGCAGCGATACCTTTCGGATTAATAAACATTTTCGTTAGATTGCGCAAGAATCATTGCTCAAACTTTTTAATTTTATTGTTTCATCACATAAAAAGTTGCTTAAAAAGTAGAAAAACCCCCCTAAATGGCGCCTTAGTCGCTGCTCAACAGGATTTTTCTGCCAGCGTCTGAAACAGCCTCTCTCCCAGGGGCTTTTTTTTTTCTCTTTTTTTTTTTTCAGAGTTGCATAACTGAGCGTCTTCCTCTGGAAGGAGCAATAGGAAATGGCACGGTGTAATTTCCTCCAGGCAAACGAGGGCAGAAACCGAAGGGGCTGTTAAACTGTGATGGACTGGACATCTGCAGTTGTGTGTCTCACAGCAACTACACACGCGCACACATGCTCTCTCGCGGCGCAGAGTGATGAGTGATGGCCCCCGTTTATCTCCTCCTAATACTGTTACATTATGGTCTTGCGTCCAGCTGTTGCCCGGCAACGGTCATTTCCCCCCCCCCCCCCCCCCGTGGTCGTCGTCACAGCAGTGGTTGCTATTTGCGGCGCCGTTGCTCAGCTGCTGTGTCCGCGGCCCCTAATGGCTCATTGTTTTTGCATACGTCGGCCTCACGCCGTGCCGCCGCGAGATTACTTATCCAGTTTTGAGTTGCGCAAGTGGCAAAGTCCATTTGTTGGTTAAACATTTTTTTTTTTTTGTTCTTTGTCGCCTTCGCGCGTCATATGGGTGCAGTGTTTGGTTTTAGGAACCCACAATATCCTGCGTATATTTTCTTGGCAAACATGCGCCACATCAAAGCTCAACCCGAATGTTCGGCTCGATTTTATTTTAGAGTTTGATTTTTCCGGTGTGGCTTCGTGTTTTAATTTTAAATTAAGAAGAAGAAGAATCTACAGCTCAGCTGTGCAACACTGTGTAATGTAATATACACACACTTGGCAGTTTATTGAAAACCAGTGCACGAACGCTCTTCTATTCAGAATTTGTTAAAAATAAAATTTACTTTTTATTTTGGAAGCATTGTAATGTTTTCTGTTGTACCAACACATGTTCCTATTAATTTGGGGATAAATAAAAGACATGCATTGAAATCAGTCCAACACTTGAGAAGTAGTTTTATCCTATTCAATCAAATTCTCTAAAGTGTATTTTGTAAAAATCTGAATAATCTGAGTAGTAAAATCTTCCTGTTTCTTCTTCACTAAAAGCAGCCACTTATATGTCCGTGAGTTGTAATTTGTTTCAGCGAAGCCTGCGTTTAATCTTTGACAACGTAGACAACACAATGTGGTGCAGTCGTAGCTATTTTAGACCTGTTCAGAGTTTTCAGTTCACCAGAGAAACCATGAAAAGTGCAGATCCCGGCCTCGCTTCCCCTTGTGAATCTCTCTCTCTCTGGTTTTTGATTATACGTGGCGATCTGCTCCCACAATTAACCTCTGTGCGTCTCTCCCTCGCTTCCCTCCGCAGGGCTCCTGAGATTATTTTGGGCCTGCCGTTCTGCGAGGCCATAGACATGTGGTCGCTGGGCTGCGTGATAGCCGAGCTGTTCTTGGGTTGGCCCCTCTACCCCGGAGCGCTGGAATACGACCAGGTAACATTCCTCAAACACACACACACACACACATACTGTAACACACACACAGTGAGACAGTAAGGACAAAATAAACAAAAATAAATCCACATTTTTCTGAATATTAACGTTTTAGCCCCCCACCCGCCCCCAAAAACCCAACAGTCCATTCATTACACAGTTAAACCTTTATTTGTTGTTGCTCCCTGATCTCTCTCTCTCTCGCTGTACGACTCAAGTCCTACAAATCCAGCATGAAATCCACCTAATGCTAATCTGGACTGAGTGAATCAGGAAATCGTTCTTGGCAATGTGTGATTATCGTCTCACAGCGTAGTGCTGGTCCAAACTATACAACTGGGACTCTAAATGGACCCCCCCCCCCCCCCTCCCCCTCTCCTCCTCCAGCCCCCCCCTCCCCCTCTCCTCCTCCAGCCCCCCCCCTCCCCCTCTCCTCCTCCAGCCCCCCCCACCCCCCCACCCACCCTCCCTCCCCCAGCAAGCGAGAGGGAGCATGGGAAAAGGCCCACACCACGTTCACAGACAAGCACGGGATTATTCTGTGTTTGACCACAGGCAGCACTGTGAAGACCAGAATCAACCCTGTTATGGTTTCAGTAAATGAGTTTAGAGATTTGGAGGAAAAACAAAACAAAAAAAAAAAGAAGAACTTGGGCGTGTGTTTTGGCGTTTAATATGTTGGCAGAATTTTTATGATTATCTATGAAAGTTGTCCAACTTATTTGGAGTTCTCTGCCAAGTCAAATGTTTAAAATTGGCCGTACTTTCACGCCAGCACCAGACTTCATGGTTGATTATAATTTTTTTTTTTAAACAATCGATCGTTTGTTTGCTACCTACACAATTTTTGATTGTGCGTCTGCTTTGGGGAAGTTGGAACATTCGTGAGTCCGGATCATGTTTATCTCGTGTTTGATGGCAGGTCAATGATGGATGTGTTTGGGCTGTTTAATATGTCGGCATTTTTAAAATGATCAGATCGGTATCGGGCTTCAGCCGAGCTCGATCGTTTCTCGTTATTTATGTTGGGTCTGCTGCAAAACAAGGGACAAAGATCGAAGGTAAAGGCTGCGCACAAACAACAACAACAACAAACACTGAACGTTTCGGAGACGGCGCTAAGGAGAAAAATATTCCAGAGAGGGTTAGGGAGTTTATGACGCTGGATGACCGGAACGTTTCTGGAGTAGAGAACACAGGTTTTTGGGAAATAAGGTACGAGTTACTGACTTCACACTACATTAACTTTGACAGAAAGATCTGTTGGACTCGGACCAGTCGCATCTAGGAGAATACATGAAATACAACAAAAGTCTTTATGAATCTCTGGAGGGAGGAGATTTTGTTCATTTAAGGACCAGAGGGACAAAAAATAATCATATTTGACCTATATGGACCCATCTATGAAAGATCTCCAACTTTTTTTTTTTGCGCCAAACCAAATATTTTAAATTGGCTGTACTTTCATGCTTGTACCAAACGTTCCTGTTCATTAGAATTGTTTAGACTTGAGCTCTTGTTTCCTTCCAAACTCCAATGTTTGTTCATGCATCGATTTTGGGGGAATAATTTTTTATTTTTTTTGCTTGTTATCAGGGACTCTCCTCCTCCTCCTCCTCCAGCAGCAGCAGCTCGCAGTTCGAACACTCATCAGTCCTCGATGGTGGCTGATGAAGCTTTGCTGAGCGTATTAACCACTTTGTTGTATCACCGGGCCGCACTGGGTCGGCCGCTCGCTCGCTCGCTCACTCGTGCACACTGAGCCCCCGAAAGCATGCGGTCCTATGCCAAGGCTCGCTGCAGTTCCCCTCTACACAGCAAAATGTATTTATAAACATAAGCCTGATGTTAGACATGTGCACACTCGTGTATGCCCGCACGCACACACACACACACACACACACACACACACACACACACACACACACACACACACACACGTTGGGTGGCGTTCAGTGCACCATCAGCAGGTTCTCAGTCCGGTGCGCTCCGGCCGGTTGGTGTGTTTGTTCCAGGCCGTGGACACGTGTGCGAGCGCTCATGTATCTGTGCGAGCTGTGTGTTTATTTATATTTCACCAAACACAGAGATAAATTCCTCCTATTTGGGAGCGTATGTGGCAGTAAGATTAAGATTCTGAACCTGCAACTGCAGGATTTTTCTGGAGTATTGGGTTAATTTGACACCGATAATTAAGATGAGACGGGTGAGAGCGTTTGATAAATTCAACCACATCGGGGGAAGAATACAGAATGCAACTAGCAAATTAAAATGTGGGGTGAATAATAATAATAATAGTAAAAATAGTCTTTCAAAGCACTCAATGTAACTTTACAAACGACGACACAAAGAGACGATAGAGTCCACGATGTTCGAGTTTTGAGCGACTGAATGCAACCTGCAGTAGAAAGTCAGACCGGTTGGTGTGTGTGATTTGAGAAGATCACATCTAAAATGATGGAGTTTGATTGCAGAGCCTTAATGGCAAGTGTCAGGATCTTGAACTCAAGGCAGAATTTTGCAGGAAGCTGATAGAGCTGCAGAAAGACTGGTGTGATGCCGTCATGGATTGAGCTGCAGAAAGTTGTTTTTTTTTTGAAGACATTTAGAGGGTAGAACACAAAGAGCACAATTACAACAATCAGTATGTTGTGTAACGCGGCGCGGATGTGGTATTCGATTTGATTCCTGTTGTTGTTGTCGTGACCTTGTAGAGATGAAGTTCAGTCGAGGATGACTCCAAGATGTGAGTCTGACAAACCATCGGTGTCTCAAAAATGTACGATGGACCAAAAATAGGCAAACCAGCCAAATAAAGGAAAACTCGTGTGCTATGACATTTATGTTTGGAAACACTCGTTTTTAATCAACCACAACCAATCTGCTTGAATGAAAGATTTGACGGAAGGCGGCTCCACATGAGCTGGTCTCTGTTCAGGGTTTCTTCTTGTCAAAAGGTAGTTTCTCCTTTGTTGCTGTCAACTTGCTCTGAGTGTTTCAAGCTCTGGCGTCTGTAAAGCGTCCGAGACCATTTGGATCGTAATTGACGTTGTATAAACAAAATGGTTTAAATAAGATTTTTTTATTAGGATTTGAAGCAGCCACCTACATTCAGTGAGGACTTGATGAGCTGTGATTAAGTGCTGAGAGTTGTTCGTAGCCTCTGATCCCTTTGTGTGTCTGTTGCTTTCTTTCTTTCTTTCTTTATTTCGCGGCAGCATCGTCGTCAGCTCTGTGAAAAGCTCCAACGCTGTTGATTAAACTTTAGGACTTTTCACCTGCGTTATTAGATAACAGGCAACGTGCTTAACAAGCAGCTCATACGTGTAAACAGACGTTAAGATGCTGGAGATAAGGCGACACTGTCGCTTTCAAAAGTAGTTATCAGCAGGTTTTCGCTGCTGAACTCAAGTAATTCAGTAACATGACCCCCCCCCCCCCCCAAAAAAAAAAAAAAAAAAAAAGCAGAAGCAGCTGGACTTTTTTGAAGATGCTTCATCAAACAGTTAAGTTTTTACTGACTGATGGGGATTTTGTCTACCTGCAATTTGCATGACTCACGGCATGTTGGAATTTTATTTTTTTTTTCTCTCCTCTCATGAGTGCTAAACCAAGGCATAAATTAGATTGCAATCAAGTTGTTAACATTTGCTTCGCTCTCTCCCTTCCTCTTCCTCCCCGTGTCCCATCTCGCTCTGCCTTAGATCCGGTACATCTCTCAGACTCAGGGCCTGCCCTCTGAACAGCTGCTCAACAAGGGGACCAAGACCTCGCGTTTCTTCTCCAAAGAATCGGACTCTCCCTACGCCTCATGGAGACTAAAGGTACCCGTGTTCAGATTTTGTACGCAAACGCAACATGAGCGCACACACACCGATCAGCCACAACATTAAAACCGCTGACAGGAGAAGTGATGATACAGTGTTCTGCTGGGAAATCTGGCATTTGTGTGGATGTTGCTTAAACATGTAGCACCCACCTAGACCAGACTAGACACCCCCGCCCCATAGCAATGACATCACAGCCACCCCCAGCAGGATGTAGCCTGACACAAGTCACACACCTCAAAAAAAAAAAACACATGAAAAACAGCACAAGGTGTTGACGTGGCCTTCAAATTCTCCAAAAATCTGTCGGATGAGGCCCCTCCCCTATGACCCATATGACCCAAAGCCCCCCCATTAATAACAACCTGGTGTCAGACACCACAGGACGCCGTCAGAAGGTCCATGTCCATCCTCTGATGTGTCACTTCACTAGTGCAGGCAACGATGGACACCTACACAACATCAGGAAGGTGGTCATAATCTAATGCCTGATCTGTTCACATGCAAACTTATTACAGACCTGCCAACACATCCTTCCTGTTGACCACATATCATTTAGTCAAGAGTCCTTGTGGCGGTGCACTAGGAAGCAGCTGCATAATCTTTTCAAAACAGGACGGAGCCAGCGGCACCCCGAGGAAAGCTTAAGGAAATGTGAAACTGTTTAGACTACCTGTTGAAATATAATTTCAATAAATGTCAGGCTAATATTTACCTCCACGCGTTGCCCGTGTATATTTTATCTCATACTTTTGACTTTCCTTTTCTTATCGTTGAAACAAATCCAACGTTAACACGCACCGAGATGCTAAACCGCGTTATATCACAAAACAGACCTTCACACGCTACACTCACATGCTGGAGGTTGTTTATTCTTACGTCCCTGTTCTTCATCCAGACGACAGAGGAGCATGAGAAAGAGACGGGACTTAAATCCAAAGAGGCCAGAAAGTACATCTTCAGCTGTCTGGATGATATAGCACACGTGAGTCTGACCAGATGTCCTGCAAACTGTAGCGCTCCACATCAGCTAATGAGCACTTTTTTTTTTTTTTATGGCTGTGATTTGTTTTGTTTTCTCTACCAGGTGAACTTGGTGCTGAGCCCTGATAGCGGCGACATGCAGGCAGAGAAGGCCGACAGGCAGGAGTTCGTGTCTCTGCTTAAGAGCATGCTGCTGATTGACGCAGAGGACAGAACCGTTCCCTCTAGTGTCCTCACTCACCCCTTCCTCAACATGACTCATCTGCTGGACTTCCCACACAGCAACTAGTAAGGCAAAAATGTGTTGGCTTGTGCTTTCTTCTTTATTAGTAATAAGCATGCTTTATTTATTTCATTGTTTTTAGAGACAAAGCAGCACATTATATAAAAGCAGAACTGAAGGTGGAACATCCTTTATAGCCATGATTGTCCACTGAGATTACACTCCCCGGCCAAAACATTAAGTACACTAGTGAAAACTCATGCATTGGAACTAAATCCTCCTTCATGACTGTTTCAATGTTCAGTTTATGTTGAAACTGTGTCAGAGAGTTGATGATTCAACTGTATGACTTTGATAATAAATCTGAACTATTATATTTAGCCACATGCTAAAGTAGGTTTGTCGGAATAATTGAAAATGTGTCGGTGCTACAAACCCACAGCCTCCAAAATGAAAACACAGCTGAATCAACAGCTCTTAGATATTGTAAACAAATGCTGAAAAACAGAACCTTCTTGAAGCTAAGATTTAGTGCAGGACTGTTGTTTGGATTCATTAAGTTTCAATAAAGTCAGGATGCTATCAGGGAAGCGACCCCCCCCCATTCTTTCATCACCTATTACGTTGGTAACAGTAAAGAAGTAGATGAAAGGATTTCAAACTAATAATGTTTTCACATTTTCACTGTTATCTCAACAGAACAAAATCCTGAAACTGATGCATTTCCTGTTTATTGCCTTTACTTTTGCTACCTGCCAGTAATATTCATAATAAATATCTGTCCTACCTTTTCAGACTCTAAACACTTGAAAACGAGTAGTGGACATGTTTGACTTCTTTGTTTTCTTATTCTTTATTTTGTCCTTTCCGTAACTAGCGTTGCTCAAACAGATGCCATATTTACGTTGCGCTACTACAATCTTTTGTCCTCTTCTCCTCATAGCGTGCAGTCGTCTTTCCGCATCATGGACATGTGCCACAGTCGGCCCAGCAACGCCATTTTCGACGCCCTCAACCAGAACACCATTCATTTCTCCAGACCCCCCCTCGCCCCCACCGCATCCTCCGGCCTTCCTCTCGGCTACAGCAACATACCGGTCCACACTCAGGTGAGCCGCTGGACTTTTGCAGCCATTCAGTGGTTAGATGATTATTATTATTATTATTACTCTCTTTTTTTAGAATGATGGCGCCACACATTGTCAGGAGAAAGAAATGTTTCCCAGAATAAAGGAAAAAAAAAAAAAAAAGTATAACGTTACATAATGGTTTTGTTCATGTTAACGCTGCCCCCTTCAGGAGAGAATGTGCTGCATCATATCACAACTTCCTTTTCCTGACTGTACCGACGCCCTTTTTCTCTGCTTCTTTGTGCGCTTCACCAATGCAGGCTATAACCCAGTCGGCTCCCTCAGTGTTGCACCCTGGGATAGCTCTGACGACTGGGAACGGACAGTTTGGGTGCAGCGACTCGTTCCCACCCGCCCTTCTTCTTTGTCCTCCAACCATGCAAGGTACACTCCAGACCGGGGATTACATAACGGCATTAAGAAGATTGCATATTAAAACTGTGTGTGTTCTGAGAGTTATTGTTGGCTGCATTAATAACCGATTGTTTGGTTAATATCACTTTTTATTATTTTTTAAAGGTAACCTTAATCAACCAACAGGATATTCTGTCCCCATGGTAACTCAAGCCCCTCCCATACAACCCCTACCAGTGCGACCTGGTGTCATAGCTCAGGTAAGATTCAGGCCCAGTCTTTGCTCTTAGACACGTATCTGCATATAATAATACATGAGTCTATAACACCCTCTAAATCTTTCCTAACAGGCCTGGTCGAGCCGGGGGCAGCAGCTCCTCGTCCCAGCGGCTTGGCAGCAGATGACTCCCGTGGGTCCTCCTCCCTCTCACCCACCTCCACCGCCGCCATCTTCCCTAACCAACGACACCACAGCCGGCCCACAGAGGATCAGCGACTGGGGGTGAGTCGCCAAACTCTGACTCACCCAAACTTAAGTCTGGGAAAGTCCCCGTTTGCAACATTTGCACTAGTGTTTTTTTTGTTGTTGCTACATTCAGTGTGACTATGTGGTCTTAAGTACTGTAAACTCAGCTGTTTTTTTTTTTACTCATATTTACTGACTTTATCCCTGGTTGTGACATCTCTTCTGCTTGTACCTCTTAACTTTTCGACAGCTTTAGTTTTAGATTTGGATGAATATTTTTATTAAATAAAACATCATGTAATTTAAAGGAGTGTCAGCTTTACTGATGAGATGAGCACATTAATATAAACATCAATTAATAAAAAATCCAACACGACAGAATATGCTCCCACCAATTAGACCCTGATGCTAGTACTACTTGGTATTTCAAGTTTGGTTTTAGGCTCTGAAATGAATAAGAGTTTAGTCACTGCAAAAAGCAAAGAATGTATCTATGCCAAATCACGCCTCTTCTTACCGTACCATGGCAGGGAAGTGTACCGTACCCAAGCACGGTACACTTACGCTCACCCCAGTCATAGAATTCAGGTTTTAGGGGGCAAACGTGCTTGGGCACGACACAGTTACCTAGTGTGAGTGCAACGTTATTCTACTGTAAGTAGAATAAGGATGTGAAAATCCACATTTTTATTGTTTTTTTGTTTTTGACTCATTGCACTTTCATTTTCCAAATTGAATTAAGTCAAATATTGACTTTCTCTTTTCATTTTAGACTGCAGAATAAAATGTTTGTCTTTTATGTTTTTGGATTTAAAATGTTTGTATTTCATCCAATTTTAATTATTTTGACCTTTTTTTCTGCAAAGTAAACAACATTTTGACTTTGCGCCCTAATATCTGTCCGTCCAAACTTTAGCCTTTATAATCATTAAGTGAAAAAAAAGCAGGAGAAAAAAAAGCAGTGAATCAAACTAAACTCTTATTAAAAAACTTTTATTACAGAGCCTGTGTTAAGAGAAATAGAGCATTAGGTTATTGTTGTTATGTCTCTTTCTTATCAAAGAATTAGTTTTCTCTTACACCTTCATATATTTATGTCTTTAACTATCATGTCTTTAACAGGAAAGTGCGTCCACACAGCAGCCACTACAACGCGGTGATGCAGCAGCCTCTCCTGACCAATCAGATGCCGGCCCTCTCTGCCCATCAGCCAATCAACATCGGCATAGCTCATGTCGTTTGGCCCCAACCGGCCAATAAAAGGAACCGACACGCTCACAACAGGTGAGACTCTGCTCCTCGGTCGCGTCGTTGAAGTCAAACTGCTCAGACATTTATTTATTTTGCATATAACATGTAAATCCTTCTATTTAAAAGGAACCTGACCCACCACAGCAACGGCCACATGTCGGCTTGTCGGACGCCCAGAATGGCGGACGTCGTCGGGCAGGCGGCGGCAGGAAGGGAGCAGCCGCAGAGGGAGGTTCCTCTGGCGGAGACCAGGCAGCCGGAGGTTCACAACACGGACGAGGAGGAGGAAGAGGAAGAAGAAGACCCAGAGGAGGAAGTGAGCTGCTTCAAGGACGTGGTGCTAAGTGGCAACAGACAGCTGGAGCTGCCCAGGCAACCCCAGCGAGACGTGGCCGTGCTGATGGGCGACACGCCGAGCCCTGCCCCCAGCGTGATCAGCATCCGCAGTGACCTGACCGATGCAGAGGACGAGGGTGGGGAGGAAGACCCTCAGAGGTGCCGTCTGAACGAGTGAGTGTCAACATGTTCAAGAGAAACGTGTCGTATTTACTTGATGGAACAAAGATGACGACTAAATGGTTTTAATTTTGGCGTTTGACTTAGTCTTCAACTTTTAATAAAATCAAACTTCATCCAACAATACTCATTTTGGCAGCTATTGGATGTTGGATATCAGCTTTGATGTCCCTTACAATTTATAAGGTCAGATCAGACACTACAGATAGATAGAAGAGGGTAGGATTCATTCCAGGAAATACATTTAAGGACGTCTTTAGTTTGCTAAATGTTAGTCTAGTGGACACTGTTTAAATATGTGTCAGTGAAAGTAGTTTAAAACATAACCAGATCTTGAATATATTTTGCATATAATGTATTTTATTCATTCCATTATTATTATTTTTAACTATCTCACACTCATATTTTTCTTTTTACCAGTGGTTTTTTTTTTCTTTCTAATTTTATTTATTTATTTTTTATGTGCAACTGTGACCAAGCGGTTTCCCTTGTGGATCAATAAGATCTGTCCAAGTCTAAGAAAATGTTAGATGAGGCCTATTTAAAACAATTTTTAATCAGAGTTTTTGAGATATTAGTCTCTCCACAAGACAAACTGGTTGCTGCTGAATATTTTTCTGCTATTTTTTTGTTCGGTACAAAGGATTATTAATCTTTAAAATTAAACTGTAATGATCTGTGCCTAGGTGTAAAGAGGAGTGTGTGTGTGAGGCCTGCAGAAACACCAGTGTGTCCATGGAGAGGGTGTGTTCCCTCAGCAGCCCCGACAGCAGCCTCAGCACCAGCTCCTTCGCCTCCAACTCGCTTCAGTCCAGCCCTTCAGTGTCACCGTGCAAGAGGCCCAACAGGTAGAACGTCACAGCCGCGTCTTTAAGAATATGAATTCAAGAGTTCGTCAGTATTTAAAATAAAGTCTTTGTTTTTTTTTTTTTTTAGCATGTCTGAGGACGACGGCCACGAGAGCGGCTGCGACACGGTCGAAGGCTCCCCGACGTCCGACACGTCGACGTCCCCCCGCGGCAACGGCGCCTACCGTTACCTTGACAACAGCAACCACAACAACCGCCCGCCTTTGGCGTCCATGGTCGCGCCGATGCCCTCCCCGGCCGCGCAGGACAGGAGTCCCCGCGGCATCAGGACGATGGTGGTCCCTCCGATGAGAGTGCAGAACAACAACACTCGGGGGGCAGAGGAGCGAGGCCAGAGAACGGGTCAGTGAAATGTTTTCTTATTTAACAATAAAGTTTTTGTGAAGATGATCTGCTTTCGTAAAAGTGCCGTTTGTGTACTAACCCTTTTTTTTCCCCCCCTTCATACAACGTGCCTTCATCTCGACACCTGTCATGTGGTCTGTCACCTGTGCTTTGGTGCCGTTTGCTTTGCAGGTCATGAGGAGGCAGAAGGGGTTTACCGCCCCCTAGTGGGTCATAGAGGCTTTAACAGGTGATCAAGAGACACCAGCCCAGAATTGAACGCGCTGTCGTCTTATTACCTCGAGATGCATCCTTAGTAGGCAATGCGACCGTTGCCTGAGAATCATGGCTTTCCCTACATTATTTTGCAGCTTGCTTAAATGCAGAGCTGTCATTTGTTAATCTGTGAGTCTTTTTGAAGTTTGCGGTAAAGACTTGAGGGGGGGAAAGAAGGATGCATCTCATTTGGTGCCAGGCCAGAGCGTGTTTCTTTTTCTTTGCTGGTTCTTGTCATGCAGTAAAAGTTGCCCCGAGGCTCTGATGTGAGATCAGTTTCACTTTTTCGGATCCATCCAGATTTTAATGAACGCAAAGGTGGATTTAAAACTGATCCGGATCAGAGTCAAAGGTTCAACTTTGCTCCGAGGATGCCCTTTTCTGAGTGACGACGATCTCTTTTTTCCCCAAAAACATTGGCGCTATTTTTTTATTTTTTATTATTATTTTAAAAGTTTTTAAACTTGTGGTGACTATCCCCCAAAAAAATTAATAAACAGCACTTTAATACCAGCTGTTGGAGGCAACATATTTCCACAATAGTGGGTGGTTTTTAACTTCTCCCGCTTTTAATTGATCCACTGTCTTGTTATCTTTCAAAGATAATTTGTATAATTAATAGTTATTATAACTAAAGATTATTGGCTCACTCATTGGTTGGAATGAGCCTTTTTTTCGTTGTTGGACATTAGAACAACAAAACTACTTGAAATTGAAATTAAATTTAATATAAATAAAAGAGTGAAAGTGAAAAAATAATATTTAAATAAATACATAAATAAAATTTTTAAAAAAGCTACCCTGCAAATATAATCCCCAATCATTCAGCTCAGACAGGTTTGAAAAAGAATTCAAATAATTTATGATTAAATCTAGAAGTTAAGCTCATCTTTTCCATCTTCAGGTCGGACGTAACAGATCGTTTCAGATACGAAACCAGATAATTTTATATTCCTCATACTCAACCAAATCTCTCTTTCTCTGGGTGTGTGTTCTTGGAATTGTTGCTCTGCTTCACCGTCACAAGTCCTGCAGGTCATGTGGACTAAACCTACCGTCTGTATTTCCCTTCACTATGCGTCTGTAGCTGTTTGATTTTGTGCGACTGACTTATGTCTTTCTCTTGTTCCAGTCTCAGAGTCCTGGTCCCGATCCAAAGGGCGCTGCAGCTTCGTAGGTCAACAGAGCACTCCCTCCTCCGCCCCCCTCCTCCCATCCGCCCCCCTCCTGTCCCGGCAGCAGAAGGTGACCGGGCAGCAGCAGCAGCAGCAGCAGCAGCAGCAGCACCCGCACCCCCCTCTGGGCTTTGGACAGGTCAGTTCAGTACTTATTTAATTCGTAAATATGAGTTTAAGCAACAGGAACCGTGCAGTTTAAAACACATGTTTGAAATTGCCCAAGATTTTTTTATAAAATCTAAAGCCAGATTGATACTTGTAGCTACACATAGAAATGTATTTACAGGCTTGTGCACAAATACATGAAGCTAAGGTTTCAGCAGGGTTTAAAGTGTTTTCCAGGATGTGGCGTTTGACTGTCCTTAAAAAGAGGGGAGGAAAAAAACAAACAAACTTGTAGATGTATGTATAGATCAACTGAGTTCACCTACCAATGGAATGAGAGTAAGGCAGCTTTCCCTCTCCAAAATAACATCACTAGCCAATCAGAAGCAGGGTGGGGGCGGGTCTTGGAAAGCTTGGTTGAGATCCAGCTGCAGCTGATGCTGCATTCGTGACAACTTGGGAAAAATAATTAGCTGTGGGTTGTAAAACTCAGAAATTACTGCTTCCAAAATAAAAATAAATAGATGCTGCACATATTTTAATGTGACAATATACCAAACAAGTGTGAACGCTATGATATCGAAAGTGTGAAATTTACCGAGTAGGAATATAGAATTTCCAAGTTTTCATAAAGGCATCGTCTATTCATCGAAGTCACTATAGTCAGAAAGATTTCTGAAATTAGAAGAATGTGTCAAATAAATGACTTAATAATAGGCTCAGAATTTTTTATAATTTTTTATATTTGTTTTTTTTTATATATATATATATATAATTTTATAAAATTTTAGCAAAAGAAAACACGTGTTCATTTATGTTGAGCGGTGCGTCTTTGTTTTCTCAGGTCCAGCCGTACTCTTCAAACCACAGCAACAAAGAGTGGAACGGCAACTATGGGCCCCTGCGACCTCACGCCTACATCCCCCCCACTGTCCACACGCACACCTTCACCCACCTGCCCCACAGCAGCCCCACGCTCACGTCGGCCGCCTCCCACGCCCACACCCTGCTCTCCTACCCGCCGCCCACCGCCGCCCACCACCCCCACCCCCACCCCATCCTGCCCTCTCGCCCCCCCCCTCTCCTCCAGCATGGCTACAGCCTTTCGCACCAAGGCGGGGCTATAGTTCACCAGGTGACCCTGGGCATCGGCACCCATCCCCACCACCCCCACAGGTTCCTCCCCTCCCCGACCGTCCACCCGCACCACCAGCCCGGCTACGCCCACCACCCCCACCCCCACCACCCGCACCCGCACCAGTTCAAGCCTCCCTTCCCTCCTCCGCCGCCGCCTCCTCACCCCTACTTGGCCTCCCCGGCCGCCTACACCGGCTTCCCTCTGAGCCCCACCAAGCTCAGCCACCACCCCCAGTTCTCTTATATCTGAGGGGCAGGACGGGGCAGCAGCAGTACCTCCTGGTCAGGAAGGGCAATAGGAAATGGACCGGGGCTGCGACCTGGGCAGGTAGAGCTAGCAGCAGAGCACACAATGGACACTTGTGACCATGACGACGAGGAGGAGGAGGAAGAAGACGAAAATGACGGGGCGGTGTTTTAAGGAGAGTAATTCCCAGCTTCTGTAAATCAAGGAGGGTTTCGCGGCTTACGTCACTGATCATGTTTGACTGTCGGAGCAGCTTCTCTGAAAGACTTCCTGGATGACAGATTTAACAAAAAAAAAAAACAAACACGCAGAGCTTTACACGGGAGCGTCCACACGAGTGAGTGAAATCACAAGAAACGGAAAGTTTTAACTAGAGGAACGCGTGTTCGCCGTTCGACGAGAGATCCGACTTTATCTTTGTTGCCTTGTAGCACGTGTGAGCCGGTTTTGTGAAGCCATCCCCGTCTGTATTAACCGAGGATCCGACTGCTCCTGTCTTTGTTTTTTTTTTTCAGGCAGACGTCGCTACTGCCGCCTCCTAGTGCCTTAAAAAAAAAAAAAACAGTCTGCGGCGTCACTTCAGGAGCATATCGATTGTAAATTTAAAGAAAAACTAAAAAAATGGGCTTGCAGCACTTAACCTCCAAGCTCTAAACAAGACGGGGCTTATCGGATGATTACGAGGGTTATGCTTGTGGTTTGTGTTTTTTTTTTTTTTTTAATATTGTTGGACTTTTGGTTTGCTTTCTAACTCAAGAGTATGGATTTACTTTAGCTAGAGGCTGCACATACATAGATATATATATATAAATATATATATATATATATATAGGGCTTTGACTGAATGAGCTTTTTATGTACATAAAGAGTGATTTGATATTTTGATAATCGAATTTCTATTCACTATAGTACTTAATTCATAACAGTATTGTCACTGTTTACTGTAACTGCAATACAATCTAGATAGACTCTGGGTTGCTGTGTTTTTATTGTTTTTGTTTTTTTGCGTTTAGGCTAGACTTGCATTAATTAATGCTCTTTTTAGATTTTACTTTTGGGAGTGGCTTAGACTTTAAAACAACAACGACAACAAAAAAAAAAAAAGTGGAGTTAATCGTTTTTACTTTTTAAAAATGCTTCTCAGTGTTTGAACTCGCAGTATCGTCGCTGGGCTACCGAGTATTAGAGCTGTAATCGTTTTCGAAAATATCCGTGTATTAAGCCTGTCGTCAGTTTTGATACATTCCTTCAGGGTGGATGCATAGCCTTGATATTTTATTTTTTTTTTGTTTGTTTGTTCGTTCGTTTGATTTTCTAGCGTCTTCTTACCCGTCGCCTCAGCTGGTATTTTTACTCCAATCAGCAACCAAAGACTGTTTTTAATCATTTCTGAAGCACGGTCGATGATATTTCTCCTTCTCACCTCCAGCGGTAGTGGTCATTGGAATATATTTGCAAGGTTTCAACAAAAAAAAGAAAAGATGGGAAAAAAACTGAGGTTGAGGTTTTATTTTATTTTTTTTTTCTGTGCTATGTTTGTATTTGGAATGTATAGATAATAAGCTGCTATGTACTGATTATCTGCCACTTCGTAGCTGTGAATTTAGGGGATTAATCTCGTTCTAGCCTGCATCTTCTCTCTCTTTGTATTGTAGTTCCCAACAACTAGATACAATAGAAGTGGGGTTTTTATTATTTTGACTAGAGAGTACATTGAATGCTATTCCTCTATGCTAGTGCCTCTGTATATTGGCTTTGTTGTTTTTCTTTGAAGTGATTGTAAACTGCTGTAATGGAAGTTTTTCTCCCTTTTTTTTTTAATTATTATTATTATTCTGTTGCTTTTTGGTGTGCGTGTGTTTTCGTTTTTTTTTGTGTGTGTGTGTATTTTAGCATCAGTATTTTTCAAATGTAGGCTGGGTTCACTCTTTTGATTCTGTAACCGGTGTGTTGTTGTTGTTGATGATGTATTATTATTATTATTTTTATTTTTTTTTCTCCTAGTTTTATCTCGAGACGTCGTGGCTTTTTATTTCCCGTCTGTATTCTTGCGACTCTTCGTACTGTACAACTTTAGTGCCTTCCTTCGGACGAGTGGCTGAGTGATGATATCAAAGCAGTCGGGGAATTTGCGAGTTCCTTTCTGACACACAAAAACCCCAAAGTTGTTTTTTTTTTCTTTTTGGTTTTCACAAAAATCCTAAGAAAGTAAAAAAGTCAGGGAATGTTTTATCGCGCTCACCAAGAACACCGTGCAGTACAACAAAAAAACAAACACAGGGCCTCAATATATATATACACAGAAAGCTTTATCCTCACACAGTGAATGTATAATTTGTTTTTTGGTTTGCAGATGAGTTATTTGCGGCGGCGTTTTCCTCATCGTTTTCATGGTTTTCTCGTATGCAGCTATGACTGTGTGTAGAAATCACGTGTTCTTTCAAAAAAACAAAAACAAAAAGGCTTTATTCATCAGTCAGACTCACCCACTCTCCTACTCGTTATTCTCTTAGGTAAAGGGTGTATTTTTGTGGTCTAATACGCTACTGTGTTGATTTGTTCTTTTAAACAAACGGGAGGTTGACGAGATGAACGCATTAATTTCCCACCACCACCACTTTTGGGTTGATTTGTTGTCGGATAGATAATCTCCCCGCAGCCTTACACCGAAAGTCGTTGATCCAAAGCTCAACGGGCACACGCAGCCTTAAGCAACAAATCAGCACTGAGGACAGAGACTTTACGTCGCAGATAGGGGATGTCCCGATCAAGTTGTTTATTAGTTTTTTTTTTTTTGCGACGCGATCTGATTTCGATCATTAAATATTCAGCACCACCCGGGTCTGATCTTAAATAAACTAAATCTGCTCCCATGGAAAGAATCAAAAAGTCTTCTCTTGTCTTTCTCGGGTTCTCCTACATGTGACTGGATTCAGTCCAGTAAATATTTCTGTCTCCAGACAATGTGGATTATTATTATTTATTTCCTTTTAAACGCAGCGTTCGTTTTAAGCTTTTTGGTGGCGAATCAAGTTGGTAGTACTGAATGACAATCACCTACTACCACCTCACCGAATGTCCACATTTCACCCGTTACAAATGTCACTGGACACTTGTCCTTTCGCGCAGCAGACACACGTTTGGTCACGTGATTTTTGGTTTATGGCAGCTCAACGTTAGCCAACGAAAAGGAACACGATGTTTTGAGCTCGATACGATTATTTTTCTAAATGCCTCATCGGGACATCCCTAGTCACAGGCTTCACGGATAAAAGTCCCCGTTGGAACAAATTGGAACGATTCAGAATGAACTCCTTTCTGATAAAACATTTTCACCCGACACTCACATCTCATTTAACGGGCGGAATAATTAGCTAGACTTTGTACTAATTATTGTATCTTCAGACACGATTGCTAAAGTTCGACTTGTCCTAAATACGTGTAGTTTTTCGTGTGGCTTTACGATTTTATGTTTTGATTTGTTTGTTCTTTTTTTTTTTTATTTTAATCTTAAATGCTACACTAGTTTGACATGTAGCATCTGCACTGTGCAATATACAACAATATAAGAGGACTGGGATAATGATAATTGTTTGGATGTAATAATAATGATGATGATGATAATGTGTGTCTTACCAGTTTGCCCCCCTCCCCACCTCACCTCTAGTTCTCAGTGAGTTTTCAATGTGACCAAGTCTTATGTACTTTGTCACAAAAAGCGGGTTCCTTCTTGGTGACTCTTATTGGTGAGTGTCAAATTATGAATTGATGGTGTAACTATGTCAAGATTCACTTTGAATTAAAAAACAAACAAAAAAAAAAATCTTTTGCTTCAGTCACTCGTTTGGTGTCTTTCTTCATCCTCAACCGAGAAGCTTTTACAGGATTTTGGAAACACGGTGGACAAACGTAAATGTATTCTTAATGTAGTTTACACTGATCAGCCTTAACATTATGACCAGCTATTACGTAGGTTCTAAAACAATCTCGACCCATCAGGTCATGCGCTGCGGTACAGTATTGCAAAACTTTCATTCAACTTGTTCCTTTTATTTAAAATGAATGTGTAAAAACTACAAAAGGAGACATGAATGTGACCATTTTGCCCAGTTGGTGGTGTCCTGTCATACATTTGGATACATGTGGAAGTGAAACTTTTAATTCGTCATAAAGTGACTGTGGGTGACACAGTTTTTCCTGCATTTTGACTGCTCAGACACTGTTATGCAAGATAATTATCAGTACATGTGATTATAAAAACTATGACAAGAGCATTTTATGTATTCTCTCTTTCCTCTGAGTCATAACTCTCACGAGATCACTATTTAACTTAGGAGCATGCTGAGGTGGGAAGTAATGTAGAACAAATAGTGTTACTGTGCTTAAATAGATTTTTTTTTTTTTCAGGAATCTGTACTTGATCGTTTCTTTCTTGCCGGCTTTTTACTTTTACTCGGTTCATTTTGACACACATCTGTACTTTCTACACATTTGAAAAGCAGGTTTGTTGCTCTTTTAACCTCCATGGATGACATGATGTAAAAGACGAGATCGGACATGATTACAGTATTAGACTGGAGAGGGAAAGTTGAAAAACAAGAAGAAGGACATGAACTAGGGTGTAGTGACACTTCAGAGGATTTGACTTCCCCATCCATGACCTTATTTAAGAAAACTGATCGAAGTTATCAGCTCTAAGGATGATTCAATGTGTTGAGTCTTGTGTTGTTGAAGAAAAGAGAAGCTGTTAAAAATGATCCAGACGCTCATGCAAAACCTCTGTCAGAACCTTTTTTTTTTTTTTTTCATTTTGCAAAATTATCAAATGATGTATTGTTTCATTAATGGCACCTTGTACTTTCTTACTGGAGTCCTCTTTGCTTGGATGTTTGATGCATTGACCGAAATGTGTATTTTTTTTTTTTTTTTTTTTTAAATGTATAGTTTGCATTAACTAATTTGCAAATTAAAATGTTAAGAAGGAAATAGAGGTTTTCTTTAGGGTAAACTGGGCACAGAGGACCGGGTTAATGTTGGCCGGATCCCCCGGGTCTGCTCCTCCTCAGCCCCCACTAGAGGCCGCCTGCCTCCCGCTGAACTCCCACCAGAAGCAGCAGAGCTCCAGCTTCACCTCACGCCTAAAAAGAAAACAGCGGTGAGTGGCCTCATCTCTTATCTCTCTTTCTTTTAAGAGTTCGTGGTAATTAACAGTATTTTTTTGAATAATCTGCCCCTGTTCCACCTGTAGCAACAAGTTAAGTTACCGTTTTTCAGGTAAAATTAAAACGTATCACTACAAATATTAAATAACTTTTATTTATTTTTTAATAAACTCTTAATACAAAAATAAAAATAAACGTTTTAATACACGTTAAACCAATTAAAGAATTACTCTATATGTGAAACACGCATTAACTTTTTTAACTAGCTTCCTAGCTTTGATACAAGTTAACGCTAGCTGTTGTTAACTAGCATAAATATAAGAAATTTGGAGAAAGTGCCTCAAAAAGTAAACTTTTAGTAAGATACCAAATAAAATGGTAGATGCTAAGTTAATACTTTTAGCACCAGAGAGAAGTTTTCTCATAAATGATGTGTGCAGCGTCTCCAGACAACATGCTATGGTGTTTTGCTAAGCTAACGTTGACTTTAGCTCCTGAATCATTATTAGTTTTAGCAGAGAATAGAATAAAGTTTAGTTGTGTGCGTTTACTGAAATGTACAATGATAAAAACAAAACAAAACAAAACAAAAAAACAGTAGAAATAAAAAGCAAGCATAAATACATAAATAAGACCCTTCTCAAAATAAAGGTAGTACAACGATCAGCCACAACATTATGACCACAGTCAAAAGAAGTAAATGACATTGACCATGTTGTGACAACTCAGTGGGAAACTTCTGGAGTGCACCTGTCGTTAATGTGGATGTTACTTGGACATGCATCACCCACCTAGACCAGACCAGGTGACCCCACACCATAGCTATGATACTCCTTGATGACAGCAGCCATCCTCAGTAGGCACAAACACACACAAACCGTTTAGAAACAACTCAACAACAAAACATGAAGAACAGTACAAAGTGTTGACCTGGCCTCCATGTCCATTGTAGGGAGACATACATTAGAAAAGTGGTCATAATGTTATGCCTGTAGAAATAGTGTCTAATATTGGCACAAATGGGATGTGTTTAAAATAATGCATTGCTAGTCTTTATACAGCAGCGTGAACAGGCTGCTCTTATTAAACCACTTCCAGGCCCTTTTATCTTGGAGAGCGCATTTGATTGTTTCCGGTTTTGCGCGCCGTGCGTTGACGCAGCTGCCAGCAGCAGACATGGAGCGCGCCTTGCGGTCGCAGTAGGGACGGCAGACTTCACACAGAGCGGACATACAGAGACGCACACGGCGAGCAGAGACGCGCAACGGAGAAATTAGACGCTCTTTCTTTTTTTCCGCGTCGAGTCTCTCGCAGCCTCCGGCGGGCTTCATGGAGAGCGGAGCCCCGCTTGTCCACACCGGGGGAAGGTTGATCGGATGCCTCTCGCCACAGCAGCGCCGCCGTTAGATGCTTTCCCATTCAGGATTAATTGGTTAAACCGATGGCTCCCAAACATGCGCTCCTCTCCAGCAGCGCCAGCGGTTGCCCCCGGGTCGGAGGGGTGAATGGCAAACGCGACCCCGGCTCTTCCCCCCGATGGAGGATGGACGCGGGGACGGTGGTCGCCCGCTCGCCGAGGATCGGGAAGAGGACGCGGGCGCTGGATGGTGGGACGCTGCTGGCTCTGTGGATGGTGCTGGTGCTGATGCTGCAGAGCTCCTTGGCCGCTGACGGTAAGACACCGACGCTGCGTTATTATCCAACCTGTGAGAGTGTTCCCTATAAAACCACGAATAAAACCAGCCCCAGCTCCAACCTGAAGCTGCCTTTAATGTTAATTACCCCGCGAAGTGTGTGGAGGATGTGATTTATTTCTCTTAGATGTCAGTGGCGATATGTAGCAAACAGCAGCGGTGTTGTGCAGTAGGATCACGTTGATGCGTCTGGAGCGGTCCTGCTGATTCCCGGACGCATTCACGTCGTCCCTCTTTGCTTAGATGTTTGGTGCGTGGATCTAAATGTGTTTTTTAAACGTCTTCATTTTGGTATTCAAACCATCGGCGCCGATGTCACGTCCCCAAAACGCGCGGCCAGAGCGCACGGCGTGACCGCATCGCCGCGCCGCCACAAACGCGCCCCCCCCCCCCCCCCCCCCCCCCCCCCCTTCGCTCCTCTTCGCACCGGAGAGGAAAGTTTTTACTCATTCATGGAGAATCAGCCCCGAACAAGATCCATAGGGGACGTTTCACAGTCGTCACGGATGAATAATTTGTGATCACCATGTTCCTCACCGAGGAAAAAAAATAAATAAATAAAAAAATTACAGGAAGAGGCAGAGGCATGTTTGAGTCACACTGCCTACAGCTCCTACAGAGGACAAATAATTCATGTGGGATTTAAAAATATACGATGCGATATGTGACATTATATATTCAGTCAGGAGTAAGTATGAACGTTGTACACGGATCAGCCACAACATTAAAACCTCTGGCAGAAGTAATTAACGCTGACCATCATGTGACCCTCTAATGTTCTGCTGGGAAACTTTTGGACATGGCATTAATGTGGATGTTACTTATGCATGTACAACTCACATAGACCCAACCAGACACCCCCACCCTATAGAAAGGACACTCCTTGGGTTTTCTACACACAGAAAACGGTTTAGGAACAACTCAAAAAACCAAACAAAGAATCCCCATGAAGAACATCACAAGGTGTTGACCTGGTCTCCAAACTCACTAAGTAGTGAAAAATGATAACAGTGTGTTATTTTGTGTTTGAAGTCCTTAGGAAGGGATGTGTTTTATCAAGGAGGCACATCTGGGGTCATTAAGTGTAATTGTGGCCTCCTTTCAAGAAGATTTCTTGACAACCAACTAATTAAAACTGGCTCATTCTGCATGTATTTTATTTAAACTAGCTCCCAAAAAAACTGAAAATAATAACATTTAGATAAATGCATCCCAAAATACATCAAGGCACCTCTTTGGAGATGCATTAAAAAGTTATTTCTGTTATATTAAATAATTTTCCACTTGTACACCACGTGCTTTTAGTTTTACATGCAGTCATTTGGAGCGGATATCAGACACCCTGACTTGTGACACCAGCACACAACTGAATGAAATCTCCGCTTTGTTGTTCACAGCACAGAGGGTGACATTTAGATAGAAACATAAACTAAATGTCAAAAATTTTCAGGAATATCCATTCAGTTTTATGTACAGTTTCAGGAACGAGACGCTTAAAATGATGAAAAGTGTAAGAATAAAAAACAACTGAGAAGAGCTTTTCCTTAAATAATCCCCCTTTTCTTTCACATATATTACATAACAGCTCATTTCAAGCAAATTTGTTCTAAGTGGAGCCTCAAATCAATTCAAAATGTGCGAATAACAACTTCTTTGTCACCCAAAATGGATTCACCATCACTCAGAGCGCCCCGCACCCTCATTTTTCTATCTCAAAGCAGATGTGAAGAAACAGTTTAGCGTCTGTTTATATTCCTCTTCCGGTGTTCATTGAAGCGATTGATCGGCTGACTTTTTCCCACTCTGAGTCAGACAGTTAGAAGAAGACGGCCCTGCCCCCCCCTTCTCGGCTCCCGCCTCGGCGACCCCTCTCAAATTGGGATTCTAATGAAATAATCGACTCCTCTTCTGGAAACGCGGTGTCAATTGAGGTTAATAAAGAAAGAGTGCACCTCTGTGATAATCAGGTATTAACTGCCTACCTCCTCGTCTGCTGCGGATTTGAGAATGAAAGACGTGGAGACGACTTGCCAAAGCGCTCGGAGAAATATGTTTAAGCGACCCAGTTAAATCTGAGCAGATCGCCCACTCGCTCTCAACAACACATCCTCTTTTATTTCATGCCGCTGTGCCACTTAAGAGCAGCCCCCTCCACAGAATAGCTGGCAGAGATTTCTCTCTCTTACCTTGTAACTCAGGCATTCAACTGTTTTTGTCCCTTTATGACGGAAGAAAGGATCTTTCTGGTGAGGGTGTAGGTGTTTTTCTTTAATAGGTCTGACAGAGGTCTCCATCCTTCTCAATATAGCTCGGGATCTATTGGGCCGCGTTGTCATGGGAACGGTCTGCAGCTAGCACTTTACTTTGTTTTTGTTTTTGTTTTTTTTACCCCCATCGGCCGTCGTGTCTGCGTTTGTCAGTCGGGGATTGAAATAACGTCTGAGTAAGTGCCAGGTTCGAGTCTGTTGCCTAATAATCAGCGTCAGATGACACACCAGCGGAGATGAAACACTCTCGACGCTCCGCTGCGAAGAGCGATGGGCTCTGAGGAGCGAGCTCAGACCTTCCGCTTACAGCAGCTGAACAATCCGGTTTCCTGGTCGTCTGAGTCACTGCCGTTTGTTTTTTTCCGCCAGCTGAACGTCATATTTTGTGAACGTGGATCTATTTACTCTGTGTGCAGACAGTTCAATTTACACCTGCTGCATCATAGTTGTAATGTAGATGTTACATCTAAATGTGAGTATCTCACTACATATGCATCATGTATATGTAACCTTAACTCTAACCACTAACCCATCAGTTTGATCAATGGGAGGAAACAGAGATGCTTCTGGTTTGGATGACTTTTTTATCCGTTAGACTCTTCATTGGCCTTCTGATTGGTCTGCTGACTGTTGACTTGTAAACTGGTGCTAAATTATTTCTCAGTCCACCTCCCCTGTTCAGAGAGGGGTAAAACCACTTTTAATTTAAAGTTTTAATGTAGTTCTTAGCACTGAAACAGAAGGAAAATGAAATAAAGGACTCTAGACCCTCATTTTTTTTTTTTCAATGGACCTTTGAATGGCTATTGTTTGTCCAACCTAGCAACAGTAACATAGGAAGTTCGGACATGCCTAAGAATAGGAGTCTTCTTATAGGTCAACAAAGGGTCAACTGGAAAGTATATGTTCAATTATGGAAACCACACTGGACTAATGGTGTAGTAAAGGTCAAGGGTCAGCACCTTAGACAGGGATTCAGGGGTCACGTTTCCATGGACGCTAATTAACGTTTTCTCCCTTCTTCATTAATCTTTTCAAACGCTTGTTTCAACAACTGATTGTTTTTCTACCTCCATGTTTCTGTCCCTCCTGGAAACCTCTCACCCGATGAGCAAACATACTCAGAAAGAATGGATTTATTCCAACCAGAGAAACCCACATAATAAGACTTTATATGGTTAAAGGAGATCAGATTCTCCTATTGAACAGCCCTGCCCCTCCCAGTTTGTTTGAAAACTCCCTCTGATGGTGGTTCTAATAGTGCCCACGTAAATAAAACTTGAGTTATAATGCATTTAAACTCATAAATCCTTTCCAAACCACCAAGATCTTCGGGATATTTGGAAGGATGATGCGGCGCCTTATTGGCATCTACGTGAATGAACCGGATAAAAGTCTGGAATCTAATAACCAAGGCAAGACTGTGTGCGATCGAACGTCTGGCTGCAGAGTCATTGATAAATCCCGATGCCGATGATCATTCATCCGCTGTCGTCAATTAAAATGATCGATCGTGCTGATTAGGTGCAGCCCAGCTTGGCTCCTCTCAGTCTTCGGTGGTTTCTGAGACAGGAGGAGGAGGAGGAGGAGGAGGAGGAGGAGGAGGAGGAGCTGGCCGAGAATCAGAGCTCTCCACAATCAGATTTAAAGTTTGATGTAACAGATGTTAGTATTGTTAGAAGCTGTTAGAAGAGAGGGAGCAGGTGATCAGTCAGATACAGTCACTTAGTGATGTTAGACTTATATATGAGTGTAGCATCAAAGAAAAGATGATTTAGGTGGAGTTTTATACGTGGTGCAGCATGGAGTAATCCACTAATGCCACTCTTAATCATAATTGGAGTTGTGCAGTTGATTGTTTGTGGGTAGCATCAGTAAATCTCCCTAAAACGCAATATATAACAGAGTGTTTTTATTCTTCTGTCTTTGCAAACACTTTGGAACATGCCCAACAATTGGAGAGATGATCCCACCTGGTAGTTGTAGCCTGGAAGCTCCACTTATCTTCAGTAACAAAAAGTTATTCTGGAGTCTCTCTGTAGGGAACTGATTATGCTGCAAAAAATTATCCTGCAAAAATCTGCCGGACTAATCAAACTCTTAGAGTTTCATGTGGTGATGGAAAGAATAGTAACAGTGGTCATACTTAACACCGTTGAGTTCAATTTCCTTTCAATAAATTTGTTCTGATTAGTGGGACGTCTATCAGAGGTATTTGTTTATCTCTGTATCGGTTCAAACCACAGACAGTTTAAAGATGGTCTGCAGAACCGCTCCTCAAAAGTGAAGCCAAAGCAGGTAGAGCTCCCCCTGGTGACTGGCTGCAGTATAGGTTATAAGCTCCACCCCCTCCATGTTAGCGGATGGGACTAGAGCTAAACAAAATCGCTAAAATACACATCAAATAATTTTTCTTCAAGGATGGTTTCAGTTATTTTAGTTAGTGAATATAATCGTGATGCAAGTTCAAGGGTCAGTTTCTAAAAATAATTGAAAAAGGTCTAAACTGTCATCAGTGGCAGCAATACGCAAATTAATTTTGTCTGATTACTTGAAGTTTCTTGCTAGAAAATAAGCCAAGGTCTTATGTGGAATCATGCAATCTGGATGTTACAATTAAAACCCACCTCATGTTTCAGGCAGAAAACTTGGAACAACCACAATGTGTGAAGATTTGATTTGGTTCATGATATTTACATTTTCTAGTTTTACTCAAATTACTCAAAGTTTCCAACTTTTCTTGGAAGGCGATAACTTCAGAAATCAAATTAGTATGAACAAATACGAATAAATGGTGGACACCATGCATCACATCCTGCATGAGTCCCGGCGACACACACTAAACCTGTGGTTGCACTGAACTCTCAACATCTATAAATACGTATATCCCAGCGGAGCTTTATTAAATGTGAAAGCAGAATGTCTTCACTGCGTGTTCTTCCGCCTCGTGTCAATTCTGAGCAGATTTCGCTTGTAATGGTGGTGAATTCCTCACACTTAAGCGCCGAGCTCGTGTTTAATGCACAGAGGCTGTCAAGAGGCGAGACCTCTGGAAACTTTAATGGCGGCTGACAGATGAGGAGGCTCGCTGCGCTGCAACCTGCTCCATTTGATGTCAGCTACTCGGCATCAAGAGGATTCATGCTCACAGACGACCGCTTGGTTTCCTGGGTTTAGAAACGAATCAGATGATTGGCAGCTCTCGCTCCGCTTTGCCCTCCTCAGCGCGTCAGTAAATAACATTTCCAATCCAAAAGGTTTTACAATGTCACACTCAATTTATTTCGTGCCAAAGGATGTATAATAGGATGTATTCAGACATTTGTCACCAAACACTGGAAAATAAATAACATGCTACAACGAGTTCTGAAGCAATAATGATTTATAAGGAACAATGGGAACAATAATATGCTGTGAGAATTTTAAGTGCAAAGTAAGTGTAAAGTTATTTCTGTTCAATACATTGAAGACAGAAACCAGCCTGGCTTCCTCCATCCACAAATTTTTTCGAGGTTGGTCTGGACTCTCTAAATTGGGAACTTATTATGCTACGACAACGGCAAAATAAATTTTTTGAATTTAAATAATTAAATTGATTTATTTACATTTATGCTACATTTCAGATCTAATTGTTAGCCACTTTCATAAATCATTGTTCTAATCATACAATGGCATAAGATACACAGACACCAAATCAACATTAGAGTTAGAAATACCAGCAACAATTGTGTGACGTCACCTTGAACACACAGCAAACGCTACAAAAAGTGTGAACAGAGGAAATAACCCTCCATACCAGCAGGGGGCAGTAGTCTGTAGTGCGAAACAGGAAGCGCTACTTTTAGCTGGGAGGCTAGAAGGCTAGCAAGACCTACAAGACATCTTCTGAGTCATGCTGATGAGTTGTTCTGCAGTTTATTCTTTCTAGATGATTGTCATGTTGACTGTTTGGTCTTGTGTTTTATTCGCTTCTGGCTTTCATCTTGCAGCCTTGTTCTCTAAGCTGTGCAGCCAATCAGAGTGATCTCTCTCTTTGAGTGATCTTTTCTGAATCGCAGATTGTAAAAAAAAAAAAGAATAAATGCCATGACAGCTCCTCAAAAGTGAAGCCAAAGCAAGTAGAGCGCCCCCTAGTGACTGGCTGCAGTATAGGTCATAAGCTCCGCCCTCCATGGTAGTAGATGGAACTTGAGCCAAACTGAAACACTAAAATACACAAGGATGTTTTTTTTTTGTCATTTTCAGTCAAATAAATGCTAGCAATGCTTCGACTCATTAATGATACGCAGCTTCTTTTTTTCTGGCCCCAAGTGGCTGGAGAAAAAAAAGAAGACTCTAATAAGACTACTACAGCAGTAGACGTTGGCAGACATTTCACTAAATGTGTGAAGTGATGGACTTGACGGTCACAAGCTCAAGGAGAAAACTTTTACATTTCAACCTTAATTTATGCCAGCAGCTCGTGCCCAGACCTCAGGTGCTTCATCATCATATGGTAGCTGCTTTTTTTTTCTTTTAGGTGTAGAAGCACATCCAAGAGGACGATTCAGACTGGAATGGATCCAAGGCCAAAAGATCCTTCATGCAGGTCCCAGAGGCTGGGGTGGTGGTGGTGGTGGTGGTGGGGGTGGCTACACTGCATCATCCCAGCACATGTTCTCAGCATTAAAGCAGCAGTGGCTCATTTTGTATCGCTCTGCTTGGCTGCGCGCCGCTCTGTGCTCCTCTGTGTCGCTCTGATTATGCCCTGCTGGAGCTTTTCATACCGAAGAGGAGAGGAAAAAGAAGTTTGACTTCTCAGTGCAATGGAAATCTCAACCAGAACCATGAATACAAAATAGAATTCTTTATCCGCAGTTCATTCAGCGCAGAAGTTGAACAAGTTAAACAAATATAATATGGAATATATTCGCTAAGACAAGCGCACACAGACATGTACGTTCCACAGCTATTGCACAATCCCCTGAGGATTATGAATGAATTATAATTTAGCGGCATTTCATTCATTAATAGCTTTTGGATAGAACATTTTTTCATACATTAGATAACCAGAAAATCCAACCGCAAATGAATGCTAACAATGCCAACTCGTTAATGACTGTTATGACACTTTCAGGTTCTTCTTTTACATCGGTGATAATGCTTCAAATTAAATGCACATCATTTATTTTTAGCACAACATTCTCATTAAGTTGCAGTGTTTGTTGTACGTGGTGCGTTTGCGCCCCGTTACCTGCAGGTAGAGTGTGTAATAACCGCCTGCTGTCACGTTGAGCGTCTCTTCCGTGCAGTTCCTCGCTCTGTTGCCAGGCAGAAGAACAGCTTTATTATACAAGCAGGCGCTGATAAACTCTAACCAAACGACTCCCTTCTCAGCTCGTTTTTTTTTTTTATTTATTTTTTTTTACGTGAATGCGACCGAATAGAACCAGACCGAACATCTTTACCTCCCATCATTTCATCAGCTGCTTTCTTTCTGCAGCACTTTGAACTCAATAGTCTATTTCTGGAATACGTGCGAGCGCCGCTTGAGCGAGGCAGATTGAGAGTGACTTGAAGTCTGAGAGGTTTCATATCCAGATCGTAAATATTTCCCCACAGCTCCTACATTAAATGCATTATGCGTGGCCGGGCCCACTTACAAATCATGCGAGGGGGCAGGAGAAATTGATTTTATAATCCCAATTAGCCACACTTTGTTTTTTAGGAAGGTTAATTATTTTCCCGAAAGTCTCATGTGGAAAAAAAAGGGACTCGGATGCACATGAGGTGACTGCTTGTGTTCAAGGCTCGTTCATGTGTAGTTTCCGTTGCGTGTCATGCAGTGCGCTTTGTTAGGTCTGTCTGCGTTTGTTCATGCAGAACACGAACCATCCCTCCCTCCAGGTGTCCTGTAATGGAGGAAATGTTCCGCATTTTAATAACTGCTGCAAACGATTCGCTTTTTCAATTAATTCATCAGTTCATGAGTTATTTTCTAAGTACGTGCTTTATTCTCTGGTTACATTTTCACTAAATAATATAACATAAATGTTTGTTTTGTTCTTTAAACATTTAATTCAAATGTCTCTCATAATATTATATTACAGACAACATGAAGACATATTTTTATTCAGAGTAGACTTAATTAAGGAATATATTCTTGTACTATTCTTGCGCTATTTTTCATGTTTTTTTAAATTCCTACACTATTTTGTGTGTGTGTTTCCAGTAGAACATTGAATTGTCACAAGATTTGTGTTATTTACTTCTCTGGTCGGTGGTTTTAATGTTGTGGCTGATCGGTGTTTATTGTGGAACCATCTGAAAACAAGTGCAACTAGATTTATACAAAGTCTAAATTGTCACATGGACTGAACTCTCTGTTTCTTACTTTTATGAGGCTGATAAGATGCTGACATGTAGCTCAAATGTCAAAAACACCCTGGGACGTAATCTTTTATTTTCCCGTCTGCACAAACGTTTCATCTTTTAATTCATCTTTGCCTGATTCGGTCTTAAAACAGCCAATGAAAAATATTAGGAAACTCTAAACTTGATCCAAATGTGAAGTGTCAGTCACTTCACCGCTGAGATGGAGCTCCTGTTTCCTTTCGTCAGCTCCCATCACTCACGTTCAAGGTCACCAAATCAATTTCCTAAAAGGAAGCTTTGAAGGAGACTTCTGTCTCATTGCGTGATTGAACTGACACCGAGAAGTTTTCGGCGTCGCCCCTTCCCCGAGTGATTTCCATGAGGTGCTGAACCCCAGCGAGAGCTACCAAACGATCGGAGTCTGCTCTGATGGGGAGCGACTGAAGAGATGAAGTGTGAGCCAAGAAGCGGTGGAGGTGCAAAGATTTCTTTTTTTTTTTTTTTTTATTTGGGTAAAAACTGAAAGAAAAAAAAACATGAAGAGAAGGAAATATCAGATGTGAACAGACAACTTGAGAAAGAGAGGGGATGTGCGGATCCGGACTTCCTGACTCAATTTAGCTCGCGAACAACAACAAAAGTGTGACATTCACTTAGTAACTGTGGCGCAGTCATCGTCAGCATCATTAGCACTGCTGTCATCATTAGACTCCAGACTCAAAGCGATGAAAACCAAAGTCATGAAAACATTCGAAAAAGAAACACTCAGTTCTTCATCTCCTTTCAGAGCCTGACTTTAGTCGGTGCCTTTCACCTCTGGAGGAGATTTTCCTCAATCTCCCTCTCTCTTCTTCTCGACGGGACCCGTGAACAAGAAGATTTATTTTCCCTCGCAAACATAAAACGAAATGAAAGTGCACCGGCTTTGTCCGAGCTCCCTGCTGCTTCCTGTAAAGCTTTTATGCAATCAGACCGATTGTGCAGCGCGCCTTCGCAAGCCTCCGTGTTTAGCCCGTCCCGTCCTCAAGGTGTGTTCGCGTCGGTGGTTTTGAGCCAAGTCTCAAGTCGTTACGCGACTCGGTTTCGGAAATGAGCCGCTCGCAAAATCATCCCGGAGAGAAGTGCGGTCCGACTGAAAGTAATCATTTTGTTCAGATGTGAAACTTTGAAAGATTTTCGTACCCTCGAGGAGGTTGTTTCAGCCTCCGAACAGACACAGACAGACAGACGGGCGGGCAGAGAGGGATTTTATTTCAACTATAGCTTCTGAAAATACAAAAAAAAAAAGAAAAAGCCAATGAGGGGAAACAAAAGCAGGAGAGGCAATGAAAATTTAATCAGCCTCTGCTTCTTAAGAGTCGACTGGAAGAAGGAAGGATTTATATCTGCTCGGCCTCCTCTCCTTCAACTCGCCATGTATCACCGCGGTAGCTCGCCTCCTCTACCCCCGTCACTCCATCACTCACCCACTGCTGCGCATGAGTGTGTTTTGTGTGTGTGCACCTGTCCATCCAACTGTCTTCACGTTTGGCCTTGAAGTCAGTGTTGTTTGTAACAGCAGTTTTGTTTTTTTTATCTGCGGATGTTTTTCTGGCCTCTAGTAATATTCACTCCTTGCAGCTGTTGCCTGAGACTTTATGGAGAAAATAAAGTGTCTCCACACATGTAATAATATTTATTTCAAGTCAGTTAATCTTTAGGTTAGCTACAACTAAAAATATTAACATTAACATTACTCCTTTATTCAAAGGTTTGTCATAATAACAATAATTAGTTTTTTTCATTGTAATTAAGTAAGACGTTCTTTACTGTATCCCACCATAAATGTCAAACATAGTGTTGACTATGATTATAATTAGAAATGCAGCTGTAATATTTATCTGCTAAAGGATTCTTACCTTCACCTAGAGTATAACATTAAAAAGAAGTCTATGTTGTTTCATTTTAAAGGTCTACAGAAGGTATGTGTGTGATGTCACAGCCAGTGAAGTTTCCATGGTTACGGCCACTGAGTGGCAAAAAGTGACAGTTGATCATGGAGATTAGCAGCATTAGTTTGAACCGCAGGCTTTAATAGCATCTAAATTGTAAAATTAATTTAAAAAAGGTGAAGAGCTGTTGTGCGATTGATTGAACCAAAAGCTGTGGTTCACATTTAGTTTTCAGGTAATATTAATTTATGCTGTATTTTTTGATGAAGTCGTACCTTAAGCTGCGTTCTGGAGGGCTGTCAGATAAGTTTGTCGATGTTGTTGTTTCGGCCGACAGTAACTATTTCAGTTCCAACAATAAATAACAATAAAACAATAAACGAGAATATTTGCGATCACTCTTTGTCGTCCTTTCAACGTCCAGTCGGACGCTACGGTATTGTATGGCTAACGTTACTTCTCAGTAAAGCTCTTAGCGTTAGCATCTTTTATTTAGCTACATTCATCATAACTGAAATGACCTAAAACTAACTGAAACTGAGGCTAATCCACTTTTCCAAATCCAAACTAGTTCATATGGATCATTGTTGAGTCCAATTGTCTTTAATTTAATCTGATAATCCATATTTTCCTGGTCTCACTGTATTTACTGATACATTTAATTTAATGCATACCCTCTTTTTATACATAGCCAGTATCCATAGCTCGTCAAAAGTGAGGCCAAAACATGTGGAGCTCCATGTTAAAACTAAGACAAGTATGGTCTGTCCTTTTAGGTGGTTAATATCTTAATAATAATGCAGTTTTGCTTTACATTGGACACATAATTCAGTCGCTCACACAGTCACATCCTGGTGGTGGTAAACTATGTCAGTAGTCACGGCTACTGTGGGGCAGACTGATGGAAACATGGCTGCCAATCCAAGTCTACGGCCTCTCCAACCACCACCAAACATCACTCACTCGCAGTCATACACTGGGGAACAAGGTGGGTTAAGTGTCTTAAGGACTCTCAGGGTCCTACAGGACATGAAGCAGACCTGAACCATGAGAGTATAAAAAAAAAATAAGTGCTGTGTATAATGTTTGTCAGCATTTCTTTGCTACTAGTTGCAGTTGATCAAACGCCAACTGTCAGTGCTGCTGCACAGACACTTGTGAGGCTACGAACTCACAAGATGGCGGCGTCCGTATCCGTGGTATTCCAGCATCAGTTTGAGCAAGTGGAGACGATCATCCATTTCTTCTGTGCGTAAACAAACTTCTTGCAGCTTGTAAGTGCACAGGGAAGCAGCGCTACCGTAAGACAAACCAATTTGTGTGCAGGGAAGTTGGTCGGGAGTCGCTCTGTTGGGAAAAGATCACGCTCAGAAAAGGGTCTTGGTTGAACCGAAGAGTGACGGTGATATAATCATCTGAGAGGGTTCAAATACTTTTTGCAAATCACAGATAAGTAATATTGGCTCATTTTTCTGCATAAAATAAAAGAGGAACGGTATCTCTCTTTCATTTTTTGGGGGGTTTGTTTTGTCTGCTTTCAATACTGTTGTGAAAATCCGCTGATGTTTTGTGCCATTTTCATGCAGAAATGTAGAAAATCAGAAGGAACCTCTGCACATTATAAATATTTCACTCCCTCATAACTACCCTTCTCATAAAATATGGCCCAAACTGATTGTAATAGGCTTGTAATCTTGTAAATAATCAGGAAAAAAACAAATATCACATCTGAATATGATGATAAACAGCTGCAAGATGGCAACAGTTTAGATGTTTATTTTTTTTCAAAATTACATAAGCTCATGTTGAATTCTGCCTCATCTGATATGTATGAAATATTCTCTTTGCTTTTCTGTGATGGTAATAAGGAGATGCGCATAAACAGCTTATCCCGAATTTAACCTTGTATCATCCACAGACAAGGGAACCTAAATACCAGTGCCTGCAGAACAGGGGTTAATTCGGGCCAGTGAATGTTTGGACATCAGATAAACATTAATATTCACAAATTCATACGACGACGTGCGACGCTCTCCTCCGCGGTCAGATTTCAAAGTCCTGCAACCTGCAGCAATTAAAAGTGAATCTGTTTCCGCGTGGCAGCGCGTTTCCTTCATTATATCTGCCCGCTCAACCGGAGTTGCATCGCTGTGTAAACGGAACAATTGCTCTCGATGGCACAGGTAATTATTCCCTTTGGGTAAATCAACCCGTGCGGTTCTGACCTCATGCGCACACGCTCTCTCCCTGTCTATTTACCAGCCCAGAGAAAAAAAAAAAATAGAGAAATCTACATAAAATATTCATAACTGTGCATAATCAGACACGCCGTTGAAGACCTAGTTTAGGTGTTAAGGAGCTGTAAGCCCTCAGCAACCCAGATTAGTTTTTGTGAGAGGGAAATATTTAAAAAAGCACTGGTTTGGATGGCTGCAAGAAATTCAGTGTGAAGATCAGAGGTGGTTGGAGGCGGGGGCTTTTATGGAGCCGGGGAACTGACACATGATTAAAGCAGAAAACAGAGGGAGCGGTTTCTTTGGGTTTGTGTTTGTAAGACTGAAGTGAAAATCTGTCACTCAGCCCTGTGGTAAAATCGAGGAGATCTAAGATTTAGATTTTGACATCGTCGCTCTGTGCGTTTATGAGACGTTACGCTTGATGGTGACTAATTATTGTGGATTTTATTCTCTTTCTGCTGATTTCTGCTGATTTCTGTGGCCTCGTCAGAAGAGCCGGTCAGAGGACTGATGTGAGTCAGGTTTACGGGGAATGACGAGCACACTTAATCAGATTAATGTCCGAGGTCTGATTTCTGCTGCCAGTAATGAAATGGCACTCTGTAGCCCACACCATATGTGTGTTATAAAACACACACACACACACACACACACACACACACACACACACAGAATAATAGCGCTCCACAACAGGGGACACATTAAGGGCAAACACACACGAGGAGCTCAGGTCCAATCGGGTTCGCTCGGCTCCCTCATTGGCTGCTGCGGAGTCACGTGACGCATCCTGCAGCAGTTTTGTTTTTTACTGGAAAATCAATACAGACACACACACACACACACACGTACACACATGTTTTAAAATCATCAACGTGCCAGAACAGTCTGCTATGATTCTGCTCCCGCGTGTGAGTGTGTGTGAGTGTGCTCTTGTACGACAACACGAGTGTGTGACGAGCACTGTTTTGAGGATGTACTCCGGTTAATGGGAATTTATGAGCAAATTAGAACTTCCCTTAGTGTTTGTGTGTCTGTGTGTGTGTGTGAGTCGTATTATAAAAGAAGCCTGTCCTCCTTTTTCTGACGTCCCTCAGAGGAAACAGTTGCCTTCAATAATTTGACAGTTTTCACATGTTTTTTTGTTTTTTGTTTTTTGTGAAAAGCAGCAGTTTCCAGCTGACAAACATGTGACGGCTTTGAAAACTCAACCTGTTGTGACCAGAAATTCAAACGTGCAGCACACGCTCTGAATATAAAAGTGTAAAGGTGCATCTTTTGTGGGTCACACGCTAGAAATGAATGTTTGGATTGTTACGTTGCACAGAAACGTGCACTAATGATTACAGTGCAGACTAAAGGTATCTGATAACACCTGTAAAAAGTAGCGCTGTCAAGAGATTAAAGCAAATTAAAATCTGTTTTAAATGTTGCAGGATGCTTTTCAAGTCACTCTCGTCAACATCTCAATTGCTCCATTCAGAACAGTAAAGCTGAACTACTTCTTGTTTCTGCTTGATTTCCTTCTTCTTCTTCTTCTTCTTCTTCTTCTTCTTCTTCTTCTTCTTCTTCCTCTTCTTCTGGGATTTTTGGTAATTTTGAAGCTACAGTATCTACTATTGTCCTCTGGAAAGTAAAATTAAATCCTTTTAATTTGCACAGCGGTACTGCTGCACCAAGCTCGGCCAGATCTCCCAAAGTAGGTCATCAAAATGCAAAAAAAAAAAAAAAAAAACAACCATTAAAAGCAATTTACGTTGATCCCGAATAAAAATACACCTCATGCTGTCTGAATCTGTGGGGCTCTTGCGTTTTGTGTCAAATGTCGATCACCTGTATCGGTTGTTCCATTTGGTCATTGCGTCAAACAAGTCGTGACAAAGTTGGGATTATTACTCGGTATGAGTATTCAAAGGTTTTTCGTAGCTAACTAGCATATATGGAGCTGGCTCTCCTTGCTGTTACATCTAATGCTCCAAGCCCCCTGTTAGCATGGTGAATTTAGCCCCCTGTTAGCATGGTGAATTTAGCCCCCTGTTAGCATGGTGAATTTAGTGGTGGGAACCAAAGATGTGGACAGTTTTTCTTTGGTGTTTTCTTGTCAATCAACTGTGGCTCCCATAGGAGTCTTGGTATCCGTTGCAGTGCAATATAAATTTTTTATTTCATCGCCCATCTGTTTGTAGCTGACGGTTGGTTGCTAGTGGAGGCTCCAGGCTCTGGTTGTAACCCTCTTGTATATTGCCCAACCCAACAGAAATATTGCTACCATGCATGGACTGAATTAGCTCTTTTTGCCATTGTTGCTTTCTACTCAAATAAGAAAATACTCCCAACGACGCTGCTTCATCTGGGTTCATCCAACGCTTCATCAAGCTTGCTATCAGCTTGGTGAATATGGTCATGGACGGTGAGTGTCACCCCTTTAAGACGATTTTATTGGGAAACTGTTTAACTGTCTGCCAAGCTAGAAGTCAGCTGTATTCCTGAAAGGGCAGAATATGGTGTTTTACAGCTGTGAAATGGTTGTAGTTGGTGGTTACCGAGTTGAGTCAATTTCATCGCCCATCTCTTGGTAGAGGACAGTTGGTCACTAGTGGATGTTCCACTCTTTAAGTGCCTAGGTAAACCCTCTGGCATATTCATAAACATAAAAATCTTAGCAGTTATATTATATTCCAGTTATTAACATTTTGTTTTCTGTATATACAGAATGTCAAAGTGCTGTTATTTTTTGTAGTTTTTGTACATATTCTTTTCAGTTTGATAGTGTCGTTTATTGTTTATTGTAAATGTTCTTGCCTAATTCTGCGCTACAGTGATAAGGAAATGTCCCATAGGTTGGACAAATTAACAATGTCTTAAGCGATCGGAGTGTACGGACGGAGAAAGCTCTTCTTGCCGTCACAGCTTCTAAGTAAATATGCTGAGCTCACTATCAACATGGTGAACTTGGTTGTAGGAAATAAAGGACTAGATGGTTTTCCCTCGAAGTAAACATTTGACGTTGCAATTATGGCAATCAACTGCACCATTTCGTCCACAATACTTGTTTTTTTCTATTCAGATTAGTGTTTTGTACATTTATTATGTGATGCTGCATCTTGTCTACATATGAACTTCAGTTCACCTTTGCAAAATAAACAAAAAACAACATACAGACAAAATTAAAGCACCTTCCACTGCTGCTCAGACTCCTTTTATTGCTGTGTGGTTTCAATATAGATGTCCTGATACAATAAAGCTGCACTGCCTATCTCCCCCCCACTCTCCTCCAGTGATAAAGCCTCGCTCCAAAAACAGACACTACTTAATCTAACAGACTGCGCCTCTCCTCTCCATTTTACTTCTACCCGGGTTTAAAATTGAAATCTAAAAATAAAATAGCGTACTGCATTGTTGTTGTTGGGGTGCAGAGCACTAGAAGCCACTCAGAGGTATTTCAGTGCGTCCATCGACCCGGGCCGGGGATTGGAAACCACAACGTGCTGTTTTCAAGTAAAAATCATCACTTTTAGCTTTGAGATGTGTGGTTTTATAAACCTCGAGCAAATTAAACGAATCTGCTAAGGGAAAATAAATCTTGTGTTTGATCCAAGTCGCTAAATTCCTTCTTTTGAGACGTGAACGATTTATATCGAAGTGGAATATTAAGCTTTTGTCTCAATAGAGCTCACACCCCTGCTGCTCAGTAGACAGATTGGACTTGTCACTTTGTGTGGGTGGAGAACATTTCCAACCAGTGACCATACCAAGTACCAGACTTTAATCTGGGCAAACGCTGTGGCCTTTCAGATAGGCAGGAATGGGTGGTTTCATATCAAGGAAGGTATTTTATTTCAGCCACTTAAGGAGAACAAATAGGAGGCGTCTATCCGTGCTGGTCATCAAATATCTAATCTAATATAATTTTTAGCTCCATTTTGACCAAGGAAAGACAATGAGTTGACAGATGCTAAGTCCCTAAAAGTTGATTAACACCAAGCAGTTGTCGAAACAAGTGTTTGAAAAGATGAACCAAGCTGGAATCTATGAACAGCCGTGTTTGAGACGTCTTGGTCATCTTCTTCTGTTGGATGTTTTCAGAGTTATCAATAAAGTTGGAATGAAGATGGGAGAATGGACATGGGCCTTCTGAGGGTGTCCTGTGGGATCTGGCAACACAATGTTGTTAGCGGGGGTCTTTGGGTCGTGTGGGTTGTCTTGCAGAAATTGACCGACTGACCAGAGCAGCAGAAAGGTCTTAGGTCACTCTTGAAACTTTTGGAAACTGCTTACTTCTTCTTCTTTTTTCTTTTTTTTTTTAAATGGAACTTGTTGATACCTGGTGCATTTTTTATGTTGTTGATACACGTATCGACCACCTCGGGGGCGACTCCTCCACCTCTCTATTTAACCGCACCCGCGTCCGTTCTTCGAGTTGCTTCGTGCCGCCTCAGGCATCGATGCACGTGCTGGAAAATACACTTTGAGAAGATGCTTAAACATCAGCAATCGTTGACCTATGATGCACTGGGCTTCTGTTTCCTCCTTAGAGCTGCAAAGTTCCCCGTTCAGCTTCAAAAATCGCTCCGTATCCTCCGTCCTCCAATGGTGTTTCTCACACGGCTCCTGCTTTGAGCTTTAGCTTTTTAGCGATTTGTTTGACAGATTTTTCTTACACCTTGTTTTTATTTCATTTATCAGGTGTTATTAGTGAAGTAGAAGGTCTGAACCGCTGCTTTTTAATGTGCATAGGACAATATGTGCATTAAAAACACTTGGCACACTTCATCCGTTTTAATTTCTTTTTCCTTTCTCCAAATCGTTGCCACGCCGTGATTGTGATAAACACCCTCACTTGGCGTCGCCAGGTTGCCGGACAGATTTATTGGTACACGCCGGTCTACCAAGCCTCACATAGGCCACAGCTCCGCTGCGAGATCGTCGCCTCGATCCAAATGTGCGCCTCATATCTTCCCTGGCACTTTTACGGTCGTCCTGTTTGTTTTAAAGCAGACCATAAATTTCCATTCAGGCTGTTGATTCCGTCCTTCCTCTTCATTTGTTCCGTTCTATTCTGCGTAGATGGTTTTCAGTCCAACGAGAAACCATTAGTGCATCTGTACAAAAAAAAAAAGACAAAGGAACCTTCATCCGCATGCTCCCACTCAAACGTGTGAGCACTTCCACGGCGATCCGTCATCGTACAGTTGTTGTCACACGGCCGAGGCCTCGGCAGCAGCAGCAGGTTGGCTGGGAAATGAAGCGAGAGATGGGATTTGAGCTAGAAATGTGTGTGTGTTTTCCTAAATTTGTGTTTCTTGCGCTCTGAGTTTTTCTCTTGTAAATCCCTCTGCACTCCCGTTGGGACTGAGTGGACCTATTTTTATGAGTCACTCTGTGTTTTTTTTTGTTTGTTTTTTTCGCGTCAGGGACATCTGCACTTGTCTGTGGCTCAGCTTTGTGTTGTTGTTGTTGTCTCGGTCGCTGTGTGTTAGCCAGGGTAAATGGACTTTGGGAGATGATGTAATAGTTTTCCTCCCCTTGTGTGTCGCTCCACATGAGGTAATTGCTTTTGGAGTTCAGTGCGCTTCAGACGCACACTGACACACACAATTTTCCGAGATGCATCTTGTTAAAAAAAAAAAAAAAAAAAGTTAGGAGGATGCTCGGCTTAGCAGAGCCGTAATCCTTAATTGTTTAAAGTGCAGAATTTGTCGTCATTGCAGAAAGTGCTCTGGTTTATTCTTAGAGCGTTCATGTGGAAAGTGAAACTAATATTGAAGATGGATTTTATCGTCCATTTCCAAGGCCAAGTTCAGAGCTATCACGGCCAATGCATTAAAGAGAAATTAGCATAATTTGAGGCTGACATCACTTTACTGCTTTGTGGAGAATAGAAACCAGCGACATCCTTCATCCTGAATCCTCGTCAGGTTTCTTTCTGTTTTATTTTATTGTCCCACTGCTTTGCTGTCGCCGAGCTACTCATTCATCCAGAACAAGGCTAAAAATATTACCATTAATACGTTTCTAACTCATTTAGCTTCCTGCCTTTCTGTTACGCCTGACCTTCACCGCAGCGTTTTCTCACATGTCGTCAGGAAAGATGAGTTCAGCGAGCAGATTAGAGCACATTAGATAACAGAGGATCAATTGGCCTTTGCTGCTCTCATTTTCCACGGTAACATCGGTAACATTTCCATGATGAAGAGACGGGGATGCCGACATTTGTCACTGTAAAAGACTTTTTTTTTTAAGCGGCGGTTTGAGGAAATGAATTTCAAAATGGAAGTGAGAGATTTCAGGGAGCTGAGCCAACCCTCCTTGTTCTCATCTCTGTGTGTTTGTGCTCTTGTTGCTGAGGCAGCTGTGCCTATACCGAGCGCCAGAACCCAAGTATCAGTATCTTGACACGTGCATGAGCAGATCTGCATAGGAAACAGACTACATGATTTTCTCCGTTGGCAGATGACCTTTTTTAGAAGCTTGAAATCAAAACAATTAACTTCAAGCAAAAAGCGTTTTGTTCTGATGAGAACTACTCATGAGAAATTAGGGCTGTCAGTTGATTAAAATATTTAATTGCAATTAATCGCATGATTATTCACAGTTAATATGTGATTAATTCATATTTACATTTTTTATTTATTTAGTCGTATAAAGTGGACAATTGTACCATCTTTAAGAAAATAGATGCTATCATTACTGTTACAACAGTGGATTAAATGCTCTGTATGCTTCACTAATGTGCTGTGTCCATGTTGTATCAGCTGTGTGCTTTGCCAGAAAAGTGATATTTGAAACTTGACATACTCGGGTTGTAACTCACTTCAGTGCAAATTTATTTCTGCTCAGGGAGGCTTGTTTCTACTTTCCATCCCAGCGTTACCCTTGGATCACCTTCTGATTTCCCAAACTATGGGTCCCTCCAAGGATCGTAAACAAAGAATATTTGTGATTGATTACACATCCAAAAAAATTTGGCTTGCTAACATATTGGTGTTAAATCATCCCTTTTTCTTAATTGTAAAGTCTTAATTAATTCATTCATTCGTTTAAATATGGCTAAACTCACTCTAACAAAAATCAATTAGAAAGAAATGTCTGTATTTTGGTCAAAGTGGAAATATTTCTGCAACTTATAAACCCCTGTATAAATTTGTCCAAACATGGTTGATTAAATTTTGGGATCCTTTGACTTTAACGGTCAGGTTGACATTTATATATGAGAGTTAAATATCTGTATTAAAAATGTTTCCATGAAGCTAAAAGCTAAAAGCTAAAAGCTAAAAAGAGACGTCCCTTAGGATGAACTTTTCATCTCACACCACTAAATCGTTATCATTTAACTTTCTGTCTGGTAAATAGCTGTTTTTAAACAATCAGATATGTGCCTGACATCCATTAGCGTCTGGAAAGCTCCACATGGGGTTCCATAGTGTAGTAGTCATCACGTCTGCTTCACACGCAGAAGGTCCTGAGTTCAATCCTCAGTGGAACCACTTCCATTTGGCACATTGGCTACAGATGAGCCTTTTCCTTTTGCAGACAGCTGTGGCTTTGGGAATCTTGGGTCACTGGCTCCACATCCTCTTTTTAGATTTCATATTCATCTCATCTCATCTTCTATACCGCTTAATCCTCACTGGGGTCGCGGGGGTTGCTGGAGCCTATCCGAGCTGGCATTGGGGCGAGAGGTGGAGTACACCCTGGACGGGTCGCCAGCCTATCGCAGGGCTAGCACAGAGAGATTGTAGCATTAGAGCTGCTGTGATGAAAACATGGTTTACACTTTTATTGTATGTCTTGTCATAGTTGTTATTTTCTGACATTTTGCCTTAATGGCCACAGTTAGGAAGGGAGCTAGGAAAGGTCATGTGGTGTGAGTCCTAACTATTTAGCTTTTTACATCTAAGGACACACAGAGTCTATTTTCTGGTGCTGTCTGCGAAGGTCTGGGACTGTACATGTTTTCGCTGCGTCCCAGACTGTTGGCCCTAGGTACACCTGCCGCCAGCTTTTCTGCCAGTTTAGCATGTTGAAGTGACGACAGAACAAAAACTCCTGAAGAGGAGCTAGAAAGGGAACTAGAAGACCAAGAAAATTATGAAGTTCAATGGCTTCCCAATGGCTGTAGTCTTTTTTGTCGTGTGTTCCCGTGCAAAATTTTCACCACAGTTTAGTTGCTGATAGGTCTTCGATGTCTCCATAACAGTGACATTGCACCAGACACCATTAAGACTTTTGAAAAACCACTCTCCGATGAGCAGCTTTTAAAAGTTTCCGACCTCCTCCAGCCTTGTGTCCAGAATGACAGTAGTTCAATGTCTCCTCGGCTCCGTGGGACATATCACCATTTGAATAAGACGTGAGAATTGTTTTTGCTTCTTTCAAATGTGTTCAGCTGTCCCTGTGGGGGGAATATGTTCTCAGCAAGTGCGAAGGCACCCACGGCGTCCAGAATTATAGACACGCACACCGACAAGCAGCGAGCAGTTTGTCAGCCTCCACAGCTGCATGTGTCTGAGATGGTGGTAATGAATGCAGGGAGACGCTGCATGTCTCCAGAAATAAATGAATAGCAACAAGTAGGGATGCTTCATTTATGCCTTCTCTTTTTTATTATTTGCGTTTCTGTGGAAATACTTTATAAGTAGAGTAAAATATACAATTAAAAGTCTTTGAGTGTCACAAACTGTAAACCAGAATTCGTCAAAGATGGAGGCAACTTTGTACACAAACTCACACGACTGTTGTCGTGGAAGTTGATTTGCAACTTGTACAGCTTGAGTTGGGACTTCCAAATCATGCATCATGATTTTGGACTCGTACAGCTCGAGTTGGGACTTGGCTTAGGACTTCCAGGCCTTGGGTTGTGATATGTTGGTCTTGCTAATGACTTAAAACATGTCCGTCCTCAGTTAGGATTTGATCTGTAGGTCTGGTAGGTCCTGATTTGATTCTCACTACCAAGACTAGACCTAGGACATGTTAGTCTTGATTTGAGACTTGATTTGACATGTGTTGGTTGGACCTAAATGTGGACTTGGAACTGAAAACGATCACATTTGTGTCTGTTGAGTTGCTGCCCGGGACGTCCTCCGGGTTTTAGTGAAACATTAACTCTTTTTCTGTTGGAACTTTCTGAACAGATTTCAGCAGAAGTGGTATACTTGACAATGAAACTGAGGCTGTAAGCGTAGATCCAGCATATGATCATACACAGAATAATTTATAGTAATGCATGTATTTATACACCCAGCTGTTTGGTTTTGTTGTACTTGCAGTACAAGACCAAGACAAGTTAAATAAAACGTGTTTCAGAACTGTATTTGTCTGACTAATAATAACGTGGCCAACAGTAGACTCTCTACAGGGATTAGTCCAAGTTTTGATCATTATTGATTTAATAAGAATCAGTCAGCCCGTATTAAAAGTCAGTAAAAGAAATCATTCAAGGCCTTTTCCAGGGTTAAGAATGAACCGTCTAACTCACATACGAGTGGCGATTACTTTATCAGCTGCCGTGTGAAGGGTCAGGAACGGACTCCCAAGCTCAGCAATCTGCGTTATTCAGAGCATTACACAATATGATTTGAGAAGATTGTTCACGGGCAAGGCCTGTTATCTGTCTGTAAGCAGCTTTAATACAAATCAATTTCCAAAATACATGCGCTCAGAAGATTTTTCTTTGTTGCCTGTTTTCCTGGATGATGAGCTGTATTTTTATTCGTTTAGAATGAATAAAAGCTACATAGTTATGTCTGACTGGCGCTGATATTTTGTGCCTTTTATCGCCCAAGTTGTTTGCTTTTGCTTACCTACATTAATTTTTAAATAAGAAAACTGCAGTTCCTTCAAAAGTGAGTTAATCCCCATGGTAAAATGTCTTAATTTACAGCAGAAATAAACATGTTTGCAGCCTGGTAGAGATATCAGTTCGGTCTCTATAGTTAATTTCTCCATTCATGACACCTCTGAAGGGGTAAAATTCTATATAACTCAATATAAATTCTTTTAAGGTTTTTTAAGTTGAATTTTTAAGGGTGTGGTTGCTTTGACTGTTAGGGTGGCGCCATCACAGGTCGCTAGCTGTCTGCTTCAGCTCCATAATTAGCTGGTAGTTAGGTGGAGTCAAACAAGGCCAAGATGGCAACACTGTGCTTCAGAACACCTCTGGAAACCCATGGGTTTGCATATCTTCACTGACAGTCAACTTGTCTGGAAAGTAACGACTGTAACCGAACGACAATGACCGAAAAGCTGCCAGCAACAGGAGAATTAAACTGATAATCAGCTGTGATTGATGTGGAACAGTGTCCTCCTTGTTGTGACATGCCGTCACATCACCACGGAGCAGTGGTTCAGCTGGTCATCAGACTCAGCAGTCGCAGCAGAGCAGCTGCAGCCCTGGCCAGATGGGAGGTTGTCGAACACAGCTACAGCGCTAGTGCCAAGCCAGCTGGGCGGCTGTATGCAGAATCTGCCACCTCTTTGCTTCATGGCTCTGTTTGCCTCTGCACGGCTACAACTGATCTCCAAACCTGCAGGAGTTCAGACAGGTCGCTGCCACAAATTTTGAAGTGAAGCCTCCTGACATTTCATGTTGTAACTCTCTACAGCTGCGTTTCCATTACACTTAACACTAAATACAAGCAGTATTTTTGAAATTTCGATAAAGAATAATTGTGCCTTATACATGTTTTGCGAGATATCCCAAAATCGCACGAGACTTCACTTTGAGGAAGATGGACTTCAAATGGACTGGTCACATGACCCCCTGCGTTGTATCCAGTGACGCCGGTGAAGGGAAATGTGATAAACTTTTATATCGATACTCTGAAAAACCACCTCATGAGATCTTAGAAGCTTTTTAAATGTAGGTGTTTCCATTACCAGTTTTTTATTGGAATATTTGGGTTTTGCGGATTTCTAGGGGTAATGGAAATGTAGCATATGAGAGGGTATGTTGTGGTTCATGTACATTGTGCTATTTGCCACATGCACGGCCTTTTCTACATTTTTTTCTACAGGATGTGATCAAACCATTAGTAACGCTGTGGAAAGCAAGCAGAATCTGAAGTGCAGTTGTGTATATAAAATTATATACAGACGATAGTAAAATCCCCTGTAGTGTCAAAACTGACCAAAATCCCAACATTTTACAACTACTACTGTGTAGTGATGTCTCCCAGTTGTCACATGTTTCTAGATTGCATTGTGCTGTTCGCCACATGCACAGCCCTTTCTACACTTTCATCTCTCTGTTTGCCTAAAAGGTCAAATTTCCTTTTAATAAGATTAATTTTTTAAATGTCAATGTGATTAACGCGTGCATGTTTACTTATAATACAACTGCAATCAGTAGATGATCAAAGGGGCAGTATCACCATGGAAATCAAGCAGAATCTGAAGTACAGTCATGTCAGTAAAATGCCCTGTAACGTCAAAACTCACCACAATCCCACGATCTAGAAGATCTGGTTCTACATTTGCATCGCGCTGTTTGCCACGTGCACGGCACAATTCTACATGTTCATCTTTCTGGTTGCCTAAAAGGGTTCAACTAGGGCTGTCAAAATTCATTTCAAAGCCATTCTTTTTTTGTGTGTGTGTGATTAACACACGCGCGCACTCCTGTTATCTGGCCTCGGGCAATCGAGATGTGATCAAAGCAGCAGTAACGCTGTGAAAAGCAAGCAAAAAGTGAAGTGTGGTCATAGTAAATAATTTCACAGAGGGCACTAAAGCACCCCGTGGCGTCAAAAACCCCCAAAAGAAGCAGAATCAAACGGGTAGAATGCATAAAGTTCAGCTTCAAAGTCCTGCCAGATGGTTCTCTGTACGAGAACAAAGTCATTGTGATTTACTGACGATGTGAAATGAGCTATAAACTGAGCCAGGAGCTTTTCTGAGAGGCTGAGATGTTGATAAGAGTAATGCAGAATTAAAAAATATCATTCATATTTGTTAACTATGGAAATCACACGATTAATCACGATTAAATGTTTTAATCTGTTCGCAGCTCCACTTTTAACAACAGGCAGTTTGTTTGTTTGTTTGCTTTTGCTCTTAATTTCTGCCTGAGAAAAACCAGAGGGTTGTTTTCTAAGTCTCGGTGAATGTGTCTCTTACGGTCTCTCACAGATGGAAGGACAGAGGAATCGGCGCAGATAGAGTGGTGTTTTGTGTATGTGTCTGTTTATATCTGCGTATGAAGAGGGGAGAAGCAGGGATGGAGTGTATCCGTGTCTATTTTTGCCGTTTGCCAGAGTGTTTGTGAGTGCCTGACTGTTCCCGTGCTGGAGTCTGTTCCTGCGCCTCAGAATAAATGTGTACGCCTGGTTTGTGCAGTTGTTCGCTTGTGTCTGTGTGTGCACATGTCAATTAACGTCCATGTGTTCGTGCAGCTGCCCAGGATGTCTCCCAAGTTCTGCTTATGCTAGACTGGCTGACCTACCGAGCGCCCCAAAGCTAATCACATGACTTTTGGACAGTCACGTGAGTCCTGCCTTCTGCCTGCATGGCTGTGGTTGTCTTAAATATGTCATCGTTATTGTATTACTGGTATTTTTACCCTCTCGTGTTTACTATCCTCATCCTCTGCCTGGCTGTAAAGGTGGTTTATTGCGGCCATCCAACTGAATATAAAGCTAATCATTTCCTGTTGTCCACTGCCAGCAGTAGATATTAATACAGTTTAAAATACAACAATTAAAGTGTGTCCTATTTCACTGTTACAGGCAAGAAATTAGCACCAATCAGTGCATATAAAAAGTATTCATCCACTTGTGTGTTTTCTCCAATTATTCCTTTTATAAATGAAATCATGGTCTTTTTATTTGAATTAGTTTTGCACAGAAATTACTGGTGGTTGATATTATACCACGTCCTTTTTCTATAGCGTCAAGTAACTAAAATGAAACTTTCCAAAAAATATACTGCACCCGGTCCCCAGGGGGAGCTCTACTTGTTGTGCTTCAGTGTGGATGTTTTTGGGTGTACGTCTATTAAGACAAAGAAAAAAAACAACAAAAAAAAACAAGACGAAACAAGAACAACTGAACTTGTGGAGCTTCTCGAAGAAGTTTCATCCAAGTAACTCCTTTACTTTTAAAAGGTCGTGTTGTAAATTGATGACTGAGATATAATCTGCGATCAATTTACATCACACTCTTAAAATCAAAAAGTTCACTAGAACTGAATAAGCTGCTTGGACGAAATCTCTTGAAGTATCTACAAAACCAGTTACCTTTGTTTCAGCTGGATTTTCGATACGTCCTTGAGACATATGTCTCAACCAGCCACACGAGACAAGGTGTAGATTAAAATAAATTACGCCCGGGCTCCCTTTTTCCTTGCGACTCTCAAAGGGGCGCTCATTCTGTTCTTTTTATATTAATTATTTCCCGCTTTTTAATCGCGTTTCATCACCCAAAGCATCTCCCCCTGTTTCTAAGGGACGTGTGGCGTGTTAAATTGCTTTTTAATTCTACTTCTTAGACGTAAGAGGAACATTCTGTTTTCACAAAACTGGGCTCCTTCCAGGTTATAATCCCGTCTCATTAGCTAACGGATATGGGATCCCTTCCCTTTGCGGCCACGAGTAAACCGCATCCCGACCCTTGAGCGAGCTCACTAACCAGTTCTGGTGAACCAAGGCTTCTGAAACAATATAATCACTAATAGCCGGCGACGGAGCAACACATTAAAACGTCCCATGCAGCCAAGCAGTAGGAGCAGGTAGCAGCCAGGGCAGCCTAAATAATGTGAGAGCCTGCCAGGTGCCTGATGAGAAGCAGAGCAGTACAGAGGCAGCCAGCCAGATCCCACCCAGGCAATAAAAGATATCCCCACTGACTGCCCTGTATTAGTTTGCTTTCTGTTAGTCACCTGCCATCTTCCAACATCCTGCAAGGCAATATTATTATCATCATTATTAGCATTAGCATTAGTGTTAGTATGATTACTTTACAGCCAACTTTCTGGCGCTGAAGAGTTTAATAATAACCTGCCACGAGCTGCTTGAAACCGTCATTTATGTCGACCACCAGCAGAGCGTCTCAGCCTTAAATAGACCGAAGTCACTGGAGACAGACTTTTATGGTATTCACTTCATATGATTGGTTTCTCCTTGTGACTTCCTCCGTCGTTAATCTCACCCGTGTCTCGTCAACCTCTCAGCCTTGTGTGTAGGTACGCGTATGAGGCATAACATTATGACCACCTTCCTAATATTGTGCAGGTCTCCTTCGTGCCAAAACATATTCTGACTCATCAGAGAATGGACATGGTCCTTCTGAGGGTGTCCTGTGGTGTCTGGCAACAGAATGATATTAGTGGGGGTCTTTGGGTCCTGTGGGTTGAGGGGAGGGGCTTTTGTGGATCATCCCACAGATGCTTGATCAGTTTTGGAGCTGGTGGATTTGGAGGCCAGGTCAAGGTGACTAGGTGACTGCTACGTGTCTAAGTAACATCCACATGAATGCCAGGTCCAAACGTTTTCCAGCAGGACGTTGAATTATCACAAGATGGTGAATGTTATTTACTTCTCATGTCAGTGGTCATAATGTTTTGGCTTATACTCCTGTCTTTCTCATCGATTTGACCTGCCTACACTGTTCCACATCTTGTATGTTTTCATTGAAGATTCCTCTATTTCCTGCTCCTTCTTCCCCTTGTGACCTGCATTTGGGCCCTACCGCCCCGTAACATAACAAATACACATTTCAGCGATAATCACACAACAACCGTAATATTTGTGCAAAATCAGGAGATCTGATCACCCGCATGTGTCATAGCGTGGATAAAGGTGTCCTCAGCTGTCCTGGATTTTGGGATATTATCTTGTCAGTCCCGGTGCAGGGGAGATTCTGTGCCCTCTAGTCTTGAAACGATTCCAAATTTCTCTATTTCATGCCAGGTTAATCGTATTGTTTTTAACTTGTGGCCGTTGGAGGTCATGGTATGGCTCGAGTAGTGCAGATTTAAGGCAGTCAGAGTTAAAGGGATTTCCTACTGTGGACACACTACATGAAAACTTCTGATGCGATAATCACATTCGACGCTTAACAAAAGCTTGTGTGGCGCGATTTGAATTACTTTATGTGAACTGTATCTCGGCAGCACTCTGAACTCTGGAGCCCACTAATCCAGCCTGATACGAGCCGATGCGGTGCGGCCGTCCATCTGTTGTGCCCCGTCCGCATTGTTGATCCTCTCCGCCGTAACGGAACAATTTGTCCAATCAAGTGTTCCACTAAAACCCGCAGAGAGACGGAAGTTTAGAGCGACTTTATCTCGGGTAATGCACCGTTTATGTCCTCGTTTAATCCCTCAGATAGACGTGTTTGGATCAGTGAAAAGTGGGTGTTGATTATCAGATGTGAAGATGAAGGATGCGGCGATGGAGAGCTGTTTGTTTGAGTCAAATTTAGCATGTAGCCAGAGATAAACACAATTAACACAGGATTTGAGGATTATATAGTCTGGCAACTCTGGGCATTATTTAATTACATGTAGTTTTCTATAGCGTTCTGCATGGCTAATTGGTGGTTGAATCTTTCATGTAGGGGGACAAATCTACTGTAGGCACTGAATTCTCACCTCAGACCATAGACTGAATAAATATGGACAATGTGTCCCCACTCCCGCCCAATTAAAACTACTCTCTGCTCTACCTCCACCAGTTACAGGGAAATGTCAGATAATACACTGTACCTATTTAATAACTCACTAAAACAAAACTTATCAATACAATTGAACTTGCATCAACTTTAACTACCTAAAATGACTGAAACCATCTTTAAAAATGTATTTGATGTGTAGCTTATGGTGGAGCTTATGACCTATACTGCAGCCAGTCACCAGGGGGAGCTCTACTTACTTCAGTTCCTGTTCTTCACTGTTCTGTGTCCATCTTTATATTGCAGCGTGCGTCTGGGATTTCACCTGGCGACTGAATAGGCTCTCAGCTAATTGCAGGGAACCTGCCAGAGTCAGTGTGTAATATGCGACCTCGTTATTGGCTCAGCAGCGATAGGGGCGTGGCCTACTGTGTACAGGAGGCTTAGATTGGTAGGTCTAGTGTGGTGCTCTGTGTGAAACGGTGCATTGTTGAGACAGCTCCTGTATCCCTGAATGAGTGAAGTGTTGACCGAAAGATAATTTCTTCTGCCTCCATTTATCCCTTTACTAAAACAAGTTGGAATTATGTTAATGTGTATTTAAAGAAATTCAAATTTGTGGGAGAAGATGTGGGCCACAAATTAAAAAGAATATATGAAAAATGTCTAATCAACCAACAATTTGCCTGCATTACCTCTGCAGACCCCTAGGGGTCGCGGACCCCCTGTTGAAGACCTATAATCTAGAATCTATTTATTTCATGTTCTTCTTCGATTTAAAATCAACGCCAGAAGTGAATCATTTCAAAAAAAATCAAAACGCTCTCTCCCTCATGTCCACGTTTGCATGTAGCCAATTAATTCCTTTTAATTCCCCAGTGATTAATAAACAAATTATCCATTTATATTTTATCTTTGAACTGCCGGCCCTCATACAATATGCGTTTTTCATCCTGCTGCTTAAATAATGTTTAATGTAGACGCTCACCAGAGGCTCTGCAAATGCTGAGCAGTGATGTCTGTATTAATGTGATTTCTGTTCATTCTGGTGGTTTGTTTTACTCTGGCTGGAAAACAATCAGGTGTCTAGTGAGCAAATAAATAGCAGCAAATCAAAAAAAAAAAAAACTTGCTGATTCCTTCGTTTTTATCAGCAAATACTTCCATTCCATAAATTTTCTCGGTATTTATTCATGGAACGACACAAATTCATCCTGCGCTCTGCTCGTCTGCGAACGTCGGCGGCTGTTGCGTGAAATTGATGTCGTGTTAACTCCTGATAATGTCGGCGCCACCTTATTGTTTCCCGACGCTTCGCCAATAACAGCTGCATCTCAGGGTGACACAGAGGTAGAGAGCGAGAGAGAGAGAGAGAGAGAGAGAAACAACAGGGACGAGGCGGACGTCACGCAAGCACGGAACACTCTGTTTTTCTTCTTTATCTGTGGTAACGGTCGCCCCGGTGACAGCATCCCTGCGGTTGCCGTGGAGACCCGGCAGCAGAAGCAAGAAAATCCTGTTGTCAGGCTGAACGGGGGCCGCTGATTTACTGTTACCTCAAATAGGTTCAGTCTCCCGGTTGCTTCCTTTCATCCACTGACTTGGCATTTAGATGGAATTACTATTATTATAATCTACGTTTTGATGTGTTAAGTCCACAGCTCATACTAAAAGCAAGTTGGAGTCTAAACGAACATCTCTGAGGATTAGCATAATTTGACATTTCTCTTCTTATTTATCTTTTTCCCCTCTCCCTCTTTGATTTGGATGATATTAGGCTATCAAAGCATTGCTGTCCTGAACGTGTCCTTAATGAGAAGATGAACACGGGTGGTGCAGAAAGCCTGCAGGTTCTGAAAGCATAGAGGCAAAGGAAAAGCAATTATTTCTTACTTTTATTTTTTATAAATAATTAAATAAAACAAAAAGGGAGCCTCACAGCAAGAAGGTTCTGGGTTTGAATGCATCGTGCGAGTGGGGAGATTCTCAATTCTAACTTGGCCGTAGGTGGGACTGTGAATGGTTGCCTGTCTCTGGGTGCCTGTCCAAGGTGTGCCCCGCCTCGCGCCCATTGCCAGCTGGGATAGGCTCCAGCCCCCCTGCAACCTTCCAGAGGACAAGCAGTTACAGAAAATGAATGAATGTATGAGTAAAAGCTCAGCTTGACACAGCAGTTCTTTTGTGTTTGAGTCTAAATTGACCCAAACACCCTTAATGTCGGTCTTGAACAGCTGTGAAAAAATGACATTTCAGCTTGGCATTTTGTGACTTTTTAGAGCTTCCTCTATCCAAAGAGCAAACAACACACACACATATGTACACAGGCAGTATTCAGTATGCTGCTGGTTTAAGGGAGGAGTGGAGCGCAATCAACATGCTGATCTTTCCAAACTCAGGATAAACTGTGAAGCATTAGGACGGGGAAATATGTCGATGTTTGTCAAAGCAAGTATTGAAGTAAAGGAACTGTGCATTGACAGCCAAGATGGCAGCGTTTGGGAGCTTCTAAAGAGGATCAAAAGGCAAAGCGAACGATTGAACTTGTCTCTGACCTTCTGCTGCCATAGTTTTTCTGCAATGTTCCTACTACTCCTCGAACACAGGAGGAGAAGAAGGAGATGAAAATGTGAAAGAAGGCAATCTGCAGTCTTTCAATAAAATTGGATCTGTTCGTTGTGGACATATTACGACACTGAGATCCAGAACTAAACTGTAGATGGCACCAGTGTCCCGAGGTTGCACTCTGTGGTCATAAAATAGATTGTAAATGATTTCATAATGAACTTATTTTCATTAAAACAAAGGAAAAATTGGAAGTTGTCAATATTTATAGGTTATTATGTTACTGGTGGAGCCCATTTTAGATCACATTGGACTGTATGTGGCCCATGACAACCCAGCATGATTCAGGAGAGGCTAGTTTTGTGTGATAGTTTGTAGCTAGCGTCTTAGCCTCTCAGCAAATCGTAGTACTCTTCCTGTGTCTGGATCAAAGTTTTGATCCAGACACAGTAGACTCGAGGCAACTCACACTTTGTGAGTCAGAGCTACTGATTGTTGCAATCTAGTTCCATTGACTTACATTTTATGCATCGCAATTTCAACATCTTCTCCACCTCCATTTTCCTCCCACTGTCATGCCTTCCATCATCACGTCAAAGACATGCCGTTATGTTATTTGATGATTCTTTAATTGGTTGTAGGTCGGGGTGTGAATTGTTGTCTGTCTGGCATGTATTTAATAAGTTAATTCCAAGGATCTTGTGATATCAAATCGTTGTTTTTAAGGCCTAGTTGTCCACTAACCAGAGGGTTAGTGGTTCAATCCTGAGTTTATTCAGCACCAATGGATAAATAATCACTCGATAAATGCAAGACTTCCTTACCATTTGATCTCTAGATCGTTGTCATCTGTATTTGAACATGAGGATGAGATCTTACCTTCGTCACTGGCCTCGGTGACTACAGGCCTAAATTAGGTGATTAAATAATGCAATAACCTTTCAAAGGAATGTTATTTAGTCCTACTTTTAAGTAGATTACATAAGACCCTTCTTCCACATGAACGTATCCTCTGTTAGAATATTTTAGCAGTCTTCAACACCAGACTCTGTCAAGTTCAAAGCAGCTTCTGTGTGACGTCCTGGGAGAAATCTGTCACAAGTCAGGAGTACAAAAATGAGTGATGTGTTGGAGTTTGATCCTAAGCTCTGTCCTGGGCCAAGGTTAAATACAAGAGAAAGTTACGTCGAAGTGTTTTCAATATGGTGCTATTCTCCTTAGAACCAGTTAATGCAGGAATGTTCTTTAACCCTTTAAAATTGAATGTGTCTCCAGTGGCAAGTTTGTGCAAATTCATTTTGGATTATGATAAATATGCCATATGTTTTGCGCTATTAGAAAAATTCCAAAGGTTTCTGAAAGCTGTCATTACGGTAATATCACCTGTGCCTCATCCACAAGGTTATAACACTTTTATAACATGCAGTAAATTTTGTAAAAAAAAGTTTCTATATATATTAAAAATAGGTGTAATATAGTTAAAGAAAAGAATTTTAATTAAATTAACCCATTTACAGCTACACCCTGGTCATGCATATACTGGTTTTGTCTACTACCACAGTGCAACTGTGCTCCAAATGCATAGTAAATTTGTTCTTCCAGAATCTTCCAGGTAAGTGAGCCTGATCAAATTTGACTCGTTAAACTGTTGACACCAGCCGAACGAGCGCCCATTCTTTCTGCATGAGCTGGTGACAGTCAGTGTTAGTGTGTGTTCGCCTTTCAAACAAGCGAGTGATGCAACCTACAGAAAGTTCTTCGCTCTAATTCAGTCCATTCATCCATTGGCTGTGTGTAGAAGAAGCTATCTGTTATAATTGCATCAGCTTTCCTCCAGCTTTGTGCAGTAAATGAGGAAAAAACAATTAATAAAACATTTTTTTTTTTTGCACATTTATGTAAGTATAAATGCTGGAAGAAAAACAGTATTTCCGTGTTATAATCAGTGTTTAGTCAGTGTGATATTCTGCTGCACTCATTTCACACAATGGGTAGATGTTGCTGTTGTCAGGCAGTTTTCTTACACTTTGGCAGCTCTTCTGAGTATTACTGAGAAACGATGGCACACTGTCCAAATGCTGCTGCCTCCCGCTCCAACAGTAATAAACTCTGCACACAGAGAATTAGACAGCATTTTTTGATATCTAGGTGCTTAAATAAAGATTATTAGCGGTCTCAGCTATGCAGCTATTTTTATGTATATTTTTTTCCTCCAGCCTAAAAAATGTTGGGCTCTTTCTCACGCAAACAGATGGACACTCTGGATTCCTTCACTGCTGTCAGCTCCTAGTCAGAATAATCTGTCAGCCAATAGGACAAAAGACAAACAGCCCAAAAAAATTAACAGGCAAGAACAGATTTATAGTATGGTTTCAGCCTAGACATGTCTTTCTCTTATTGTGCACTCATCTGTTTACCCGAACGTACGCACATTCAGCAAATTATTTTACTGTTCTCGCCTCCACACAGACAGATGGACGCCCCCGAATAGTTCCAGGAAATTCTTACATGTCCATCCTGTTGGACGGCCCCACTCCACTGGGCAAAATCTACTGGCTTGGGACCATTCTTACTCCCACTGAGTCTCGTACCGCAACGTGTAAACTGGTGCTTTGAATTGCAACCAGCACTCCTACTCTAACCACAAATACTTTTATTTTTTGAAAGGGAAAACAATGGCACTGTAAAAAAAGAATCCAGCTCACCATCATTCAAAAACTTCATCATGTAGTTTGGTAGGCTTTTATTTATTTTACATGGTTGTCCGCTGCTGAAACGTTGGACAACTGGACTTCTTGAAGGTTTCTTGAACATATTTCTTCAACCCTGTTTGGGTTCATTGTCCTGGTTTTGTATATTAATATGGTTCTGTCTGTGTATGTCTTCTATATTAAACCATATAAGCCCATTTAGGCAACTGCTTCAAGTTAACAAGCTGATGCAACTGTGCCTACCTTGAATAAACAACCCTTGGTAAAGAAAACTTATCCAGTTCCTCAAATGTTCGTCGTGGAGTTTGTCCAACAAACCAAAGTAAATGTGAGTGAATGCTGGACTTGGACTGACTTCAACACTCAATTAATTTGGGCTGTCAGTGCCACCTCAACATTTGCCAATGATTTAATAGCTCTTCCTGGCTTCCTGGCCTCCCAGCTAATAGAAGCACTCCCTAGCCTCCTAGCTAATAGTAGCTTAAAAGCAGCTCTTCCTGGTTTCCGAGCCTCGCAGCTAAAAGTAGCTCCTCCGAGCCTTCCATGTTTCACATAGTTGACTTATTATTCCCTTTAAGTTTTCAGTTGCAATTTAGACATCTCAACTACTCCTTCTCCTCACAATTATCGAAAATAATTCCTTTTGTGGCTTTGACAAAAATAGCCTAGCAGCTTTAAGTGTTTTCTGTGAGTTCTTCTTAATAACTTGCAGGAATATAGTTGGTGCCATCTTTTACAGAAGGTACCATTATCATGCATTCCCCTCTGACTTTCTTAGTCTGGAAAATGTTCCAGCCACAGCGCCTGGCTCTCAGATCCACATAAAGACTTTATCGCTATTTTTTATCAGGCCTGTGTGATAATTACTTAAATGAAATCTGCCACCAGTTGGCTAGTTGGCAGACTGAGCTAACACACTCTCCCCCTCTTAGCTTTTCCCTCTGAGCTTTGCAGAGGGCTGAGGCCCAGTTGGCTCAGTATAGCTTCTCACACTTCCTAAACACCTGTCCTGCTCACAGTTAGGGTTGACAGCTTGGATCCTCTCTGGTTGGCCCGGAGTACACAACATTGGACTAAGTAGCGCAAAGCCATGGCCATAGACTAAAGGTATTTATCAGCGTAGTCTTTCTTGGCTGTAGTGCGCAAGGTAGGTGGCACTGGGACCTGCAGAGACAACAAACTGGGCAAACCGGTGATGGATGCCAGCTCTGTGGTGGGGATGGAACCGGCCAGTGTAGATGCAGAGACAGAGAAAAGGATGAAAGGGAAGCTGATGGTCATCATAAACAACCCTCATTGTACTTTCTATGTCAAGCTGAGGCCGCTCAGCAGCTCGTTCAGCCACAGATTCAAACAGCCACGAGCCTCAAAGCATTTAGGTGGCTCTCTCATATCAGGACCAGCACCACCTAGTACCTCTAGCTAGGGATGCCTTGTCCAAGTTTCATTGCCTCCAGATCCAATACCAATCTTTTAATATTCAGTATTGGCCGATTCAAGTCCTAGTTTCTGTCCCTGGAGTCTTTTCTTGTCTTCCTTGTATTTTCCTAGATGCAACTGGATTCAGTCCAATAAACACTTCTGTCAAAGTTAACGTAGAGTGGAGAGGATAAATCATACCTTAGCTCCATTAAAACCATGTTCTCTGCTCCAGAAATCAAGTTGGTACTATTGAATAAAGATCTCCTACTACCACCTCGTGAAACATCCACATTGCATACTCTACTAATTGAAGTCTGACTGACTTGGTAGTGTTGGTAGTTGTTAAAACGGAAGAAGACATTTAACTCTACATATTGGTTTTGGTTTATGGTGACCTACAAAAGACCAGGTTGGCTAAAACCTGATACCAATCAGATCACTTTAAAAAAGCCTGGATCTGCCCAAATACCAATCTACCTATAACCTCAAATGACTGTGATCTGAAGACAGATGCCATGTATTCACTTACTTATATATAATCCTCTAACATATGCCCTATTTATATAGACACTGTTGTCTTTTCAGTATGTGTTTGCCAAAGCCTTTGCACATTTTCGCTGTAATTAAAGTACATTTTAATGCACGTTTTACGCTGTTGTTTTGTTCGGCTGCTTTCCACAGCCACTGCAGAATTTACCTAAGTACTGTGTATTTTCATGTTTATTGAGTGCAATAACAATATTAATGGTATTTTCCTTGCACATGTACATATGCAGATTACTGTTGTTCTGCATCTTACTCTAATGCTGCTATGTCAGCCTGAATTTCTCCCATCATTAAACTTATTTTATCTTACTGTTTTGAAGCAGGCATCTAAATATTAGTAATCTGAATAGTCACAAAGCTCAGAGTGACCTGGCAAATCTTTACAGGTTTAGAGATGCAGCTGGATATCAGCAGACTCATTTCCAGCTGGCAAGATGCTATTGTCAATAGACATTCTGACTTTTTTCTGAGGCTTTAAAGCCTCGCCGTGCTCCGTGTACCATTTCCGTGTGATGATTTCTCGTAATCTCGTCATAAGCTGAATGTTCTCTCACAGAAATAGGTGAAATGCGTGTTTTGTCCAAATAAATAAAGCAGGTCAGCTCTGGTTTGATCCGCGTTTATCCATCTTTAATCTACACTTCCTGCCATCCACCATCCATCCATCCATCCATCCATCCATCCGTCCGTCCGTCCTGTCCATATTTGTTCTCAGTAGAGGTTCTTCTTTCCTAGTGTTTTGTCGGTGGTCTGATGGTAGAGTCACATATGTCGCTCTCAGCCAGAGCAGGTGGCCACCGGTTGGAGGAGAAAGCACCCAAAACACTGCTAACGGTTATGCATATGGTACAGTCCTGCCATCTTCTCCACCTTCTATCATTCTCTTCATTCATTCATCCCCATCTATCCATTCATCTTTCCATTACGTCACTGAAATAAAGTTATTGTCATTAGCTTCTTGTAGAAACACACTACTATTAAAATATTAAAAGAGAGGTGTCATTATCGGCCCATAAACAAGTAAGAAAAATGCCAAAGGATAGATCATAAATAAAATACAATAAAACGTACTGTGTGTTAAAAATTTATTATTTACAAATATGTATCATTTATCGTAATTCTTGTGTAGTTTTCTGACAGCATCCGGGTCAACTTTTATAAAAAAGATGTACAAAACTGTCTGTGACATCACCCATAGGATTCTTGAGGAGTAGTTTTGAAGCTCAGAATGGGCGGAACTGACTGTCACCATCTTGGCAGTGGTGACTCTTCCTAGCTAATTCCTTAAACGGTCAAATACAAATTAGACACTTCTAAAGAAATGCTTCCAAATGACACCTCTTTGGAAATATATCAGGCCTCGTACATCATCTAAAATGATGATTTCTGAAGATATACACCAATTTGTCACAACATCATGACCACTGACAAGAAATGTAAATGTAAACATCGACCATGTTGTGACAGTTTAGTGTTCTGCTGGGAAACTTTCAGACCTGGCATTTCTTCATGTGGATGTTACTTAGACGTGTTGCTCCCACCTAGACCAGACCAGGCTCCCCAACCTTGCAGGATGCAGCCTGGCACAAACACACACACAAAAACGCTTTAGGCACAAGTCAAAAAACATGAAGAACAGCACAAGGTGTTGACCTGGCCTTCATATTTACAAAAAACATTCTGTTGCCAGACGCAACAGGAAACCCTTGGAAGAGTCACAACTGTTCAGAAGGCACAAGGTAGACCATTATCAGTAAGGTGGTCGTAATGTTATGCCTGACCGGTGAATATCCATAGTCTTAAGAAATGCATAAAAAAAACGCTGCTGCAACATTCCTTTTTTGATGAATGTGAGCCAGTGAAGCGCTACATGCTGAGAAGCTGCATTGGTTCTGGATGAGATTAATTGGACCGAAAAATAAGACGGCTTTTAAGTTTAACAAGCGTGTTACTCTCCCCTGCAGTGCACAGAGTAATTGCACCTTCCATTTCCAGCTTTGTGGTCCTCTTCTCCCTCTGACCGGCTAATGCAACACACAATGTGGAGCATAAAAGGAGCCAGAATGTAAATTTGCCAATGGATATTTCAGTGACATTTATGACATGACATGGTGTAATGAGGAACAGATTGCTCTCTGGTGGTGCTTTATAGCTGGTGTCCAGAGAATATACATCAGCTCAGCATGGAGCTGGTTCTGTACAGCCTGTCTTTCTCCGAGTTTGCTCCGTTTTAATTATACCAAACCTCCACAGAAGCATGGGCAGCGTGGGAAGTGTGCAACACAGATGCACACTTAACACATTTGCAGTCTGAGGCGGGTGAACGCCGAAAAAAGACTTAGAGCTGTCCGACGTTCACTTCCTTTGTACGAAGTCTTGTTGGGAAACTAGGAAATACTCAACATCAGCCTGGGGGGACGCCAAAGCCAAACCCTTTTTCTACTTCAGGACGGATGCAATGAACCGCATCAACCAGCAACGTGGCGGCCAGCAGGCCAGTCAGACGGTCAGCCTCGTTTCTCCCCATCTTTCATTTTCACTAAGGCAAGGTGCCTTTGAGAGGGAATGCATTAGGCAGGATAATCGCCTCAGTCTGCCAAAAACCTTCCGGCTTTGTTGGGGAAGATGAAGACAGTTTACAGAATGCAGATAAAGGCCACAGCCAACGCTTTGACTGGATGTTGTCTTTCCCTGCTCCATTTCCATCTATCACTCTGTGGTTTACAAAATGAAAAATGACTCCATAAAACTGGGATTACTTATAAATACACGTCTTGGGAAATGTGCTCCTTGGGAAATGTGTTTCGGTGTCTCGTCGGTATTGGTCGGAGCTGAGCCTGGGTGGTTGTGTATGTTCTAGGAATAATAAATCCACAGGCTAGCGCGACTAACCTAACAGATCAGATTAGTATCTGTGGAATCGCAGCTGATTAGTGTGTGTGTATGTGTCCTAATTTTATCTATCTAAATTAATTCCCTATGCTTTATCCTCTAAAAACATAAGTGACCTACTTTAGACGTTATTACTATTTTTCCACAGTTGCAGTTTTAGTTTTTTTTTTTTTTTTAATCCTTTCAAATGAGTGTGTGTGAGGGTATGTGTAAGTGTGTGTTTTTCTTGGCAGTGTGCGTGAGGCGAGCAGTTTTAAATCTCCTGGTGGTTGGACAGTTGCTTTGCTATTAAGAGGACTAATGATTTGAGGACTCCAGCTGTGTCTGTGTACATGGGTTTCTGTCAATGGAGGAGCTCATGGCCTCTGAGGCTGATGAGTCAAAGACTGCTCACTGCCCAGAACCCCTAATTAAGCCCTATTTCTACTTTTTTCTATTTATTTATTTAATCAGCCCCTTTCTGTCTGTGTATCCCTGTGTCCTCCAGCAGCTGAGAGAGGCCGTCATGCGTCAGTCAGACGGGCCGACTTGACTCTGGCCCCCGCAACGTCCTCCAACCTCTCAGTAACCCCTGGGACCGGAGACAAAGCCGGAGCTGAAGATGCTTCCTCCTCTTCCTCTTCCTCTTCCTCCTCTTCCTCCTCTTCCTCCTCCTCCTCTTCGCAAGCCAGTCACAAAGATGGTCCGACAGCAGGATCGCACAATGCATCTGTGGTTTTTGTTGTGAACAACAACTCCTCCAGCAGCAACAACAGCTCCAATTTGGGTAAGGAATAGTCTCTTATATATTTGAAGTATTGGGGCCCTATATTCTGCATTTGAAGAGTTTAGCCTCTAATAAACCAAAGATACAGGATGAAAAGCCAAAACGCTGTCCATCCATGAGTCTTCATCACTTACGACCATTTTCATCAAAATGTAATTTTCAGCCACTTTAAGCAACCATCTTCATCAACCCGTCACAACCATCCTCATCATTTTGTCATCATCTGTATCATGTTACCGTCTCCCATCGTCAGCGTCCTCTTTTTTTCCCCATCATGTCCTGTCCCATGTCACCGCCTCCATGTCTCCCACTTCCTGTCATCACAATAGCAGTGACGTCGGCCACAAGGTAATTCCTCCGCACATGTTCTTGGGCTCCTGCCCTGCAAATGAACTAAATTTAATATCCTGTTGCCCCGATGTTTCCTGTCACGTCGATTCACATCACAAAACACAATACTTGGAGTCCTCAGGTGGTGATGCGTAGGGCGGATGAGATTAAATCTGGAGCTCAGTCACAGAAGGATTGATCGCCTCCCTCTTGTTTACTTCGGCATCCTTTGCTTCCCTCTCTCATCAACATGCGTCTCATATCAGTGGGAGAGAAGAGGCACTAAACGAACCCCTGACATTAAAATGCCTCGTTGGTGTGCACAATAAAATTGGATTTTTGTTTTCTGTGGAAAAACTTAAATTGCTGTGTGACTCATCTGGTCTTCTTTCAATCAGACAATAACCTTGTCATCCTCCTCATCCCTTAACCTTGGGCCTGAAAACTGAAAATTGAGCCTTGCCGACTTTCATTTGCATGACCTTTTTGTTTTTATGAATGGATACCTCTTTTTTATTGCTTCATGGGGATTTAAGGTGCAGTAAAATTATCATTTTAAGACATCCGTGCATCTACATACAGGTGAAGATTAGATGCTGTTGTATTTCCATTTGTTTTTTTAAGTCCGGTATAATCTAAATATAATAGATTTATGTCAAAGGCAGTTGAATTTGCGACCGCAAAAGAAGTATACACTGCATTTTATAGCATAAATCCTTTTGTTATTATTAACACATGCCATTAAAAGACCAAAAACATGAAAGTCTGTAGCTTAGTTATTGTTACTGCTTTAAGCTCTAGTGACAGATATTTTTTAGACATAAAAAACATCTGCCTCATTCACGCTCAGCGACCAGATCATTTGGAAGTGATGCGCAACATTTAATACAGTAACAACCTTGTGACATTAAATATTTTTGTGGTTGAACTCAATCTTGTCAAAGTGACGGCTCTTCCACCTGGAGTCAAGGCCATAGACTGTACGTGCTGTAAATATGAACACGTCCCCACTTCCTTGCATTGGCCAAACTGCCGCTATTTTCCCAGAGATATCGTGTTAGTTTGGAGCCAGATTCCACGCAGTACGGTCCGAGTGAAGCCACATTTCTGATGGAATCCCCTGTGTTTTCTTGTAATTCTCCTTATTTATTTATTTACGTTTTCCAACTCTCACGATGTCTCGGAGGCGCTTCACTGAGCGGTTGGCATGGCAACTTGTAGCGATCGTGATGTCACGTCCTGTTTCTTTAACGTCAACTAACCAACTAAATTTAAACTCATCCAAAAAATTGCCACTTGAAGATGCGTCAGTATTATATTAACTACCTTAAATGACAGAAACCATCAAAAATTTATTTGACATGTCCAGGCCAGTTCCCAGTGGGAGCTCTACTTGCTTTGGCTTCACTTTTCAGGAGCAGTCTTCATACATCTACACAGGATTGCAATACATTTAAAGACCAGGGGCAAACAAAATAACTGGCGATGAAATTGTGAAAGTTTTTTTTAACTGCGTGGGAAGGTGGAGGTGCTGATGATAATGGAGCAACTGAACCGTAGAAGCATAGAAATAGACTCGAAACTTTCACCAAAGCTCAATTTAAAGCTCTGTATTTCGCAATATGCAGTTTAAAATTTGTCTGAGGAACAACAACTGGATTTAATAACTTCTAGAAACAAGTGTTACAGGGAAACGTAATGCAGAAAAATTGAAGTTGCGAATGTAATCAAGGTTCTATGATTTCTAATTTACCTTCTGTGGGATTATATTGAGGAGGAATAAAATTATGAGCTTCCAGGAAAACCTTGCAATGCTTAAGATTTTTTTTTTCTGTTCTGAGGATTTCAGTCTAAAAAAAATGAAGGATTATCAAACATTACGACTGGTATGGATTATCATCACTGCACAGAGTCAGATTCCACACTGTATGTTTAAGAAATACAGTTAAATTAAAACACTAAGAAAGTCTGATTTAGTAATATCCAGACATCCTATAATACTTCTGATTCCCACGTTTTTTTTTTTTTTACCCTTACAGAGGAGTCAATGAGCAGCCTGCCAGCCTGGGATCTCCCAACTGTCCCTGAATCACTCCTGTCCACCGTGGGCGACCACGACGTCACGCTTCCTGCCAACGTCACCAGCCCTTTCTCCACCCACCAGTGGAACACCACCGCGCCCGTGCGCACCAGAAACGCCTCACAGCACACGACCGTGTCCACAACCACCATAAAGACGTCTCCATCGCCCACCACCACCACCACCACCACCACCTCAACTTTACCGTTCTCCACCACGGCAAGAGCACAAACAGCGCCAGAATCCACCACTGTTTCGTACGCAACCGCCGCGAGCCAAGACACTGTGACCGACGACAGCCCTCAGCTGACGACAGTAACCACGACGACGCCCTCAACGACCACCCTTACTGTGACTGCTGCTGCTGCTGCTGAAGTGACGACGCAGGCGCCGACCACTAGGAGCGCTGCAACGATGCCGCCAAACACCACCACTGCTACAACCGTACAGCAGACAACAACACGCAGACTTACTACAACTCAACCTACAACCACCACGACAACCACAAATGCCCCCACTACTACCACTATTATTACTACTACTGCCCCCCCAGCCACCACCACCACCACAACCACCACCACTACAACCACTCCTGCTCCAACCACTACCACCACTGCACCTACAACTACTACTACTACTACTACTGCCCCCACCACTACTGCCGCCACCACCACCACCACCACCACCACAACAAAGGTACCCGCCACCACTGTGTTCCTTCCGGTCCAAACTACCCCACCTCCTACCACGACCACACAACCTCCGTTCGGCACCAGCGCAGAGGAAGGTCCTCTACCGTGCAACGTGACCGAGAAGTTCTGGGTCAGGACAGGTATGAGATTTCAACCATCCCCCTGTCACTAGGATTTATCTATGATGAATCACTTCACCGTTATTAAAAGTGGAATAAATTTAGAGATGTACGGGTGATAATAGAAGAGTCAGGGCTTTCTTTTATGAGATATGAGATACAAAAGGACTGACGAAAACATATTAAAGGTCCCATATTATGCAAATGCCAACATACGCTTTATAAAGGTTTTCTAACAATAATATATTTACCCATAGCCTGTTCATGAGGCTAGCTAGCATTAGCTACATGGTAATAACTGTAACAACACATACGAACAAACTACGATATTCAGACACGCAGCTCATTAGCATTTAAAGATACAAACACAGAAGCAGGCTGTTCTTAGTAAAGTTCACTACAGCGACTTTTTGACTTGCTGAAATTCAGGACCAGGGCTGAATTTGGGGTGATACACTTTGAAAACAATGATGTTGGACCTCTGACACCTATATAAAATTGCTGTAAAATTGTATAGTATGGGACCTTTAAAGGGCATTTCAGAAGCTCAGCTCAGCGTATCAGTTATGTGACCAAGTAAATATAAGTACATGGGCACAAGTTAATTAAAACTCACAAAAGGAAGTGCAGACTTTCCTGAAGCTCAAGGACTTTGATTTCTTGTTATATTACGAAAGTTTTTACAGGTGCTCAGCCGCATCTCTGCACAGTCGGGTTATTAAAGAAATGCATTATTTATATTACTGTGTGTGCAGTGATCCAGTCCTGATGAAAACTACAAACAAACTGAATGAGCTCCAGCTTCTATCATCTTTTTCTTTCTCCACAGTTTTGTCTATCGAGTTGCGCAGGAACCGGCTGGACCTGATCCTGAAGCAGAACCTCTCCAAAGGACTTAGCCACGCTCTGCAGAGAGCCCTGAATGACTCCGGCGCCTCTGCACAGGTCGGTGTCTCGTAACACTTTCAGCTAAAGTAACCACAACCCAGTGGTCAGTGAACACACTTCAGATTCTTGCAACCACAGCCCAGTGACTATGTTGAGGTCACTTTCTGATCACCAAAGACCTTCAGCTTGTGAATTTGTGGTGACAGCCAGCTTGTGGCAACTGGCAGATATGCCATAGGTCAATAGCCAGGCGTCTGTTTTATGAAGAATTTTCTTAAGTGATGATTTTAAGTTAGTCAAAACGTACCATGGACTTTGGAACGATATTCAGACATAAATTCAGCCTTTACGACACAAGATGTGTCCTCTGAACTTGAACAAATCTGCTTGTCTTCTGAATATGTGACAAAATCAAATTAACATGCATTTATGTAGCTAGGTGACTAGAAACCATGCATCAGACTGGTTCTCATCAGTGGTTCTATCCACTCCTGTCTGAATATTACGCATAACAATCCAACCTGCTTTTGATTAGAAGCACAGATATTCTGTGGAGAAAAGTTGGTTTGGAATAACTCCACTGGGAACAGATCATAATATTTTGTGCGGACCTTATGCAGCGCGGAGTTGATTTTGTTCACAACACAGTGGCTCTGATGGGTTGTAGATCTGTCCGATTTAGGTAGTGTTTAGGGTTACTCATACATTATACCGGCCTACTCACTTATCAGCGTGACATCTATATTTCCTTACCTGTACCATGTTTATATGCTGCTTCATCCAGATCCGTGTATAAATTTATCTGCTTGCTTCTCCTCTCCGCCACACCTCCGTAGTTTTTCTGTCTCTTCCATGTCGGGCTCAAGCAGACAGGTCCCTACTTAAAGCAGAGCTGCATTTAGCTCAAGGTTTCTTCCTGTTAATTTTTTTTTTCTTGTCATTGTCACTCTAATGCATGCTCTGAGAAGATAAATAAAACTGAATTGAATCAAGTACAAATAAAGTACCGTGGAACAGTTTGCTGTTTCATATTAGGGCGGCCTAGACGCTGCCTGTTTATAGATCGTGTAATTTTATTTTTAATTCTCTGGCATTAATTAATTTTGAGAGCTGCTCTTTTAATTGTGTTTTAATCAAATACTTTTAATTCAGCTTTCTTTTTTACGACCTCTTTGGTCTTTGTGTAGACTGTGTGTAATTATAGATGAAAGTCCAGTAAATGCAGGTTATAGACCAGGGAACACTTAGTTGGTAGCAATCACATCACAAAACAGCTGCGTGGCTAATAAACACATAGAGACTGTTAAACATAGGTCAAGTAAATGCAGTTAACTGACGCTGACCACCGATTAGTAAGTACGCATAAATGTCCTACAGGCAATTCTCTTTTTATCTACACGACTTTATCTTTTTATCCAGTGTACATAGTGCTATCCTACAAGTCAAAATGTAAATTAGATGACGTGATGAAGTGTCTGCTGTTGCAATTCTCTTGATAAAGGAGCTTTTCCTTGTGATGATATTGAAATAAAATAATTTAATCTTTCAATTTATTTTGCATTAGCGTTAGATTCAGGTACTTCAGAGAGATATCCCAGTCTTGCCTCCCGAGTTTAGATTATTCTACAGCGTATTCACCTCATGAGGGCTCATGCGAGTGCTACTTGAGAAAAAAAAATAGGATAGGTGACTCACGCAGACTGCGATCGAGTGTGAATGACTGTGACTTGTTGAATAGTCAGACTGTTTGCTTAGAGAGGTTATTATACACACTCACACAGTGTAATCTCAAATAAATGATGCTTTCCTGTTTTACCGCGTCAGAGCAGCGCAGTCAAGCCATCAATATGACTCCATGTGTGTACCATTTGGTGTTTCAAGTTTGGTTTTAGACTCTATAATAAAAATTAAGGAACATACAGCAGTTAACATGCTATCAGTAGTAGCATGCAATTGCATGAGCAGTAACAGAGAAGAAATTAGAAAAGGAATTAGAGGATAGGAGCTTGGTGTAAGAGAGAAGAGAGTAGAGGACATGTGTGACAGTGCATCATCCCACACAAGTCTAGACCTATAGCAGCATAGTTCTTAGCTCATAGCTCCTCTCCGTTCTCACCCACTCCATCGAAAAGCTCTTTATTCGTCAGTCAAGATCAGTGCAATGGGTGACAGAAGCCAAAGATCAATGATCCAACATCATGGAATTACAAGAAATAAAATATCATTACAAGGCAGGTGAACTCCTCATTAATTGGCTACCTATCTTTAATATCATTAAATATCTAGTCATATATAAAACATAATTAATCGTGGTGTTCCCCAAGGCTCAGTGTTGGGCCCATTATTTTTATGGTTTACATAAATAAATATATTTCCAATCCACCAATCTCTGAGCATTTATCTTCTGAATCTGGAGAAGCACCAGTTTTTTTTGTTTGTTTGTTTTTTTTACACAAGAAACATCTGACAATTTTGTGCTAAACATGGAGCCTGTAATTATTCATGCCTGTAAGAGCAGTGTACAGATGTTGATTGGTTCCTACAAATTCCAGATATAGACTACTTCCTGTTTCATTAGGGGAAATTTGTTTGTTCTTGCCCTGTTGCACTATAGATTTTCAAATCACATTAGTGGAAAGTAGATTAAGTCTAACATTAACTTTCTCTTTTTTGTTTTGTACATCAGAAAAAAAGAGGTTTTGTTTTTGGAACTGTTGTTTTTTTCTGCAGTTTTTTGTTTATGAGTTTAAAACCAAACTTGAAATATCAAAAAATTAACAAACCTGTTCCAACATTCATTTTCTCCTATTTTGTACTTGTTGATCTCCTCTTTCTTTGTTTCTCAGCATTTGCCTTGTGTAGTTCCCTTGCTTCCTTCCTTCCTCCCTCACCCTGATCTGTTTCCTCCCTCAGTTGATAACTTGTCTGTCTTGTCTGTCAAATGTCTCTGCCGCTCTTGCCTATGCCCACCTCTCTGTCCATCCACCTGCCTCGCTTCATCTCAATGTCTGTCCGTCTCCCGTCTTCATCATGCCTGCTTTTTCTATTTTTATCCAGTTGTTTTGTGAGCCTGCGCTGGGAGTGACTCAGTGTCTCCGAGCTCCCATCCACTTTCATCTACCCCCTGCCACACTCATGCAAGCCCTCACACTCCTCTCCACTCCATCGGGCAGCTCTTTATTCGGCAATCAAGCTCAGTCAGTTGGGTGACAGAAGCCAAAAGCTAGGACATATAGGCATTGTTTTCATGGATTGCACAATGGCACGGAATTAGCATGCAGCCGAAGTCAATGCGTTGCATCATTGAACAACATGGTCGGTCATAATTGCTTGCGAAATTGGCCGGTTTACAGCTTTAAAATGTTGGCAGGGAGAAAAGGAGAAAGTGACAGCAGAGGGCAGGGTCAGCTCTGGTTGGCTTTATTAGATACAACATTTGAAGCATGCAAAACAGAAGTGGAATGAAAAAACAGCCGCTCAGCTTTTCCAGGCTGCAAGTGGAATTTAAAGAGGAATAAGACTTTATTTAAACCCTAATAAGCATTTACGTATTATATAAACGACGTATGAATTATTTATTAGACATTATAGTAACTAGCGTATACACATTAGAAGATAAAGGGACATTTTTAGATCTTAAAAATATGAGTGTACACCAATCAGACATAGCATTATTTCCTAATATTGTGTCTCCCTTGGGGTGCCTGGTCTGGTTAAGATGGGTGGTACATGTCTAAGTAACATCCAGTGTTATTTTATACCTTTGTGGCTGATCAGTTTTAATGTTGTGGCTGATCGTAGAGGATGTTGTTCAGATTAACTTGATTCTCATACTCTTTGCACAGTTTATGGTAATTTAACGTCACGTTCATGTTCACGTTCTTTGTTGGTGCTCGAGTCTCTCTGTTGGGGAACTGATTATGCTCCTGCAAACACCTGCCAACACACAATCAGAGCACCTTGGACTTAATCCGATTGGTTGGAGGAATAGCGAGTTGCTGGCAGAGGTTGTCTGTATTGGTTAAAACACACCCCATAATGAAATATCTTGTATCTATCATAACTCTCTCATAATGAAAACTCATTTTCTTAAAAGATCTGAGTCTTTAGTTGGAGCCTAGTTGTGGTAGATGTTTCCTAATACCGTTAACGACTAATAAAAATGAAATCAATTTACGTATGGTAGAGTGAAGCATTAATACTTTTCAGTAAATGAAGCAGAACATGATAAAAGAACAGGCTTGCTTTACAAATACGACTTCATTACATGTGAGTTGCGGAGGCTTCATAAGACAAACTGTAATTCTTATTCTGCTAATACATCGTACCTGGATTGGAATCATCTGACAGCTGACTACTTTATCGATTTTCATCAGAGCTCTGAAGGCATTTTCAAAAAAAAAAAAAAATGTTAATGTTTAATTTCATGCTGATCCGACCCCCCAAAAAACTCTTCTTTGTTTTATAATGACATGCTAAAACCTAAAGGTGGATTGTTGGAATAAAATTCTGTATCACCACTTTGGCAAGAACTTAAAACCAAAAATAAAGGGAGTCTTCAGTAAAGATTGCAGGTATCTGTAATTTAAAAAGATTTGTTGGCATGGGGAGGAAATGAGAGCAGGAGAGAGAGGGAGGAGGAGGAGGAGGAGGAGAGGTAATGAGATTCAGTTTCACTAAGGAGGATGTGGTTCTTTTTTTTTTTTTAAGAGGAACACCAGCCGGGGGCAGACAGCTTAGGGAGGAGAGGAAAAAAAAGCCACATCTGCTCAGTGTGGTTGAAGGTAGAGGGTAGAGGGAGGTGGGTGGTGTTTCGTTCCAGAAATACAAGCCGATTGTTGTTTGTGTGTGTTTTTCCAGGACACAGTTAGTCAGATTTATGGCTGTTGAAGGATAAAATATGCCCCTGAGTCAGATCCTACTTTAAAAAAAAAAAAAAAAAAAGAAACAAAAAACAAGGATTATAAATATTCATACTCACTGCATTTGTATTTTAAAGCCTTAGCTTGAGTGCATCATAAATCAGAAACAGGTGTTTTGTTGCTCGTGTGCAGTCTCGTCTGCTAGCTCTGATATCCTCTCTGATAATGTTCTTCCATGGCTCTTTGCAACATCTTTGAAATAAGAAAACTACTCGGGATAGACAAGCAGACTTGACTTGACATACAAATGTAGTCAGAATAATAGATGCCAACTTTGACTTCCCCTCCTCTCTGTGTGTCTCTCTGCCACAGGTGGAGCGTGACGACTGCAGCCCTCACAACGTGACACTGGGTTACTACGTGACCAGCGGGAAAACCGTCTACATCTCCTCCGTGGTGGTCGAGGCCTTGAACGTTTACGGCTTTGACAAGCTGCTGTCGGACATCAGACAGCACACCCCGCTGGTTAAGGCCGTGCTGGTTCCCGTGGCAACTTGGCTGCCTGCTCCCAGCATCCACCTGCAGCTGAAAACAGGTGATGACAGCAACTACTGCTGTACTACTCTGTCTGCAACTCTGCAACATGTCGTGCAGAATACAAAATTTTCCCAAACTGTTCAAGTATCCAAAGGCCCCCATTGCAACATTTTGTAGCCAGATACCACAGACACCCTCAGAAGGTCCATTCTCTGATGACTCACAAGTATTTTGGAGGTACAATGGAGACCTACACAATAATTGCAAGGTGGTCACAATGTTATGGCCGATCAGTGTGGGCAGAATGAGCTTTATTTTTGCTAGAACGTGCACTGATGACAGTGCTAAAGAGATAAGATTCTTGCATCCCAGTGTTGTGCGTTCTTGAGATGGAGAGTTGGAAGGATAAAAGCAGAGGTTAAACACATGCACAGAGGAGGAATGAGAGACTATGAGCGGAGGGAGCGCAGCGAGATAGTAAATGCAAGGAGAGTACCGGGAGCTTGTCACAAGGGAAGTGTAGAGCAGAGACAAAATTAGAAAATTCTGATTACATGTCTGTTCTCCTTTACTCTTCTCTGATACCCTAAATCCCATATAAACTCCCTTGATTGCAGAGCAAAGGCAAATTGCTCCATTCATTTAGTCAGCCTCTTAAGCCTCTTAAGCAAAAAAAAAAAAAAAACACAACACATTTCTGCACAGACATACACACCTACATTGAGACTTGTGGGAACAAAAAAAAAAATCAGTGCTATTAACAAAGTGTTATATAAAAAGATGCACGAGAAGTTGTGTAGGTTAAGTGATCCAGTTAGTTTTGGCAAATTACACAGAATTTGAAAACTTTTGCAATGGTTTTACTGTATTTAATTCAACATAATTAATCAATTTCTTGAAGTTGAACTAATATATGCTAATAGTGAGATTAATGCAAACAATGCATGACAATTATCACCCAGGCTTTGGGTGAAAACACAAAGTGTTATTGCCTTTTCTAGTTCATATATCACGGTCTGCAGCTTTATATATATATATAATATTTTGATTACTTGTCTCCTCTGTCCATTCTTGTTTCCAACATCGTCAGGCAGTCATTTGTAGTGAAACCTTTACCACTTCTACATTACTTGACCAGTATTACACAACAATTAGAGTTAGCACTTCCAAAATGAAAGCGAAGTCTTAGATATAAAACACTGACATCATTAATTGTGGTGGTGTTCTCCAAGGCTCAGTGTTGGGTCCATTGTTTTTATGGTTTACATAAAAAAATGTGTTAGGGTTTCCAATCCACCATGCTACATTTATATTTATTAGCATCCATTTTTATTTTCTTGGTAAAAATGTGACCAATCAGTATATTGTTAAAGGGTAGGTCTGATTTGAATTATAAAATGCTACTAAAGAAGAGTATATGAAGTAATTTTGATGAGATGCATTTGTACTTTTTAAAAGACCAGCTGAAAAAAAAGATCTGTGTCTTTAGCACTTCCTTTACTACCAATATCCATGGCCAAATAACATAATTTAAGTCGTGCAAAATAATGTATGGTGAAGTAAATACTCCTCCTCCGTTCCCATACACATGACGTGAAAATCCATCTCTGTGTTGTTCCGGTCATAAACCATAAATCCTCAGTTTCTATATGCCAATTTACCCCAGCCACAGCACAATTTGCATTAGATTACCAACTAGGTCAACAGTGTTTGTGTAGCCTTGTAGCAGACTAAGAGACCGATGCAGAAGTCTTTTTTTTTTTCTTTTTAGGATGTGAGATGTAGTCTGCACTCGTAAGCTCCACATCATTTGAATTTTGGTCAGAATGGTGTCCCACCTCTCGTTTATAGAGGTTTTTAAAAACAGCAGAGAAAGACAGAAGGCAGGAACGGAGGTTCGACTGAGGTAAAAGGACAGAGATGACATTAATGACATGCTACATAATCTGCTGATGGACTCAATATTGTTTACCCTTTTACCTCCCTGGTTCAGTACTGCGTGATGGCAACGGACAACTTCCCTTTTTAGTTGTTCTCATTCTAGATAGTGGCGGTAATCCTCTTTCTCCCCATCTCACTGCAGGGATTTACCGGTCCCACAGATATCTAGAGCAGTACTTTCACTAATACCAAAAAACACAGCCCCAGATACCGCGTGATAAAGTGGATTGTTGTGGAGTTTTTAAATAATTTTTCTTCCTCTTGTATTTTTTCCCCCGGTGCTTCAGTTTGTAGTTTTGACATTTTACCGCTGCTGATTCATTCATGTGTGGAGGAACTAGTTCAACAGAGCAGACAGAGCAGACAGACATCAAACCAGAATAGAAAATAACAAAAATACATTGGCAGCATTTCATATTCTAAAAAGAACAAAAAACAAAATAAACATTTGACTGCTAAAAAAAAATGAAAGGGAATGGCAATTAGAGCATTCCACTCTTCTGATGTATTACCTACCTTGTAATTAAATCATTAGATGACTTAAATAAATAAAAAAAGTACTGTTCATTAGTTGTGGTGTTCCACAAGGCTCAGTGTTCGGCCCAGTATTTATTGTGATTGAAAAATATTGTTTGCAGATGATGATATGTTTTTGTTTTTAGAAAAATTTCCAAAAAATGTTTACAAAAAACAAGTCCAACTGCCTTTTTTTCATATGTAATTTAACAAATAATTTCACTATTTAAGATAAATACTTAAATTAAGCTTTATTATACACTCTACATGGTACACTTACTGTGTACTTACATTATGGAGAAGTATAAAACCAAAACAAATACTATTTTAAAAAGAGCTGCAAATATGTTAAAAAATAATATATGCTTTTTTTTTGTTTGTTATTTTTACCTTATTTCCAGTGCTGAGGTTTGTCGGTCCCACGGACAACGTCTACTCCTGCAGTTTTGTCCAGATGTTGGAGCAGAGGCTGGAGAACGCCTTCGATGAGGCTCAGGACAAAGTTCTGGAGACCTACAACAGACTCACCGTTGAGGTAATGGACGAGTTTAAGGAAGCAATTGTGATCAGAAAGTTCACAAATGTTTGCTAATGTACAAACTCTGGTGCAAAACTCACAAGGTTGTTCAGCCCTGGGAAAATAAGATAAGTTTGGCCCATATATGAAGAGGGGAAACATGAATAATAAAGCTTTGGGTTCATTAATACATCTTTTTATGTTTGGCCACACTGTCAATGTTCAAGTGGAAATGCTTGATCATTTTAATGAAGGAGATATAAAACAGGTGGTTTACACAAAGTTAATTTATCTCAAACTCTGGCAGTTTTCTGTCCTCCTTTTGTTCCCTTCATCTCCCTCCAGCTGTCAAGTGCTCTTATAACTGCAGGATGAACATGCACACACCGCCATAGTCATAAAGTAGGTCTCAGCAAGCAGAGGCAGATATAGTAGGGTCCATTCATAATTTATCCTCTGAAATATTAACGCTCATGGAGGATTGTGATGGGAATTCCTCGTATCTCGTATCATCATCCACTTTACTACAGTGACTCGGTTACATTATTTTCAGAGCAGCACACTGGTCTTATTATAGAAGGAAAAACAAAAAAAAAATGTCGTTCATTCAAAGTGTCAAACTGTGTCTGGAGCTCTGTTTTGCATTTTTTATGTGCCTTTTAAACATTTGCTATGATTGTAGATGGTTCTGTATAAATGTCTGAATTATACATGCAGGCCCAGCTGCCTTTTTGTGTGATTGCAATAAAGAAGGGATTTGAAATGGGTCTAATATTGCTCCTCTGGGGCCGCGTATTCGGTCAGCTCATAGAAATTAAATATTAAACTCATATGTTTGCGTTTTTTATCCCCAGATCCAGAGTGTGTCCCAGGAGCCCGGCTCTCCCTCCGTCAATCTGGTGTATGTGGTGAAAAACCAGGACGCGATTCTGAACGGGACGATCTCCAGCGGGCTTCTCAACCAGCTGACTGCGGAGCTGGTGGGATACTTCCTGTTCTACCCGCCGCTGGTCATCGCTGAACGTAAGCAAAACTGTAATCACATTATTTTAACCCCTGAAGGGATGCTGTGGAAGGGATGGTGTGGAATTCATTTCTAGAATCAGGTTGAATTGGTTGTGTGTTACACGGTGACCAGTTTTGTATTCTGCACATTTAATAATCATTTGAATGCACGCTGTTCCTCAAAGAATGTGTAAATCATCATGCAATATTTCTATTCTCTTCTCATTCCTTGCACATTTCTGTGCTTCTTTCCACATCACTGCCAAGCACGGTTGAGCAGTGAAACAGTGTGAAACCAGCAGAGCAAATATTGTGTTGCCTAGCTCATACATGGACTCATTCTTCTATTGATCAGTGACCCCACAGTGTACCTCTGAGCAGAGTGTTGCTCAAGCCGAAGAAGCAAATAACATCAACCATGTGGAGGCAATACAGTGCTCTGCTGGGAAACATTTGAATCTGGCATTTGTGTGGATGCCAGACTAGATCATAAAACACTATTTTTAACTCCTCACACAGAAAACTGATCAGGAATTGATTATTTATTGAGCATGTTTAGTTACTGTTAAAGTTGGACACGTTTCTCTGTAGAAGCCTTAACATATTTGTAAAAGTTAAATCAGTGAGTTGGTTCCGGTAGTTTTACTCATATGGATATCCTCTTTAGTCTCTAAGATAAAGAGAGTCCATATATGTTCATCACATCACTTCAGTAACGGCTTAAGCTGCCAGAGGTCTGTTCACTTTTCTGCTGAAATACACTTGTACCAAAACATGCAGTTGTTTTGATTTTATTTGTCCACTCTAATGCCGTTTTTGAGATTGTTTGGTACACTACTAAAGCAACAACATTCATCGTAACAACTTTCAGTTTGTTCTGGGGATTATCTAGAATAATGTGGACAGTGTGTTTTATGCATCAAACAACAAACCACATCCTTCCACTGTGTTTCGGCGCCAGCACAAATCTCACAGACAAACATCCCAAATCATTTGCAAACAAACCAAAGACTGCAAGACCCAAACAAGTCCCAATAATTGTGGTGCTTTATATACAATGATCCCGGCTTTCCCCAAACAGATGGATTTCCCTGTTTGAGCTGGGTTCTGCTCGAGGTTTCTTCCTGTTAAAAGGGAGATTGTTCTCGCTACTTCTGAACAGCTATATTTAGGGTGAGGCACACCCAAATGGTTGGTTGACATATTGCTTCTAGATTATACCCCTTGTAGCAAAATAATAATAATGTATATTTATAAGTACCTTATAGTAGGTAGGGTTTCCACACGTAATCTCTCCATCAGTTTGGAGGTTCTTGGCCTGAAAAAACATTGAAAACTCCTGGACTAGATGATCATTGTGATTCAGGAGAGGTCAGTTCTGTCCTTCCTATCGTTGTAGCCTTCCACCTCACGGTACAGTTTCCTCGTTTGAATACAGACAGCACCACCTGCTGATATGAAGAGTTCTTTTCTTTTAGGCAGATTCAAAACATATGTAGCATTGTATTGTCACAAGATGGTGAATGTTATGTACTTCTCCTGTCAGTGGTTTTAATGTTGTGGCTGATGGGCGTGTAGTCTCTTTGTGTGTCTCTATTTCAGCAAAGCAGATTTAGTTAATCCAAGATATAAAAAGACAATAACATCCTTTTATCTTATATATTATTGAAAAAAAAAGAAAAAAAACTGAGATTCAAAATTTACTTCTAAAAGAGTAAATTTTGTAGACTGCACATTGATAGTCCATAGTGTCGTCTGACAGTCTCTCCTCTCACAATATAGACTAATCCTGAATTCCCTACCCTATTGAGAAGCGGGTCAAACATACGCTAAGTCATGAATCATGCATTGCCCTGCAGTGGACTCGATGGTTCTTAGTACTCAGTGTTGTTGGAAGCACTCCACATATGCTATGTAAGTCTGGCTCAGCCGAGCACAACACAACACTACACACAACGGACGACAAAGCAGCGGCGGTTATGTAATGCCGATAAAAAAATTGTCCGGTTTCTGTGAGGTGAAACAGCAGCAGTGGCCTCATCAGTCAAAATCAATTGGGTTTAGAAGTCAATACTCTTCACTACCGCCAGTCCTCTAGTCTTTCAACACTGAAACGATGCTCTGAGTGCAAATATAATCCTTTAGAATTAAAGCTAGGCTCCGGAGCACAGATGTGAGCAAAGTCTCTATCCTTGTTGCGTTTTCAGTACAAACCTTCCACCACCTGAGGGCAACACAGAAATAAGGTATAAATAACGTTGGATCCCTCTCACTTTCTTGGCGGTCTCAGATGATTTACTTTTTGATGTAAGATGTGCAGCATGAACAAATCTATTAGTCTTGGTCTTGGGGAAAAAACGCATATTCAGAGGTGCAACAGCGGAGGAGACGGGGAGGATGGGTTCTCAGTCATCCAGGTATTAGTTTAAACCAAAAACACTAAAGAAAGGCAACTGGACTTGTTTCTTGAAGACGTTTCATCCACGTCTTCACTTCTAAAGGACTGGTGGGGGCTTAGATAGGAACATCAACCACGACAGACCTTAATCATGTGCATCTCTGATGGGTAACACCTACCCAACTCCACACCAGACTTTTAGAAACCTAAGACTTGACATGTCTTCTAGAGACTCTACGTGTCCAGTTGCATTTCTTTAGCATTTTAGGTTATTTTCAGGTTCTTTGAAGCACACGATAGAAATTCTTCAAGCAAGATTCTTTCCGGTTTGTCACAATGAGCTGAAATAACACCACAAAATGTCAAGTTAGTCCGATGCCAGAACCAATCACCCTGACCCGTAATGTGCTGCAGCACTTTTAAATGTCAGCTTGAGTGAATCTCTTCAAAATGACAGCCGTACACTGGGCTGTTTCTGATGAGTGTCTCATTGCACAGACTCCTAATGTGACTGAAGCATTCGTTCGGAGGCCTTGCGCTGATGAATTCTTTGTTTTAATTTCCCGTTCGCAGCCGTCTGTAAATGATTTGAAAAGCATTGTAATTATCCAGCGCAGAAGATGGCTTGGAGGTGCATGTGAGAACAGGGCACCGTGACTGAACTCTAAATTGTTGGCTAGACACCATGAACTGTGGATTAGACAATGCTGGCCGAGTCTTCATGTGTAGCCGTAAGAGGAAAGGAGACGATAGAAGATGATAGGGAAAAATAAGTGCGGGAAAAAATATGTCAGACTATCCTGATGAGATGCCGCATCCAAATTGGACATTTTTATAGATTTTTATGCATTTTATAAGGCGCTATAAACACAGTTCTGTAAGAAAACGCGTTCGTATTCCAATCCTGCCTCCGATGCCATCTGTGAGATTTTAAAAAGGGCAAACAGCTGTACAGCTCCTATCATCTGAATCGTGCCACGGGCAATCTGTTGTCCATGTTGTCCCCCGGACGAGCTAATTTTAGCCTGGCGAGATTAGATTAGAATCTATTTGTGCGTGCTCTCAACACCCAAAGGGATAAAACGTCGGAGTCACACCCAAACACACATGGCATCCCCCACCGCTGAAACATATTTATTTATGGTGAAAGAGCAAATGGATCCATATAAACTGACAGACTAGACACATGAGTGGTCGAAGAAAGACGAGTCCAATGGACAGAAGAATTGACTGTATCTGCAGCGAGAGCATAAATGGATGATCAATTCTCGTGGTCATAGCTGTCTGACTATTGACCTTCACTTTGTGGCTACATGCAGAGGACTCAGTGTCACGGTAACGGGACATATATGCATGACACAATATGTTGAAGGAAAAATTTTAAATGTTTTTTCTTTTTTTTTCCCTATATTGCACCATTTGCATTAAATATTTTTCCTAAATATGTATGAAGCTCTTCTACTTTATTGCTACTCAAAGCACTTTACGCACTGATAGTACTAGAGCTGCCATGCAAGATCTTGGTGTCTTGCTTGAGCCATCAACCCTGCATTCACAACCAGTTTTTCTTTTTGTTTTTTTACCCCTTTTTCTAGGGCGGTTTTCTAGGCTACATTATACTTGAATGAAGTTTTAGCTGTGATTTTCTTCTCGCTCGTCTCTCTACAACTGGAAGCCCCCTAGGTTAACTTTAACATGACTAAATAACTAATAAAACACCACTGATAAATACCTGCCCGTACCATTTACAACACAGGCCAGTGGCTCCTTCAGGAACCAGATCGAACGTAGGACATTCCAGAGACTTGATAAGTGGACCCTCACAAATACTTTTGTTTGTAATTTTCACACTTTGAACATTGTGGATTCATGCCCCGGGCCAGATTAGACTCTGGAGGGCTGCATGTTTGACACCCCTATTTGTTTAATAGGTAATAACTAGGGTTAATGTCAATAGAATTTAGATCTTTTACTACGACGGCAACTCAGGTTCTGCCTTCTTTCCACGTCAATACTACCGCTTGCATTACTTCTCTATTTCCTAAGCTACGGTTTGAGCCGAGGTAACAACAGAACGTATGTTATTAATGCGTTAATTTTAACAACTCCAGTAATAAGGTCTCTTAATTTAGTCCACAACCAATTTGACTTTGATAGAATCCATTTAGAAAGTTGTTGAGTTTCTTAATTAAAAGTGTATTTACGAGTCATTCTAAAGATTTATGTCCACTAGGTCTGTGAGGTTAAGTTTGTCTTTTCATATTATTTGTCGATAACATAGACTGACTGCCTCGTTATTATAACCACCATTACGTTTAAATCTTTTATAATTAGATTTAATTAGCTAATTTTTCCAGCCCCCTTGCCGGTGAAACGTGTGCGCTGGATTCGCGTGCACGGCGAGCAGACTCTCTGAAGCACCATGGAGTGAGTCTGAACTTCACACTTCAGTGCTGTTTGTCCGAAGTGTTTACTTGAACTTGTTTAACTTGAGGGAAGAGGGAAGGGCAGGAGTGGCTACGTACAGTACTAACAGCGCCACCGGCTCGGGCAGAACACTCAAAGGCTGGCGCACGGCCAGCTGGGAAGAGTTAGGCCGAGACAGATGGTGAAACGGGCAGATGGGAAATAAGGAGGGAGAGGTTGACGGATGAACAGGACACGGAAAGAGGTCGACGGACTGAGAGAGCGATGTTGTGTGTTTAAAGACTGAGGGAGATGGGCGGTTATATGGGAAGGAGTGAGGTTGAAAGGTAAAGAAATAGAGAATGAGACTGAGAGGTTATAAAGGTTGATTCAATGACAAAAGGCTTTCATTGACGCAAAGAAGTTTATTCATAAACAGGAAGTGAGGAAAGTGGATGGAGGGATGTGAGTCATAGACGGACGATGCTAGAGGAACCCAGGCTGTGAGACTCTGGTTTGGTTCCTGTAATGAAAGGTGGAAGAGGTAGGAAAAGAAAAGAGCGGCATGGGATGAGAACTGAGACCGAGAGGGTTATGACTCACCTTTACAGGTAAAGGAAATAGAATGACATGGAGCGTGGTCACGTTCCTGAACTTACGTTACATTAACTTCACTCATGAAACCTTACACGAGTTTAATGGAGTTCTGTTTCTCCCTCCCCTGCCTTCCGCACATCTCTTGTGTTTGCATGACTTGATAAAGCTTTTAATCAAACCAAGTCTGTAATAACTCAGCGTGCGCCAGGAGGAGATGTCACAGTCTAAGGTTATTTTTAATCTTCTTATTCTGTGTGAAAATGCATTCTAATGCGTTTGAGGAACGCCTTGGTTCCTGAATGTCTCCACCAAACACACGGCCAAGAAAAGAGACTACAGCAGCAAGAGACCATGAAACCTGGCTAGTGGTGATGGACGTGATTGATGTGGGCAGACTCCGAGTTAAAGTAATCGCAACCTGTAGGGACATTATTGACGGCTCGACTTCTACGACCAAATCCACCACCATGCTGATCCATCGTTGATGGTGTTTTCTTTATGCATAGGGAGCAGCAACGGCAAGATGAGCTATCTCCATCCATACACTAGCAATATTTATTAATAATAATAATTATGCATTGATTATATATAGTGCCTTATCATAGACACTCAAAGTGCTTTACAATTCATTGAATTATTCATTCGCTCACACAGTCACATCCTGGTGGTGGTAAACTACCTCAGCCAATCAGTGCCTATGGCCTCTACATCCACCAAACATCACTCATTTACAACCACACACAAGTGGAGTTCACACTGGGAGCAAGGTGGGTTAAGCGTCTTGCCCACAATGACAAAATAGGGATTGGGCACAATCGAATTGTGGAATCGAACCTCTACCTCCTGAGCTACTTCCGTCCCAAGCAGAGCTTTGTAAATTCTGCTTGTTGCACTTGAAACAGACATGAAAAAGACATGAACGATCACTAGTGGCCAACTGTGACCTTTAAGGAGATGCAGCTTAATCCTTAATAGATGGATGTGGCTTCCCTAAGGATGGACACATTATAAGTTAGTCCACAGGTAAACCAATTTACATCCATTTTGAGAAGTCTTTAACATATTTTAGAAAGCTCTCTTTGAGGAAAATGATATATATTTATGAGTAATTTCCATTGTCTTGCCCATAAAGCATCAACCAATCCGTCAGGGGCCAACCTGCTCTACCATCTTAGCCTCAAACGCTCTCGTCTATCGGCTAGACAAAGGAAGACCCAGATTTTTAGAGCAGACAACACTTCAGATTAAATATTTAAATCTAAAAAAAGGAGATAAAAGATTTTTTTTTTTTTTTTGTAGACGTTTCTTTTATACTTTCTTCTACAGTTACAAAAGCCTGGTGGGGAGTGTATTTTCCAAAAAGAAGAAAGAAAGGCAACTGGACTAGCAGGAGAAGCTGCTTGGATCAGTGGCAAAACATCTTTGAGTTGCCTTTCTTTGGCATTTTTGGATATAAATACCTAAAATCAAAATATGCATTAAACATGACTCAGATACTGGTCCATTCTAATTATTTTTATTTAGTAGGCTACATTGGATGTGTGCAGTGTAAAACACATTAAACACGTGCACCGTCTCCATCCCAAATTAAATTATTGAATGGGTCTTTCTTCTACCATTAACTTTCTCTTTCTCTCTCTCTCTCTCTCTTTACAGCCCTTGAATACCATAATCTCAACACATCGACAGCAACCAGGAACTATTGGGTGATAACGGGTAAATGAACACACACACAAACGCACACACACAGACAGAAGTACCACTGGGTGATCAGCGGTAATCAAGAGCTGTATCGATTGGACAAAGCAGCAGTTAGTTAAATGCCTGGTGCACGCTGTTGTGCAAATCAGCAGAATAGTATTGGCTCTCCACATTTCCCTCCCTTCGCCTCCCTCCCTCCCTCCCTCCCTCCCTTCGCCTCCCTCCGTCTCTACCTCCCTTCTCAGCTCAGAGTGCCTTTCGCTGCTCTGTTACTGGGAAAAACCTATTGATGTATAATTCACAGCTTCCTGGCCGGGGCAAAGGGAGAGATCGCTTCACATCAAATCACAGCCGGGTGTGAATGATGCCGAAGTGTGTGTGTGTGCGTGTGTGAAGCCTGAAGCCTGTCCACTGCTCCATCTCACTTAAGGCATCTAGTAAGAGATGCACTCGGGAGAAAGATTGATGCTTACACCTGTGCGTGTGTGTGTGCTGCAGTGTTTGTAGTTCAGCAGCTTTTAAATGTAAGGGATGATCATCCGGCCCTTTCTTATCAGCTCCTGTCTCAACACTGTCCTTAAATGATCTCATTTCACACTCTACATGCTTCCCCCTCTTCTCCTCCCGTTTCTATATTTTATATTCACCCACTGACATCCCCTCGGCTCGTCTCCTTTTTCGACCCTGCTTAAACGCCTCTCTTCTCTCCTAAATCCCCCCCGCCCTCGTCCTCTTGCTTGTCTCTCCTCTCAGTGATCCAGGATGTGGACAGCTCCTCTCTGGAGGACAACTACCAGAGCTTTGCCAATCTCATGGAGCAGCGGCTGGCTGAGCTCTTCCTGGTGGCCAGCAGGCAGGGGTCTCGGACGGCAAGGGCCCGGCGAGCCACCACCGTCGGGGGTTACACCGTACAGGTTGGTGCAAATGGGTGCAAGACTATATATATATAGCGTATATATGTATATATATATATATATATTAAACACAGATTCGAGGTCATGACTGTGATTGAATCGTGAATGTCTTTTAGAAAAATGTTGTGACAGTCCGTTCTGTATTTTTTTTGAGGTGCTTGACATGCTGCCTGCTGGTGGCAAGTATAAAATGTTGTAGCAGGACGTCCAGGATATTTCACTCTTGGGACAAAACTGTGAACTGACAGTAACCTACTGTCAGCTCCATCCCTCTAACCCTGCTGACAGGACTCTGTTATAACTGGAAAAAAACAAAGTGACAAGTTCTGAATTATTGGCGTTACCTCGTACCGGTCGGGATGTAGCACCCTGGACAGAGCTGCTGACAGTCGTCATGAAACCTGTTCACACATTCATGAATTAACTGCCAGAAAATGAACAGATTCAAGAACTTTATTTGCCATTTTTTGTGGGTAAATATGGGTTCTCGTGCACAGCTCAACAGTCATGCATGAGGAGCAATAAATACTGTAAAAACAAATTGTGTGGGATACAACAAAAGGTGACACTATACACTGATCAGCCATAACATTATGACTAATATTGACACATGTGTCATTGCCCCGACTGGCTCTACGTCTGTCTAAATGCATGCAGAGACGTTTCAGTCTGGGAATAACCTTTGCAATGAATAAATGAACTGCTAGTTTCCAGACTAATGCTAGATTTATGCCTCTACGTCAGATCTACACCCTTAGCCTTACATGCACCTGCCCAGAAATGTAACTACACATTGCAGCGATCCAGACCAAAATAGTTATGATGAAATACATTTCCTCATCCACGTCTCTCAGGGGACCAGACAAGCTCAGAAAATTCTGCCTCGTCCTCAGATGTCTCTTTAGCACAAGTAAAAGTTGTTCAACATTTATTAGATCCAGCTCCAACATGAGACTTTGTCTTTTGTTTGAAATAGATGAAGAAACTCTGCAGAGGTGACTAGCTGTCGATCAGCGCTTAGAGCGATCAGAGCTTTAATCAAAGCATAAACTCCTACAGCTCTCTTGTAGCTGCACAAATGAATAAATAGAAGATTGCACAAGCATTTCGCATCAAAGTAAGTGGCAGTTCAGTGTTGCGTGAAGAATGTGAATATTGTAGAACAATGAAGTCAGGTAGCAGATACATTGAACAAGTCCTTGCTCATATTTGTAATCAGTCCTTGACGTATAAAAGCAAAGGTAGGAAACAGACAGCAGAACAGTAAAGGTTTGACACAGATGGGCTCCATCTTTGATCCTTAGTTCAAAGACTCTGTTCTCCAAAATGTCTTTGAACACACCACCAATTTCCGCACATTCTTATCAAACTTGTAAATGAATCGGGCGCCTGCAAGTTTATTTAGAGTGTAAATGAAACGATGAACTGCCTAAGAAGATAGAATAACTGCTTTGTTGTAAAACAGCACTGAGATTAGATTGGGTTGGTAGCGTGGGGTAAAGATGAGTTCACTTGAGTTCAGAATACTCGTAACCACTGAAGTACAGAGGCTTGTGTGTTTGTTAAATATCTGTACACGTCACCTCCCTGCTCTGTGCTCTATACCGAACGCATTACGACAGCGTTTGACTCCTCCTGGGCTTTTGTGCCTTACACACCCTCGAGGTTTTACAGTTGTCACACATGACTGGTTTTACAACTGCAAAGTGGAAGAGGAAGAGCAGAGGTGGTGGTGGGGGGGGGAAGGAACGATGATGTGTAGTTGGTGACGAAACCATCCAGCCATTAAATAACACACATCTCTCCTTTTTTATGGCCAAATCAAATTACCAGACTTGATTAAAGTCTGTGATGTGTTTGTCTGTTTGATGTATGATGAAAGGAAATTGAGATTTCAAGTGACTCAGTTGTCCTCGAGTCTGTTCCTCCTGGTGCAGTTATCTGGCTGCGAACGCTCGGCTCGATCAAAGCAGACTTTTGATTGTGGTGTCTCTCAGAGTTTTTTTTTTTTTTTTAATTGGTGTGAAGAGATAAAGGATTTTGCATTAAAATCCAGATTTCATATTTTTGCTGATAGTCTCTGTATTTAAAGTAAAGTGGGAACTTCTCGTGTACTGACGCTGGGTTTCACGTCTCCCAGATGGTGGGCATGCGTCGCCTTCCCGGACCCAAGAACCCGGCGGAGATGACGTACTACGCCCAGCTGAACGGGGCGCCCATCACCGGAACCACGGCTGCTAAGACCCTCAGCAGTCTGGACTCCCAGACCATGGCTCTGACGCTGGGATACTTTGTGCAAGTGCAGGCTGAACGTAAGCTCATTATCTTACTGCGCCACTGTTGTGTGACATTGTCATGTATTATGCAAGCAAGTCACGCACAAGAGACACGGTTGCATTTACACGAATGTCAGCATCTATAAAAATCGTGTTAGGGGGGTTTGAGGGTTATGAGCAAATTTAACAAACAAAATAACGGCGCCTTCCGAAAATACAGACGTTAAATTAAATCAGATGAGAGCACTTAGAATAAGTGGGTGCACAGGTTTCCTCCAGGTGCTCCAGTGGCACGGCATGCGGGGATAATTAAGATAATTAGGATGGTTCTAAATAGTCTGTGTCTGTGAATGTGAAATGTTGTTTGTCACCATTTAATGTGAATCAGGGATCGTTGTGTTGACACTTGCGACCCAGACCACCTCCAAATGTGGTCTGAGATCAGAGCTCTCAGATGAGATCTCAATGCACCCTGGGGGTGTTCACACCTGTCACACCTGCCCTTTGTTAGCCCTGTGATAGACTAGCGCATCTCACCCAATAGCAGCTGGTATAGGCTTCAGCCTAGGATACAGGTACTATCATGTACAATCACCTGCTTATAGTTCCTAGTAGATACTTTAATCCATGTTAATACTTTGATCTTTATAATTTAAAAAACAAGTTTCAATTTTAGACTTATTGGGTTGTTTTTTTTTCTGCTTACACTCTATCAGTTAATGAGCTAGCTTCAGTGGCGCTACATGCTTGTTAGCTTCAGAAAGAACGGGACTAGCTGTTTCCCATTGATTGTATCCTTAATGCTGTGCTAAGCTAAGCTACGCTAAGCTAAGTTGCTGATTTGGAAACACATTTGCAGTCTAACTCTGTCACGTTTCAATCTTAATTTATTTCATTTATTAATTAATTTTTATCTTCAATGTGCCATGCGTTGTGGCTTAGCGTGAGACTAAATGGAATGTGGGATATGTAATATAGGCATCATTACATGAATAAATCCACCTGCTGTGAAGAAGGCAGGTTTAGAAATAATTAGCACAAAACAGGAGCTGTTATGTTTTTTCTTTAAACATTTACATATATTTTCTTTCAGTAATTAGTGCACACATGTAGACCGATGTTGCAAGCAGAACGCGTCTCTCAACCAGCCGCCACACCGCTAAAAACAACCCTCCTTTAGCTGCTCCTCAGAGTTTATCTGCTGAAGCATAGCAGTCTTGGCTTAACGTGACATTCTGTAGCATTTGGGTTTTCCATAAATTTGCATACATTTACATTAGTTTGTGCATGTAATGAAGCTCTAGAACCCAAATTCACGAATTCAAAATCAAAGATGGTGTTTCTATTCTGATGTCTGGTGTCATGTTCAGGAGATTGCAGTTTTTAATTATTTATTTATTTATTTATTGTTTCTCCTGAATCTTTCCGTGAATATTCCCCGGCGCTGCAGGATGTTTGTACTGTCTGCAGGGCGAGAGGACAAAGTGTTCCTCTTACCTTTTTACCCTCTTCGCATTTTTCCACAATCTATTATTAACAAACCACCAGCCATCAGTGTCCCTCACAGAGCTTCCCTGCTGACAGCGTTTGGGCTGGGAGTTGAATGCAGCGTTCTAGTAGAAAATCATTTATTTTAATATTATTTTATGTGCTCTGTGAAAACCGGCTGCGCTAATCCTTATAATGAAAATACATCCGTTTGCCAAGCTGCTCTCTGACAAGACGCTCAGAGAAATAACACCATGAAGCTACAGCTACAGGACATGCTTAGCTGAGGTTAACGGGGGGAAAAACTGACTGTAAATATGGCTGCAACAACTGATTATTCAGTTTATTAATTCACTGATTTGTTAGTTGGTTAGTCTCAAACTTTTTAGTCTGGATTAGGTTTACAATGTTCTACTGTTAATAAGCCTACAAGTTTTTAAAAGTTGGTCTGGAGTCTCTACGCTGGGGACTGGTTATACCCCCACAAAAATCTGCCTGGTCAATCAAGTCATGTGGGCGGAGCTTCATGTGGTGATTGTGACAGTCATCTGAATGTAATGGAAGTTGAAACTCACCCCATATAATGTGAATCAAATGGAGCTAAATGTTGCTTACACCCACTTACACTGATCGCCCACGACATTATGACCACTGATTACATTGAGCATCTTGTGACAATTCAGTGTTCTGCTGGGCAACTTTTCAGGGGCATTTTAGACATGAACCATCCACCTAGAACAGACCAGACCAGGCCCCCCAACCCCATAGCAATGACACTCCTTGATGGCACCAGTCATCCCCAGCAGGATGCAGCCTGATACTGACACACACACAAAAACAGTTTAGGAACAACAAAAAAAAAACAAAAAAAAAAAAACATGGCCTGGCCTCTAAGTTCACTATATCCCAAACTGATCAAGTATCTGTGGGATGATCCACAGAGACCCCTCCCCCCAACCCATAGGACCCAAAGGCCCCCTAACAACATCTTGTTTCCAGACACCAAAGGCCCATGTCCATTCTATAAAGTCACAACTGTTTTGGAGGCACAAGGGAGACCTACACAATATTAGGAAAGTGGTCATAATGTTGCACCTTTGACGACTGGATTCAGGTTCGTCAGCCTGTCTGTCAGCTGGAGACTCAACCTGTGAAAATTAGCAATGTGCATCCATGTATTCCATGCAAATCCATGCTTATGTGTAATCAGTTCCATCAACTTGTCCACTCCACTCGTAAAGCTCTTTAGTTAACATGTTCTGTGTTTCCCTTTTCCTTAATACAAGAAATAAACACACTTTTTCTATGTGCACACACACACCAGCCATCTCTATGTAGTCACAGATTGACTGAATGCTAACCTTACACTGATGTCCTGTTTTTTTTGTGCGTAGCTGTGGTGAAGACGCCGCCTAGCAACCTGTGGATCATGGCCGTTCTGACGCCGCTCTTCTTATTGATGGTGGTGATCGGGATGGTGGCCTTCATTCTGTGCAAGAGGAACAGGGTCATTTTCAAAACCAGCGCCTTCAGGACATTTAAAACGCGCTCCAAGGTGAGACAGTCAGACTTTTATAACCTTTCTCCCTCTTTTGTTTATTGCCCTCTATGTTCCTTCCCACCGTCTTCTTTTCTTCTTCTTTTTTTACAGCAGCTGAGTCTCATAGTTTCTAGTAAACATATTACACATATTACCGCTTCGCCGTCACAATTCCCAGAATCTGCTGTGAGACTAACAAGATTACATAAACGTGTTGTGAGTGACACATCACTCATGAAACTGTTCTTCCTTCAGGTTAGAAAAAAATGATTTTTTTTTCTCGCTGCTCAATAGCCCGTGGTCGCTGCTAATCACGCATGCTGCAAAGACCAATTTACTGAAAGGAAATGGGCAGGACTCATTGTACTGGAAGTGAACCTCGGGGTAATGTTGGCCCTTTCACAGTAACAGCTCGTTTGTCGTTGAATAAAAATCAATCACTTCAAATGAGCCTGCTTGCGATAGATTGCCACCGGCTGGTTTGATGGGGTCAGATTGTTCTCCTGGACACCGCGCAGAGAGAACACGACGCCAGAGCAACAGCTGCCCGTGCCTCCGCTTCCGCCACCGTCGCTGCCGTCGCCACCGTCGCTGGAGCGGTAAACAAGCAGCGAGCCTGCCAGCCTCTCGATGTGTGGCTTTGTTCTCAAATCCATGATCTTAAACTGGATTTTACAGACCGTCACTAAAAGCCTACATCAAACCAGCCGACCATGAATAAACCAAAACACAGAACATGTCCCTGATGAAGTCAAAGAAAGATTTGAAACAGATTCTCTACTAATGTCTGATTAGTGTTTCCAATATTGCAAAAGACTTATGGTTTTACTCTAAAATTCACCCATAATGCACCTCTGTGTATGAAAACCAGTGAGACGTTTGATTACTCACTGTACATTACATCACCTCGGGCTTCACAGGCAGCTACTGAGACAACCGGGATGATTGTAGTCGATCACAGCGGGAATCACTTCTTTCAAGTATCTAAAAACAAAGCCGAAAACAAAGGTTGAGTTTTCTTCAGGAGTGGCTTCTTCAGTTCTACATGACAGGTGGGGAGGTTTTATTTAGAGCATTTGTGGTGCTCACCTCATCCACACAGCTTGGTTTTGGCTTTGTGTTTAGATCTGGATTAGTGCGGATCTGCACGGGCAGTTTTATCAAATTACGATAATGTAGCACTCAGCAGAGCGACATCTGGGAGGCATAAAGGCATCATTTTAACAGTTTTATAGACGAAACGCTTCATTTTACACAAGAGAAGATAAGATATGCATTTGCATACTTTGATATAAATGTACATGCATAAGCAACTTTGTCCTTTTTTACACATTACAATTCATCCATATGTAATCTATTTGTGATACGTATGCAAAGTTTGTTTTATCTTAATAGCTTTGCAGGTTTTATAGACTTTAAAGAAACAGACATGTTAATACAAAACACTTTGTTTAAGACAAGATATGATAAGAATAATGAAGCAGAAGACAATACCGTTATCTGCATATGCACATGTGCTAAGAAAACAAGTACATACATAGATATAAATGTTCATGTGCAAATATGAGTGTGTGCAGTTATTCTGTGTAGAGACAAAACTGAAAATACCTCAAACTGTTGGGAGCTTTCAAATAACATAACCAGGATAATGGTGGTTGATTATCCATTGAGTCTCATTTCCATTATGTCTATTGAATGTCTGAAAACAAATTTAACAACTTGTGTGAGTTTTTTAAAAGAGACATATTATCTAAACGTCTTGTCCCAAGTTTTTATTAGGAACATTTGTCTGTGGTGCACAGCTCTGTTATGGTTTTACCATGATCTGGATTAATCTCTACAGACTGTATGATAACGTTGTGCTCACCAGAGTAACTGCAGACATCTGGGAGTATAAAGCCATAACTTCAACATATTTCTACTTAGATCTAAATGTACATGCTCAAGCATCTTGGTTTTTACGTAGAATATAGAAGGTGCCGTGTTTCCAGGTTTAATCAACACACGCTGAAAGGATTCCTCAACAGTAAAAAGTAAAGAAAACTTTAATGGGTGTAGGTTTATCTTTCCCAGGCAGCGAGATACAATATTCTTTATGCTTCCTGTAAAGTTTATTTTGACTCCAGACTCTAGAGCACCATATGTTTCATAGTCTGCAGCTTGAAACAGTAAGGAAGCTACGCTATGAACGCACATGGGGATGATAGGTAAGAATGTAAAAAAAAAGTACTGACAGCTGCACTAACACATTTTTGGGGCCTTCTTAAGACAGGAGAAAATAAATAAGAAAACATTTTTTAAAACCTGTCATTACTCAGACTGCTATCAGCAGTCAAGCGTGGGTCTGAAGCACATTTCTTTTAACTGGTCTGGGCCGACACATCTTACGAATGCCTTAAAACATTAAATCAGGATACAAAGTAAATAATGGTAGAAACCTGCCCCAGGAAATATTTTTACTATTGAGTAAAACTTGTTAATTGGCCCAACATTACACCCGCAGCTCTTCAGCTAACAGATCAATGTGGCTGCTCCCTCTGGCTCTGCTACTTCTTTAAATGTTTCAAACTGAGCTGGTGTCAAAAAAGGTCTAAAATGACGCTCATACACATTTTAATGAACTTTAACACAACTTTCCCTTGAACCCGTTCTATTCTATTCTATTCTATTCTATTCTATCCTATAATAACCCTCCCCTGACCTTGTCCCTCTGACTCTCTCCCTGTTTAGACTTCATATCGAAGGGAGGGCAGTTACCACCACCAGGTATTGACTGAGACACCGCCTGGTTGGCTGGTTGTGGTTTGCTGTCTTAATTTTCCGTCAACTGATAGCTGTGATCAGTTGCCTCGCTGGCTGCTTCTTCTCGCCGTGTATATTTGTGTGTTTGTGTGTGTGTGTGTGTGTGTTGCCTGTCGTTGTTGCTGGGTAAACTCTCGCATGCGGCTGCTGTGCACATGACCACCATCCCTCATTGGCTTTATGGGAGATGAGATCAATAGAGGGAGGAGAGGATGGAAGGGGGGCAATGAGGACAGGTAAAAAAAAAAAAAAAAACTATAATAGGGTTGTAAAATTCACAGGAGCGTTCCTTAGGATTTTAATTGTTTAGTGGACTGGATTACCATGAAGAGACTGCCTTGTAAATGCGCTCTATTGTGTTGAAAGAGAATGCTTGACACCTGCAGACCTAACCCATGTATTTTGGTTTTGTGGCATCACATAAAATGTGTCTTCGCTTTCAACCCGACTGTTTCATCCTCTCAGATGAAGCCGCTCACCTTCCCCCACCTCCCTTTTTTTGTAATATGAGGTTCCAAAGTAAATCAGCAGAGCAGCCGCTAAAAAAGAGCAGTTGTGGTTAGTGTTTTGCCGCGGTGTGAGGGTTATTTTTGGACCAGGCTCTCTCATCGTCGTCCCTCGAGATTTCAAAGCGAGCCGAGGGAAGGGTGGATGCACTTGTAAGGTTGGGGTAGGCGGGGACACTTTTGTTGTTTGTAATGGAGCCGCGTGTTAACACCAAAGCGCAGCACGGTGTAAACACCCCATAAAACAAACCCGCATGAGGCGTGTGAGTGTGTTTGTGTCCTCTCCTTTCAATTCTGTGCTACAAAGGTTTTAGTTTACTTTAAAAACGATCCGTAAACACTTAATGCTGCTCACTTTGCGTTTCGTGTGAGAATATATATCAAATATTGAAGAGTCCCGGAATGTGAGGTTTGTTGCTGTGAGGCTACAGTTACTGTTCTTATCTGCGTTAAACCGTGTTTACCCTCTCCCACGCCCGATCGGTGCCATGCATGAGCAAATAAGATAAATATTTCACAGGGATTTGTGAATTTCTTCTGGCAAACTGGAGTCAAACTTTTCTATGGATTAAAACGTTTTATCCATTTCAGTTTCATTCTCACATACAATACATTGCCCACTAGTGTACTGCACTTACGAGCTACAAAGACAGTTCTTCTTTTTAGGTATTTCTGGACTTGCTTCCTGCACGAGCTCAGATATTAAAGTAGTTTAGTAGGATACTAGTACTAGCATCCGATGACGTCACTAATAAAAACACGGTAGAGGGTAATGCTTTGTAACAATGGAATCTATATTCTTGACCTGAATACATACAATGTGCTGCAGACAGTGTTGCCACGGTTACCTTGAGAAAGTAATACGATTAGTGATTCCTCCTTTAAAAAGTTACTTTACTGATTTTCTTTTACCTTTATTTATTCCTAGAGGGCAAACTGAGAGCAAGCTCTCTTTTCTAAAGACGCCCTGACTACTTTATACAATACATACAATATAAACATAAACATAAAGCAACGCAAATCATAGAAGATAGAAGATATTTAAAAAGTACATATACACTCAGTGCATGGAATCCATGGTAATATTTTAAAAGTAACTAAGTTAGATTACAAGTTACTTTATTACACATACACACACAGACACACACACACAAAATAAGCACAAGCATCACTGGCTGCAGATATGTATAGCCTGTATAAAAACAGGCGCAACCAGCAGCACCATCAACAGCCTTTAATAGCACTCTACAGTATGTTGTTAGATGAGGTGGGGTGTAGCTGAATAAAAAAAAAAAGCAGTACTTCTCTGAATCCTTCTTGCTAAATGTCTAATAACTTTCAGTCTAATAAAACAGTTGATGTGCAGCCTCCTTCTCTCTGTTACCTCAGGGCGTTTGGTGAAGTTGTTAATTGGCTGCTGCACGGAGGATTTGAACCGTTGCTCTGCTAACGCTACCCGATGTCTTTTCAGAGGCACTGCACTAGTACTTTAGTTGTGTTTCAGGCTTGTCACGGTCGACTGGGCTTCATCTTTAGTGAAGTATCTCCACAGACTGGACTCCTCATCTGTCCATGTTGCGTGATCAGTGACAAGTCGACACGATGCTTAAAGAAATAAAGTCGACAACCTCACTAGTCGAATATCGCTAGATAACTTGTTTTAGAATTAGAATAGAGAGCGGGAATGTCAAAATTAAACCAGAGGGCGATGTGATTACTGTATGTTGTCAGAAGGTCGGACAGTGTGTTCCCTTCCTGGGGGGAGTCCAAGTATAAAAGATGAAAGACATTCGCCTTCTTTCTGCTGTGCAACATGACTTAGTCGTCATTGTGTTTTTCCACAGAAAATGTTTCTCATTTTGTCTCAAACTGAGTTTTAGAATATACTTTTGCATGGAATTAATCTTGTGGACGTTCAGTTACTTTCATGCTCTGCTTACTCCGCAAATAACAATAAATGCAATGTCTGTGGTACCAAGAAAACCCACCTGTGATCATAACGATTGAACCTCATGTGACAAACAACGAATCCTTGAATAATATTTCCAAGTACACATCCTTATTCCAGGTCTGGATGGAGTCAGAAGCCATAAAACGTTGGGTTCAGAAAGTTTGTCTGGAGTCTCTCTGTTGGGAACTTAGACTTTATAAAATAAACTTTATTGATTGTGATTGTGATCACAGTAGCTCAGATGTACACTCTTGAAAACAATAAAAAAAGATTATATAATTAAAAACATAAAACTCAAAATAAGGAAATAAATGAAATACAACAATATAAGCAAGAGAAAATAATCATAAAAAAGATTTGCATATGTACAAATTCATTATGATTGCACTCCAAATGGCAAGATCTTCCATGCAGTCAACTCATTTTGGGTGTGTTGCGATGATGTAAATAGTTGCCAGAGTTAATTAATTAGACGACTATCCAATTGCACACGGAGGTATTTTCTTTTCTTTGTATCTGTTGAAACATACCCCACAGTGAAATCTAAATGACGCGTTACCAGACTCATACTCTAGATGTGTGCTCTCAAATCTAGAGCATGAGTCTAGATTTGAGGGTGGCTACACCAGACTAAGTCATCTCAATACCAACCAGCTCTGAGCAGAATAACCGCCTCATTCACCTGCTGAGTGTGTGTGATCTTCCTCTCAGCTCTCTCTGCCATCAGTCACCGTCCGGGACAAGTTAAAGCGTCTGATCAATACGCTGGTTTATATTAGCTCCGTGTGTGTGTATAGGCATTAAAGAGTGATTGTGCCGAGTCCGACTCACTTCATCGGCCTGCGCCGTGAAGCCTGAACATCCTTCAAAACGGCTTTTCCTCCCCCTGCGCCGCCCCGCGTAGGCGTGAAAGCCTTCCGCGAGGAGCACAATAGAGGTGGAATCAGCGAAAGGAGAACAAATCCATTTTTCATTTGTGAGGTGTTCAATGCGAAGTGCGGTGCAGTGGCTGCCATTTAACGGGACTGAAGGTGCTTTGCATTTTGCTGCATCATGCCTCCGCTCGTCCTGGGAGGAGTTTATCTAACCGACGCAGCACCGTGCAGAGGTGCAGTCCGGTTCTTACTTTTTTTTTTAATGTTCCCAAACTCTGGGACATTTTTTTTTTTTTTTAACCAGCGGCACTGTTGTGCACTTCCATCATCTGCCCTGCTCGAGCTGAATTTAAATCAATATGGCCGCGGGGGGAATAAAGCATGCCTCGTCCATCTGCTGCACCTCATCGAGCTGCTGTTGCTCCAAGTTAAAATTAGACGTGAGGAGAAGCCTCACCCACTTTTTTGATAGCGACGGGTGAAAATGATGATTTCGGCCGGGGTCCTGCTCCAACGTCACATCACATGACACCTTTAAGTGAACCAAACGCTCCGACCACTCCCGCTCTTTTCTTCCGGCCCTGGTCTAAATGGATTGTGGAGGAAACCGCCATCCATCTCTGACAGAGTGATCGGAGGCTCACGTCCTACCACGGCAGCCACCAGTCTTTATTAAAGCGGGAGATGAAACGCGGCCATTTGTTAAGTCAATTCGCTGTCAGTGGAAATAGGGAGAGGGGAGACGGGGAAGAATAGGGAGAAGAGGCAATTAGAGTAGAAGGATGTGGGAGAACGACACAGACAGTAGCTGGGTTTTTTCTCATTTCGACTGAAGGTTTCAGGTCAGCTGTTTACATGTGAGGTGATGTTTACATGCCCAGATCGATGAAAACTGACACAGTAGTTGCTATTGTTCTTACACTTTTATTCTTAAAGCAACAGCTTGATTCTGAAAGTTTGTGGGGTCACATCCACTTTTGCGTTGCCTTATAGCGGCCGATCTTCAAGGTTTTCCAGCAGTTCTGAAATTGTTCCGCGCCTCCGTCTGTCTTGGCTTCAATTAATTTTTGATGGACCTTTGTAAACAGTTCAATATTTCAATTGAAGCATGCGCTAACGTCTCGTTCTTGCAGAGCTGAAAAACAAAACGATACTTCACTCCAAAGTCACTGCGCCTTTACGTCAAGACAGAGCATGCGCAGACAGAACGGAGCTTTATTTCACTGCGATTCACTTTTAATCGGTTTGGGAAAAGGAATATTCCGCCCCTGTGAAACTGAATGAAACTTCATTCGGTTTGGGCCTGTTTATTCCGATTGAGGTGTTCATATGGAGCGTTTTTTTTTTTTTTCTAAACCGATTCTAATCTGAATATTTGGCTCCGTGTTAACCCAGCTAGTGATACAGCGCAGTGAAAATATGAGTTGTGAAACGTCAAGCTCGCTCTTCGAGGTTACGCCCCTCGGCCTTGTCGTTTCTGAGAATTCGTACCGTCTTCATGCATGACAGCCGTTCCCCCCTCGGAGACAGAGTGACGCACCTTAAACCGTCGACGCGCTGCTCACATCAAACACGCAGCTCTGCCGCCCCGACATCCGACGTTTGCTCCTCAATAATCCATCACGCGCAGTAGCGTGAGGATGTTTGAAACATGTAATTTGCGACTTCTCTCCTTCTCTTTCCCTACTGCCCTTCTCTTCACTCTTTCTCCTTCTTCTTCGTCTTCTTCATCTCCTCCTGAACCTGAGAGCAGCACGAGCCCCACGGGCGAACGACTGTTTGCACTCTCCATGCATCTTTCACACGAAACCGTCAACGCGCTTCACTCCAGCGGGCGGAGGACGCACGCAGGAGCACACGCTCGTTCCATATATTCATGCCCCTCGTCTCCGCGGGGCGTGCGTGCCACGCGTTAGCGCGTATCGCTTTCACCGACACTCGTCCGCGGCCTCGGCCACGTGTGCCCGCCGCCGCCGCGGCGGCTGCTGGCTCGGCTCGGTGTGTGTGACCGATGAATTATTAACGACGCCGTGAGCCGGATGCCCACGCCGCCCTAACCTCGCATGCACTCGGCGTTTTTCGCATGCATCATCAAACGCATTAGGTGTCCCATTTTAGGGCGGCCGAAAATAGAAAAGGGGGAAGCGAAAGGAAATGAAATAAATAAATAAAAATGAGGGTTTCGTCCGCTTTGTTGTGTAACCTACTTTGGGTTTTTTGATCCTCTTCTCTGTTCCTTAAATTGAAAGGCATTCAGCAATACAAAGAATGTGTCCAGGCCTCGGAGGCTTCATCTGCTGCCTCTTCTTTTTTTTTTTTTAATGTTCTGTCTCTCCGCGCCTAAAATCCCTGACTTCAAAAGGTGCTGTCGAGCTTTATTATTTATCAGTTTTTTTGACTCTTGCCAGCTCTGGTGTTTGGAGACTGATAAGAGACTGGTTCAGGGAGGGATGTCCATCCAATTCCCTTTATCTGAAATAGGAGAAACACTAATCTGGAGGTTCTGCTTTAATATTCAGGACATGGTGTCATGTGGGCTGTTCTGACGTCGCTGCGTCCGAGCTCCGAAATCTCAACACTTGTTGATACAACGGACCTAAATCTACTTTATTTAGAAGTTGTTAACTGATCGATCCAAACTAGCACCAGCCCCAACGTAAACTCTTCACCAGACTGTCACAAATTAGAGAAATCTAAAAACTTTACATGTAAAGCTGCATCAGCTGAGCTCTACACATTGATAAATAACAGCTACAGTAAACAGGAAACTCAGTCTGCACAGCAGGTGCGCGGGATGATTATGATTAATTAATGTGTTTTTATAGTTCACTGGATCCAAAGTTATATGTAAATGATTGTGTATATGCTCTTAAGTACACAAATATAATCAGAAAAGTGCATGCAAATCATAAAAATAAGTCATACATAACACATTATTTAATTTCTATTATGTAACTGTGAAGTAATAATTTCTTAGGTTATAAATTAGACTTAATTTGGATTTTCTTTCTCGTTCCTTTGACAGTTGCTGAGCTCAGGCCGCAGGCGTTTTTATTTATATTAAAATGAAAGTTGGACAATTCTTCTCCAACTGTGTGATGGGGCCTGATTTAAAAAAAAAGATTTGAAAACCCTTAAATCTTTAACCCTTTAAAACCTAATGTATCAGCGGCAGCACTTTTACACAAACACATGCAAATTAGGGAACCAATTTAGTTTTTTTTTTTTTTTTGAAAGCTGACATGTTTACATCCAACATGGTGTCATTACAGCAGTTTCACCCAGAAGGTTATAGGTCATATAAAATGCAGTAAATTTTAAATAACAGACAGATAAAGAAAGCTCCAGGTATTCTGTGAAATATTTTCTGACCTTTTTATAATTAAAATTAACAAAAAAGTTAATCTGAAGTCACTGTAACTATATTCTGATTTATCGTATCATCTTTTGGTTTTCTCAAATAGCTTTTACTTTGCAGTTTGCTTTCACAGAAGATTCACCTATATGGTCACAGCATTTTTTTTTCTTTTCTGTGCATGTAAATCTGAATTTAACCTAAAGATAAGATACTTGCTCAGGTACAACATTCACTCAACCAGTGACCGTCTTGATGAACAACCAGAACGTACGATAAATACCAAAGAATCATTAATAGTGGAAAAAGAAAGTGGGAATAAGGGAAATATTATAATATTAAATCTAAATAGTGCTGCCAGATGGGAAATTAACAAATATTGTACTGTCACTTTAAAATAACCATATTCTCACCCAAACGATCATCATGTACTAGAACATCTTGAAAAAAATCACACACTAGGAGAGCACATTTAAACAAAGCATGACCTAGGGAATAAACATGGAGGCTCGGCTTTATTCATTGTCAATCATATGTAGCTACTATCATATGTTTGCTCTTTTATTTGGCATAGGCCCTAAAAACTAATTAAAAAGTAATTATTGTATATAACAACACTAGCGCTGAACCGGCCCTCTGACTGACATGTCATCCCTCCTCACCGTCTATCTGACAATCAGCCTCTCTCCACCTCATTTATAACATGATGTGTGTCACCGGGCAGGATTTACAGTGACGAGATAAGACACGAGGGGGGCCCAGGTCTTATCAAAATGTAGAAACCGATTTTCTAGGTTATATAGGATATGGTTTCAAATTGAAGTGTATGAGTCTGACAACATGATGGAGGTAGTCCATAATGTATTTCTTTGCCGTAATGAGAAATGTGCTGCTGTGCTGCAGGACTCTGAAATACCAACAATGATAAACAAAGGCTGCATCACATAGTTCATCATATAATTTTAATGTGCTACATAAAAGTTACAATAGTGTCTTTCATGGCAGAGAGGAGTTTCCATATCTATTTTAGATGTGATAACATGTAATATTCAGCTACTGCATTGTTTTAGTGTTATAAATATACAGCGTCATTTCATTTTTTTATTTCCCTGATTCAATACAAGGTTTATAGTGTATGCCTATCCTATATAATCAGTCCAACTGAATGACTATAGAAAAATACAAAAGTCAAATAAACTATAAAAATATAAAGAAAAAAAACAGAAGGAGAAAAACAAAGTTGTTTCACTTCGAACTCTATGTCCTTATAATCTTCAATTATCTTACATTTTGGGCTTTTTTGAAAATTGTTGTAGCACACAACTAAAGTTTATCACAATGGTTATATTATTATACTGTATGATATGTGTTTTGTGTGTGTGTGTGTGGTTTGCTTTGCTGCCCTGTGCTTTGTTCTCTACCATTTTAAAAACCGACATCAGCTGTTACGTTGCCGTGTGCCGCGTGCATCCCGGCGTACCGTGACCTCTGTGCATTCTGTGGCGGCTTTATCATCCATTGCTCGTTGATGTCGGTTATAAATTAGTCTGTGCTGTGGTAGCAAATGTAAAAACTAAAAGGTAACTTCCATTAGCTTTTCTGGGTCTCTGCATGTTTTAATGTGTCAATCCACCAGCTGAACCGATGAGACCTTTCTCAGCTGGAATGGATTCGGAGTGAAGTCCCTGCCTGTAACTTCAGACGTGTCCCCGAGCCTTTTTATGTCTTATTTATTTATTTTTTTTTTTCCTCCTCCCCCGCCAGCCTGTCCAGGGCTTCGACTACGCCAAGAAGCACATGGGTCGGACCGGAGACGAGGCCGTCTCCGTTACTAAGGAGACGCTGGTGTTGGGGCTGCCTGTGCGAGACGCTCCGTTGTCTCTGTCCCTCGATAAGAAGGTCCACCAGGACGGGACGGCCAGTAAAAGACCTCCGTCTGCTGACATCCACAAAGGAGGGTAAGACAGCTCTGATGTGTCCTGAAGTTTTTATTTTTTGATGTGGGTCAATTACTAAAACATATTGAGCCTGAATATACAAAATAAATGATACATACACCGACCAGCCACAACATTATGACCACCGACAGGAGAAGTGAATAACATTAAAACCATCTTGTGAAAATTCATTGTTCTACTGGTAGACTTCATGTTGATGTTACTTAATATAATGTAGCACCCATCTAGACCAAACCAGGCACCCCCACCTTATAGTAACGATGCTCCTTGATGGCAGCAGCCGTCCCTACACACACTGACAAAAACGGTTTAGGAACAACTCAGAAAAACATGAGGAGTTGACCTGGCCTCCTAATTCACTGGATTCCACAGCATCTGTGGGATGATCCACGGAGTCACAAGTGAGTTAAGTGGAGTCAGGCCAGTGTAACCCACAGCGAGCAGGAGGAGACGTCTTATGTCACACGGCCGACGTCACAAATCCGGGTGATTAGCCAAGCTCGCTTCGTTCCCGTCCTCACCACGAACCGTGACTGTGCACGGGAGCGGGGTTGAGCTGATCAGACATACTGTTCCCAGCTGGAAGCCTCGTGAAAATTCCCCCCCGAGCAGCTGTTCCAGTCGGCGAAACGAGGCTGCGACGAGGCGCGGAGCTCCTCCGCCAGGCCAGACGTTCGTGTTTATTCGTGCGTCGCGGTGTTAAGTCAGAGAGAAGCCCCGAGTAAGCGGCGCCGACTCTGACAGATTGACTTGATGGGAGGATAAGTCCAGTGTTAACGAGAGGCTGTTTGTCGACTAAGGAAGAGAGAATACTTTAATTCGCTGCAGCAGATACTTTCTTAAGTCTGAGCTCTCAGACGTGCTGATGTCAGGAGTGAAGCGTCTGGTGCTGTGTGTGTCATTAGGCACCCCAGAAAAAACTAAATAAATAAAATAACGCGTAAAGATGCTACATGGAGTGTGAATAAATAATTGCTCAAGTAATTTTCTGTTTAATTGTCAGCTTAACTCCTGTCTGAGACAGAAAGAGAGAAAGAAAAAGAGAGACAACATGTGACATAAAATAATGAACCGACTATCTATCTATCGCCTCCTGGGCCTAGCTAGTGTGTTATCTTACAAAAAGAACAAGCTGGTGAGTAGACAGTCAAGGATCCCACATCCCAAATTAGCAACTTTTTAGAGTCCATTTAAAAACCTAAACCACAATAACTGCACAGGATTAGTCTTAAACTGACCCTCTCCTGAACACACTAATTACAATCACTGAGGTGTTTAGATGAGGTTGGAGTGGATTGGCTGTTAATAATAGTCAGCAAGTGTAGCAAGGCGTGGGTAAGAATACAAATATGCTCGGCCCCAAGCAGATTGGTCTGAGGTGAGCATACGAGCTTCTTAGCACTGTCGCCATTTGTATTGTTATCGACGCAATAGAGGAACTAGAGGATCTGTGTTAAGATTAACATGCTTTATGACAACATTACTTTCTATTGCAAGGATATTTTCTTAAGTCTGAGTCTGAACATTTTTTTTTTCTTGTCATTTTCAGTAAGGAAAGAAAAACTGTGTCCTCTCATTAGCAGGAGTTTCCAGTGCTGGATTCCTCACGGCCCGCACACTAATGAATGTCTCGACTCTCGCTTACATATTTTTAAATATGCGGATGACACGGTGTTGGATGGCGTCTGGCTGCTAAATTCTGCACCTGTTGATTAGCTTCCAGGAAAAAAAAAAAACAGTGAAGAAGAAGAAAATATATTTGGTAGCTCACAGATAATTATTTACAAGAAAATATATTTCTTAGACGGACGAAGGTTTTTGGGCGAGGAATATTTGATAGTTAAGTGAGGACCGATACACATATACACAGAGTATATACTAAAAATACAAAACATATAAAAATATACTGTATATGAGTCTATATAAAATATAAAAACATTTGCAGGACATATACATATATAGAATATACAAATATATATACATACAATATATAAAATACATTTTTATTATTAAATTATGCATTTAGTTAAGAATTAAAAATTACAAAGTACAAAAGTTATACTTGAACATATACATAAAATGCATTAAATGTGGACATGAAGATATATTATCATATAAAATGATTATATTGTGTATATTAAATCAGTTTAAAGACAGTATATGTATGAACTATAACAGATATGTATTTACTGTATTAAATATGTAAAGTGTAAGATATATAATATATAGCTAATACTGTATAAAAAGGCTTTTAGAAGTCTGTGTTAGTAGGTTCATGAACCTTTGTGTATCGTGTTTATGGGAATGAAAAGACACAGAGTGTACAGAGACCTGGACACTGGTTTAACTACGAGCTAATCACAATCATGAACCGACCTTTCATCCTGAACATGCAGCTAAGCAGATGGTCATTTCTCCCCGTCGGCACTGATAAACTCTAAGAGGATTAGACTTATTTACTGGGAACCTCATTGTGTTTCTGTGATGGTATAAGATTACAAAGCAGAATGAAGTCGGCTTTAGGATGAATCTGCCGCCTATTGATTGTTCCAATTAGCGTTTCATTTAGCGTCTTTTTCCAGATCCGTCTTTTTGTTCCGTTTCACTCTCTAATCTCGTTCAATCCTCTCCATCCTCGTTATATTCTCCTGTCTTTGCATCAGCGATCGATATAGAATTTGAAAAACATCTTCCTGAGTCATACAATTTAAATATAATTGCCAAAACATACAAAGCGTTCTTCTCCCCACGACCGACCTCACCAGGATTAGGAGCTGTAATCTGTTTCATGCTCCAACACGGAAACTATTTAGAGAACAAATGATGAAACGCTGTAAACTTTCCCCATCCCCAGACGTTTCTCCACTACGATCTGCAGCCCACTCTCATTCAGAGCGGCGGCAATCGCTTCCCTCAAGGAAGTTTTCGGAGCCACAAATGACGACGCCTCCTCTCGCACAAATGCAAATTCAGAAAACTCACGCAAGACGGAGGCTTGCGCTTACACAGCACTAAAGGGAAAAATGAATGGAGGTGGGATTAGCTGTGCTTTGCTTCTCAAGGATGATAAACACATGTATATTTATAACGCTGGCTGCGGCCGAGCCAGAGGGAGTCATTCTGTGTAACCATGATGACAGTGTAAAGTACTGGTGTGATAATCAGCTTCATCCAACCTGTGCACACGCACATGCATCGTTTCTATTCAACCGTGATGTCACAGGTTATTCTGTCACCTGGGCGCACGCTAATTACACATCACATTTTCTAAGCGGCGCTGTACAATTGATTTCACACCGCATACAAAAGGATGCATTTGCGCTTGGACTTGGAAAAGCTGGTATGGTTAATCATAAGGCAGAAGGGAGACAATAGAAGTGCTCATGGCTGTAAAGATAGAAAAGAAAACAAAAGCAGTTGCTGAAATGATTCAAATGGAGATTTCAGACACTGAATTTAATGTAAAGTAAATACACCAGTCAGGCATAACATTATGTCCCATGTCCATGGGAGGGTTAGGGTTAGGGATCATCCCACAGGTACTAAGGGAGGAGGTGACGGAGTTTGCATGGTTTAGGTGGGTGGTACATGTCTAAGTAACATCCAACCGAATGAATGCCAGGTCCAAAAGAACATGATAGTTATTTACTTCTCCTGTCAGTGGTCATAAAGATAAGGCTGATCGGTGTATACTGTGTATTAAGAAGGATGTGTCTCCTTTAGCCTCCACCAGTGGCAGCTTACACGGAGAGTAGCTTCCCACACTAACTATCACAATAAAAATGCCACATGTGACCACCTCAGTCGGGTCAGTTTTCAGTCAGATGTACTAAGGTGGTACTATTGTAAACCTTTAATAACCTTGTAAACTCTCGATGTGCTGGTTTCTCTCTCTGGTTGGAATAAATCTGTTCTCTCTGAGCTTGTTTGCTCCATGTGGGGTAAACACCAGGCGAGAAGAAAGGTGGAGGTAGAAAAACAACCTGCAAGTGTTTGAAAAGATGAACCAAGCTGGAATCCATGTGGACAGAGACGATGGAGACGTGGAGAGATCTCTTCTCCGGAATGAATTCGATCTTGTCAATAATGAAAATACATTTCTTCTTATATTTCCTTGCTTCACATCACCATCACAGAACCACTTTGTCTCTAAGGTTCTATAGCGATTGATGTTTTTGTTGGGTTATAAACAGATACATGTCTTATGTAAGCAGCTACGAGGCTGATATCCTGAAATGTGAAACGTGGAAACATCATCTTCTATTGAATTAATTCAGTGTTGATAATTCGATTGAGGAACATTATTTTTCTACTGAAACCTCTTGAGGCGTGTCACAAATACTTTGTCAGTTCCTTCTGAAATATTGACAATGTGCCTCCATCTTGGTCATGTTCTTCTCTTGTATTAAAGTAAAGCAAACTCTTCTTTCTTTTTCTTCTTCTGTTGTATTTCCAGCTCCACCGCAGCACATTGTTGATAAGGTGATTGATGTCTGGTTGGGTGTAAACAGATTTATCTTATGGCCCCGTCTCGTGAAGATCGCTCCGTTGTCTTGACACGTACGGGGAGCTGCGACGCTTAAAAACAAAACAAAACAAAACAAGTGAGACTCTGTTGTCAGAAACTCTGTGCTCCTCGCTGATTGTTCGCTCGTCTGAGGAAAGAGAAATGTGCAGACTGAATGCTAACCACGAGGAGACGTTGAAGGACGGGTTCGAGAGGGGAGGAGGAGGGGGGAGGCGTTTATTTTGCTCGGGGCGTTCTCCAGAGAGACACGGTGTGCGAGCGGGAGACGGACGTTACTTTCCAGCGTTGTGGTTATTGATTCCGCTGCTCTCCTCTCTCTGGCCTTCACGGACAGATTTACAAGGAACACACGTGGTATTTCCCACCCCCCCCTCCATCCCTGCGGCGCTTTGCTTAATGCCACATGACTTTTAGTGCGAGTCTGGCCGTCGCTGACCGCTGCTCCGGCTGCACCGCGTGTGTGTGTGCGTGCAGATGTGCGGTGAGTGTGCGTTCGCGCAGACGGCACGCTAGCCTCGCCTGTGGTTCTGTAATGTTCGGGTCTCGCTGCTGATCTGTGCATCTCACGCCACCTGTAGACGGGCCTGTCACGTTGTGTTGCTGCTGCTGCTGCTGCTTACATGCCTCCAGGATGTGTGTGTGTGTGTTCTTGTTTTTATGACATTGTGGGGACCGCGCTCTTGTGGAACACTCACCTTGTGAAGCCATGTTGTCCTTGTGAGGCCATTTTTTTTTTTCCTTTTGAGGTTTTACACCCGTTAAGACGTGGTTTTAGGGTAAAGGCTACAATTAGGTTGGGGGGAGGTAACTGAACCTTGGGAGACAGGATGTGCTCTGTTTATCACATTTCTACCCACGGTCCCCAAATCATTGATTGGTCTCCTCCTGTAGGTGACATCATCATCATGACCTTATACTGGTTTCATGTTCTGTGTGTTTCCTGTACGTGTCTTTAATTATATAACTGGGGCCATAAACGTCTTTGTGGGAGTCGTGGTTAGGTGAGTAGTGGTTGTGTAAGTAGATGTAGTGTCCTCTGAAGTGAAGGAAAATGACTTTTTAGGTGTCATACATGGCTCTTGGCTTACGGGCAGCCTGTCCAAGATAATCAGGATTGTTGTTACTCTACTTGTCCTTTACATTTGTCCTATATTTCCCTATGTTTCCTCCGCTTGATGTCGGATGTTTAAGAATTGACTTTTAAGAATTTTGTGAAAAAGTCCAAACTCTATTTCTTCTGCCTGATTGATATAATTCTGATCAGATACTGAAATGTACATGGATGTTTTTCCACACACTTTGTGGAAAAAAATACAAATAGCCAAAAAACTATGAAAATCTAGACACTTAAACTGGGATTGGAATTTTGTTTAAGGTTAAGTATGTGAGGTTCTGCCTCCTTCTAGTTATTTGCCTGTAGTTTTTTTCTTTTTTTACTCATACATTAGTATGAAACTATGGATTGGTTGGATATGTTGAGGATGTGGGTTGTGACTGAGTCTAGTAATAATTTTATGTTTCATTACAATTATTATTATTATTTTGATGAAGTCTATATACCTGGTTTGATGGAAAGACTGTAAAAGAGGTAACTGGGAATATGGTTCACTAATGCTGAGGAGTGGAATTTAGTTTATTTACTACGTATTATTACTTTTATTATTATTTATTTATTTATATGTTTTAAATGAGTGTTAATACGTTTATGAAGTGTATTTGTCTTACATTTTTGAGTTAATAATCTGTGGCAATGGAAAATAAAATTAACATTATGTTAAAAAAAAAGAAATTTATATGAATGCTAAGAAAAAATACATATATATATATATATATATATATGCACGCCCCAAGTGGTTTTAACAGAAGAAGAAGAAAAAATTCTCTACTGATTTACCAACATTGAATGGATTCAGTAGAAGAAGAAGTTTCTATGTTTTCAATGTCTCTGCTCAGATTGACAAATAAAATACATATGATAATATATAATAATAACATATATAAGATATATGTGTTCATATGTCCAGAAAATATCAGTCTCTATAAAACTTTATAGACAAGGTGGTTTTGCTGATGTGGATCTTCACGTCACCTGATGTTTTCCCCATGTGAAGCAAACAAGCTCAGAGAGAATGGATTTGTTCCAACCAGAGAGAAATCAGCACAACAGGAGTTTACATGGTTGTTAGGAGATCATATTATCAAAGTTTTTATTAAAGGGGGATGGTGTGAACCTCTAATAATTTGGATTATTAGGAGATATGTTCTGATTGAGGTGGACACATTATTCAGATTATTAGTGGAATAGTTGTTAAAACATTGCCAATGTACAGGGTCATGGTTACTTATGGTTAACGCCACACTTTTCACTGCTTCATCTGTCTGACAATCAGGAGCTATGTACAAAAAAAAGTCACTGTCAAATAGTCCAAGGTATTTGTTTTAACAGTATTACTGAAGGAATCCATATGTATTTATGGTCAGACAATGGTTTGGACCAATCCTTTAAACTAAATGCTGCTGCTCTGGGCATACAGTCTATGGTGATGACACCAGTGAAAAGCAACTGTGATATATATATTCATAAAATTGACTTTAATGCACACATGTTCCTTGCAAATGCAGCAAGTATCCAATACCGACATGCTAACTACACAGCTAGCTTCGGCCTTTGTGTCTTCATAGACTGCTGCTTGTTAATTTTTCCTCCTCTGTGGTCTTTTACTACATCATACATTCAATTTCTTTGCATTTCTAATTTCTGTTTTGACATATTTTGTAATTATAATAATTTGTATGAACTGACAAAATTAATCTTCATGGTTCACACTTCCATGTGTGCACACTCACACAGATCAGTGCACATCATGTTTGTGCCTTGTTCAGCACTTTTGAATCATAATTATTTAATTATCCTTTAATGTTCTTTTTTTAATTGTAATGAATGTTGATAGTGTGCTGCCAGTAATAACTGTGAGATGCTGTGTTTGTGTACATGCTCACAAGCCTCACTCCCCTCCCTCTCCATCTCTCCCTTGCCTCGCTCTGTTGCCATGGCTACTACAGGCGGTTGCCAAGTGAGGAGGACGGCTCGGTGTCGAGTAGCGGCTCTGGGAAGCTGAACACCAGCAAGAGCTCGTCGGCCCGAAGGACTGCGACTGGCAGCAGCAGCAAGAACGGCAAAGAGGAGCTGCACAAGAGGGGCACCAACGGTGAGGAGGAGGAGGAGGAGGAAGATGGATGATAAAGATAGATAAAGAATGATGATTACACTGAGGAGTAAGTGAAGGAGGAAAGACAGAATGCATTTGGAGAAGGACACGTAGAGATAAGAAGAGAGAAAATCTGTCTCTCCTTATGTTAGTGCTCAGCATCGAGTCTGTCGTTGCTAATAAGTGAGTGTTCATCACCAAAAGCACACAGACACTAACCTAACTCGCATTTATTACACTGCCCACTCACACATTCTCATACTATGATGTTTTTACCCAAAGCATAATTATTGTGAACTAATGAAGTGCACATGAGCACAAAGAGTGGACACAGTCATGCGTTCAGTGACTCAGCCCGGCTGCAGCCTCATGTAACTGTCAGTGACGACATGCACACTCATATCAGAGGCTTTAGTCACATGTCCGCTCACTCACGCGCTGTTTTTCTGCCGTTGGTTTCATGAGAAGAAACGGATCAGGTGTTTGAACTCCTCATGGTTTGAAATGTCGCATGTTCCTTAAACGTTTCATCAAGTTACTTTTGAGGTTCAGAGGAAACAGGGGAATGCGGGGAGGAAAGTGTTGTGACACCGTGTCGTCAACCTTTGTTATTCAAATCCACGCGACCTACAGCAGATGCTTTGTGCTTTGTTGACAGAAGGATCCTCATCCTCGGAGAAAAGTTAGTGATACACTGCGAAACTTGCTGTAATAGCTGTGTAAAAATTCTGGATGCTTCTTTTCTCCCGTCTTTTCATTGATGTGTTTGGTTCTTGCCGTCAGAACTGACCTTTTGTCGGTGTTCTGATTAGTCAGCTGACCCCCAACCGGAGGACTCCTACCCTCTGTCAAGTACCGAAATCTAAGGTTAGACTAACATTAGCAGTGTGAAAGGTCTGTTCCCACAGAAAAACGTGATCACAGGGGTCTCAGTAAAGTTGGTATCTGATGAAAACTACATTCAGATCAGTTAAGCAGTCAAAGGTACAAGCATTGATACTGGACTTCACCTTGTGACTCTTGTAAGATTAGCTTTAATCATGCAGGAATCCATCTTTCCTAGTTTTGATTGCTATGCCGACTGGTTCAGATTGGTCAAGCTCACAGCTTTAGGCGTTTAGTCCGGGGTGATGACGGTCAGGAGCTGTGGATGTATTCGTAAAATAGACTTTAATGCATGAATTTTATAGCAAATATAGCAAGAATTTCTAAATCTGTGACCACAATGTGGGAGGAAGGTCAGTGATACACAGTGAAACTTTTATACCAGAGCTGTAATAGCTCTGTAAAGATTCTGGATACTTCTTTTCTTCCATCTTTTCATTAAAGTTTTTGAAAATTTTCCTTGCAAATATAGCAGGAATTGCTAAATCTGTGACAGAAGTGTCTGCAATGTAGGAGGAAGGTCAGGGATACACAGTGAAACTTTTATATCAGAGCTGTAATAGCAGGTTAAGAGCCCTCTGGTTGGTGTTCTGATTTGTCAGCTGACCACCAACCAGAGGGCCCCTAAACTTTGCCAAGTCCTGAATTTTGAGGTTACACTTACGATGGCAATTTGAAAAGAGTCTATTCCTAAAGAAAGACATGACGCAGCACGATCAGTCCCAGGAGGTTCAGTAAAGTTGATATCTGATGAAAGTCAGATCAGTCAAACAGTCAAAGGCATTTGTCTTTGTCCTGGTATTACTCAAGAAAAAAAAACAGAACAGGCCCAAAGATACTGGACTTTACCTTGTGAATCTTGTGACATTTGCAAGATCCTGCAGGAATCCATCTTTCCTGGTTTCGGTCTATGTGTTTATGGACCAACCGGCATCCTTTAAGCTCATCCTGCAGCTATGGGCAAATGTGGTGGTATTCATAAAATTGGATTTAATGCACAGATTTTCCCTGGAAATATAGCAAGAAAAGTTAAATCCATGACAGAAAGATCCTCACTGCAGGATTCAATGAGTGATGCACAATTAAACTTTCAAATCACAGCTGTAAAAGCTCTCTAAAGATTCTGGATACTAGTTTGCTCCTGTCTTTTTATTGATGTTTTTGGTTCTTGCCGTCAGAACTGACCTTTTGTCGGCGCTCTGATACGTCAGCTGACCACCAACCAGAGGGCTGCTAACCTTTGCCAAGCCCCTGATTCCTATGTTAGTGTTTCAAGGTTAAACTAACAACAGCAATGTTAAATTCCTGTGTGTCACATAGAAAAACGTGACACTGAGCAAACCCAGGAGGCTCAGTAAAGTTGGTATCTGATGAAAACTAAGCCACAGAACCTCAGATCAGGTCTATTTTTCTAGCTTTAAATTCACTTGGGTTTCACTATGGGGCAAAAATATACATCTCGATGCAATTGGAAAGTCGCCAGTCGCCCTAAAATGATATGATTGGATCTTTGCAGGAGCAATACCAGATCTTAACGGAGAGACTGCAGACCAACTCTCAAAACATTGTGGCCATTGGAAGTCCAAGTGCCTTCCAGACTAAATCTGTTCACCGATGGCACTTTCCATCAGTTGAAGAACGAGTATGGCTTCTTCAAAAGGCACATCAGTACTTTGACGATAGTAAAGCACATAATAAATTACGACACGGGACTAATACAGAACAGGATATCTACTGTCTACTGCACTGTATCGATCACAGCTTTCTTGGTGGACATTTGTATCCTACATGAGTAGCAAGCTACTTTTTGAGTTTGAAGGACTTAGGGAGATGATATTTGATGGAATACTAGTGTCCATGTTAACATAGCCCGTGTCTGCTAGTTGCTGAGAAATGAATCTTTCAAGACCTCTGTGGTCTCCTCATCCCTGCTGGAGTGTAAATTGGCTGGTACTAGCAATAAACACACCCAAAAACTCCAAACTGAACTCTTAGTGGTTATGAAGCAAGGCTTTAAATGGATGAAATAAAAAGAAAACTAAATGTCTCTGGTTTACCTCATCGGTTTTGATCAGCATGTGTTAATGGAGTGCAATGCTAAATTAGCTCATTGATTCCCCGGAGTCCTTTACGATTTATTTTGATGATATCATTCTGGCAGCACTGGTATTTTAGGGACCTTAGGAAGCTCAACTCATTTATAAGCCATAATCTAAGTTTGGAGTGTTATCTGTCTGCTCTGATACTTTTTCAGTGCTGAATAAATAGTATTTACGATAGAAAGAAATACAGAGACGGTGAATTATATGCTGCACATGCTTTCATCCACAGCACCTGTTATCAGCGGTGCCAGTAAACGTACGGCATCTTTGATACGACTTGTTCAACAGATTACCCGGCACATCTTTTTTTTTTCCAGCTGTGCAGACTCCTCGGTCCTCGCTCTGATCACTGATAACCCTGCAACGTTTCTTCTGTTCAATGACTTTCGAGGCCACTGTGATTTTCCATCAGCAAACCAGTGTTCATGGTAATTTGTGTGATTTATAGTGTTTATGCAAGCGAATGAGTGAATACCCAGGGGAGAGGATGAGTAATTGTTTCATTTTTTTCTCAGTACAATTTGCAGAGAGGACTAGATGGACGGTAGTAGTGATTTCTGAAACAAAAACAAGAGACGACGTGCAATACAGCGTTAAAGTGTAACCAAAATACACATTTAACCTAAAATTATTTGCACTAACTTGCATTCTCAGCTCATCTCATTAGTGAGTCGCGCAAATACGCAAGAAAATCTATAAAACATAGAACATAGATAATGTATGTGCTGCTGTAGTCACACAGTGAATGACTACCTCCACTTCGGGTGACTTTTACAGCCATTGTCCTTTAACAGTCGATTGTGCAGAGAAACAGAAAAGGTGAGAGGGACTGACGGAAATAAAACGAATGCCCTGGCGGAGCTGAAATGGACTTTCTAATCAATAGTCGTGCTCCTCTGTGGCCTTTTTTCCTGTACAGCTACTGTAAAGGTTAATGACACTGCTCTCTCTCTTTTTCAAGCAGTAGGATCTTAAAGGGATAGCTTTAGAAGTAGGATACACAGGCAGTGTATTTCTAGATGGTGGTTTGGACAAGAAACAATCTGCCAGAGTGGGTTTTTTAGCCTCCTAAAACAAACGAGCCAGTGCCATATTTAGAATACTATTTTCTTTTTAAACTTACGAGTAAGTCGTTATTTTGATATAGGCACTCGTCAAACTACCAGACTCCATTGACAAAAACTTGCAATTGTTTGGGACGCTGTACATAAATAGAAAAAGGAGGCCCCCAGATGGCAACCATTGGCCAACATTTACAACAATAAAACCCTCAAAAGGCCCTACAGAGAATTAGCAATACTCCACATCCCCACCAGGGACCCCCCTCTATGTACCCTATCACAGGTTTGGCTAGTTTGGACTGGGAGGGAAAGCACATGAACGTCTTTGCATGGGGCCCCCCAGCACCTAGGAGCGCCACTGCTTACAGAAAGCCACGGCCTCAATATTTTGTTTATTGTGTGACTTCAGTTTCCTGGCACAACCACTCAGAGAAGATGAGTGTAATATGCTGGTGATACATGTGATGAGAAACTGTTATTGTGCGTGCCCCCTGGGGGCCTTAAAGAGACTCACGATCCTCAAAATGTACACTTATTTTGACTGTACAAAGGTCATAAAATGTCATGTTAGTTAATGTTTTTGCCCACGTTTTCCAGCGTACCTGGAACTTAAAATATCTTGCAGTTTTTTTACAATTTACTTTTTTTCAGAAACTGCTAGAATTTTAATGATAGCGAAAACTGTGACGTAATTACTTTAATCTAAAGTCCGCAAACATGCTGCATGGGACACATCCACGTTTCAAAGGGTTAATGGCTTCAATTTAGTAATTTTAATCTGACACGTCAATGTAAAGCACTGATAATATTGTAAATAAAAGGTAGAATGAAACTGATGTTAACTTATTTAATGCTGGTCTTGTTGTAGGCAGCTAAACACACTGAGTTATCAAAACTGGGGCCATGTCAGTAAATCACTGCGGATATAAAAGAGCAGCTATAGTAGGTACTTATTACAGATTGTCAGATGAGTCAAGATGTTTACCTCCATTAGTGACGGTGTTTTGTCTCAGTAATGTAAACCTGCGTTTAAAAGGAGTCAACGAAGCCACACGATGGAACGAGTCATCCCAGGATAACATATTACAAGTCTCATTACAACAACAGTCGAGTGTTTGGCGTCCGTTGTGACTTTAGTAGAAGCTGTCTTTATCTCTGCATGCGCTGTCGCGCTGTCCCATCTGGTTCTTGTGACGCCACCTGTCCCCGAACCTCGACTGTTAACACCCCGATCGGCGGTGCGGCCGCGGCCGAGCTGCTGCCAGGATGAATGGTGACAGTGTGGGTTTGGAGCTAAGTTAACGGCAGACTGTCGTAGCCCTGCAAAGAAGCAGTCTGCCATATGATGTCAGTCAGGCCGTGAGTCACGCTGGACCCAGTGCAACATAACACAATCCGTCTGCTGCTCCTTCCAGTAACACATCAATACATATTGTGTATACATATATATATGTATATATATATATATATACTGTAAGAAGCAGGAGACGCACACAGCAAACAGCTGCCATTCTCTCGTCATCAGGACAAACAGAAAACTGCACAAAGCTGTAGTAGTTCTGAACCAGTACTCAATTTGTAGTAGATTGCACTTTTTTAAATTTGTAGTTTCCATGACAACGAGTGAATCTCACGCCAGAGACATGTGTCATTATTTTGGAGTGCAGCTAGGGCGTGTAAGCGTATATTGTACATAACGTCCCTGAGAAAGACACATAAACCTCTGTCAAAGCCTGACATTTTACGCTGCTCGTTCTACAAATACACGACTCACAATACGTTTTCAATCCCATACTTCAAAAGCAGTGACATGCAGCTTCTTTCGTTTAATAAAAGGTGTCAAACTTCTCAAATGTTAAATATATCAAAGCACTAGTAAAACGACTCCTAAACAAAACAATCTGAAGTTGACAGATCAGAGAATAAGTGAGAAAGACAAACCAACTGTGCTCTGGCAGTTGACGCCAGCATTCGGTGCCTGATACTACGACTAAAGAAGTACGGAGAACTGGAGTTACAGTTAAAACTCAAGGCCGATAGAGGACAGAATCTCTCTTGATGTCCAACTTCTGTGAGTTTCACTTGTTTGTTTCTGATCTGTGGAGCTTCTCTACTGTTGACACTGACATAGTTGTGTGTCCCTGGCCCTCCTACTGGTGAACCGGTGGCTCCCAGTTTGGGAGACAGGTGTTTAGTAATGGAAATTCACTAATAATTTATATATTCTTATATATTATTTGCATTCTCTTTTAGATGAGAATAGAATAGCATTGTGGGAACCTACAGAGACCGGAATTGGAACTGTGTGATGATTTCCATGCACATGTCAATACTGTAAAGATAGACTAGATTAAATGACTTGATTAATGGTTAGCAGCTATCACTAGTGACCAACCACTCCTAACATGGCACTGTTGAACCTTGTCTTTCCTCTGGTGTAGATAAACCTATAACTACTGTTGGATCCAGAGACTCTCCAACGTTTTTTCAGGCCATGGTCCCCCAAACTGATGAGAGATTAAGTAGGGATCCCAGCGTAGTATGCGTCCTTGTGATTGGCTCAACAGCGATGGGGCGGGGCCCACTGTGTACAGTACACCAAGGAAAACCAGGGAAAAACATATGGTTTTGCTACATGTGAACGTGGACTAAGTCGCTCACCATGTCTCTTTCTGCAATAAAACTACTGTATAAGAGATAAAAGGACTGAATGCACCCAGTCTCTGTGCATCTCTTAAGCTGAGGACTAGTTATCAGCAGCAAAGTGTATTTTAGCCACCTAAAACCAGACCCAGTTCAGTTTAAATGTGTGCTATATTCAGAATATCAGCCTTTTCTCATGTTTTCTCTTTACCCGACTCCACAGACAACAGCGTTAATCTAACCTTGTAGAACAGTAGCTGCTGCTACCACTGCGAGACCTTGGTGTTAATTTGCATCGAACTAACATCACACAACACAGTTTGGATACATACGATCCAAACTGTGTAGAAGCAGATTAGAGACAGTAAATGCATCTGCCGCCGTGTGACTTCATGTTAATTTGGATCCAGGAAAACATGTTAACACGCCAAGGTCAAGCAGCAACACAAACAAGCCAACTGGCCGACGCTGTTTTCCACAAGGTAGAATTACTGTTTCAGTCAGTGGGGTCGGGTGATGCTGGAGAGAGCTTAGATCAATACGATCTGCCTGCTTCTCCGACCGGAGTCTCGCTGTTTACTTTAGGGAATACACTGACTGCAATTATGGGCCTCATACAACACCACTACAATGAATCTGTCCTGTGAAATAGAATCCAGCAGCAGGCTGTCAGCAGGTGTCTCATTAGGGCCTGATTCCTTGCACAGGTTATGTTAGGATAGAGCAGTCCAGAAACCATGACCGGTTACATTTGCAAACCGTAAAAGCAGTCAAACTCCTAATTTGATCTCAAGAGGGCTGGACCAGGAACAAAACAGCATAATGACCTATAAATAGCAACAACTCTATTTTTTCCCTTTGTTTTTCCATTTAGACATTGCATTTAATGAACTTTTCTTTTACCAAACATTTTCTGAACTCACTGCAACCCCTAGTGGACAACTTAGGAATTGAACTTTTATTCAAAAACTGCAGTTAACGTCTTCAGTGTAATTTTCTCTCATCCCAGCAAATTCAACCCGCAGGCCAGATCGGATCCTCCGGTGGGTCGTTATCGGCCCCCCAGACCGACATTTCCATCTCCTTATAACCAATTTATTTTCCTCCCTTCCAGACCCGTACGACGACCATTCAGGCTCCTTGCGCCTCATCACCATTAAGCCCATGACAGCCCAGCCAACCTACTCCTATCCCTCCTCCTCCTCACACAGCCAGGACTCCGTGGTCGTGAATGGGGAGGTGAGTCGGCACGTGCGTATTCTCCCGCTCGCAGTGTTGGTAGTAGAAAGGCAGAGCAAAAAAAAACAAGAAAAACTAGGACATGACTCACACAGACAAATACAGTAAAAAATGCATCGAGTGGCTTCGCCGTGCGGTTGCAGATATTTTTGTCTTTGTCAGTAATACACAACCAAGAGTTCTTTTAAGGACTGATAAGAACTATATACAGTATATTTAGTGTTGTAAAATTGCTCATGTAATCCACAATGCACACACATTTAAAATCACCCCATCTCCCCTAGGACTCACTGTACTGTCACTGGTTTTAGCAGCTGTTGCTACAAACACTTTTCCTCCTCTCACCCAGCCTGTCACATCTCAATCTTTTCCCCGCCTCAGCCCAGGCAGCTACACACAGGCTGATGATAAATTATCCCTTAATCTATTAACACACGTCCAGAGCCCCTCCCCTCGGGGACTGTCGGGGTTTTACACTTCATTTGCTGCAATTTACTGGTGTACATTAGCAGAAAATATCATGTTTAGGGGCTGAGGCGTTCTCTCTCTGATTATGTGGGAGTAGAGGATATTAGGCAGGACAAAAAAAAAAAAAAAAAAGACTTTTCTACATAATGAAAACCTCTCTTGGTTGGTTTCTTCCGCTTTAGGAAGAAAATTACTGCTTGAATTTGTTTTCCACAGGCGAACCACAGCGGGCTGAAGCAGAAGTCGGACATCGAGCACTATAGAAACAAGCTGCGGCAGAAGGCCCGGAGGAAGGGCTACGGGGAGTTCTCCCTGTCCGAGACCGGCAGCCACGGTTATAGTCACCGCGACGTAAGGCACAGTCGGCACGACAACGGGGTCAAAGAGCCGATGACGGCCGAAGAGAAGAGGGCCTCGTTTGCAGGATGTCACAAGAGGTATGAGTGAGTGGTGTTTCCGGACGCACTTGCCCATTGAACAAGTACACGCACAAAAAAGAGTGAATGCATTCTAATGTAACTGTGATGCAAAGGCAGGACACAAAGGGGAACAGGAAGAAAAAACAACTATAATGAAACAAAAGAAGAGACAAAAAGTTATGCAAGTTAAGAAGGTATCTGCAAACACAAATCTAAAAACAGGGGAAATCCAGAATAATTAACCTGGACAAGAATTAAGCAACATGTTTCCGATAAACTTTTCAGTTTCTTTGAATTGTTGTGGAAACCAACAATGGCACGAGTTGAACCTGAGGTAATTTTTTTTAATTAAATGACACTGTGTTCGGCTCGTAGAATTCTTTTTATGGTGTAGGAACCAGATCTGCTTTGTCTCGTTCGTGGTTAGACCACACGAGTTGAATTTATTTTTCAAAATATGTTTGGAAGAGATAGCTCAATAAAGTTTTATTTATATTTTTTAATTTTGCACAAAACACGAAGGATATGATAACAGCACAGTATTCATAAAAAATAAAGTAATAGAATGTCAAAAATCGAGTTCAATCCATTCATTTGTATATTAGGCGCAAAAGGATCTAAGCAGTTTTATCCTGAAAAACATTCAATAAAAATACAGCTTTTATCAATTTATCCAAAGAAAAACCGATAAGTTGCTCTGCCTCGATAACAATTATAAGACGTCAACATCCTTACGTCGTGACTTCAACTGGAAACGCCGCACATCCTGTACCGACAATGGCGAGTCCATTAGGCTTCTGAAGAAACGTGAATACTTTATATAAACACACTCATGGGCTGAGGGGTTGACGAGACACTGGTAAAACTAATGAGGAGGAAACAAAGAAGGTTAAATGTTCTGGTATTCATAATTAATTTCATAATTAATTTAAAATAAGTGTGTTTTCATATTGGAGGCTGTGGTTTGTATCACTCTTGAATTATACCATCACATCTTACAATTTTTTTTGTTCCTATTTTATTATTTTTTGACATTTTAATCTGTGTGCTAGGCTAAATAACAGAAACACAATTATCAGTGATCTGTTTTAGCATCACCTGAACAGTCATGTGGATGTATTCAGGAATGGTAAAACTCTCTGTGCGTCTGTAGCCGTGCAGCATAGTTGCTAGGCAACACATAAGGAGCGAGCGACTAGTGAGGGGTGAGCTTTGGTCAGCGCGCTAATATTCAGCAGCTCATACAGATAAGTGCCTGATTTGCTCGTCTTTGTCACATTCAGTCTGTTGACAGCTCATGAGTCTGATCAACAAACTTTAATTTGTAGCTCGTTTGAAGAATGATGTCTGAGATTCAAAGTGAATAATGACCGCAACGGGACTTTAATGTAAGAATCAGTCAGCACATTGTTCCAAGTCACAGAACATCATCCATCCATCGTATTTGCTTTTAGTCACGGCCCATTTTATTCACTCTACACCATTTATTTTAATCATGGACTATATAAATATGAACAATGTGTCCTCACTTCCTTGCTTTGGCCAAACTGGCGCTTATTGTCTTGGGGATACGGGCGGCGGCAACCTGCAAGTTTGAAGCCAGAATCTGAGCGGTACAGTTCCACACTTTCTCCAGACTCACTCGCGTTTTTGTTTAATTGGTATTGCACTCTGCTCTACCTCCACCAGTTACAAGGAAACGATGGAGTGTACTTATTTTTTGTTTCTCTGACGGATCCACAGGACTGTTTTATGGAGATGTTAGCATGACACCTGGTAGTCGCCATTATGTCGCATCGTGTCCCTATAGCCAAAAAATTAGCACTTGAACCTGCATCTACATTACATTAACGACCTAAAACTGTACGTGTAACATGTAATATGAAAACTAATAAAACATAATATTTGTTTTTAATCTTTTGCTAAAAGTCTTAAAAACAAATTTTAGTTGATTTACATAAAATATGACCAGCAAATAGATTATCAAGAATTTCTTCCATAGTGAGTCAGTCCAGACTAAAGGACATTAAACTGATGTAATGAGTGATTCTCATAAACATAAACACACAGTCAACATGAAAAAAACAAGGTGAAAAAAGGAAAATTAAAAGTAGCAATTAAAAGAGCAGCTCTCCAGGTGAATTAAGTTGAACTGTTCCAGAGTTTGGCTGCTGCAGCTGAGAAAGAACGATCTCTCCTGAGCTTCGGCCTTGTTCTTGGGACAACCAGAAGACAGTGGTCTGCATAAAAACATGGATGACCCTTTCAAATTCTTAAATCTCAAAGACATAAAAGACTTTGGATGAAAGGCTCAGCCCGGACAAAAAGTAAAAAAAATGGATGGCCTCAAATTTCTTGAATTTCAATAAAAGTAAAGCTGAGGCTTGGATGTTTGGACCTAGCGGCACCTGTGAGCCTCCTCAATTCAATTCAATTCAGTTTAGGTATGAGACCTCCAGAGTGAGCCTGAATGCGGCTGTGGCGAGGAAAAACAGGAAGAATCCTTGAACAGAACCCAGTGAGAATTGAATTGAATTGAACCGAATAACAGAAACACAATATCCTGAATTGTCCTGAATTGATCTGTTCCTCCAACTTGAAATCATGGACTAAACTACTGGATTGTTTCCTCTGTGAGTCACCAGTAGCCGCTAATGAAACTTACTCACAGCTGAACATCTGTTCTCCAGGTACTCCCACCCACGAGAGCCCACCTACTGGAGCCGGCAGTCTCTGAGCAGCCCGAGCCCGGTGGAGACGGAGATGGACCTGCTGGTGCTCAGGGAGAGATCCAGGAGGGGCATCCGCAATAACGGCTATGATGTAAGTACCTGAGCACCTGATTTCATAGGAGAGGTTTTGAAAAAACAGAAGAAAGGTGGTTTGATTGTTTTGGACCAATAAGGATGCAACACATCGAGGAAAGGTCGACTGAGGAGGTTCAGAGAGAGTAACATTTGATTGACTCGTCTTTGGAGAAATGTTGGCGAAAGTTTCAGTCGCCGTTGTTGGAAATGAAGCAGGAAGTAGGAACAAAAAATAACCTGACTGGCAAAGAAGACAGTTTTAAAGTGTTTTTATAGAGGATATAGAGGGTATGCATTGACGTCACAGTGAAATGTATAGAAAAGTAGATTAGACTCAGTTTCAGTTATGACAAATGTAGCTAAATAAAAGATGCTAACGCTAAGAGCTTTACTGAGAAGAAACAATACCATAGTGTCCGACTGTCGTTAAAAGGATGACGAGGAGTGATCGCAAATACTCAATTTATTGTTTTATTGTTATTTATTGTTGGAACTGAAATAGCTACTGTCGGCCGTAACTGCGCCAAAACAACAACATCGACAAATTTATCTGACAGCCCTCCAGAACGTAACTTCAGAAGTAACTTAAAGTATCACTTCATCAAAGAATACAGCATAAATTAATATCACCTGACACTAAATGTGACCCACAACACCAGGTTTCTGTGTCTGGATTCCTGTTGTTTCTTCGTAAGACAGCGATCCATTTACTTCTCTTTTCTTTACGAGCATGAGACACTTCTAAAAAAAAATATCTCTGACTGTTTTTCAAATCTGGTGATTCAGTCAATCTCACAACAGCTCTTCACGATTTTTTAAAATTACCTAATGCAAAAAATCTCCATGTTCAACTGTCACTTTTTGCCGCTCAGTGGCCATAACCATGGAGACTTGGTTTGCGTCACAAATGGATCTCACTGGAGTAGACTACATACGTACGTACGTTACGGTGTTCAGTCCCACAAGTACCTTAAATGAGCCTTTAGGCACAACATGCCAGACGTAGAAATAAAAATCGGCTTTTACAAAAAGTTTTAATAACCTCCATCACCTTCACATTTTAACCAAGATCTCAGATTCACCAAAGGTCTGTGAAGGATTGACTTTAGCAGCTACTTCATGAAACGCCCAGCACGAAGCTTTGAAGTCGAGCCCTAATACAGCAGCTCTGGTTCCACCTCTGACCAGGTGAGTCATAACCAGAGTGACGACGACAGTCGCGGCGAAGCGACGCGCTGCCACTTTGTCAAACTAATAAAATAATCTTCAGAGAGCGTTTCTAGCTTTAATCACCCCTTCGCCCCCACGCCAGTGCTTTTTAGCTCCAACCCGGGGGGGGGGGGGATTAACAAAATAACCTCCAGACGAACTTTATAAACCTGCACCAAACAGAAGACGAAGGCAGAGATATTAAGATGGAGAGGAAGGAAACGACGGGAAGATTAAAGAAAGAGCGATTGCTTCGTTTTAACAGCAGAAAGACGGAGATGAAAATGGGGATGGATAGATGGAGTGCGAGTGAAATCCCTCTGTGCCGCTCCTCTGATGCTCCATAGTAACAGCAGCGACCGTGCTACCTAGCTGAATGTCAATGACTCTGAATATGATTACAGCCTATTCACGGATTCAGATGGGGGACTCGATAGCGGTTAATAGCCTCGGATGCACCGAAGGGGTTTAAAACGGCATGAGGAGCCGCACAGAGCCGTCATCCATGCATCTTATCACCTTTGTTTTCACGCTTTCTATCTGCAGCCATAAGCATCTTATTACATTACACCCTGTATTTATGAGGTATGGAGCTTGAAGTGTTATTTTTTTTATTTTTTTTTTACTGCTTCAGGTGTCTGCTGTCGGGTCGGGTGTGTGTTTTTATTTAAAAACAACGTCTGCTTACCGATTTTTTTGGCTTATCAACTTTTAATGGAATCTTAATAAGATCTTATTTTGTTATCTTGTTATAGTTCTGTAGAACAAATTAATTAAAATTTTAATTAAAAAAAACTGACTCAGTGGAGGTTTTGTTTCAGGAATCTATCAGATGTTAATCGGATACATTTGCACGAATGATGCATATTATGCTGCAGTTGTTATTTATATACACCGATCCGCCATAACATTATGACCACCGACAGGATTGAGTAAATAACATTAAAACCATGTTGTGACAATTCAACGTTCTGCTGGGAAAACGTTTGCACCTGGCTTTTGTGTGGATGTTGGAGGGGCTGAATTGTTTGACAAGTCAATTAAAAACAGCTTCAGCTTTTACAGTTTTGAGAAGAGTGACTAAAAATACCTTCTATTTTAATTTTTGTGCGACAACTACTCACTCACAGACACATGGATGCTACGCAGTTATTAGCCTCTTCATATTTTTTTTCTGTGCTACTTCACATGTGTCATTACCCCGACTGACTCCATGTCTGTCTAACTGCATGCAGAGGCCTAACACTCCTTTACAATGAATAAATGAGCTGCCAGTTCGTGCCTCTGCATCAGATCTGCGTCCTACGTCCTCAGCCTTACATGCACCTACCCAGAAATGTAACTATAGGCTTCAGCGATCCGGACCACAATAGCTGTGATTGGTCCTGAAATACATTTTCTCGTTCACGTCTCTCAGGGACCAGACGAGCTCAGAAACTTCTCCCTCCTTCTGCCTCCCACGCACCATCTACTCAGACGTCTCTTCAGGAAAAGTAAAAGTTGTTCAACATTTATTAGCTCCAGTTCCAACATTAGACTTTGTTTGAAATACTCAGCTGGGGTGACTAGCTGTCGATGAGCGCTTTAGCAGCATAACATTATTAATACTGCACAGTTCTCCTTTGTGCCTCCAAAACAGTTGTGACTCATCAGAGATTAGACATGGACCTTCTGAGGGGCTCCTGTGGTGTCTGGCAACACAATGTTGTTAGTTAGTTAGGTCCTGTGGGGTGAGGGGAGTGTCCTCTGTGGATCATCCCACAGATACTTGATCAGTTTGGGATCTAGTGAATTTGGATTCCAGGTCAACACCTTGTGTTATTCTTCATGTTTTTTGAGTTGTTCCTAAAACATTTTTTTGTGTCTGTCTTCGCCTTATTTACTTTTCCTGTCAGTGGTCATAATGTTGTGGCTGACTGTTGTATATACTCTAGTTACATGAATAATCATGGTACATGGAAACGACACTCGGTTGGTTGGTAATTCATAATTTATTGTGTGACTTTGTTGAAGTGATATTTCCACTCCTCAAATATGCATTAGCGCCTCCTCTCCGTCTGGGTTATGTAAAGGGTCGGCTCAGGTAATTACTAAAACTGACTTATTTTCTCAACAACCTCTTTCGCTCCATCCAACTACTCAAACTCTGGCAGGAAACGGAGTCCAGCGTGTTCCACTGATTGTTGTGAAATTGCTGTTTTAGAGCTTTTTTTTTCTGCCTTCTGGGCTGTGGCACTCGACTAAAAACAGATGCACAGCACCAGAGCCTTGGCACCGTTTGAATGCACATTAGCATCAGTCGAGCATTCTGAGAAATGCCTTTGATGCGCTTCAGCGTCCCCGATGCTCCAGGTATCACATCCATGTTCCAAATCAACTGAAAGAGAGAGATGTTTACATGTGCAACGCTTGCCAGGGTGCTCCAAAAATCAATCCTGTAGACAGACTTTGATATGATGGATTAGACCTGTGTTTTCCTCGCCTCTACAAGTCCAACTTTCTGCAGTGAGGAACATGCACTGACTTTACTTGACGCATGAGAACAGGGGATATATAGATGATGGATAATATGCTTAATTTATTTAGCAGTGTGTTATTTTATGGTAGTACTGGAGAGAGGCCTGATAAGGAGAAAAAAATAAGAATATATCTTGGCTAATGTAACTGATGCTTTTTGAAAAAGACTTGTGAATGGTGTAGTTATGTGAGAGGAGAACATATGGCAGCTCCATAGAGCTCAAAGAACAGATCGTTCTACTTGGTAAAAAACACAGAGCGAATGATGGTTGTTTGGTTCAGATCCCCAACTCCTAAGTACATCAACACCTGAATCTGCTGTTGCCTGTATACTTTTATACGTCAGGTATCATATCAGTGTCGCAAAACAAGAAAGACAAAGATGTTTACACGTACACCCGTCTTAGATATTACAGCTTCCGCTCTCGATTTGTGAAAAATATGCACTGGCTTCACTGGATGCATGAAAACTATTTAAGGCTTTCATGAAATATCTAGTGTATTTGGTGGATTATTATAACCTGCCTGATGGAAACCTTGGAGAAAATTGTGAAAAGGAGACAAAAAAAAAAAAGAAAAGTTGGTCGGAAAATATCAATATCTTGGTACTGTTGGAAAAAAACTTAGTTTTCTTGTGAATGATGTAGTTATGAATCCATTCTTTTTGATAAATCCAATTGGTGTGTCATCACTGTTGTCTGATTGTGTTGCTCTCCCTACCTCCATCCCTCCCCAGGGTGAACCAGAACCGTTTGAGGAGACCAACGTGGACCGTCTGATGAGCTCTCTGGGCTACGGAGGTGGATCTAAAGGAATCGGGAACGGCAGCCTGGGGGTGAAAGCTCACCGCGGCTCCGACTCCTCCACACTCAGCTCCCAGCCTTCCATTGACGAGGTCCGCACGCAGATGCACATGTTGCTTGGCAACGCCTTCAGCCTGGCGCCTCCGGACCATGACCCCCCTTCGCCTCCAACCAAGTAAATTTCTATTTTTCACGGAATAATTTATTTCTCTGAACATCTGCATAATTTACTGTTATTGTGTAAGAAGGGAAAAGCAGGGAGGTCATCTGAACTCTGCTCGCATCCCACTGCCAAGCTGTTTCTCGAAAAAAGCAAAAAAAAAAAAAAAAAAAGTAGATTTTATCTGACTGCACAATTATACACAGTGCTCTGGAGGAGGAATGGGGAAAGAGAGAGTTGGTGCGAGGCTGTCGACTGAACTTTTCTTCTCTCGCTAACAGCCGCCACCATCACCACCACCACCCTCACAGCGCCTACAACCCGTCCCACACCAGCCACTACAGCGACGGGGTGACCAGCGCCCCGGGGACCATGAACCACCCCTGTGGAGGCCGACAGAGGAGCGCAGGCTATGAGGACATGCACCAGTGTAGCCTGCCCAAACCGGTAAGAAAAGAACCACATTAAGCAGTTTTGATTTGATTTGACATTTCATTTATGTTGCTTCAATTACAATACAAATTATCTCAAAACACTTAACGAAACTCAGTCTGGGAGGAGGTGGGAAAGGGAGATAATAACATGCTAAACAGTAGTAGCACACAATCCATGAGTACGGTAAATTAGATAAGAGGATTGGTGCTCTGTGCTAGAGATCAACTGATGATATTTGTGTGTTTTTTGTTACTGGTATCAGTATCGGCTAATACGCGTGTGCATTCGCCGATACATATATATATTTTTTCCCCTGGCAACATTTTCAGACAGGCGCATCCACAGGCAGCCCTGTTCTTCTCTGCGCACTGTGCAGCCCATACATTGCCCCTCCCCCACTAACAGAGTGCGTGCAGCTGGAATACTAATACTTGTAAAGCACCCCTAAAAATAAGAGTTGAAAAAACAAAACAAACAAATATCTATTTGCTTTATCACTCAGCTGCAGTACCTTACAGTCATTAGCGACAGCCCTGATTTTTACTGTTGTTGCTCAGTAGGAGTTTGCCAGTGTTTTTGGCATATTGTGTACGTTGTCAATCAACCACTGTCCACAGTTTAGATTGGAGTTGTGCTGTTGTTAAGCTTTTGGTAGGAATATGTGTTGATGTTAAAGCAAAGGTGTAAGACTAATACTGCCTGTAAGTTAAACATACTTGGCTGAGAAGGACCATGGGACCCTGTTTGTGCTGCTCTCTACCTCTTTTTACCTGTTTATTGTCCATGCACAAGAGTCTTAAGTCTTCTTTGAGTTCAATAAACGTTAATGTTTTTGGTTAGATTGAGACTTGTAACATTTGTTATCATTGTGTCACTTTTACCATGTAAATGGAGGGAGAAAAAGCAGTATCGGCTCCAAATATCAGCACATATCATGCTGATGAAAAGGCAAAAAAAAAAGTAGGGCCCTAACAATCCATAAAAACCCATCGAACACATAACTAAGAGATGGTCCAGTCCAGCTCTAACTATAAATCAGAAATGTTATGGCTATATATAAATGTATTATATGAGTATATGTATGAAACTGTACAAGATGAAAGTCTAATATCAGAGATATATGAGATATGTAGATACTGTATCTAAGTTTAAAATCGAAGGCTAAGATTCCAGCTGCATGTACGAGTCTCTCCTCTGAGTTTATTAAATACCTGCACGGTCTGGATCCTTACAAGGGCCTCTCTGTACGCAGGTGCAACAAACTGCAGCACCTCTGTTAATTATTGATGCTGTTGACATGGAGACGGGATCGGTCAGGATCCAACGGCAAATCACAATCTTTTTACCAGCTCAGACGGCCCAGCTGTCACACGCGCTGTCACAGTTTATCGGTCCCTCAGGTCGAGTCCTGAGCTCCATCACAGCTGTCAGGACAAATTGATGTTACTGTTGGAATGAGTTCTGATCTGTTTACTCTGGAAAGTCTGAAGCGTTATTCTTTTATGTCAAGTTTAATGTCTGCTTGAATTCAAACTCATACTATTTACAGTAATCATGTTTTATTTTGACTGTGCTCATGGACGTTTCCCAGCGCTATAGATATATATATATATATATATATAAAACACAACCTCTGTAATTAGTTGAGTAACATCCGTTGTCTTGCAACAGACAGATGTTATTGTGGTTTTGTGGTGTTAGATGATTTAACATTATAGAGAAGAACAGACATTTATATGGTTATAATTAATGAAGTATTTTGTGTTTGTGGGAGATGAAATTTCCTCCTCCATCTCGGTTATTTAAAGGGTCAGCTCACGTAATTACTAAAAGTGTCTGTTTTCTCTGCAGCTTCTGGTATTAGGCCTTTTCATTTTGACAGCTATTTTTGCTTTAGACCGACGTTATTAGTCATTTTTATTTTTGTAGTATTAGTCAACGAAATGACAGAAAGGCTTTTTTATCAACTTGTAATTATCAGATTTAGTCAAACTGTAGCTAACAACATTAATGTCGGCAGCTGGAGGTGATTTGTCAGCTAGTACATAATAGATGACAGCTCTACTGACTATTTTTTAAGGTAATTCAAGTTCAAACATAATGAGATCAAACTATAGACTGTGTATAAATATGGACAATGTGTTCCCACTTTCTTTCATTGGCCAAACTGCCACTATTTTCCTGGGGCTCTTGTGAGTTTGGAGCCAGAGTCTGAACTTCGCCGTTATGTCACATCCTGTTTCTATAGCGTCAAATAGCTAAAACGAAACTTATCCAAAAAAATTACACTTCCATCAACTTTGTATCAGCCACTTAAAATGACAGAAACCGACATTGAAAAAACAATATTTAACATGTATTTTAGTGTTTCAGTGTGACCCAAGTTCTATCCACTAAGATGGAGGGGGTGGAGCTTATGACCTATACTGCAGCCAGTCACCAGGGGGAGCTCTACTTGCTCCGGCTTCACTTAAGAGCAGCGGTTCCGCCATACATCCTTAAACTGTTTATGGGTAAAACCAATAAGGGTGAACACATTTTGAGACAAAAATAACATTTGAAATCTTAAAAAACACTTTGCAGGCTTGCAACTTGAGTGGTTTACCTTGTATTAGGACGTAGGCACAAGAAGGACTCATTGCAGGGACGGCATTTATGAACGATGCACTGATTAAATATGTGTCAGTAAAAAGTCAGAAGGAAATAACTTCATGTAGTGCCAAAAAAAAAAAAAAGGCAACTTGTAAGGTACTTAGATGAGACTCATTTAACTTCATAGCTGGCTTGCTGACTGTGATGGAGGCTGCATAAATATGAGAGTGACGCTCCTTCAAATGCCGTATTCATCCACCAAGTGTGTAGCCGCAGGGCTTGAAGCAGCCTTAAGCAAATGGCCCTTATCTAATCCAATTTCGGGGACGCACATTTTGAAAGAAGAGATCATGTAGTTTGAACGTCCGATATTCAGATTACGTCTCATCACATCACATCAAATCAAATAACATTCTAGTCCCGTCTTGTTTCAAGGCAAAATAACAGTTTTTATCATCAGATATTAGTTTTAGCTCATCAGTGTTTTGGGAAAAATTAAAAAATGGCCGTTGATGAATACTTTAGAGCTTTTTTTTTTGGTGGAAAGACCTGTCTGCTGAGCTGTGACACTCAACCGAAATGTTAAAGTTACAGACGGGAAAACCAAAATGATAATTAAGTCTGCACATCGGCACAGAAAATAACATAAAACACATCATTCAGCGAATTACGGGTTTAAGTAACGATCGAATGTGCCGTGAATTACACATAGCATTTTTCTTTTCTTCAATTTAAAAGGGATTTAAAAGGGAAAGTTTGCTGTAAAAACTCTTGAAGTATATGTCTGTAAATATATCTAATTAAAAAGACTACACACCAAAAGTTGCTTAACTCAGAAAAAGCAACTTGAAGTTATGTTTAAAAAAAAAACTATTAATCAAAAGTACTGAGATCAAAATGTTCAATTATTAATCGTCTAACGCAGACTTATCTTAAAGTTCACTCATGAATAAATGAAGCCTCGGGAGCCTGTTGCGTGTGGTTGTGTGTGGTTTTCGTGTTAGTATCAGCTCTGCAGTCGCTCTGCAGGGACGGTTGTGTAAGTTGCATTCGTTGCAAGTTCAGAATACGACTAAACTGTGCGTCGAATGTTTACACTCAGAGACAGAGAGGGAGAGATGGTGTATGGACACTGTGCAAAGCTGCTGTTACTGCCAACAGCTCATCAGCAAGGGAGAAACTTTGGCTTTAAGAGACCGAGTTTCCTGGAGTTTTCTTCTCGTTGAACCTCCTTTGTCTTGTCTGGATCTGAATTTTGTCTCCTTGTGTTTTATAATCTGTGTTCAAACTGAGACCAGATGCTCCGGAGACTGATTCTTAAAATATTTCTCATGGTCTTCTGCAGGGTTTCCGGTTCACCCAGCTTCCTGACATGGGCATCGGATCTCCCCCTCCGCTGATCCCCTCCAGACCAGGACCACCTCCCGGGACCTCACTACGACGGTACCACACACACAGATATATATATACATATATATAACAAAACAGAAAAAAGCATCAATGAGGACAAACAAAACAAGCAACACAGTTATTTTCAGATAAATGATGCACACGTAACATAAATATATTCAGAGATCGATCTTGAAAGAAATCTTCGCGCACTGTTTGACCTTTAATGCTTCATGATGCTGTAGCCAACCAATACGCACCTCTGTGGCTCATCTCTGAATCAGACAGTAGAATACAGAAAGAAAACAGCAGCAGGATTAATGTAAACCATTTGAAGTGACTCCTGAGACGCTCACGTCTCTCTCGGTCTCTCGGGCCCGTGTGTGGTAGCCTACATCGTTTGAAGCGAGCCTCCTCTTCATTTGAATGCCGCTGCTGTGCGCACGGTGTTGTTGCTGGGCACTTTAGCACTGCAGAGAGACAGAGACAAGAGACCGACTGTTGAGCCGTTTGCGTGGAGGGACGTGTTTGCCATCTAGTGGACAAGCACGAGAACTAACGCTGCTTCCAGCTGTGAGCTGCTGCAGGAAAAGAACAAAGAACATGTGATTTATTTAGAAATATTTGATATTCTGAGTTTCTTTTAGATATAATTTAAGATTTTCAGTGTTTGATTGCAGCAGCTTTGTTAAGTATGATTCTCTAATTGCTGCTAATTTAATTCAGACCCGATGCCATATGTTACGTGGCCGGTATTGCTGCTTATTTTAACCGTAAACCGTGATGTTTTAATAGTTATAATCAGTCAGCTTTGTCACACGTCAGCTCCTCCGTGGCCTCAGAAAGGAAGAGTGCGGCATGGTGGTTCCTCTTTAATATGCGCCGCGAGGCTTTAGCGTGCACACTGCATTATGGTCCTGAGATGTGGCAGTGACTCCGTCTCTGCTTCGGCCCATTGCTGCAGCGTAACCTGTCGCACAGATCGAAACACAGCAACTCTCATGCACGCACAAAAAAGAGGAGGTCAGGACTGTACAGGATATTTCTTAATCTTGATTTCCCATTCCCCTGAAATAAAAAAAAACTCACACACCCAGAGCTTTAGTTTCGTGCACAATATTTATACATTATCATCACATATGTCTATATACAATAATATAGTACATTGTGTATTTTATATACGCTTTTGTGATTAATTGTTAATTAAACATACTGTATATATATTGTTATATGTTTATATACTGTTTGCATATTTTCTATACACATTTTTGAAAATCCTGATATATACTTTGTGTATTTATATAAAAAAATAAACTAATACATCTATCCATCTAGCTTCTATACACAGGTTCATTATAGGTACAGTTTTTTGCAGCACATTATTTTACCCAGCGTCCTTCCCCTGATTCAGTTCCACCCCTGATGTTAGCCTGAAGCCTCGCGTGTCCGACGCCTCAGACCTGCAGGCCCAGCAGCACAACGGCGCCCCCTACCTGCCGCTCTCCAGGACCCCCTTCCCTGCCGTCACCGTGGACCAGTCCATCACCACCTACTCAGGTAAAAATGTCGCGCTGGGACGCCGGAGCGAGGACACAATCGTGCTCTTTGGGTTTAATAATCAAATCCTCACCCCTCGGCAGGAAACCCAATAACAGCGGTCTACGCCATATCGGCCAACCGCCCGGGCTACTCGGACTACTTCGTCATGTCACCGCCGTCCTCCTACCGGAGCCCGTCCTGGATGTCCTACCCACCTGAGCCAGAGGACCTGCCCCGGCAATGGAACGACACTCCTGTGAGAAACACACACACACGTGTCCTCTGTGATGTAGTTAAACACACGATGAGCAACGTCCATAAGAGAACGTGAGTCAGTTCTTCTGCTTCTCTCTGCAGAACTCACGCCACCTTGAGACCATCTGCTGAAGTCGCCCGTCGGTGACACTGAGAGGAAACACTCAGTATCTTGGTGGGTCACATTATTTCAGCTCCGCTACATAAACATGTGTTTGTTCAAAGAATGCAGTTTTTTGTAAGGCTGGCTACTTATAGTAAAATCATCTTTATTATTTGGCTGATATTCAGAGAAGGCAACTGACTGAACGGTATTGGACTTAATTAGTGTTTTCTGAACTCCTCCTCTGGATTCAGTCCACAGGTTGTTTCCAAAACAGATTTCAAACTAACCGGCTTTGCAGAAAATATAAATGTACATGTATATACATATAATATACACATTTGACCAGTCCAAAGATATGTGTCATGGTGTTTCCTGTTCTGTTTTGAAAGTAAAACTTATTTTGTCTCGCTACATCTACCATACGATAAAGTCCCATTCTGTTCTTAGGAGGAGGCAGGAGGAGGCCGAATGATGAGCCTTCATTAGTTTCACCTGTGTCTTGTCACCTAATTTTACCACAATCTTTTACTTGAAAAACTTGATCTACTCTGGAGCTGAGACAACAGCGCAGCCTGCAGGCGAAAGGCTCTCAGGATCTAACGTCTGCAGCCGAGCTCATGATTAGAAGCCAACGCTGCTCCTGTTGTCTCAGTCTCAGTCCCTTAGAAGTAGTCAGGGTGTAAAAGTATTGGTAAATAGGTGCAAAGTAGACAATTTAAAGGTGATTTGACAGTAACTGGGCTGATTTTATAAACTGAAGCACCAATTAAATAGGATTAAAAAGCGCTTCTTTTGAGGAAGAAACTAAAAAGCCTGTAGAGATAATTCTGCTTCTTTATGTGCTGTTGTGACTCAGGACTAAACAGTTTGAACGTCCTCTGTGCACCTGCAGGGGTTTCCTCCTGTTGCAGCTCAGAATTAGGTGTAAATGTGAAAGTGGATGTCTGAATGTGTCACACTGACACACACTGAGCTAAAAACATTTCTGCTGGTCAGTTATTAGTAATGGAAAAATAAGTTGCAAGTGTATAATGAGTCATTATTCTTCTGTGGGACATTATGTTTCTCTATGGGACAAGAGAAACACTGGACTCGTAGAGTTTCTTAAAGACATTTCATCCAAGTGTCTTCTTAAGTTGTGAATGACAGATGGAGAGTTGAGGTTTAAATAGGAACAATCTGTGAGTGTCACCCATAAGAACCTTGCACGACTGGGGTCTGTACCTGTAATGTTAGAAATGGTTTTGATCTTCTGTTTCGCCTCCGTTCACACCTTGAGACTGAGATCTGAGGTCAGTAATCGGTCGAGAAGCATTAACTGTGGAAGGAAATCAGGATCAAAACACTTTCCTCCAACCGTGTTCCTGTTTAAACCCAGACTCCACACATGAGTCTCTTTGAACTGGAGAAGGTACTTGGATGAAATGTCTTCAAAAAAGTCCAGTTGCCTTTGCTTCAGCTGGACTTTTGGATTCACCATGATCTGGACACTCCAACAGAACCAGTTAAATACTTTGAAAGAGCAACATTATATCTATTTTGGACTTTCAGGATCTCTTTCTCTTCAGAGTTCAACACTGACGATTGGTTTATCAATGTCACATGTCCTGTGCGTCCAAGCGTTTATACTGAACAAATGACACGAGACATTACTGACATTGTGAACATTTACCAATCACAATATTAGGAAGGTGGTCATAATGTTATACCTGATCGGTGTATGCGTATTGGAAGCAGGTTTTTCACGTGTGGCTACTGTTTTTTTTTTCTGCAGGTGTATTATTGGATGAGCAGAAGATTTTGCTCTCCCTGAACCCCCCCCTCCCCACCCATTCCTCACCTCCAGCCCGACCTTCCTCATGTACGATTCTTTCATCAGCGGCGGTCCTCCTCTGCGTCTCCTCTCTCCGCCGCCCCGTCGCCGTCCTTCCCTGTATACTCTCAAAGTGTTTCAAAGCGGCTCCTCGGAGCTGCTCCTCAAATCTTCCTTACCAACACAACACGCCCCGCCATGATTCTCTCTCTCCGTCTGTATTCTGAGCCCCGGGCCTCGGAGGCCCCACGCCGGTGGTCACCGCCTCCATGTAGACTGCCTCTCTGCCGCTGTACAGCCAGACACTGCGGGACTGAACTGAGCTGCGTGAAGCTGCGCTGGGCTTCAACTACAGTGCAGCGTGACTCTGCCCCCCCCCCCCCACCCAGCAACCATCGTACAGTAACTGCCATCTGTTCAGCACAACGATGGCTCGCAGCGCTGCGTTCCCGGTACAGCAGTGCCCCCGCCGTGGCCAGTCAGTCGTCTACTCCTCCTCTGAACTGGTCTGGTCTGGACTGGACCATCCTGGACTAAGGGTCCACCACCACGAAGCCAGGAAAGCTGGACTGACTTAAAACTGTGCTTTTCTTTCTTTCTTTCTTTTTCTTTTTCTTTTTTTTTTTTTGATGAATCCAAATTCCTATGTAAACCTTCTACAGCCGGTTAATATGTGTATTTTAAACTTAAGTAAAGAAAAAAAAATGTAAGGGAAACAAAAAAACAAACAAACAAACAAAAAAAAACTCGTCTTGAGCTGTCTCAATTTTAGTTTTTGGATATTTGTGTGCTTTTGTCTTTTACTTTTGTGCATTGATTATTATCAATGGATTGTTGTACAATACAAAAAAAAAGAGAAGAAGAAGATGTAGTGAGTGCTCCTCTTTCACTCACCTTATTTCAAGGCAAAAAATATATCTGGCATCCTTCGATGCCGGGAAGTCAGCGGCTTAGTTGTCTGTGGCTATGACGGCATTTCTGTACCTTTTTAAAAAGAGAAAAATAAGAAATACTTAGTTTTACCTTTTTCCTTCATCAGCAACGAAAACAAGAAGTAGTCACTCTGTTCTGTCGATCATCTGATTATGAAGTTATTTGTCTGCTAATCATTAGGAGGACCTGAATCAAACCTGGAATCTGGAATCCTGCTCACATGCGGCGCTTTGTGGATGTTAACGAACACGACGAGCTGCTGCAATCGCCAGTGATTTCCACTCGGGTTTGACTCTGGTCTCTTAACAATTATGTGAACACACCAGTATTCTTAGAAGATGAAAAAAAAAGAAAAACGTTCTTTTACTTGAAAAGTGTCTACTGTATTCTACTGTATAAGGAAATTTTGACTTTTGGTTACTTAGTTCTCGATGACGAGGGGTTAATATTTGGTCACCGGACTATGGTGAAGTACTGTTCAAGAGACTCGCCAGGCTCAGACGAGCCGCATATGTAACGATTAAATGTATTACTGTATATAGCAGATGATTTAATGAAGAGATTTATGCAAGTAGTAGCGGGAGGGAAACTTTGCTCGACATTATTCTGACGCCATTTTCCTCCTTCTTTTTTTTTTATTTTTTATTATCCCCCCCTCCCCGTAAGGATGCACACATTCCATCACCTCGTCTCGTAAACGCATAAATCATTTCATGACAAAAGAAGCAGAGAGAGAGAGGGAGGGATTTCGATTTGACTTGAGGCAAGTAGGTGCAACGCTGCATTTACGCTATTCTTTATGTTTGAACAAATCTAACAGCCATAACAGGAGATAATGCAATCTTTGAGTGCGGGGGGAAATGTCGCGGCCTATAAATATATTCGCCCTCATTTTTACTGAGGAGAATTGTGGAGAATTGTGTGAGCACACTGTATGTAAGGCTCCTCATCATTTAGATGGTACTAAAGGAGATTATAGCCATATATTAACTTCACCAAGTGGACGTAAAACAGCTACGATACATATATATACAGTGTCAAATGAAACCAAATGAGAGTATATATTGGAGAGGCTAAGAATGGAGAGAGCTAGTAGAGATGTAAAATGTAAAGATAGGATTGTAAAATGAGCACTTTTGTATAAAAAAAAAAAAATGCAGTATTTTGGGAAAGTGTTAAGCCAGAAAGTGTAAATGCAATTGGAGATTGGAAAAAAAAAAAAAAAAAAAAAAAGAGGCTATTAAGTAGTTTAAGGTGACGTTTTTTTACTCGTAGACAGAACCGTAACTAGAAACCACTCTGTATTTTACAGCAAAACACAAAGGAAGTGTTTACATGGACGTGGAAGGTTTTCGGAGTGTCTGGTTTATATATCGTGTCTGGATTTCAGAAACCAGGACATGCCCTTATCCATGTTTTGAGAAGTCTAATAATGCCAGCTGGAGGAGTCTGGAAGAAACTGGATGTTTGTACTCATCTTATCTCGGTTTCTGCTGCGTTTCAGCCTGTGTAAACGTGTCTTCAGCAATATGTTAATAAAATAAGACCTGATACTTGGGGCTCTAAGCAGGGCAGGGGTTGACATCGGCTTGTTCGAAGGATGCTGAGCAGTCATTAACACGTGCACCAATCACCAGTCTTTTTGGATCTGGCATTCATGTGGATGGTACTCAGACATGTACCACCCACCTAGACCAGACCAGGCACCCCCACCCCAAAGCAATGACACCATCCCCAGCAGCCTGACACAGACATGCACACAAAAACGGCTTAGGACCAGCTCAAGTATCTTCAGTTTCTTCAGTATTTTTCCATGCATTAACTGCAGTTTTGTGCTGTAAACATCACCTGCACAAAATAAACAGATTTCACTTCCGAGCAAATGTCCCGAATCTGAACGGAAACGGTGAAATGAGTTTATCAGTGTGGATGTAAACACAATCACGGTGATGTCTTGCAGCTGCTTTGGAGGGCATTTCTTCTCCTGACCTCAGAACTTCTAGCTACTGCTCTGTCTCCACATTTACAGCTTAAAATGCAAATTCCTAAAACAAAAAGAAACATTTAATATTCACCGTCTGATAAACAAAGTCGGTGAGTGCAGGAAGTAGCAGAGAACGGTGCGTCTGTTTTCCAGTTCAGGCATTTATTTAAGATTCCTCCGAGTCCCCGAGGAGAGAATCTGGGCCTGTGCATGATAAGTATTAGAAGTTAATTAAAAGTGAATATTTAGGGAAGGTTTGAGACCTGGAACATTACGAGCACCCGCTCTCTGTTTCTGGTGCTTTAAATCCTCACCATCATTTCCATCTTCTTTCAATTCATCCTCACTGTACAGAACCCACGTGTGGTTGCTCATTCGCTCATCGTTTGTTTTGACTCCGCGTTAAAGGAGAGGGGCGGGTGGGTTTCGGTTTTTAAAGTGTGAAGAAGGGGACTAAACGCTATGCTATAAGTCGATGTGCAATGTTTGTGCTTTACACGGGTAGCGGCGAGATGCTTTTATTGACGACGGATTCCGGGAATCATTCTTTTCTGCCGTTTGAGCCACGCTGTGACGCTGTGACGTCACGGCGGCGCTGATGATGTCACGCTGTCGTCGCTGGGGTGTCGATTGACGTCGCGGTGACGACAACCTTGAATGCTGTTGGATGTAGTTATGCAGAAAACTTTTTGGTGAATTTAAACAATAAATACGGATTACAATTCTCGGCTCTGGTGTGGTGTTGTTTAATCCGGTGAAACTGCTGCACTTCACCAAGACCACGACCTAAAGTGAAGGAAAGAGGGTTATTGGTAGATGTGACGCGAGGAGAGTAGATGGAGGGATGAGGAAATGGATGAGAAGGGTCAGAAAGGGTGAATGAGAAGGATCAAAGGGGGTGGATGAGAAGTGTCAAAGGGGGTGGATGAGAAGAGTCAAAAGGATGGATGAGAAGAGTCAGAGGAGGTTGGATGAGAAGAGTCAAAAAGGATGGATGAGAAGAGTCAGAGGAGGGTGGATGAGAAGGGTGAAAGGGGGTGGATGAGCAGAGTCAAAAAGGATGGATGAGAAGAGTCAGAAAGGATGGATGAGCAGAGTCAGAGGAGGGTGGATGAGAAGGGTGAAAGGGGGTGGGTGAGAAGTGTCAAAAGGGTGGATGAGAAGAGTCCAAAAGGATGGATGAGAAGAGTCCAAAAGGATGGATGAGAAGAGTCAATGGGGGTGGATGAAAAGAGTCAAAAAGGATGGATGAGAAGAGTCAAAAAGGATGGATGAGAAGAGTCAAAAAGGATGGATGAGACAGGTCAAAAAGGATGGATGAGAAGAGTCAAAGGGGTCGATGAGAAGAGTCAAAAAGGATGGATAAGAAGAGTCAAAGGGGGTGGATGAGAAGAGTTAAAAGGATGGATGAGAAGGGTTGAGACTCGGTGTGGGGGCCTCAGGAACCCTCAGGAAGACAACTATAATAGTTGCAAGCTGCAATAACTTCATAATGGACATGATCCACTTTAGACCACTAGAGGGAGACAGACACACACTCTACCAGCCTGGTACACTGCTCTCCGCCTTCAGGAAACTCTGTCTTTATGTCCACTGCACTCATCTGATTATATTGTATATGTGTGTTGGACGGCATATTCAAAAGAAACTAAAGGAAAACACATTTGTCTTTAATGAATAAAATATGTGCAGAGAAGAATTTCTGACCCTGAGACGACTTGGAACTTTTAGTCAACACAACAAAAAGTCAGAAAGTGCAAAGGACAGAGGCTGGACTCCCAGACCAGACCACCTACTGCTGCTTTCTGTTCCTCTGGCTGGAGCTATTGATTATTTTTCTTAGAGAAGTTTACAGTAAAACTCTTCTGCCCTCCTCCTCCAGATTGTTCTCACTTGTTCCTGTTGCCTCCCTTGTGTATTTGTGCATTCAGTCCGAGTGTCAGTTTGTTTGTTTTGCATTCGTTCTGTCCCTGACGTCTTCATACCTTGACTTTCAGACAACCTTGTTTTTGTTTTTGTTTTTTGTTTTTTTTTGTCTGGACCCGTTTCATTCGCCTGAGCTTCATTGTTTCATCTCTGCTTGTGTCATGCATTTGAGTCGGCAAATAACAAACTAGGAGATAGTTTCCAGGAATCAGTTGCACCAGCTGTATTTTCATTTTGGAGAAAATCATTCCTGTTGTCTGAATACCCTTGAGAGAAAAAAGAGAAATCAGTCACTTGTCTATATGCATCACATTTAAAAAATTCATTGTGTCTAGTTTCTTGAAACTCTCTGACATTAGCAATAACACCAGCTTTGACATCTTTCTACGGCTTATGATATGTATTTCAAAATATTTTCAATCACTTGCACAACTCTGAACAATTGGCTCCAAATCAGATCTTTATCTTTTCCTTTTTGCTCCTACGTGCAGTCTTAAGTGGGCCTTTAAAAGCTCCTCTTAGAGGTTCGAGTTATTCCTTACTTTCAATAATAATATACTTTTGGTATTGTTGAGTTGAGCTGAAGGCCGCCCCCTCTCGCTGGGTGCAACAGGATCGGGTGTGTCTCCCAGCCAGGAGGCAGCTGATTAAGTGCACCAGGTGGAGACAATCTGGAAATCAGGATGGTTTGGAGGCGCTCACTCACAGGGCATTGATGAGCGAGGAGTGTGTGAAGGAACTGGTGCTTGGGAAAAGGAGATTGCAGGATTAAAACTCGCAAAGATAGAAGAAGGAGCTGGTGAGCTTTTGATTATTTTGCATCTTTGCAGCCTCGCCTTAGGGTTGAGTGGTGGAGAAATGACCAAATATAAGTCAAAATGTGGAGAATTATGTGTTTAAAATGCAAGATAAAATGGTATATATTTAATATGATGTGGATTTAAAAAGTATTCAAGCTAAAAGTAATTAGTAAATAAGATAAACATGATTTGTGTGTATTAACAAGAGTTAAAAGTTGCTAGGGTTTGTAAGGTTGAAATCATCATTAAATAGTGCTTTAAAATGTATTTAATTCATTTTTGGGTACTTTAAATATTAGTATTTTCTACTTATTATGGGGTTAAATTTCAGTAGATTAGAGGTTAAGTATTTGATTTTTTTTTTTTTTTTTGATCTACTTTAATCTTTATCTTGATGTTGATTGATTATGGTTTCTTGGGTACATTTTTGATCATTTATTTGTTTGCATTTTAAGGTTTTTCACCTGAATTTGCTTTGGACAATTTTCAAAAATGAAAGGAAGAAAAGAAAGAAGTCTGAATCTTGGTCATTGAGTGAATTCCAGTCTAATCTTCTGAGCAAGTTGCCTTTTCAAGTGGGGGAGCTGCAGTTTAAACTTCACATCACAAGTGAATGCCACTTGACAGGTATGAGATAAAAACAAAATGTGCAGGGTTATTTTCTTTAAAACACAACTTTTGATTTAGAGTCTCATCCTTATCAGAATGTCTGGTCAGGCTGAAGAAATGTTGGACTGATCTATTCACAGTTAACGGAGATTAGCTTGATTAGCGACCGGTGTCTGGGCCGGGGAGCCAAAACAAATAGCTAAAAGACACTCATGCATGGTTTACAGTTCTCCATCGACTTGACTCGGTCAAGGCATCTCCCCAGAAATGTAACTACACAGACCGCAAGAACTGCGACTGGTGCGCGTGGTAGTAGCATTAGCATGTTTCCGCTGTAGGATTTCTGGCTACTTTTCTCCACCTCAACAGTTTTCAAAACTGATTGTTTTGGAGCAATGAAGATGGGACACGTTGAGGAAAAGCTAACTGAGGAGGTACCAACACGCAAACGTTTGTATGACTCAAAATTTCTGCACAAAAGTTTCAGTCGCCACCGTTTAAAGTGAAGAACAAACACAAATTAACCCGACTGGCAAAAAAGACACATTGCGACTATCGTTTCAGATTCAAGTATAAACGGCATAACTCTCATCTTTGTCCCGCAGAGGTGCAAACCGCACTTAAACCCCAATTCTATACAAGTTTCTCACGATTTTAAATCACACATAATCCATTACTAAGATGAAATAAAAAATAAAATCACGCAGCTTTAAGTTGCTTAGGTCTGAGTTGTGTTGTCGGGGGCTCGGCCGGCTCATTCAGACAGAGTGAGACGAAGCCTGACGTGATGTAAAAGGCTTTCTGAAAAGCTTTGATGGGCTCTGAGCAAACTCCGAAGCGGGCCCGCCTTTGTGCTCGCTCAGGTGCCTTGTTGTTTGTGATATTCTTCATCCTGTCCTTGGCGTTCGGTCAGCGCGGCTCTCCGCCGCTAATCCCCTGCGCTCTCATGCGGAAGGTTGATGTTACAGTCAGCTAAAAGCTGCCAGATTTCGCCCAGAACAGCATCTTTCTGCCAATAGTTATGGCCGCCGGCAGCTGTGTGTGTGTTTGTGTGTGTGTGACGCCTGTTAGACGATGCTGCCTCAGCTTTCCACGCCTTTGGCCCTCACTGTACGGCTGGTGTAATGAGCTCCAGTTAAAGGCTCTACGCTGCATTATCTGCGGTGGTATTTGTGTGTTTGTGCGTGCGTGCATGCGTGTGTGTGTTTAGTTTCTCTAGTCAGTAATTAATAGCTAATCTCTCTAAGTCAAACAAATGGGAATTAAAAGAGCGGGCTACTCAGCCGGAGATCAGAACATGATTTCGGGGGATTACAATGCTCAGTGAAATTAGATCCTCGCACGTGCTCACACAAACACACACATTGTTCAGTTCAATGAGTAAATTAGCACACATAACAGCTGCAGCTATAACCCCCCCACCACCCTGAGTCAAGCCCCCGTCAAGTCCAGCTTTTGTTTTCCTGCGCAGGGTTTTCTTGTACCTATCAGTGACCGGTGGGCTCCGTCTCCGTCTCCCTGCCACCACCACCGCTGTCTTAATAAAAGGGGGAGAGAGACAAATACAGAGAGCAAGACGGATACAGAGAAGGGACTGTTTAGCCTGTGTTAATTAAGTTTGGACAGGCTCTCCAGGGAACCATTATGGAAGTCTTATCTGCTAATAAGAAAAAGGAGACACTGTAATTATAGTTCTATATACAGGAGAGGGGAGAGGGAAGGAAAGAGCAGTCAGGAGTGAAATATCGCTCCCGTACATGAACCTCTCCTGTTTCCTGGCTTCCTGCTTCAGCCGCGGCTCAGGAGACAAACGGCGTTTCATAAATGTTTGTAAAATATATATATATGTGTTAGGCTAAAATTGATTGTGCAGAAAGCTTCTGGTTGATTTAAAACTAACTAATTGGTTTAAAAGGCACCCTGACGACACTGTCTGACTCACGCCTGCCTCCTCTTTTTTTTATTACGTGTTCTCCTCTTTATCATCAAAGCATGGCACCGGGATTACCCACAATGCAACTTGAACAATTCATCTGGAGGTTGGGGTGTTTTCCTGCAGACGGCAGAGTTCACATCTTCTCCTCTTCACAGACACATGCAGTCACACCGACACTAATATTCTAATAATAACTGGAATAAAAAAAAATGTCTTTCCTGCTTCAACCCAAACACAACAGTGGTTTTAAAGTTATATAAATATACAGTTTAGATGTTCCTTTAAAGATCGTTTAGGATAAAAAGGTTGAACAGTGCATGGAATTCATGAAAAGCTTGTGGTTGATTTAAAAAAGCACTAATTATTACTACCACTAACAATTTCTATATGAAACCCAGACATACAAACACAACAGCAGATGCAATAATGAGCAACAAATAGAAAAATAAGTAAGTTGAGAGACTATCATTGAAAACTAGTTGTAGGTCTAACCGTTGACACAGTATGTTTACTAAAATGAATAAAAAATACATAAAGATATCATCACTAGGACAAATAAAATACTAAAACTAATACAATTAATACAGGTGTTCATATCTTTACATATTGTTATTTTTGGACTTTTCTGTAAATGTTTTCATCCCAGAGTTTACAACATAAAGGCCTGAAAGATGAAGTTTAAAAAAATGCAGTTCATCAAATGGCCACTTGAGGCTGCCTCCAAAAGTGATCCAATCCCCATAGAGGTCTGTGTTAAAATGCCCAATGGAAATAAACATGTTTACTGGCTGATCCAAAAAAAACAAACAAAAAAAAACTGTTGGCCTCCGTAGCTGATTTATCCATTCATGACAACTTTAAACAGGCCAGTTACAGACAATCTCCACCTGGTAAACTATATAAAGGCTCACATTTATTCATAATTAAAGGAGTGACTGTGCTGAGTGACTGGTGGTCGTCGTCAGAGCTTGTTAGACGCCTGCCTCAGCTCCACATATGCGCTCATCCACCAATGTTTGCACCATTTCTGAGTTAACTGGAAGTTGGGTTGAGTCACCAAAAAACATCCATTAATGAGTGACATTACATAGAGCTTTTTCATCTTTACGTACGGTCACTGATTATTCCACTCTCTTCAGGCTTTTAATAAACAGAGATGAACATTGTGATCACAATGTATAAAGTTGGAGGAGTAATGTCCTGCAAATGTAGAAATACATGGCTGAGAAGTTTAGCTCACACACACAAGATGAATGAAGTCACTCAGCTCCAGGCTCCAGACTTCCTCTCCCTCTGAGCATGTGTGGGTTGTTCTGTCAACAGTTTTTTTTACCTTCACAAACTCTCCCCACAGCACACGGGTCAACCTTTCCATCCACCTCTCGAGGTAAACACAGTTTGTTCTGCAGAAAAGCAGCCACGAGGAGAGTCACAATGACCCTAACAGAACCTGGGCGCTCAGACTCCCCAGTCAGCCTGCGCCCCATCGAGACACCGGGCGTCGTAACAAAGAGCAGCTGCTAAAAGTTATCTTTGAGGGCAGGTTCAAGCCGGCCGCTCCAGGGTGCATCACCGTGTCCTGCTAAGCACACAGCATCTGATGGGCTTCTTCCCTCAGGTCAACGCCAGAACTATCCGTGGCAAAAGGGTTTTTATTTCTATTTAACTTCATAGAGTCAAGGTAAGAGCAGAGGATAAAAACTAAATAGTTGGTGCAAACTTTTTCGCTAAGCGGAAAAGTTGCCGCAAATGTCTCAGAGAAGTTGTCCCCGCTCGTCTGCGGTTTAAACGTCTTCGGCCTCTTCCTTTAATTACAAACTGACTCCATGACGTAGGGGTGAGAGATTTCTGAAGACCACGTGCAGTAGAGCTCTGTTGTTCCTCATGACAATATTAAAACTGGCTCATTTTACTCCATACAAATTGTAAAGCATTGTAGAAATCAGCGATGTACAGAGCTAGAGTGATCAAGTGTAGGAAAAATATCAAAAAACTCAAAATATATTGTAGTAATGGTGGATTATAGTTGGTGAATGTTTTTTTATTTTTGTACATTATTCAGTATGATGTAGACTGTTACTTCAGAACTGTATAAGATAAGACTGTCACTTGAAGTATGATTGTGGTGTTATTTTATATTATATGTATTTTATTTTATGGACCACAGGGAGAATAGCTGCTGCCTAAGGTAACAGCTACCGACAAGGTGTTGACCTGATCTCCAAATGAACTAGAACCCAAACTGATCCAGTATCTGTGGGTCCCACGTGGTCATAATGTTACGCCTGATCGATGTATATAAAGACCATTTTCCGAATACAACAGCAGCATAAGAAGACGAGGATGTGTCTACATTTTCATGGCTGATTTCACGTGCTGTGAACTGCACGTCCCTCTATGTGACACCTTCCCCCCTGAGGGACTCACAAACACAGGATCCAGCAGCGCTCGCTCACAGCTGCCGTAGCCCGCGGTCACTCGCAGCTGCTCAGCTCTGGTGTTGTACCTGCAGGCTGTGTGAAATGTGTGGGTGGATGGGCAGCCGTGGGCTTTTCAGGATTCCCTCTCACCTGCCCAGGTGGCTCCCAGACTCTCGTGGTCCGTCTGCCTTTATTATTCTGTGAGGTCTTCTGCCTCCAGCTTTCCCACGCCCATTAAATCCACTAATCAATTTACCAAAATGGCCAGGAGAGCTTTCACAAAATTCTCCGACAAAATGTACACCAGCGAAGTAAAAGAACTACGCTCACAAGATATCAGACTAAAACGAGACACATACAGCAGACTGTTAAATGCACAATTTAACGACATAAATCTGCTTTATTTCAGTGTGTGCTTTAAATGACATGCTCTTTGTTAGTTGATTCCTTACAGCCACAACAATCTGTTGCACGTTATTGTCGTTCAGCCCAGACATTTCAAAGAGAAATAAAATGAAAGCACTGAAAATGAAAAACACCAGACTAGACTATAAATTACAATTTCTATGTACAATTTCTCACACTTAATCATAATGTACCTTATTTCAGGGCTTTCATCATACACCTGTTGTTGTTATTCTTGAAGAATCCAATGATATCCCCTTGAGCAGCAAAACAAACCTTAAAAAATAAAATAAAAAGAAGAACAAATATGGCTGCAGCAAACTCAACGAGGGCGGCCATCTGTGTCACCTGGGTGGGAGTAGAGAGAGAGAAGGCTGGTGGGTCTGCAGGAAGGTTCAGAGAGAGGGAAAAGGCACAAACCAGAGAGAGTTAATGTAACGACATGCATGGACAGTGGAAGAGAGGAGCTCAGTGCATCATGGGAGGTCCTCCCACAGCCTCAAGGGCAACACTGTCAATCTCATTTTAGATCAAGAGGGTCGGACCAGTAACGTCAAAATCTATAAATAATGGCAACAACTCATTTCTTCCTTTTGTTTTAGCGCCAAGAAGGTCATAATGAAAATGTTTACATTCATTGAACTTTCCTTTAACAAGACTTTTTATGCACAACCTAAAACATTTTCACCCTTTAATGTTCTGCTGGGTGGTATATGGGACAGCAGTTGTGTTTTATTAAACGCTGCATGCAACATGTAATTTTCGTCTGATTTCATGGATAAAAGTCATTTATAGGATTCAACCAACACGGCTCACACAACCCGACACATTTTTTCCAAAAGAAAAACCTTCAGGCGAACCCAACAACTTCATATTTTTTAACTGTGTGCCAACTTTGATTACTTAAGAACAGCAGGTGGGTGACCACTTAGGGTGATTCTGACTTTTGTGATAGAAACGTCAAAAACTCTGCGTTTTCAAAAAGGAAGATGCATGAGCTCTAAAATGTTCATGAACAGCATTCAATTTACTTTGCCTACGTCCTAAATGGTCTTTTTTTTGTAAAAAAAAGGCCATAAGTGCTATTTCCGTGTATTGCTGCCCTCTGCTGGTTAGTTCTGGGTCTCAGTATCATGTCCACAACTAACGAAAAAAGCGCGACCTCTAGTGGACAAATTAGGAATGGGGGAAATTTTATTTAAAAGGTGTATTATCTCAGGGGCCAGATCTGTTTTGGCCCATGGACCATATGTTTGACACCCCTGCTTTAGGGCCATAGCAGTAAAACTGAAGGATGGGTCAGGGTCACCTGAGTCCACAAGCAGCTGTAACTAAAGGTCCAGTATGGGTGCATGACTCAGAAATATGAATTCATTTAGTTTTTCTTTTGTTTTCTGTCAAATAGCCAGAGCCCACTGCTAAATATTGATCCTCCTTTTTTGTGTGTTTTAAAAAGAGCTGCAGGAGCGCCAGTTATTTTTCTCCCAGTGTGTAGAAACAGTGTTTTTGGAGCTTGAATAAATCTTCTCGTTAAGACGCACTCCGCTGCTTTGGGTTTGAACCTTCTTCCCCGAATGTGTCGCTTGCTCGTCCCCCAGCTGTTTAGAGGTGCAGCAGTAAATCGCTGCCGGAACCTGAACCATTTCTTCACAAAGGCGCAATGCGCACTTGCCGACCCTGCTCCGCTCCTCGCATGTAGGTATAATTAAACACGGTACATTGTGTAACGGAGACATCTTGCTTTTAACAGTCCTCCGGTGGATTCTGGCCCTGTGGTTCTTTTTCATTTCGCCTGCTAAGTTTTGATTATAATTAAACCTGCGTACAAGCTGTGGCTTTCAGGCTCCCTATGGCAGCTGCTCCATTAACCCTCTAAGTAGCTGGTGCTTGAAACTTTTATGCAGCATGTGTGGAAATCTCAGATGCGTCAGGCTGCCAGTAGATGGCACTGTGAGATACGCATGGAGGTACTGTGGAGACCCTGCACCACCACAAACGCTGAGAAAAGTGTCCAAAGAAACCCTCAAAGTGTAGTTTATACTCTGATATCAAATGCTTTTCTTTTCAAATCCACATTTATTTTTAATTAAAAGTGACAAACGATTACATGGTCCACATGTTTCACGGCACCGCACACACGCAACTCTTTCTCCGCTATCCATCATCATGTGTGATTATCTAGTGATTCTGAGTGGGTGTAACGTTCCCCGGAGTCAGTAAGTGGCTCCAGACACTGACAGCTATCACGCACATCAGAGCAGCTCAATGGAAACAGGAAGAACTTTTCTTTAATACGTGCAACCGTCCCTGGGCATCACGTGAGGCAAGAGGGGGCGTTTTTGGAAGGAGTCTAGAGGCACTTTAGCCCCGGTACAACTCAGAGGTTTGCGGAAAACTGTGGAAAGGAAAGCCATCATTTACTTCCCCGCACACCCTGACTGACAACGTGTTACGGTCAATCCATCCCCGCCCGTGACAGCACCACATAAAACAGCCCTATTTTTCCCATCATCTCCCCAAGGGGCCCCTCGCTCCCTCTCCTCTAACCACGCACACACATTATCTTTTCATTTGTCACTCCTCCGTTGCTTCACCTTTCCCCATCTATCAATCTGTCCGTCAGGGTAACACTTAATTTTCTCGGCCTCTATTTTCGTATCCACAGCTGGTCTTCTGACAACAAGGTGGGAGCGGTGTGACTGTGTTAATTGGTGTCGGAGAGCTTCCAGTTGCCTCTTGGGTGGACGCGTCTTCACACACACGTATGCATGTGAGACACGCACGTCGCTTCGGACCAAAGGTTAAATTAACTTCAGATCACCGGCAGGGACCTCGTTGGACGTTTAGCCAATTAAATTGATTCATAATTAGGCTGATTTTACTTTTTAAAACACTTCATTCATTCATCTTCATCACACTCTGAATCATTCTCAGGGTCGGGGTGTATTCTGAGGCATTGTGTTTAAGAAACACTAAGACGCCCATTCACTAACATAATCACTCATATAACCCACCCGACCTGCATGCGTTCGCATTGTGGCAACCAGAGATAAACTGCGCATACGCCGCGCTAAACACCTGGTTTATCTTATCAGCGGGAAACACGAGCGACCCCAAGAACAAAATTTGAATACGTCTTTATTTTAGCTTTTCAATTACGTCAGTGCCTCATTAAACAGAGTTGATTTAATAAACTTTCCGCTGATGGAAGAGGAGCCGCTCCATTTTTTAAGTTTTGTGCCAGAACAACAGCAGCAGTTTGCCCGGAGTGAACAGCAGCTGAATAGAAGGCAATTTGCATGAGCAGTGACAGATAGCGTGGCCATCTATCAGTGCCGAAGCTAAAAATGAAATGACACGTACACACACGCGTGCGCGCGCACACACACACAGGGCTACTCTTTTCACTAACTGCAAGTTAAGTTTTTAAAAGGAATTCTTCAGAGTCGTGTAATGTAAGTGAAGGATTAATACCAAGATAATATATATAGTCTGGGTTTTACTCACACATTTATGAGTAAAAGTCTAAAAAAAATATATTGAAATGTGGTGAAAGTATCAAAAGTAAAAGGACACAGTATGTGGAGTTTTTCATTTCTTTTTTTAACCTCCTGAGACCTGAGCTTTTGTTTGCTATGCATTTTTAATTTTATTTGGGATTAACAGGACCTAAGCACTATAAAAACTAAGCATCATGTTTGAACAGGAAGTAGTTTTTTTGGGAAAAAAAAATCATGTCCTCATATGTGTGTATTTCCTCAATATTAGAATAAATTCACCGATATGTAACAAAATAAAAAACTGTTCATTTTCATGTCCGAACATTGTGCAAACCAGAATTTAAAATAATGAAGTCCCAGCATTCTTAGTCGAGTACTTGCTAATTAGCGAAGTTTTAGCTTGTTATGAATTTATGTCCGCGTGTCATATTCAACTAGAAAAGTTAATAAACATAAATAAACAAGTTTCAGCTGTGAGATCTGATGCTTTGTCCACTTTTGTCCTGTGATCAGCTGCAGAATGAATCCACTGACATGTTTTTACACCAAGTAGTGTCTAGTTGAGAGGATAAAAGTTTAAATGAAGCAGAATAAGATGCCACTAACCTAAAACCTAGTGTCCACATATGAGGACGCGGGACCTCAGGAGATTATTAATGGCTTATGCAAACATAGGCTGCACTGAAAACACAACTGTCATGATATACTAAATGTGATTTTGAAAACTTGTTTATGAATTTCAAAACTTTAACAAAAAAATAATAATAAAGTGAATTCATTATTTTTGACCTAACCAAGCTACTGTATCTGTAGCCACCACCTCCTGCTCATTGTCGGTGGAGCAGCAGCAGATCCTACTCACATAACAACTCTTGGTTGAATGCTCAGCATTTGATTGAATTACATTCTCCGCGCAGGAGGGATATGTTTTTATCGCATATCCGGTTATATTTCGCAGCCAAAAAATATTAAATTTAACTCCGAATGACCCTTGTTTTTAGTGTCACGACATCCTCGCCCTGTTAAGGTCTGGCTCGTCTGATATCTCCTTCTCCGTCATGTTCCTGGAGGGTGTTTTCACTGAGATATTTATTAAAACATCGACTCACATTTCTACCTCCACCTGAATTTAATGGATCACACGTAGTGAGAAAAATAAATAAATAAATAAATAAATTCCAGAGTCAGCCTTTGTTGGGAACCAAAACAACAGCATTTATTCCAGTGGAATCCCCTGGATCAATGGATTTGCTCGCGGAGGTAAAGTAAATCGGTGAGGAGGCAGCTTATTCACTGTGTTGATATTTAACTTCCCTCCCTGGTTTGTTTTACGGCTAAATGGTATAAACACATCTTCTTAATTAATTGTAGTATCGGCCTCATTACCAACTGTCACCTCACTGGTTTGGTTAGAAATAATAATTAATGAAGGAGTTTTATTTTATTTATTTTTTTAATTTTGAGAACAGTGCAAAGCAAACACAAAGGCTATGACTGATAACATATTCCTTGCCGGATAGTGAGCAAAGGCGGACATGCCATTAGGCAAACACTGGCAACTGCCTGGGGCCCCGACGTTTCCAGGGGCCCCCACATGTCTCATAAAAACTGATTAATAAAGCTTTCTTCAGTTTAAAGCAAGTATTATTGATTTAGTCTTAATTCACCCGGAGCAGAGAAGAGGAGACGGCAATAGGGAAGGAAACAAATCAAAACTGCCAAGGTTTTACAGGTTTTTATATTTTATTTTTATCGGTTTAACTTGCCTGGGCAGCTGAACTTAAGATGTTTTATTTTGACTTTAGCTTGTTTTGCCCATGAAGTGTAATAGAGTGTGGCATGTTAGTGGACCATCTAAGGGTGAGGAATCTCTTCTTTGTAGTCTGACAAACTAGGGTCCCCCAGACAACATCTTACTTAGGGCCCCCATACAGCTAGAAACGCCCCTGCATGAGGATTAAGGAGGACACTTTGGCATCTTCTTAAACTGCTTAAACTATTGATTATGTGCAGACTTCACTGTCAAAGGTTAATTCAGTAGAAAGTACCTCACGGATTAAAGGCAGCAAACCTGGACACTAAATACACTCCATCAAGTATGTTCACAATTAGAGTGACATTTCAGTTCGTACGCGACCAACAAAGCTTTGTACGAACGAGGAAATCCACTTACATTGTGAAAGAAAATCAGTCGACTCGTCACAGAGAAACACTAATCCTGTGTGTATATGCTTTTTGGTGGTGCTTTTTAAATATTTCACAGAACCACCCACTGTGACATGAATCGTAAGTGTCTGATTCAAGATTAAAGACGCTTATTGGTGTTTACACAGCAAAGGTTACGCTATGCAATGAAATTACTACTTTGCGAGCTCCCTTCGTACATCGGAAATAAGCAACTAAACCAAACAAAAATTAAGGAAGTAAACTTACTCTTAACATAGAAAAATACATAAATACAATAAGCAAGTAAGAGTGGGTGGAGTTCGCATGTTCTCCCTGTGTCAGTTTCTTCCCACCGTCCAAACACATGCTCCTTAGGGTAATAAAGGGTACACATTGACGTCACTGCCGCTAGGAGCTACACTCCCCTGAGTGGCAAACACATAATGAAATGTAGCAGTAAATACAGTGAGACCAGGAAAAATGTGGATTATCAGATCAAATTAAGGACAATTGGACTCGACAATGATTCATACATACTAGTATGGATTTGGAAAAGTGGATTAGCCTCCGTTTCAGTTAGCTTAAGTTAGTTTTAGTTTATTTCAGTTATGATAAATGTAGCTAAATAAAAGATCCTAACGCTAAGAGCTTTACTGAAAAGTAACGTTAGCCATATAGTACTGTAGCGTCCGACCAGACGTTAAAAGGACGACGAGGAGTGATAGCAAATATTAAGTTTATAGTTTTATTGTTATTTATTGTTGGAAATGAAATAGTTTCTGTAACAACACCAAAACAACAACATCGACAAACTTATCTAACAGTCCTCCAGAACGCAATTTAACAAGTAACTTAAGGTATGACTCCATCAAAAAAATTAATTAAATTAAATTAAAAAAAATACAGGATTTAAAATAAATTACACCTATTTTTCTTTAAAAAATGTTTAGTAAAAGGATATTGTTTAATAAATGTAGGCATTTTCATATTTTCTTTTGCACTAAAACACATGGAAACATTTGGAATGTCGTTATTTGAAGGTTATTATGTTGGTATTATACTCCTTATACTTGTGTCCCTGAACTAGAATGAGTCTGACATCCGTGCTTTAAACGTTTGGTGCATGGAGATAGTTGGACTGAGTCAAACTCCATCAGAACCTCACTTTGTAAAGTAAAACCACTCATGACAGCAAGAAACTTCAACTAGACACTGAGCCACTGTTGTTATGCCATCGAGCAGCGTCGTTGTATACCTAACGAGAGGCTGCGTTCACGTCCCTCCGCCTCTTCTTCGTGTCCCAGTGTTGTGGGACGTGGGAGTCTCCACATTGTGTTTCCACATCACTACGCTATTAATGCAGCGCGAGACAGACCAGCGCTAACTGGCAGAGCACAGCAGAGAGGAAAAAGAAAAATAACTACTGCCAGTAATGAGGGATTTATTACCGAGGACGGGGACTTTGTGTGGTATGTGTGCGCCGTATGTCCATGTGAGTGTGCCCTAACGGTCACCAGAAAACAAACACAAACAAACATTCAGGCGGATTAAGAGAGGAAACAAGGCCTCGTAATTACAGGAAGGGGGTAAATGGAATCCTCCGGAGAGAGCAAAGTGAATTACGTCCAAGTGCCGCCGCCGCTCGCCTCTGAACCGCGTGAACTCTGCGTCTGTCTCTGCCTTCCTTTCCTCCCCGTCCCCTCCGGTGCTTCGCTTCTTCTCCACTCTGCGGTTCTCAGTCAGGGTGGCTGCTGCTAATTCACTTTCTGGCTCCGCCGCCGCCTCTATCTCGGCCTTCCTCTCGGTCTATCTAATCTGCGCAGCTATCCTGGCGAGAGCGCATCAATACCGGTGACATTATCACGTCGGTTTTTCGGGAGGCAGACCCGAACGTGGGACGCGGTGAGGGACCGAGGGCTGTCATATTAATAGCAATTAAAGCCAGCGAAACAGTAAACAACTAAACTTTAAGTAGTTTTTAATGAAGCATTCTCATGCAGAATAGATGCAGGTCCTCCTAACTCAGTCTCCATGGTTTGATTAGATTCCAGGGTTATATAATTACAGGAAGCTTGTGGTTGCTTTTAAAAGAACTAATTGTCCTGTAACACTGCTTGACTTATGAGTGGCGTCACTAGAAAGACTCTTTTCTATTACATGTACTCCTCTTTATCGTTGAAGCGCAGCACCAAGATTATCCACAATGCAACGATTTGTAAGACGTTTCCTTCTTCTTTTTTTTTTTCCAGCAGACAGCAGAGTTTCTCCACTTCACAGCTCATGTACTCTCTGATCTAACTTGCTACATTTACACCCTGCGTTACTATTCTTTAAGTTAATATTTCAGAGTGAAATGCGCAGCAGTTAAATGTTACAGCCTCTTAACTCATATTCAGGAAAAAAATAATAATCAGCGTAACATCTCAGTCTGAATAAAACTGCCTCATTTAACCACCTCCGCCTGAACGGACTGATCTAATCTGCTGGTTCTTCTCTGGTTGGAATAAATCCAGTCTCTCGGGGCATGTTTGCTCCACGTGGGGTAAAGATCACGCAGGCAGCTGCTGCAGATTTGTCGGCTGAACATCTATGATGCCAATCTCCCGTTCCACCACATCCCAAAGCTGCTCTATTGGGTTCAGATCTAGTGACTGTGGAGGCCATTGGAGTACAGTGAACTCATTGTCATGTCCAAGAAACCAGCTTGAGATGATATGAGCTTTGTGACATGGTGCATTATCCTGCTGGAAGTAGCCGTCAAAAGATGGTACACTGTGGTCATAAAGGGATGGACATGATCAGCGACAATACTCTGTAAACCTTAGAGATGGTTGTGTGTTTAAATCCCAGTAGATCAGCAATTTCTAAAAAATACTCAGACCATCAGCCTGTCTGGCACCAATAACCACACCACGTTCAAAGTCACTTAAATCTCTTCTTCCACATTCTGATGCTCGGTTTGAACTTCAACAAGTTGTCTTGATCACCTCTACATGCTTAAATGCATTGAATTGCAGCCATGTGATTGGCTAATTAGCTATTTACGTTAAACAAGCAATTGAACAGGTGTACCTAATTAAGTGGCCAGTGTGTGTATATCATGTTAGCTCAGATTGTTTTATTTAGTGTCCATGTAAACAGCATGTGACTCAACTGAGGCAGTTTATCAGACTTTCTCTAAAAGTGAATCACAAAGTATTATTTACACATTAGATCTCTAAAGAAAGGTGTAACATTTCCCTTTTAGAGGCAAAGAGACCGAAGAAGACACTGACGGAAGAAGCTAATGAGACAAAAAGAAGGGTGACGAAGTACAATGCCTTGCCTGGCTTGTAGTTACTGGCGACAGCTCTGTGAAGTAAAAGGCGTGGTGTTTGATTGGTTCCACTCAGGAGGGTTTTCCTTCCTGGCCTAAAAGTGAGTTATCAAGTTGTTTGAATTTAAAAACGAAACTTGTCAACAAAAGGTTCCATGATACAGCCTGTTGGGTGAGTCGGGGCGTAGTGATTATAGAAGTCACTAGGGGCCGAAGTCGCAGTCACAGGTTCTCACACTACTGTGCGAACAAATTAATAATTTTTATTATTATTATTATTCTTTTTGTTTTGGGATAAAGTCCAGTTTGGATTTTTTTTTGTGTGAAATCTTTTTGTGGATCATTTGAGCATACAACAAAAATCTATGTACATTGTTAATAAATTAATACATAAATATACACTGAATGTCAGAGTGCTGTTATATTCTCCTTTTTTCTGATTAACCTTTTTTATTTTCATTATTTCAACAGCAATGAGCTACTACAGCTACGCTAGCTGCATTACTGAGGATAAAATAAAGTGCCAAATACTAAAAGATAAACACAACAAACAAAAATAGATGCGTCCGTACTGCGTTAAATGAGACACTTTGTCTCATTTTGTCTTGTTAACAAGACAGACTAAAAATAATGGTTATAAAACAAAACACAACACAAAAATATAAAGAAGTATCTCAGGCTTGGCAGTTTCCACGCTACCTATAAATTAGGAAATTTATAGGTATTTGCCTCACTTTGCTTCATAGATATGACCTTTTGAGTGCTGTTATTTTCTTGTTTATTCTTTCAAATTTGATATCGTCTTTTATTGTTTTTTCTTACCTAATTCTGCTCTAATGTGACAAGGTAATTTCTCATACGTGGAATAAATAAACAGCCATTAGAGCACATCAGTGTCCATAGTAAAGGGCTGTTATTTAAAGTTGTGTCATGTATTGTTAGTGTGATGTCAGTGTATCATTCAGGATGGTGATGTGAGTAGAAAAGGTTCCAGACTGTGGAAATTTAGGACACTTGTTACAGGTGTGAACAAACTCTGTATTACACGGATTAATGTTCGTGTGCATCTTAACTTGTATTTCTTGTCTTAGGAATCATACAGCATGTTACACTGTCTGCTGTAAACACCCACACAGTACAGTAAACTAACTTTAATCGTGTTCTCTTCGGCAAATTACACATTTCTCATTTCACTTACATTTTTATTTATGTATCGATTTGCTTACTTAGTTTCTCACAAACCGTTCTTTGTTGCTCTAATTCGTTCCCACATTCTCACGTATTGATCTGCACACTCCACGGCTCACTTTCTCCCTTTAGACTTACCTTTAACTCGCCGCTGTTTTCCATTGACTTGCTTTAAGCAGCCACTCACTTCTGTGTACAACGTCTGGTTCACACACCGATCAGCCAAAATATTATGACCACGGACAGGAGAACTGATTCATGACGATTCAGTGTTCTGCTGGGAAACTTTTGAAGGAGACCTACAAAAATATCAGTAAGATGGTCATAATGTTATGCTTGATCTGTGTATATTACTACATTTGTGTGACATTACTTGGAAAAAAGGGGCATTTTACAGTTTCTTTCTCTTTCCTAGTGACATTAAAGGCTTACATCAGGTGTGACTGGGTGGTCAGTAATCATTCTCTACATTTTCATGATCCAGTCTGACGCCCGTGGTGGTCCGCAGGACAAAGAAAAAGGCGCTGAAAAGAGGTGACAAGATGGCTGGGTTTAACAAAAGCAGCAAGTAGGTAATTATTTCTGAGAAAAGCATGAAAATGTTAACAGGATAATAGAACCTTAATAGAATAATGGAGCTGAAAGATGAAGGAGTGGCGGCGGTAAGAGAAGCCGTCCTCTAATTACCTTTCACCGTGGCTCCATTTCCATCACAACACACTGATGAGTTATGAAAGAGAAAAACAGAGGAGAATAAGCTGCAGGAGACTGTGTGTTGAGAAGAAAATGGAAATGCGACTCCTTTTTAATTTATAAGATCCTGAGAGTTGAGAGGATTGGATTAGTGCTCGCTTTTTTTTTTTGCAGCTGCTGGCCAAAGTAAGAAAGGGTTCTGAAAAAAATAATATGAACATTAGGCATAACATTACGACCATCTTCCTAATATTGTGTAGGTCACCCTCGTGTCTGGGACTCATCAGAGAATGGACATGAGCCTTCGGTGTCCTGAGGTGTCTGCCCTCACTTAGATATCCCAGCATCTACTTACTCTAAATATCTTAAATGAGTCTGTAAAATGCTTCGTAGCCCAATCACCTCATCATTTCACGGAGCTGTGTTTTCCTCCTCCTCAGTCTCCCGTGTTCATCCTTCACCATTAAAAGTTTGAAAATACTCAGAAATAGTGAAACTTAAACTAGTCTTACTGCTATTTAGTATTAGCATTATAACATTGCTATTTTTTTAAGCATTTAGTCTAGATAACTAGCTAGCATAAGGCTAGGTTAACTTGGTTAACTTCAGACTTTATTCATTTGTAAAGCGGTGTGGGGCGTTTTTGAGATCAAGTTACACATTAATGAAGATATGACTTCATTTTTCCTATATAAAATCTTAACAAATGTTCACTGGGGAAATGGTGGAGTTTCCCCCATGTTTTCCTGACCCTGTGCTGGAGCTGCAGACAGAGCATTGTGGCATATTTCAACTTCTAATCCAGTTTTATTGTTATTGCCACTTCTCTATGGGTCAATATTGGTTAGATGTATCTAACATGGTGCCCATGAAACACGTGACCAGCTCAGAACCAATCAGCATAGCAGGATAGTCCAGATGGTCCATTCCCTAGTTGGACCGACTCTTTCTCTCTCTGAAGGCTCTGAAGCCGAAGCATGTGGAGCTCCCCCTGGTGGTTGGCTGCAGTATAGGTCATAAGCACAAAGTGGGACTGGACACAACAAATTTTATATTTTTCATAGACTTCATAGACTCCCCATGATACTAGCGTCACTGTGGCCAATGGAAGGAAGTGGACAAACGCCACATATTTGTTTTTCTACACTCTATGGTTTGAATGTGCTCAAACATCAGTCGCTATGGAATTTCTTTTTTGAAATGTGCAAAATGGATCTGCTGGATCTGACACTGTTGTCATTTCACTGACTCAGTAGAAGTTTCCACGTCTCCATATTTGCTGCCCACACTGCTTCTGGCTTTGTTAATCTTATAAGCACTTGTTTTTTTCAGTTTTTTGCTACCTCCATGTTACATTTCCATTCTTAATGAGGTGGTTACACATGGCCTTTTTATTTTAGTTGTTAGTAGAATATGTGTATCCTCTATTTGATTGGATAAATTAGTCCTAGTACGCATATTTACATGCCACGGATTAGTTTTGAGCCAGATCTCTGAAGTAAGTCACACTTCTTAACTAAAGACCGTAACTCCCATCTAACCTTTAGAGTCAATCATTTTATGATCATCTCAGTGGTGTGACCTTTGAAGCTTCCCATTTTGGACGAACATCAATTTAATAAAGACCATTTCCTTCATTCGTCTTCCCTCTAACCAGAGTTTTGAAATGATGGATTTCAGCAGAAGACATGTAAAGTCCATACAGAGTGAGTTTAGAAGTTCATAAGCCCGTGAGTGTGGACCTGAAGCCGCTCCCCCCGACCTGGAAACCTCAGATGGGCTATGGATTTCACAAGCACATACAAGTCAGCACGCAGCCAACTTCTGGGCGACAGAAAGGTGGAGGGCCATTATTTTTTCTACTAACCGCTATGAGTAATTGAAGGAGGAAGGATGACTCAAAGGTAAGGCGTGCAGAAAAGTGGAGTGAAGCAAATTTATTAAAAAAAAAGGAGGGAGCAGAAAAGGAAGCGAGGAAATTGGACATGAACAGGTGACGTTAATTTATCTGCAACTCACGCAGTAGGTCACACTAAACCTTTCTCCGCCTCATTTCCGTAGCACACAGGGATTTCTCACCTGCTCCAGATTTTACCTTGAGACAGTCACGTCATCGGCTTGTGAAAGGTCACACCCGGTAACACTCAACAATTCTATCTCCAGTCTCTATTTGTTACTTACTAGAATTTTATCAGCTTTTCTCCTTGAACTAATGCAGCCAAATGGAGAAAAATTATTGCCTCGCCGGTTATTGAATGAATAAATCACAAGAGATGCCCTGGGTTTTTCACTCGGGTCCTTTTTTCTTTGGCTGTATGCGCACACATGAAGTCAATAAACAACTTAATCCAGGATGCCTTCACTCCTTCATGTCTAAAGACTTTCTGTGTTGATCTGAATGATTTCTCTCCATGCTGTGGTTTATCAGCTGTGGATAAAGTTTAAAGGAAGAAGCCACTAAAACATTTTGATAATATTAAACAACTAAAGGGCAGGAAAGAAAACGTCAAACGCTGATGTAAATGTCAGATTTTGGTGTCAATCCCTCAGAATCAAAGGTTTGCTTAAAGTCCCACCGGGCAGAAATCAACCAGAGAGTGAAGGGAAATAGGAGCCACAGGAGCCTCACCGCTCACGAACCAACTCAGTTTTGGACAAAGCCTTCATCTACATAGAACAAAATTTGCTCATCACTCATCTGTCAGATGGTCGTTAGATTACCTTTAAGGCTCTGGAGGGTTGCAAAATGTTTGGTTGATTAGATCTATTATAAGAGACCCCCCCCCCCAAAAAAAAAAAAAACGTTGAAGGCCCCAGTGATGTAAGAGGAGACATTGTCTAGGTGTTTGATGTCAAAGAAATGGGCCTCTTCTCATTCATGTGTGACATGTTCTTACAGGAATGTGGTTTAGTTAGGGATGTACAGTTGTGGTTATCTTCATGAACACTTAAGTCTAGCCGTCATGTGCGTTCTTAACTTTGGGACGTCATCCAAGCGCATGACAAACTCTGTCTTTGTAAACACTATAAAAGATGAATGTTTCTCTGACGTACTTTTGAGATCCTCCTTGCCACTTTTTGTGATTTGTGATCTCCTGTTGTAATTACAATATACTCTAAAACTTTAAACCTTTCAGCTTTGCTTGATTAGTATTACATGTCCAGAGTGCTATCTTTCAGACAATCTTCCCCGCATAGCTCTTCTTGCTTTATATTTGAAAAGAAAATACCATGTGGGTTCATCCGACACTCCGAGTTCAAATTAGTTCGATGTTGCACTTTGTCCACTTTAAATTGCCAACATTTTTTTGTTCACTACAGATTTTAAGCCATTCTCCTTTCCTGGATGTCTGAACTCCACACCCAGTCCAAAGGTCCGAGCCTGAAGAGTGGTTGGACTTAGAAAGGGTGAGGAGCTCGGACATCCGGTGGAAGTCCTGCTGCTCCTTCACTTCGGAAGGAACCAACTGAGGTGATTTGGATGCACTACATACACTAGGCACCTCCCTTTCAGGGTTTACCTAGAACTCGCTGAAGGGATTATACATCTTGTCCTACCTAGGACTGCTTTGGGATCCCCAAAGAAGAGCTAGAATGAGCCTTTTGCCACCCAACCTCGGATAAGGAGATGGTAAATGAACCAGTGAGTAGAATCTTGAATTCTCACAAATACACAAAGCTCAGACCAGATCTTACGTGCTACATCCTAGGTCTCTTTGTTGTAGACGCTTTGGAGAGTCATGGAGTACTTACTGCTCTGATTGTTCACACTGCTGTGTTTTTTTTTTTTTTTTTTTTTTTTATTGTTGTTGTTTGACACATAAAGGGACTGGGAATCAAACCACCAACCTGCCATTACCGAATTCCTATTCTACATCCGGAGTTACTCTTAGCGTCATTTTTCTTGTCAGAAATCATTTTTCTCCAAAAACCTTTATGTTTACATCCAGTAATGCTGTTTTTCTTACAGATCTCTATTAGTTTTCTAGAGAGGAGCTGATACATAGCCGGAAATCCGGGAAAAGTTCCAATGCAGGACGACATAATTGGTGCAAATTATCGGAGCACGGATAACACTTGTAATTCCAATTAGCTAAGTGCTGGTGTGATCTAGAGGGGAAAAAATGGGGAGATATGCTGTTAGCGTTAACTAACAACAAGTAATTTAAAAAATAATTGTAGCTGCTTATAACTGCACCATAAGTAACTTAAATTACAGTATTCTCGTGAGAAAATATTCTAGTTTTAAACTAAGCTTCACTTCTGTATTTTCTGGTGGAGTCCAGTAAAGTACAAGGGTGTGGTGGTTTGGAATAAATGGTTTATCCTTTATCTACAGTAGAAAAAGAAGAAGGAGAAGGAGGAGAAGAAGGAGGAAGAGGAGAAGAAAAAGCAGGCACCACAACATCAAAGTGTCTTTTTTTCATCAAAGAGTTCTTTTTATTGCATCTTTCCCTTTTTGATATATGCAGGTTTTTCCAGCTCTGCAAGGTTTAAATTTAGTTTTCCTATATTATTTAAATATTATTTAGTTTTTAGGTCGTTATTTGCACACTAAAACCACTTATCTTAAAAAAAATGTAAAATCCTATTCAGGAATGACCCATTAATGTCCAGAAACTCCGCTCCGAGTGTGAATGGGTGAATCTTTTTGGGGACACACCGTCTTGAAATAAATGGCAGGTCTTCTGACAATTCAGTGTTCTGCTGCTACACTTTGGGACCTGGCACTCATGTGGCAGCAGCCATCCCCAGCAGGACTGCAGCCTGACACAGGAACAAACGCAAAAACGGTTCAGGAACAACTCAGAAAAACATGAAAAACAGCACAAGGTGTTGACCTGGCCTCCAAATTCACTAGATCCCAAACTGATCAACTGCCAGTGGGATGATCCACAGAGGCGTCCTTTGTTAATAACGATTGACAGTAATCAGTGTAATACAATTTAACCCTGGCACAAAAAAAGTCAAACCCAAAGCAAACAGAGGTGTCATGTTTGTGATGGATTATCTCTCTTTGCTGGTTTTCACCCTCCGACTGCAGCGACAGCGTGCAGAGCAAGTACCACCTGCAGTGTCGTGTTGTGCTGTGTGGAGGAGCAGGGGGGACGCACACCCACCTTTGAACAACGGAGTTCACTACGTGCAACGGTGCAATTATATCAGTGGCCTGCCATCGTGTTGCTGCTGGAACCCGCTGTCTGCATGGTCCAAGATATAATTGTGGTTGTCAGGGAGGATGATGGATGGTGGCAGATACACTCCAGTGCCCGGGCACAAGTAATGACTTGCATTACGGCTAGTTCTTTCACCAAGGTAATACATTACACACTCATGTAAGCCTTTGTTCTATGAAATTACGCATTACACTCTGTGGTCGGTGATTTGATATATCTTATAATCATGTTACTGAGTTTAAAACACTCACTTTACTTTAGATATAATGAAACATGAAAAATTAATCTCCATAAAGGCCGTGTTAGTATTGCAAGTGCATGAAAATGGAAGAAACATATTATACAAAAGACACAGACATAGTGAGATTAGCACTTTGACTAAGTCAAGGTTTCATCTCCCTGTGAGGTGTCAGTAGGCTATGTTGCCTGTGCCTAAGCTAACATTAGCTAATGAAGCTAATGGGTTAGGTCAGTTCAGGCGTGGTCTTTGTTTGTGAAGTTAATGCGCAAGAGTTAATGGTTCAGTGGACTCTTTCCTCTTGGAAAATTTGACTTCTGTACAAACATGTTTTGCCATTCAAGTTCCTTCTTCAGTTCTGAAATAAACTGACATCAAGAAGCTACTTCTCAAGAAGCTTTGGCTCCTTCTACCCCTGGTTCCCGTATTGAAAGGTGGAGGAGGAAGAAAAGAAAAGAGCAGGACGGGGAGGGTGGGGGTTGAGAACTGAGATGAAAGCAGAGGGAGAAGTTCCAAGTAGCTTCTTCAGTTCTGAAATGAACTGAAGTCAAGTAGCTACTAGGATGAGAGGAGAAACATCTTGAAGATGAATAAACCATGAGTAATTGAGACATTTCATCCTGGACCAAAGTCTAGGACCAAGCAGGAAGGTTTGTCATGTTGGAAACTGAAAAGCATGAACGTATGTATCAGCAATTTCCATTTTAATATGGACATGACATATTTTTTTGAATAATCACAGCTATTTTTACGTGATTGTGGCACAAATGAAAAGCACAGGAATCTGTGACCAATGGATTGTTTTTGCTTTCAGTTATCGTAGCATGCTTCCATCCAAACCGTTGCATGGGCTGACCAGTAGATTCGGTGACCTCACCATAAAGTCTTGCTTATCGACAGGGTAGCATGTCGGCTCATTGTATATATATATATGGATATTTTTTTATATCAGTTGCCTTTCAGTCTTGTCAGAGCAGATGCTCTGTGTCATTACAGCCTCATTCCCACGCTGTAACTACGCGCTGTTGGTAATGGTGGCTGCTTTGAGCCATTTGGTTTCTGGCTGGCTTTACTTGTTGTTACTGCAATTTCAACAGGAAACAGAGCTGGAAAGCTGCCAGAGGATCCAAAATAGCCACAATAATTATGGGAATTGTTCAGCGACAGCTCAAAAGCTTTGATATTTTCCATAATAAATAAGTATAGAATAAAGAGTGAGCCAATGTGTGCAGGCTGAGGAATTTTGAGAAATGGTTGTAACTACATCCCAGTGGAGGAACTGATGATAATAAATGGTGTTTGGAAAAGGAAAAGTTACAGGTGCAAATATAAGACCAAATAAGAGCATCCATTTCCTCCATTGTGGGGATTTAAAAAAAAAAAAAAGAAAGAAAAAAGAAAGCTAAAGGAAATACTTGCAGGAGGTGAAGGAACCAATCTTCCACCCCTCGGGGCAGCTGATGATGTGTTTATCTATTTAGCTCACTGTGTGAGTTTGACTATTACTTTTCTTTGTAGGCTTTGAAATAAGCTGAGAAATAAGCAGCTTTTACCCCAAACTCGCAGCCCACAGCGATGGTTCAGCACAAATTAATTTGGTCATGTCAGTTAGAGTTTATCTCAGGGCTGGGTGGTGGATCAGAATGACACTTCTGTTCAAAAATAACAAGGCAGAGACAGTTTCTTGGATGGGAAAGATGTCTTTTTTGGGGGGGAGGACTTACTTTAGTAATAAAAAAAAAAATACAACACATCCAGATGATTCTTGCAAAACAAGGCAAAGAGGGATTTGGACAAACTCTTGGTGCTGTTTAGGGGGGATGAACAAACGTTGCCGTGCAGCAGCTGACATCAATCAGGGCCGAAAATATGTGTGTGTCAGTGTTGATGCTCATAAGGTCTGTTTAATGTCAAATGCAATGTTTACAGAAGACAGACAAAGGATAAGCAACGTTCCCAGCTGCAAATTTACTTTCGTGCTTCTTGTTTGTGACCACTCTCATTAACCTTGTTTCCAGGCGCAGCTGCAACAGGAAACTCTAGTAATCAACCACTGTCTAACACCAAAGGGCACGGTTAGCCATTAGCTGGCGAACACTGTGCACAGCGTCTAGTAAGTTCTAATAAGTAAGTAGTTTCATTAGCTCAACTGGGTTCTCTCTGTCTACCTTCAGGACTCGCTGATGTTTTGAGTCATTTTTATGTTGGGGAAATCAAAGGCCTGCAAATACTTTTAAGTGGTACTGTATGTGCACATAAAATAAATGTGTTCTTTGCATTGTTCATTTGCATAAAGACCTCATACCATATCATCCCAACAGATCACGAGCAGGCCTACTTGTGGTTACTGTCTCCCACACCAAGCTCCTATCCTCTAATTTATTTTCCCTGACACTGAGCTCCTGTCCTCAGATTTCTTATCGTATTTCCTCTCTATTAATACTCACGCAATTCTCTGGTACAACTAGATAGCATGTTAACTGCTGTCTGCCCCCGTCGTTCTGGGGGTTTCAGGTTAATTTGAATTGAACTGAATTAAATGTTATTAGGATACAAAAGGTTATTTATTACAATCTAAAGGTCAAAGTTTTTATGGTAATACGGTGCTTATTTATGTCTGCGTCACCTGTTGTGTGGCATGTACAAACCACATATGGGAGTATAAAGGTTAGCCAGTATTTAGATGAAATAAATACTGTCATAAAAGGAAGATAAAAATGACACAAACCTAACTTTGCTCGTTGGTTGCACATTGAGAGAGAAATATCCTGTCAGAAATACTATTATTTAAACGACGCCATTGTCAAGAAAGCGATCGCAGCAAATTCTTTATATAAAGTAGCAGCTGTGCGTCATTCTGTCTCATTTTATTACTTCTTTTCTATTTAATAATCCAAGGCAATCTTACAGAGACCTCCTAAGGAGTCCTTTGTGGCTGAGAACTGCTGAGAGAGATTGGGTTAATGGCCTATTTAACATCTGCAGGAGAATCAGATGCGTACACACATAAAGAATGAGCCTGAGTGGAGAAAAGGTCTAAATACACGACTGTCATGATTCACTGCAATTTAATGACTCACCACAAAATGAGAACTGAATACATGTGTGTATGCTTGCGTTTGTGCATTTCTGATGTTGCGTCAGCAGGTAAATGTGTGCACTGAAGACGGAGATGGAAGTGTGTGTGTGTGTTCTTATTAAAAATAAGAACACACACACAAAATTTGTCTAATTTTGAGGGGTAATGTTTGAGGGAGTGCATTATGCCAGTGGAGGGCCAAAACAAAGACAGAAACATGAGTTGTGGGGTCCAGACTTTTGTAGAAAACATGGAAAATGTAGAAAAAGTGTGTTAGACTTGGTTGAAAGTTCTTTCAACGATAGAAGCATGAGTGTGTTTGAATTTGTGTGCGTTGTGCTTCGTGCATGTGCGTGCACCAAGCTAGTGACGTGCGCGTGTGCTGCATATTTTCTCTGCAGCGTGCTGATAAACTCAGAAGCCGTGTGCTCTTCATCAGCACCGGGAGTCTTTTTCGCCGTCTCCTTCTTCTTCTTCTTCTTCTTCTTCTTTGCAGCGTCGACTCCAAAGGAGACAGTCGCCGAAAGCGGGAAACGGTTTAACTGAGTTGTCACAGTTTGCAGATTGCAGAGCGGGATGATCTGAATTTGCAGTGTGAAGTTGTGCGTCGTCAAAGAGTGACTGAAGATGCGTATTTCTCTGTTTACAACATCTCCACGAGTGAGCGAAAGAAATCAGCGATTGAACTCGTAGACGATCACAGATTTCATGCGGGAATGTTTCCCTTTTTTTGAATACGGAAGCCAACATATTTCTGTCATAAACAATTTCATATTTCCTTCTTATGCTTACACACTGATAAATGCAGATCTACGCTCTCGGAAAGCAACTGTCCTGAAAATTCAGATTTACTCTTAAAAGTAACATACATACATATCTTTGAATTATAACATTAGGCTTGTGTGACATACGGTTTGCTCCCGCATAAAATCCCTTCAGAAAATTGAGTGTCTGGCACACGTAGGTTAAATATTCCTGTGTCTGGCACTATGACAGCTAATGACAAGTCATTCTCTTGTGTGATCATGCGTTTTGTGCGTCCAACTTCACACAGTGGTAAACTAAACTACGCAGCGTCTTGTGCATAGCATTCAAAATTGTCCACCAATTGTGATGACAGCACCAGGTTCCTCTTCCCGCAACTAAACTGCACCGCAACTAAAAAGAAATCAACATTTTTCCAGATGCTTTCATGAGTTATTCGCACATTACTTATGCATTTTGTCTGCCACTGGGAACGTTACCAAGAAGACACAAATCTCTCTGATGGGGAAACCGCAGCATCATGTTAAAATACTGAATATTTATGACTGATTAATAATTGAAATCACACTTTCATATATAATCCTCGCATGGTTGGCAACATTTTGCGCGTCAGCATTTCAGTGTCCTGGTCTCATTCAAGTGATTTGTGTTAATGATGTTTGTGGCTTTCTTCTTGTGTAGGACTCAAGTGTGAAACCTCGCGAGCATCTCTGTGAGGTACTGTTCCACAGTGAGCGAAATGCTAATAACTAAGAGTTTTAAGGGTAAAAGATAAATAAATAATTTGTATCCCTTATTTGATCCTAAAGTTTGGGGGCCTTACACAAGAGAACTTTAGTCAGGATTCAAGGACGTCCCACGTTCTCTAAACACCTCCACAACATTAGCCCAATTATAATGCTGTGCACAGTGTGTCAGTTTTGAACTGCCACAGTCAGTTTAATAGAGAAGCACTAAGAGAAAGAGTCATGTGTTGGGAAATAGACTGTGTAAATATGAGACACTGACATTATATTTCCGGGGATATGGGCGTCTTGCAACAAGAGAGTGGAGCCATGTGGAGTCGCCACATCGACCCCCACACTTCTTCCAGACTTACTCATGTTTTCATTTCATTAATTCTTCACTCTGCTCGAACCTCCTCCAGTATCCAGGAAACGTTTGATTACACACTGTACCTGTTTATTTATTTGTTTCATCTTTACAACTCTCCTACGGTCCTATGGGGCCTCTGTACGCCATTATGTCACATCCTGTTTCTATAGTGTCTAAATCAAAACTTATCTGACAAAGCAACACTTGAACATGCATCAAGATCATCAGCTGTGCACCTGGTGGGACACACGCCAATATAAACACATACATGTTCCTGCAGCCTGGAAGACCATACCCTAAAACAGCAAATGTGTTATATTTGGTTCATCAGTTTTCAGAGACATCTGCTCCAAACCTAAAGAACCCTTATCTCATAGTACTCATTATCCTCACTAGGATCACAATGGGGTGTTGGTTGAAGTGTAGTTGCATGTCCCAGCACTTCTTACCTGCTGCTGTTGGACTAGTTCAGGGGTCGGCAACCCGCGGCTCCGGAGACGCATGCGGCTCTTTCGTTCCTCTGTTGCGGCTCTCCGTGGCGAGCGGTGCGGAGCAAGGACGCTGATCAAAGCCGTTCACTTTTTTACGCTAACTGCCTCAGAATAGCGGCAACTAGTGAATGAGCGAGAGCTACACAACAACTGAATGACACTGAACGCCACACCAAACTTACGGTTGTGACGTCAAACAACCAAAAAAACACTGAACTCCGACAGTGCATTGCAGCACATTTACTAGTTACTATCGAGCATTTAATTAAAATATTTTTTAGTTTAGTGCGTTAGTTTTTTTAAGTATAATTCTAAATTTGAATTGATGGTGATCTTTTAACATTAAAATAAAATGTATTTAATTTTTTGTCGCTCAAAATATACGTCACAACTGCCGACATGCGACACCCGCCGGCAGGCCCAGCCCGCTATTCATTGGACCCAACTTTTCGACCCCAGGTAAGACAACCACATGTTTATGTTACCTAAATGCAATTTCGTTTTCTCTGTAGCAGTTATTTCCTTCCATAAATGCACTACTACACTACTAAATGCACTACTATAAACACACTATAGGTCTAGCATAGAGGTAAAAACGATGTATGCAGTGTTATCTTCATTTTAGATGTCAAAGGGGTTTTGTGGCTCCCAGTGTTTTCTTTTCTGTGGGAAACAGATCCAAATGGCTCTTTGGGTGTTGAAGGTTGCCGTAAATTTGTTTCAGAGTTATTAGACAGCATTTGGTCTTTGTAAATTTGTTTCAGAGTTTGTAAAAGTGTTTCAAAGTTTGTAAATTTGTTTCAGAGTTTGTAAAAGTGTTTTGCACTTACCAGCCACCGTAGCCGACCCCTGGACTAGGCTTCTAAATAAGTTTTACCTCAGATCATGGCACAAAGGATTGTAACATCTTATCCTGTGTATGAATGAATGCAGGATTTGGGCAGCGATTTCCTAAAATGTACTTTCCATTTTCAATATGAATATTTATTCAATAATCTGTTATTACTTTATACTTTGTACTAAAGTTTTATAACAGTATTTAAATACATATGTTTTTATATAATGTATTTTATTAGATTAGAATTAGACACATCATTTAAAAGATCAAGATGCCATCTTATGCATTAATTCTTTCCATATTAGTGAAATCTTTTAGTGACATTTACGTGTTAACGCTGTAGAAGTTCACTCCACAATTATTTTCTTTTGATGCACTCAGTTTTCTGTAACACGATTAATTGACTGTCATGACTTTTTTAATACAAGTCTGAGAAGAAATTCAGAAACACAAACATTTATATTTTAGACCATCTGTGCCTGAACAAGGACGGAAAAAAAAAATTCCAACCAAGAAGCAAAATAAAAAGGTTACACGAAGAATCCTTCCTTTAAGGGTAGGAAAAGAACTCCTTTTAAAAAATAAATAGATTTTTTCGAGCCATTATTTCATACATCAGGCTTCACAACGTTTTGAAATTAGAAAGACATGCTAGAATCGATGTTGTTATGCACGGTGTAGCGTGGTTTGATGTCAGCACTTAAACAATTTGTCCTTCTGGTAGACGTTAAACTAAAAATTTTAGTTTTTTTTGTTTTGTTTTTCTGTTATGTTTGGGAAGGTTTGTTTTGGTTTGCCTTTCTGTGCTCCGGCCTCTCCTGCAAAGGATTTGTGAGAACACTCAAAAGATGTTGAACTGTTTAGTTTGGAAAATGTCAGACCAATTTATCAAAGGTTCCATAAACCCATTTGCTAATGTGGATAAAACTGTTTTGGTAGTAGTAAACCTTTGATTCTCTCTCTCTCTTCCTCTCTCTGTGTGTTATCCATCAGAACATGCTGAAATAATCTAACTTGAAAGTCTTTCAGAGGTCAGATCAACCGCACAAGGAAGAGGCTTCAAAAAAGGTGAAGCGTCGGTGATACCCAGAGTGAATTTGTAGAATCACATGTAGTCTTTCATGCAGGCAGTGCGGCGGCATTTTAATCAGCGCGTTCGGCCCAAGTTGCCAATGTTGATTCAGAGCATGTTTGATCAGTCTGCTTTTTCCCAGCATCCAATATGTCAGCAGATGATAACAACCTCCCAACGAGTGGGCCTTATCTGAATCGCTGCCAATCGAAAGTTTAGAAAGGGCAACCCTCACTGCATGAGAAAGACAATCAATTTCTATCCCAATCACAGATAAGATTAAGATGAGATATTCAAAGTTTGTGTACTGCACGGATGACATACCGATTAGCCCCTGATTTATTTTTGTGTTCTCCAACTGATTGAATCCCCTGTATCTCAAACTTCATCTCCACTGACTGGATGAGGAATAAACAGTGACTCTTGACAGGAAATATTGTCCTCCTAATTATAATGTAGCACCGCAGCGGATAATGAAATAGGGCGGCGATGATCTGTCTGCAAAGACCGATGATCGTTTTCTTGGAGGCACGACGTCATGGGACAAAGATATTTATTTATGAGTAGATTCACCGCCCCAGTCAAGATGTTTCTATAAAATAAAACGCTATCTGTGGTCACTTGACGAATGCAATGAAAGTTTATTGCTAAGAGGCTCCTCTTAAGATGGCATCAGAGTGCAAGCATATTAAAATCTAGACTTATGTATAGTTGTATCATATACTTAAAAACTTCACAGATCTCCTTTTTTTTTTTTACTATTTCACCTGCAAAGATTTGAAATAACATCACCAGATATTATATAAGATATGGACATAAAGTGGAATACTTCTATTCCTCTGTGCTCCATATCTGTTGCTCACATACCCGTTGCAGGCACTCACAGTGGACAGGGGCCAGCACGGGCACCATGACTGATCTGTGGCTACTCAGCCCGGTACAAAGCAAACTGTGATGGATCGTATTCTGGCAACCTTTGTCAAACTCCCTGCTCGTGAACACATTTTCACTTTGAGGACAAAATGTTCACTTGCTGCCCAATATCAGGTTGAATCTAATACTCTGCTTTAACGAGCAATTTACGACCGGTCATAATGTTATGGGTGATCAGTGTGTGTTTCCTAAGACTTCAAACTGCGGTCGTCTTTCGAGGCCTAAATCACATCAGAAGCAGCACTTAGCGTGAGGAATTTGTAACGTGAGCTGCGTGGTAATGTTCTAACCTAACGTGGAAATGGTTTTCCCTGCATTAGATCAGGATGATAAATCCCTTACATGCACAACGATTGCATTGTTTTTCCCGCAATCAATTACTGCGCAATCAAAACATCCACAAAACATTTTTTTTTGTTGTTAATAAAAAAGAATGGCTGCTTCCTATGCCAAGTCTCCTGTGGTCCATCTGTGCCAGGACGCCGGTTAGACCAGGCCCTTAAAAATTAATCACAGCTTTTGAATCTCTTCAGGGGTCACAAGACAAATAGCTCAACAAATGAAATTAAGAGGCCATAACTCTGCGACTGATTCATCTCTGGGAAGAGGAATCTGTCCTTGTTGGTGCGGGCGGTGCTCCTAAATAAATCCAGCTTGAACAGACCTTACAAAAAGATGACCGTAAACATGACGCAGACGCTCGTATTTATCTCTCCGCAGTCGCCTCGTTTCTCTTCTTCCCATCTCACTCTCCACCCCCCACCCCCCCCCCCCCCCCCCCCCCCACATCCGTCTTTGAGTTCCTCACCACAATCCCTTCCCCGTCTCGCTCCCTTTGCGGGTTATACACGCTCTCAGGTTAGACTTTATGCCTCGCAATTCACATATCTGCACCCTGACTCCTGCTTGGAGAGGTTCCAGTGGCTCCCAAAAGGCCGTGAAATGTTCCACTGCGACAGGCTCCCGAGTTTCTCACGAGCCGTTTATATTTATGCGCCGTGATTCACTCTGTAGCCCAATACTTTTTGGAGATGCTCTGCCTCACCCCTCCCCGCCGCCCCCCTCCCCCCCTCCTCAAAAGGCCTTGAGAAGCACTTTTTCTTTTCCTGCAGAAAGTTTTTTTTCCCCTCTTGCAAGCAGCTTTACTCAACAAACATTTATTTTATTTTTTGCTTATCGAAGACGTAACAGAAATGCCAAGAGGATAGCAACGCTAAGAAAATTGGTGGCTTTTCTTATTCGATAACGTTCAATATAGAGTCAATGAAAAGGTGCTAAATTAAATAAACCTCCACAGAGAAAAGGCGGCGTTCGTTGCCCTGTGGAAAGGATGTATCTCGGTCCCACCTGCATGCTAAAGCGCAACCCTCTCCTCTACATTTCACAGTGAGGATAAAAACAGCTCGGCAGTTTTGCAAATAACCGAAGCTGCAATTTGTTCTGAGGTGACAGGTGAGAAACCTCACCGCCGTCCGACTGTACGTGCGTTTGTGAGAGGCAGATGTACATGTAGCATGTGGGTGTTAGCACGCATCTGCAAAACTCGCCCAAGAACCTACAGCGGTCTCACTCGTTCCGTGCCCCAGATGTTGCAGCAGCTGTGTCACGCTGTGAATTTTGGCCCGCATGCACACGAGCCAACTCGCGCATTAGCGTAGTGTTTAGAGTATTTGTACTGAGGCTTGCACGGACCGTTAGCGTTTTCGGACCTAGGTGTGACGAGTATCTGTGCCAGGGTCCTGCTGCTGACACACCTAAATGGAACGGAGCCACCTTCGACGCGAGTGCTCCCAGATGTTCTCTGCGCCGCCACGACATGTCAAAACATCCGCTGTGGGAAAGGTCCGGAGCGCCTGTGTGCGTTTGTGCAATGTGGAACCAATTAATTCCAGCTGGACGGTCCACTGTAATTTCCCAGCTGGGGATGTGATAAGACCGGTTGGGCTGTCTACAACTTGGCCCGCGGCTAAGAAAAAAAAAAAAAAAAAAAAGGAACAAAACATGACAGAGGCCTTATTTTACTGTGCGGTCAATGAGGAACGAGGGACTGTAATTACAGGTGCTAGGTAGTTATTTCTGAGAAAAGTGTGAATATAAAAGTTAGAGAAGAAAAGTTTGTAACCCTGAGAATTACAGTGAAGGTGGCCGTTGGGTGAGGAGGATGTGAGTGTGTCTGGTCATTAACACGCACCAGTCAAGCTACTTTCTGATGTGTAACACCCACACATTTAAACTCCCCCACCAGACTCGGTCGGCTCCCACAGTGAACGCGACAGATCTTCATTATATCATACGCACTCCAGCTGTACAGCAACTCACCTTCCTGTAACAGATGACTCCATCTTATTCCTGTCAGTGCTCCTCCACCCACATCGCTTCACCTTGTCTTTTACCCGTCCTATACTGTTTATTTACATTCATTTCTATTTCTTGTACTTTTGTACATATGCAAATCTTGTATATTTTTGCTTGTGGTGTCTGGGAGTGATGCCTCCCAGCAAGAAGGTTCTGAGTTCGAATTCGTCGGCCGACTCCTCAGCACGTTCTCCTTTTGTCTACATTGGTTCTCTCCTGACACTCTGGCTTCCTCCCGCCATTCAAACACATGCTTGTCAGGTTAATTGGTCATTCAGGTGACCTGTTCAGGGTACACCCCGCCTCTCACCCAATAACAGATGAGGTCCCTCCACGAGCCTCCAGAGAACAAGTGGTTACAGAATGAATGAGTAGACTCTTTTTATGTGCAAACCAGCTACTGTAACCAAGCAATTTCCATTGTGGATCAATAAAGTCTACCAGTCAGCGTGGCTCATTGGCCTAGGGCGAGGGGTTTTAATCTCTCCATCAGTTTGAGGTCCTTGACCTGAAAAATGTTGAAGACGCCTGCTTTAGAACAAGGGCGCCAAACCTATACCTCACAAAAGATTCAAAACATACAAAGAAGGATTTTGCCACATGTTACCAAAACCAAAGACACCAGAGTGCAAACAATGTGTTCACAATGACGTGAAGTCTGTCTGATATGAGACTATAGTAGTGACAGCCCACTGCTGTGGGAACGAGTGTCGCATTTAAATGCAAAGTAACAGTTTTTATAATTTCCTCATCTCTTCCACTTTCCCATAGTGTCAAAGTCAGTCCTTCTTCAACTGCTACATCACTACTTTCTTCTGACTATTTGACCATCTCCTAATAACCAATCGTTCCCTTGTCCCTGTGGTTTCAAGTTGTTGAACCCTCCTCCTTCCTCCTCTTCACCTGTCTGTGACCATCCCAAAAGGTCCTCATCGGAGCTCTCCCTTAGCCACATGCTAACATCATCCATTTTTCCAGCCTGGACTCCAGGATCCCGTGTCTATCCCCCATTGTCTGAGATTCAGCTCAAATTCTCGATGAACACAATTGAAATATCTGCCCTGTGGTTAGTTTGTTTTAAGGAATCAACAGGATGTTCATACGTGAGATCCTGACCGTGCAGCAGGAATATAAAGCTGGTTTAATTTATTTTTAATGCTTAAATTGAACATCCTCGCGTTGTGTGCTTTTGGTGACTCACACTGATTTCTCACTGGTTTTAATGAGTCTGTGCTTCATGTGTCACTGCCGCAGTCATTTATATTAATCAAACCCTTTGTAGCTACTTTGACACGAATTATTAGGTCACGTTGTTTGTTGTTAAAAGGGTCAATCGATAACACCTGAAAATATCTTCATGATTAACTGTGACATTTACAGCAGGAACAATTGAACGAGATCTTATTGAATAAACCTTGGTAGCAATTCGTCTTCAACACTAGCTTTAAAATCAGTGTATTTGTCTTTTAAAAACAATAACATGGACCTAGTGCATGTTATTTTCAGTTTTATTGCATTATATCAATAATTATTTGTGACCAGTGGCATCATCTTCCAAATATTCCAGGGAGGGCAACGTTGATCATGTTGTATTTAATTTTAAGTGCAGGAGGTCAAGATTAAAGAGCAGTGGCACAGTGCTGGATAATGTGCTATGAATTTGAACTCTTGGAATTAATTATACATCAGGTCAAAATCACAGAAATCGACATTTAAATGGCTCATTTAAAGCACATTGCAACACATTGCAACAGCTAAACAAGTGTAACCTCTGTAGCTCCGCTCATCCACAACTAAATCCTAATTAAAAGAAAAGACGAATAAAGAAGAAAACACAACAAATCAGAAAATCAAAGCTACAACAGAAACCACAGCTACTGCTGCAGCTGAGTGACAGGAGAAGGAGGGATCTGTGCTTTCTCCTCATTTTTATCAACTCCTTCTACTTCACATGGATCAGCTTCACCTGAGGAAGAGAACACAAAACACCACAGTTACAACTTCCTTTACCTTTACCTCTCTCTGGGTTGAATTTGAGCTTCTAACAAGCACCAAAACAATCGCTTACCCTCTCAATGAAATGAGAGACATTTTCTTGACTAGTTTCTCCTTGTCAAATGTTCAGCTCAAGGTGTTCTGCAAGATTGTGTTCACTGCTAGCCAGCTGTCTAGGAAAATACATGACGAAAACAAGTTAGTGCCACATAAGAGTCTGAGGGAGCTGTTTGGAGGTTGGACGGTAGCTCAAGACACCTAAGAAACGGACATAGAGGGAAGCAAACCTGTGACCTCGTGGCCCTAATAAAGCTCCTACTCTGACCACTGCTTCATGGCCTCATATTACGAAACACAAAAACCTGCATGTGGGGTAGTTCAGGCTTTACAAGTTCATCTCTGTTGTGTAAACAGCTGTACCTTTATTCTTTAACTGAATCCTGGCCGTCTCAAGTCCACATAAGTTACCTTCCAACGAGTAAATGGAACACGTCTAGATATTTGCACTGTACTGTATGCGTACATACATTTAAATGGAAGAACGCTTGGGCAACGAGTCATGACGTTTCACAATAGATGGATAGATAGATAGATATTTCACAGTTGCAGCAGCAATGTACAGGCACTCAACACCATACATACTATATAACAGGAAAGCACAATATACTTTATACGTATATAAAAATATATACATATTTACAGAATTATAAAAAATAAGTGAATAGAAATAAGTGAATACAAAAGGAAAAAGAAATAATGCACAGATGAGGAGTTGAACAGGCGTGTAGCTTGAGGCAAGAAAGATTTCCTGTAGCGTTCTCGGAGACAGCGGAGTTGTCTGAGTCTCTTGGAGAAGGAGCTCCTTTGTCTGTCTATCGTCTGGTGGAGAGAGAGGGTGGTCAGGGTTATCCATGACTGATAACAGCTTGTTTAGTGTCCTCCAATAACACAAGTATAGACAAGAACGCACACTGATAAATGCTTTATGAGAAGTACTGAGTGATTTATATCTGTGTTGAAATCCATATTCAGAGACATTAGTCTCGACTAACCACACAATGGATAGAATCTCAAAACAGTTTTGTTTCCAGAAACAGTTGTTTAATTAGAAAGCAGGTTTGGTACACAGGAGGCAGGCGGAGAAGACAGACAGGGCAGAGACAACAACCAGGAGAAGACAATCTGAATATAAGAGCTGGACCCCTTTGACAACAGACAACGACGAATTGGCGCAGAGAGCACGCAATGAGACACAGGTGCAACACATTAGGACGGGACAGGTAATCACACAGGAGGTAATGTTCACAGGAAGTGAGTCTGTAACGTGGAGAAACCATTTGTAGTTATGACTGTGATGCATCAACTTCCAACAAGCACAGCTATGACAAACTTTAAGTTTAACAAACTAGTGACAAAAAAGTAGTAAAAGTAAAGTATATTTCAATTTTGGCTTTAAAAAGGTCTTCTACGAGGTCTTAATTCCAACCTCTCACAAACGACCTGTGGAATGATTTATTTCTAGTTTTAAGTTTCAAGTCAAACCCTAAAGTAAAGGTCACATAGTAGCTATAGCAGCTATGGCAGTTTTGATTAAAATTTACAACATCTAAACAGTTACGCTGTCAAACTCTGCTCCCTGTGTTTTCTGAGATGATTAACTCAAGGAAACTTCTTGTGTAATGGAGTTGGACTCATGTTGCTGCACAATATACAGACACTGGAGCTCTTTCTCACAACTTTTAGAAAGGAGCCGTGCACAACTGAACATGAATGCCTGAGCGTTAAATAAAATAAACCATATTAATTCATCATTAAAGTACAGTAAATGAACTGTTATTTCTCCAAATCTAACAGATGCGATCTCTTCATCACGTGGCAAACTTTCCCCTCGGGCTGCAGAAGAAAGATAAACCTCACCACATTAAGCGCGACGAGGCAGGCAAACAACAAAAATGAGGATCAGAGAGAGCTGACATTTTATCTCCATCACTCTCCTCACCAGAACATCACAGCGATTTTATCGGAGTCCAGCTTTCATGACAGAAAACCTGTCACAAAGGTCGGCTAGGACCACGAGTAATGAAAGTTTGGATGCGAAGAGAATGCAATATGAAGAGTCTGTCAGACAGAGTTCACAGTTTAGGAGGAAGAACTTGGCTTTACTTGAAAATGTGGGATCCAGCCACACTGAATGAACCGTGAGTGGTTTATTGTTAGCCCGCTCTGAGGCCTCCTCACTCAGAAGAACAATAAACGACAGTACAAGTCACTTATGTTGTAATTTAGTTTAAACGTTTTGCTTTTATCCTCTTTCAGTAAAAAAAAATACTGTGAGAAACTGATTAAATTTAAACATGTTTTGCAAATGAAAAGAACATTTGATTGGACACACACATTTATTTATTAGTTTATACCATAAAGAAAGAGATAATGCAAGATTATTGTTTCTTCTCATTTTTGAATCTTTCTCAAGTTTTCAATTTTATTTTTTATTCTACCATTCAGCGCGTGTGAATGTTATCAATGTGGACGCATGCAACTGCATTATTAAACAGAATTTTATGCAAACGCGTGTGTATAAAAATATATGTATATTGCATTTCATCACATATTTATTATAAATATTCTTCACATTGTATGTTTTTTGCACTGGGGAGATGGTTTATTTTGAGTTCAGGAATCCAAGGGACTGTGGGATGAAGATGTTTCAGCTCCCCATGGTGCTTCTGCAGAAAGTGGTGAGGACGGGGTAGAGACGAGCTCTCCTCATCTGGCCGTCCATTACTAGTGATGCTGTTTATTAGATTTATTTCCACTAGTTAAACTTTTTTGTGAGGTGTATTCAAGCATGGCATGTGAGGCAGCTATCCTGAGGTGTACTACACAGCAGATACGTCAAATTTATAGTTTGAGGAGTAGTAACTGACTCTTTAATGATGACATACAGCAACATATAGCAGATTCAGTAGTAATTTAATGCCTGTGGGATCATCGGATGCCCCAGCAGATCACAACTCTTACAGTAAATTGTTATCAAACGAGGCTCGTAAAATCTGAAGGGGGGAAAACACGGACCTACTTCATGTCTTAAATACCCAACATGAATACAACCACCACCCTCAGCCACAGGCTTTAGTGGTTCTTGCAAAAAAAATAAAAAATCTTGTGGTTGAGTATTTAATGAGTTCTAACAGGTGTGAAAATCATCTTTTTCCACATAAAACACAGGCAGACGATTTATTTATTTTTAAATTGTAAAACCTCCATGTTTTCTAGCTAATGGTCTCCTGCTCTTTTTCAGGTGTTACCCATTGTTAAGAATGTTATTAGAATGAAATCATCGGCATCATCTGCACGAGCTCGAGAACTGATTTACTTCATAAAGAATTATACAAGGTATCTTTAAATGGATGCATATGCGGCAGAACTTTGCTTAGCATCTTCGCAAAACACAAAGTATCCATGGTTACTATATAGACCCCTTCATGGCCTACGTCACTGTGACGTCACTGTGTTAGCTGGAGGCAACACAGAGGGAAGCTTGGGACGAACACTCACTTTCCATCAGGATAATATCGTCTTGCTGTAGTTTTGGCTGCTAAAACCAAAAAATCAAAAACCCTAACTTGAAGTTTTAGCACATACCAGCCACTGCCAGTCGTAGACAACTTTGCTTTAGCGATTAAAAAGAAAGGATTGGAGTGAGATAATCAACAACGCGTACACTTCATATCAGATCAGATTAATATGTAATGCATCCTCGGTTTCAGTCTGGAAAATGTTATGGGTGAGAATAAATCGTGACTGAAATCACGTCACTCACTGGATGGACGATTTGACAAATTACGTTTAGTTAATCATTATTTGGGGGATTCTTGTTACACGTTAATGCTAATGCTAACTGCGAGCTAACACAAAGTTAGTTGAGCGTTTCAGGGGTGTCCTTGAAAAATTGCATTTACTATGGCACCCTCCACAGTGGTTCCTCTTACTTTTTGTAATATCTTCATTGGAGAGTCTTCACTGGGTAAAAACAGACCAGACTTCGTCCACTCTGTGTCCTCCTTTGGTCAACTTGTCCTTCCAGTGAATGAGAGTGTAGGGGTCGGTGAATTTAGTCCCATCAGCCAGAGTCTTTTTAAAATAGCACTCACAGCCTCAGGGAGTGAGTGTATTAGCATATTCTCTAATATATAAGTTTCCCTCGTCCATTCTTGCCAAATCAATCTATTGAAATGCTAACTGCCATTTACAGGCTAAAGTGTTTAAGACGTGTCGCCAGTTAAGCCCCGCCCCTCAAAAAACATCACATTGTTTACGAACCGTGAAGGGCTCTATGTGAGCTGCAGGGCTCTGATTGTTCTGGAGTAACTGAGTTACATATAAAAAAAAAGTGAATGCGACACTCTGATGATGTTAAATGACCCTAAAGATCTTAAAATTCAATAAGTGCCTGCTGTACAGAGCATCTAATCATAACTGAGAGTGCGTCTGTGGGAGTGGAAGCTGAGAGGGTGCATCACAGCAAAGGTCAGACTAGACCTTTACATCATGTCACTGCTTTGTGCAGGACATGAATAACAACAAGCACACACATTAGCACAGCCCATTCACGATGAGGCACTTAATGTGGTTCGCTCCATTACCCCCCCTATCATTACAAGCGTCTCTCCAATCCAATATTTTCACACAAAAGATTCCTCATCCATAGAATACTCTGGGAAATTATTAATTTTCAGCTTTCAAAGGAAAAAGGTTATGAACAGATAATAGCGATAATTGTGTGGAAACATAATATACAAGCAGCTCAGGGGGGGAAAAAAAACAAGTCAACTTTTGTGTTTTTTTTGTTTTTTTTTCTTGGCCACATAAATAATTTATGACGGCATTAATGTTTATTTTTCTATTTTGGTTCAACTGCTGTATCCCATGCATGCATTTATGTTTAGAGTCATGTGCTTTTTGAAGTTAGAAGCATGTCAGCTTAGGAGGAAGTTTAGTAGGAGAAAGTGACATTTTCAGAAATGTCACCCCAGGACTGGTTTTCTTTTTGTTTTCCAAGCACAGACCGAGCGCTGGCAGGGGGATCACACAGGTACGGATTAGCATCCATTAGCTCACGCTCTCATAATAATTTATCCTGTCCGCCATCAGCTGGGTCCGACCACAGCTCATCAGCTGAAAAGCAGAAAGTCAAGATGCACAGGAAATTAAACTCGTGTGAAGGAGGAATTTTCTGCCCTTCGAGTCACGGACTGATTTCCAAAAGTGATGATTCTTCACTAGACAGCTCCTCATCTACGGCATGGCATCGACGAGTGATGAGATGGAAACAGAAATATACCTTCTGAACTGATTACATTTCACCATTAGCCGTGTGTTTGTGTGTCAGGGAGCTTGTGTGTGTTGCAGCATTGGAAGGGCCGGATCAAACCCCCAGTGCAATCAGTTTTTAATTTCCCTGAAATCAAATTACATGCAAGGGCAATAACCGGAGCACTGGACTATGGGAAAGTCATCCAGGAGATTATAAATCGACTCTGGAGAGCGGTGAGTGTGTGAGTGTACGGAGGGTGCATATGTGCCCATATGTGCACGGGATATACATCCAACAATAAAATCATCCACACTGGCGCAGCCCGCTAATGGCACGTGTTGAAGGTCGCAATTGGAAAACGAATGTTGAAGCCGCGTTCGGAGCAAGTAATCAACCCTGTAAAAATCTGCAGAGTGCTTCCGGTAAATTCCTCACAGTACTGTACCCATTTAATTAGGTCATTAAAGAAAGAAGTATTAGGAGGCGGTGCCCTGCTCCATAATTTGTATTGATCTGCTACAATGAGCTTATGCATGCTCTACTCAAAATTGCTTTTCCCACAGCAGTTTGCAACAAAGCGGTGGACAGGATTAAAATTGATTTGTTTATAGATATTGGATCCCTTGGACTTTTAAATAAGTTTACTTTGCTGTTTGTGGTTTTCCCCATTATTTCAACATCTTTGTTTAATTTATGTTAAACCAAGTGAGAGCAGTTTGTCCTGTGGTGTCTGGCAACACAATGTTGTTAGTGCGAGGTTTTGAGGGGCCTCTGCGGATCATCCAGCAGATACTTGATCAGTTTGGGATCTAGTGAATGTGAAGACCAGGTTTTTTAGTTGTTCCTAAACCGTTTTTGTGTGTGGCCTGTGTCTGGCTGCATCCTGCTGAGGATAGCTGCTGCCCATCAACGAGTGTCATTGCTATGGGGTGGGGGTGTCTGGTCCGGTCTACGTGGGAGATACATGTCTAAGTAGCATCCACACGAATGCCAGGTCCAAAGGTTTAACAGCAGAACACTGAATTGTCACAGTATGGTCAATACTGTTGTTTCGACCGCAGCTTGTCATTTCTGTTTGTGTTTATATGAAACCTGATCACTCCCTGGTCTGCCAAGCTGCCTGCATGCTGCTGAATCCTGAAGCTTCACCCTCTAACCTGATTGGTGCGGCCTACTCGGATCCTGCCAATCCAGACATCACTTCACCAGTGTTCCTGATTGGTACGGCAAGCCTACAGCAGCCAATCACGGCTGATCAATCAGGAGCCTCCGCCTATATAACACCTGCAGATCCCTCAGTCATGGTGGCTGTCTGTTGGTGTCAGTTTGCCTTGGTCATGTGCTGTGCTTAATGTGTATATCCCATATATTTGTAGACTGGAGTACCTAGGTTTTTGGTGCTTTGGCAGGCTGTGACCACTGTCCAAGTTTGTTGCGTCCGATGCAAACGAGGATGCATTACACAACTGTTGCGTCTTTATTCTAGTTTTCTTCCGTTTCTGAAGAGTGGCCAGGTCTTTGATTAGTTTTAGGCAGACTCTGCAAATTTTTCCACCACTGGTAGGATCTCCCATTGTATTAGACAAACCACTGTCAGTGGTTTTAATCTTTATGACAAAAAAACATCCATGAAAAAAAAGTTATTTGATGTGTACTTTAGTGTTTTAGTTTGGTCCAGGTTCCATCCACTAACATGCAGGAGGTGGAACTTGAGCTTGTCACATTTAAGAAGCTGTTGTGGGATATTGGTTTGCACCCTCTGCAGGATCACACCTAAATGTGAGAGGAAATCAACTACAGCTGATTGCTTGTTCATCGCGTCCCACGGTTGAACTGCGCCCGCCTGAGACGTCTGTATGCAAAGTGGTGTTGACTTTCTGCAGTGGTGTAATGTGGATAAAGTGGAAGTGTGTTAGGAAAAAAAAAGCTCTGGGGAAGAGATAAATGGAGTTAGAACATTATAAAATCATTATGTTATTTTAGCAGCGCCTGCCTAGCTTATGTGCATTGTTTAATATTACCACAAATTTAGCAAGAAGATGCATTCAGTTCATTTATCACACACAAATAACATTTACAAAAGCTGCAATATTTAGCATGGAAGCCAGACCATAAAGGTCCATAAACCTTCACAGCAGGAAGTTTGTTTAGACCCATTTTAGTTCAAGGACCATATACAGCCAAATTTAACCTTTGTTTTAGTGCAAATAAGTGCAAGTATATTATGACATTATTTGCATTTATCCTAATTTCTAAAAAATAAGAGGTATTTTTGTTTTTACTCTGTATCAGCTAAAACAAGCCGTACAATCCCAATGGCGTGTTACCAGACTTATATTTTGATATAGATTGAATCCTGCAACAGGTTAGACTTTCTTGTCTATGACAGTCAAAAATTCAACTCCACTGCACTCATATTATCAGTTCTCAAAGGAGATAAAGGTTAGTTTTATTCACTGTACATACAAAAAGTATCACTCTCGCAGTCGATCATCCTCAGTGTTCTCACAACCATGACAGAAGGTTCAGATTTTTACATCACTGTTCAGGTAATGATGGACTATTCGGTCATTGTGACCCCTGGCTTCACATAGACAGAGGGTCTTTGTGTTTACCAAGCCATGGTATGTAGGGAGGCCAAACAGAAACTTTTAAAATCAAGCCGAGATCGGACATGCTAAAATATCCCGTAGAAAGTAGGAAAACTGCAAACTTGGGTGACAAATTCTGTATGGGTTCATTACGAGCCTCAGCTTTTACATTACACACAGTAACTGGATCAAGTTTGACAAAATATAGATCAGTGCAGCTTCAGAGCAAGCCTTTAAGAGTGTGCGCTGATGTATTAATTCAGCCAGTACGTCTTTAAGGGAGCTATTTCTCTGCCACACATCTGAACTGTGGTACCTCGGCTTTCTAACTCAACGTTTCTGTCAGATCTGCTTTAAAAAGTTTCTGGGCTCGGTCGATCAAAGCTTTTATCCAAGCTGCAGTCTTTCCTCTTGTTTATTTTGATCATTTTTCACCTGGAGATGGGTTTTCTATTTCTGTAGCCAGCGAGTAGGAGACTTAAAGTTACTTAATGAGCTTTTTTTTATTTATTTTTTTTAAATTAATGCAGATGGGTGTTCTTTGATCTATAGTTTTAAGAGCGGATGAGGCTTTTAAGGGAGAATTGTATATCAACTGAGACCTTTATGTGGCATTGGGGATAAGCATGAGAGCCGGTTTCTACCTGGGATTATATAAGATTCATTTACAAATGCACCGAGACCATGCTGGTGGACGGTGGAATGGCAAAAGTGAATGAGTCAAGCTGTCCTACGAGGAGGTTTTGGAGATGAGTTGAGAGAGATTTAATTCAATCAGCAGGGAAATCAGAAGGAGACCACTGGTTGATAGATTAGGACTGAGCCACGTTCACGTCCACAAAGTGTCCAAAACATAGACAGTATAAAAACAGACGGCAGAACTGTTACCAAATTGAAGCCAAATTAAGTAGAGCGCCCCCTGGTGGCTGGCTGTAGAATTAATTTGCTGTCATTGTAGGTAGTTAATACACTGTCTGGCCAAAAAAACACTCTAATATTTTTTTTGGACCGCCTTAAGTTTTTATGACAGCACCCATTGGCTGTGGCATTGTTTGTGTGCTGTGGTAAGACGCTTCTGCAGTGTCACAAGATTTATTTCCATCCGGTGTTACAATAATTTTTCACCAAGATCTTATATTGATGATGGGAGAGTCTGACCACTGTGCAAAGATGACGCTGCACCTATAACCGGGAAAATAGCGTCAGTTTGGTCAGTGCAAGGAAGTGAGGATACCTTATCCATATTAATGCAGTCCCAAAGCATGATATTCATTATGAGACCCTTCTTTTTTTTTTTTTGTGGGTTCAACTAATTCTCTGGGCATGGATACAACGGGAGGATTTGCTTCAACATTTAGGATGTGACTTGCTTTAAACACAGGGAATTTTCATGCCATTGATCCTCAGCTCAGAGAAAAGCATGTGATTAAACGAAAAAATGTTAAATTGGCCTATTGGTTTTGTGAGCTTGAAGATGACTTCTCTCTGGGATTAGCGTTAAAGCAAAATTAATTTTCAACAATGCTGCACGGCCACAAAGAAGGAAGTCCCTCTTGTATGGCATTTGTATGAAAACTAAAATATATAAATAAATAAAACTGGCATGCAAATTGAATTTATTTTTTTTACCCACATTCATTCATGACACAGGCAAAATGAAGTAGCATTTCTTCGTAATTGCAGGGAATGAATGAGTTCCGCTCCTGTCTCTGAGAACTTTAATCACAGCAATCACAATCCTATTGTCAAATGAAAAGGTTATTTTTAACCACCATCTTTTAGCCGTTCTTTGACTCTTTGTTTTCTACATCCCTTCTACAGCACTACATCTGTACAGTGTTTGTCAAAAAATCCTCTTAATCAAGACGTGATTCTTTGGAAAACCTTTCCCCTGAATGCTTAATACTACCTTGACGGCAGGCTGCTAGTAATATATCAGCTGTTAATATGCAGCCAGGATTAAAACAGATGCCACGTAAGGCTGGAGGCAGCTGGCGCTTTCATTATGCCTCTCGGAGCAAGATCGCCAGGGAAAGACTTGGACGTAAAAGCAGCCCTGAAGTTTGACTCAGAGCAGCCACACATTTGAACACAATGGCTGAGCTGTCTCGGTATTTCTTTCCAGGACTTGACAAAACAATATATCAGTATAATTGTACAGAAAAAGTCTTTCTTCATGTGTTCATACCGAATTAAAACCTTAAAAAAGTAATTATAGCCTGTGTAAAGGTCTGGACAACCTTCTACTTGTAGAGCATTCATTAAGTTGTTGGTCTTGGTGTGACTCATAAGGCAAGTAAAGAACTGTTTTAAAGGGATACACCACCCCTTTTGTGAAATTTAGTCACTCTCCATATTTTTAAATCGGTCCAAGCATTGCCCAAATCCGGCAGCGCAGCTGTTAGCTTTAGCTTAGCATAGCTGCTGTAATGTTGTGTTGCCAATTAGCCAGTCGTTTGCTAAAGTGATGAATAAACTCAAGAATTTTCCTAATTACTTCTTGTGACATGTCATATCGAGTGCAAATATCAATGCAATTAACACCCCCAACATCCGTCAGCATACCGGTGTGACTGGTTTTCAGGTGCTGCGTGGTGTCTTTGCGCCTGTTAGCGGTGCTTTGCCGGAATATAGTCCCAAGTGTTTATCTGCCCTATACGATCCCTTTGTGTTAATTGCATTGACATTTGTACTTGCTGTGAATGTACAGGTCACAAGAAGTAATTAGGAAAATTCTTGAGTTTATTTATCACTTTTGAAAACGGCTAGTTAATTGGCAACACTATATTACAGCACCAATGCTAAGCTAAAGCTAACAGTTGCGCTGCTGGATTAGGACAATGAGCGGATGGATTTAAAAACACTTTTTCTCACTTATTAAATTTCACATAGGGGTGGCGTATCCCTTTAAGACATGATTCACTAGCAAGGACCACATTTCAAACAGAGGGACGGATTAACACTTTATTGATGAATGAATATGGACAAGTAGGAATATGACGATGGAATGATTCGAGTGCAATGTGGGGAAGCTTCGTGAGGGAATCCACCGTGACTCTCGGGCATGACGGACCCCCTCCTAAGGACCCTACGGAGAGGGTCGGAAGGAGGAGGGGAAGATGAGTCGTGAGGTATTTAACCTGGAAGAGGCGCGGTTGGGGTGTGGTCCTGCTCCTGAAACTTGCTACTAAGCATCACTTCATGTTCTGATTTTGCAAACTTTGAGGTAGCTCTCAACAACTCTGGGCTCATCTAAGCATACATGGAAGATGAGACAATGAAGGAGCTCGAGGAAGATCAAACTTGATCTGTGTGTAATGTAAAAGCTGACCCCCGTAATGAACCTATATGGAATTTGTCACCAAAGTTCGCTGTTTCCCATTACGCAGTATTTTACCCTGACAGACACTTCTTCCACAACAGAACTTGGTCTAGAATTTGTCCAACTTTCCGAGTCAAAAGAAAGACCTATGCGTGGTTTCCATATCAAACTCCCTCCCACTTCCCATTTGAAATGGAACTCACTGCCATCCAGTCTGGCGTAAATGAATGAGCGTTGCAGTTCATGAAGGATTTTGCAGAACGATTCCTGAACCTCCTTCGCTAACCAGTCAAACATTAGTGATTGTGGGCAAAGAGTTCAGTTCTCTGTCCAAAATACTTTGTTTCTAGTGCTTTCCATCTGCTAAGGGAAGCAACATTAAACCAGATGTGATGGTTTTATTATTTTCAGTGATCAAGTAAAACAAACAGAAGACTGAGGTGCACACTGAGGCTGGACGAGAGGGTGTCGTTAAAACAGAACCAAACTAAACACACTGATCAAGTCATTTCCCAAATCTAAAATCGGAAAAGAAAAACCTTAAATGAGTTCACACAAAGAAGCACTATCCAGACTGAAAATGTGTTTTAGGTGCAAGGCCTAGTTCTTAAGCCACAAGACAAATGCTTAAGTTTTAAACCGACCAGCCACAACATTATGACCACTGACAGGAGAAGTAAATTACCTCGACCATCTCGTGACAGTTCAAAGTTTTGCTGGGAAACTTTTGGACCTGGCATTCGTGTGGATGTTACTTAGACAGAAATGGTTCAGGAACATCTCAAAAAACACAGAAAGACCAGCACGAGGTGTTGACCTGGCCTCCAGATTCACTAGATCCCAAACTGATCAAGTATTTGTGTTTATTATTGTGCAAAAAAAAGTCTGTGGTTCTGATAACAGTCCACAAGGAAGTGCGACATTAAAAAATTCTTGAAGTCTCGAATTCTTTTTCAAATTCCAGCAGCTAAATGCTTTCAAGTAAAATAATATATCTTTTCTTCCCACAGTAATACCAACCATTTATAGCAGCTATGAGTACCATCCCTGCGTATGATGGACTCTTTAAAAAGAGATCTTTAAATCAAGCATTGAGCTCAGCTAACGCCTGTCTTCTCCCTAACAATAGGAACACCTGCGCTGGGTATTTTCATCTTCACCATCAATTTCTTGCTAATTACATTTATGTGCCTTCATTGTGAGAACAAACACAGTGAAGATTGAGCTCCTCACCAGCTGTTCTCAATAGGGGGACTGATGATTTAAAAAAAAAAAGTTCTTCATAAAATGTGGAGAAATTTAAACTTTTCAGAAAGTATGTTAGAATTACCTACTGGTGGGACAATTAGATCTTCACCATAACGGTATTTTAATTATCCTCTGTTCCCCACCTCTGATTTCTTTCTGTCTGGGTTACACTTCACTCAATCAGAACTTCATGAAATTAGATGTTTTTATGAAACGTGCAGTAACCTGTCCTGAGAAGCACATGACAACTTGGCTGTGATGAAAACATATGAGAAGTTAAATATGCAAGCAGATAAACAGGGATTCTCTAAAAATCCTGACGTTAAAGATGTTGATAGCCTGATTTTATCTTGATTCTTGACAAGGGTTTATTTGCATGTATTTTATTTATTTATTTTGTTTTAATCCACAAAAATACAAAGGAATTTCTCTTCCCTCAGACTCAAGTATATTCTGTCTGAAGTTGAAAAATCCTCAAAATGCTGCTCAGTTATTTTGGGAAGTAGTGTAGACATAACTGTGACATAAAATTGTGAATTTATTGAGGATTGCTTTGAGCTTTTCATTTTATCCTCTAGTATTGCCACTGATGTTGATTTGTTGTAACAGATCTGATCTTTTGACAGCCAGTCAAACTTTTATTATCAGCTGAAATAGAGAAGCCAGATGTCTAAACAGAAGGCAATTTAGAAGCATTCTTATTAGCTGATGAATGATGAAACCAGTATTTGGATCAATCCAGATGTTTTGATGACATAATTCAGTACAATTCTGGTTTAATTCAGTTTTAATAAAAATAATAATAATATCAGAGGACGATAGATGATGCATGAAAAATGGCTAAAATGATGGATAGAGACAGATATTGAACAGGCAATAAAACAAACTAGAGCAGGGGTCTTAAACATTTTTCAGGCCAAGGACCCCAAACTGATGGAGAGATTAAGTAGGGACCCTCTACCTATATTAACCTCGGCCTAGTACTGTTTAGGAATATACATTATTATCATCATTTTGCATGCAATATTAAGCTATTTAAGTAACACACAGGTTCAAATGTTAATTTTTTTTATTTCAAACGTGCAACAGTAGGGGGTCCGTGCAGTTGCCTTCAACATGAACATACCTGACATGAACATACATATAACTGTATATATGAAATTATAAGATAAAGGAAATCAAACAAAACCATCCATTTTGGCCTCAGTAGTTGACTGATGGGCTGCATCTCTTCTGCTAATATTGCAGCGTGCGTCTGGGATTTGACCTGTGTGGCTACGTGATTGGCCCAGTAACGAGAGGGGCGGGGCCTACCGTGTACGGGAGTTTTAGATAAACAGGTCTAGTGTGGCGCTCTGTGTGAAACGGTGCTCTGTTGAGACCTGTATTGCTGAGTGAGTCAAGTGATGAAGAATACTCTTCTGTGTCCATTTATCCCTTTACTACAATACGTTGGATTCATGTTAATGTGTATTTAAAGGAATTTATGTTTTGGGGTGAAAAAAAACAATATTACCAGAGCCTTTTTCCAAAATGCATGTGACTGTTTTCATTTAACTGTTACCTAGGAATCAAGCTTGTCGCCTTCACTTCTAAACTGCGGAGGAGATTACAATGAGGAGCCGTAAATACTCATTTGTTTAATTCAGATCCTCAGGTGAGAGTCACAATCTGTAATCAGCACTGAAAAGATTCCAATTTGCCTCTTGCCTTGCGACTCTCTGTCTGAGTGACGGAGTACATTATGCCAATCTGCTTGAAACAGCATCATCACAGGAAAACAACTGAAAACCTTAACACTGAGCACTGGAGTAACATGATTACAGCGTACATTGACAGGCATCATCAACCACATCAAGCCTGGAACCAGATTGCTGGTCCCCAGTCAAATGCAAATAGCTAAATTCCAGCGTAGCCTTTTTATGTCTGATGCATTTTTTAATTTATTTTTTGGAAAGATCTTGTAATCAGTGTGCACTCGTACATACGCACAAACAAACGGCAGAAGGAAAAACAGGAGGGCTGCCCCATCATCATTATTTATGCCATTTCTGACAGTCACAGATGCCAGACAATGGAAAACAGAAGCTTTCCTCACTGATTAAAAGACTGCAGGTGATTAGGTGGCTAGTGTTTTTGATTTTGCATGCTAATAAAAACAGCGTAGCACTCAGAGTAAATTCAGAATACGTGAATGTTGAACTGAGTATCGGTTTGTTGCTGCATATACTCAGAACCACCCACAGAGAGAACCTTTAAGAAAGAGATGAACATGAGATTAGCATTCAGCAGCATAAGTGTAAAGATTGGGGGTGGCAAACTTAGGATAAATTTGCAAGGCGCTGAAATTACAAAGAAAACATCAACGCAATCATACGGAAGCGATAAGCAGCCGTGCGTTCACACATTATTATTTTTTTCCACTTTTGAATGGTAACGAGTTCATTTACGCTGTTTTCCCAAGATCTTGATATATTTAATTTGAGAGAGTTCTGTCTGACTGATGGATGCCCTTAACACTATAATGTAGTAAAATAATAGCTTAATGTAACAGGTCTTCTGTAAGGTGAGTCGTTTGTTTTGTGCTTTAATGTTTGCTGGATAATGATTAAGTATCCGGAGATCTCGAGAAAACAGAGGAAATCAACTCACGGGAAAATGGAGGAACTAACATGTACGAATGCATGGCCGCTTAGGGCTTCCGTACAAACATGTTTCAATAAAAGTAATTGATCTTATTAATCTGTCCACTAGTGGCACTAGAGCTCAGTAAGAGTAGCAGAAAGACCCAGAACTAATCAGGAGATGGCAGCAATTTACTGAAATTGCACTTTTTTTCTTAAGAAGTTTCAGGTATTTTAGAGCGTTTTTCTGTATTTCTGTGTGTTGTGAGTCTTTCTGCATGTATTTTCTCAAGTTGCGCTGCGTTGAGCTTCCTCTGTCTCTGCAAGCACGTCATCAGAATCATGCCACCAGATATGACGGCATGAAACATTTTATCATTTAAACTAAAGACTTGCTTCAAGGGCAATGATGTCGCACAGAGCGTTAAACAAGAAAATAAAAACTAACTTCAAATTTTACATTTACACACTAATTAATCCCATACATGGCTTTGTGCACACACACAGACACGGCACCCAGCAGCTACTGAGACACATGGCTCATTACATTGAAGGATCATCGTCATTCTCTCCCAGTAGTTACTTCGCATGCTGCCACCATCAGCAGATGAGTGTTTGTGTTACCAAAGTGTTTCTGAGTTTGTGTGTTAAGACTCCGGTCTGTAGTATTAAAATGATTCATTAGGCCTTTTTCTTAAGAGCTGCATGCAGCAGGCCAAAACAAGTCCCTCTTGAATGCCTCTTTTGTTCCGGACTCTCAAGGCGTTGTTTGCTCCTGCAGCACCTTAAGAAAACGTGTCCTCAGAGCGCTGACAGTCCCAAACAAAAAAAAAAAAAAAAAAAAAACGCCTCAAAAGACTGGCCCTGACCATTCATTCAAGGGAAACAATACGCTTTTACTGCATCAGCACTCTGTGATGCTATAAAAATCATTCTGAATAGAGGGGAGCACCGAGGTAGTCATTCATAATGGATAATGAACCCTCCCATTTATCTCTTTTTCATTGTCTTCTTCCCATCTCCTCTCCCTCTCTCTTTTTATAATGGATAAAATATTGTTGGGATGAATATTTGTAGTGTTGTCCTTGTTTTATTGAGCAGAAACGGTGGAGATGGGCGTGAATTGTGCTGCCTCAGCTCCGAGCAGCGAGGTGTGTAAATCAGAGCTTACAGCTGGAGGAGCTCATTAACGTGGATGAGGCGGGACAGATACACTACGTGAGGCCGCGGACGTGCTGCAGACACTGAGACAGAGGATGGAAACTTGTTAGCAGAGGTTGTAAATGGGCATAAAAAGGCAATTTGGAAACTTGAGTTGAAATAAAGTACTTTTAAAACAGCAGTAGATCAACTTTATAGCTCTGATTTCTTCACAGAGAAACCACAAGAGGTTCAACCACAAAAGTTAAGGCTATTGCTTATTTAGGCTACACGGCCATAATGCCACACTATGGATCACAGTGGATCATTTTTGGATAAAAAATAAGGTTTTAACCATAATTTAACCATATTTTTCTATTTTTCATGATATATAGCATGGAATAAAGCTACTATATACTAGCTTGCTTTGGATCCCCACTCATGTCGGCATAGACGGGAATAAAGCAGCTAGATGTCTAAACAAGCAGCGAGGCGTGTGAACATAGACCTTCCAGTTCCAATAAGTAAAAGTGAAGCTAAATCAAGAATTAAATCATGTGCACATTCAGCCTTGCACAAAGAGGCAGTTATACAATATACAAAAACAAGCCGGGTTTGTGAGGAAATTGATTATACAAGTCTTAATTACACTTTATATAAAACAGGAAAGTGTTCACACTGCAACCAACCACAAACAGTGGCACATGCAATAATCCACCAGAGAAATGGCCTTTTTCATTATCTGGCATCTTGAATTAGACGTGGCACAAAGTTTTCTCATAATATTTTTCAAAAGAGACAAATTTAGCTGCGCCACCCTCGAGCCCAGCTTTTGGCAGTAATTCACCTTTTTAGTTTATTTCTATAGCACATTTAAAAACAACCTCAGTTGACCAAAGTGCTTCAGAAGCAATACCAGTATAAAGAAATCAACAGCCTCCATTAACATAAAAGCAATAAAACACCATCAAATAAAAGAAGAGAGAGAAAATAAATGTTGTTTGCACTTCGCACAATAAAAGCCAAGATATCTTGCTCCACCTGGACTGAAAGTTAGTGAGAAAGAAATGGGTCTTTAACAGTGATTTAAAATGCTTCAGGGTCTGGGCAGCTTTAACATGAAAGGGTGGGCTGCTCCATAGCTCGGGGGCCACCACAGAGGAGGCTTCATTGCCTCTTTTTTGAACCTGGATCTGGGGAAGTCTGCTAGAAATTGGTTTGCTGACCTCAGTGCTCTGGCTGGAGTGTAGTGATGTAGGAGCTCAGAGGTGGTGCCTGGTCATTCAGACTCTTTAAAAATTTAACCTGGGTCCTAAAATAGACAGTGTGGAGAGGCCAGTACAGGTGGGATGTGATCCATTTTTTTTTTCTTGTCAAAAGGCTGACTGCTGCATTGTGTACAGCCTGTAGACTACATTTGACCGTCAATAGTTAGGTCTTTGATACTTTATTTATCCTCAGGGTTTTCTTTCCTAAAAAAACAACAACAACAAAACTGATGTCTTGGTCTTGAGTAACTACTGAGGGTTCTTGTTAAAGAGTCAAACACTGAGCCGAGAGACGCTCTATAAAGGTAACGGGAGCTTCATTGATTATTTTCCTGTCACTGTAAGCAACCTCTTTCATATGACACACAATAATTTGATCAGTTAAAATGAAAAACTTGATTAGAGGAGCTTTAAATTATTTCTTTATAATGTGGAGCAGATGCGTGGTTGCTATGGTTTCCCGCTCTACATCTTATCATGTGCGCTGACTTATAAATTGTGTCTAAACTTTCCATAATGATTTTTACAGACCTTTGACCGTCTGGAAATTACCACCACATAAGCTCGATGATGACGTCTGTACCCGTTCTGATTTCCCTGCACATCATCTCATCAGCAGTCTTAATTTCAAACGTCCGTGCGTATATAGTCTGTGCCAGGTGCACTCTGTATCCGAGTGCCGCGCATGTTGTGTTTGGCTCTCTGAAGATTTGTGCTGTAAGCAGTCCAATGCGCTCTAATAACCTGAACTGTCCCATGATAGAATTCTAATTCAATTTGTAAATGCAGCCAATGACAATCAAATCCTCTAAGGGAGAAACCTTGAGCAGCTCACGTGGGAACCCCTGGAAAAAAAGAAAAGGGGGAAGAAAAACAGGGAGTCTCATGCATCTGGATAAAGCATACGTGCAGCATATAGACACGATTCGAGCAAGTGTGGTGGTGGATAAAGGGGAGAGTCAGCATTCAGAGTATTAATTTACAGGACAGCTTAGGGGCTAGTGTGTAAAGGATAAAGCAGAGCAGCGAGGCGTAAAGTCCCTGTCCCTGGTGATAGTTGCTCATATTACAGGTGAGTTGGTTGGACATGCATCGTGAACAGAATGGAAGATTATGCATAATACTTTGCTACGAATAGACAGCTGTCGGTAATAAAGGCTGGCCAGGCTTCAAGCAAACACATTGTCAAGATTTCTGCTGCCCAGAGTGGCATTAATTGTAAAGGAGGCTGACTCTCGGAAAGTGAGTTATTTAGAAAATAATCGGTGCCGCCATAATGTATGTGTAACCAAAGTTATGAACATAAAAGACTTTTAACTCTTAACTAACCTGACTTGTACTAGTCATACTGTATACAGAGTGTGTCCCATGCTTAGCTCCTAAAATGTGACACTTCTTCGCTCAATGCGAAATCCACAATGATCATTAACACCACGTAACCTCTTTTTTTTTCTTACAGTAAAGCAACCGTGTAGATGTGCACTGTTCCATTCTTTCCCCACATATTTTTACATCCCATTAGCATATTTCAGCAGTAATAGAATCTAATGTGACAGACCCTTTTAAAAAGGAGTGACCACTGGATGTCCACTTAACTCCGAGCATCTCAGCGGCGTAACCTAGCAACGCCTCGCTTGATGGAATGCCGCTGTGAAACTTTGCCAAATGTCTCTTTGAGGGGTTGAATGACACAGGATTCATGAAAAAACAAAAAACAAACAAAAAAAAAACAATGCTCTGCTGTAAACACAATCTTATACAAAAAATCTAAACTGGAACCCACATACTGCAGCTCTCCTCTCTAAACGTGAAGGAAAACACTGTCAGTGAAGCAATAAAGGTTGCCTTGTCCTAACACAATTACACCAGATTAACAAGCCCATGGAAATTGTTTGCAAGCGGTGTATCATGTTCCTGCTGCAGTCTAAGAAGCATCATTAAAGAATGACAAAAATAACACTGAATGGGAAGCAAGGATGTGTGTGTACTGTGTGTCAAATTGTCTTGTTTTTCCACTGACAGACCGCTGATTGGGGATTAGTTTATGACAGTTTTGTGTGTTTTTTTGGCTGCTTTTTATGAAAAAATGTTAAAATAATTGCAGCTGTAATTGTTTTTTTGGTTTAGTTTGAAAGGAATGGAAACGGCGGATCAGGTGTGAGACAATGACAAACAACACCGCTTTGTTCTCCACAGTGATATTAAAGTATTTTCTTTCTTTACCCTAATGCAATTATGGAGTTTTTTTTCTTGGTTGTGTTTGCAGGATATTTAACTGTGTTTTGGGGAGATTATTTTCTGCATATGTATATACATTATGTACACACATACATTCATCAACCAGGGCTAACATTATTACCACCTTCCTAATATTGTGTAGGTCTCATTTGTGACTCAAACAGTTTCTTCTGCAAGTGTCCCGTGGTGTCTGCCAACAGGTTGTTGTTAGTGGTGGGCTTTGGGTCCTATGGATTGAGGGGAGACACCTCTGTGGATCATTCTATAGATACTTGATCAGTTTGGCATCTGGTAAAATTGGAACCAGGTCAACACCTTGTGCTGTTCTTCATGTTTTTTGAGTTGTTCCTAAACTGTGTTTGTGTGTGTGTCAGGCTGCATCCTGCATCCTTAAGGAGTGTCATTGATAAGGGGTGGAGGTGCTTGGTGTGGACTAGGTGGATGGTACATGTCCAAGTAAAGTCCATGAATGTCAGGTTGAAAAGTTCCCCAGTAGAACCCTAATTGTCACAAGATGGTTGATTGTCTCCTGTCAGTGGTTGTAATGCTGTGGCTGATTGGCTGATTTGAATACTGATTTTAGATGTGGCATAGAATTGGTAGAGCTGCTACTGGCACCCTGTTCTTTACACAGATGAGAGCTGGTTCACCCTGAGCACACCAACAGACTTGAAAGGGTCTGGACAAGCTGGGGGGAATGTTAAGCTTCCAGTAGCATCATTCAGCATGACCGTTTCATCCATGGAGGGATGCATAGACCACTACAGGCTAGACAACTTCAAACTGACTGCCATTAGGTATCTGGAAGTAACCTTTGGACCACTGTTGTCAAACCCCTTGCTGGTGCCGTCGGTCCTGAGTTCCTCAGCCTCATGTGACAAGAGATGCAGATGATTCTGGAGTATATAGGAATTGGGAGACAACCAGCCATCCTGTCAGCCTCTCAAACTGTGGCACCCATGACTTGAGGTTGAGTCTCAGATCTGTTTGTTCCTGATTCTGTTCAATCTTCAGTTCTTCATTGGGTGCATATCCCTCCTCAAACGCTTCTGGGGACCTACAATGGATAGAGATGTTCATGCCTGTTTCGTCTGTGTCCATGGTATAGCCTCCCACTCACCTCCTGCTTGTCTCCTCTGTCCTCTACCTGTTCCTGATTCCACATTTCTGCTGATTTTGTCATTGTGTAACACTGCCGTACTAACTATTGTTGACCATTTCTTCAAGACTGTACATTTCATAGCTATCCCCAAATCTGCCCACGGCCAAAAAGACTGCAGAGCTATTTACCACCCATGTTGTTCACATACACACCATCCCTGCTGACATTGTCAGGGATGCCTTATGTCAGGGTCTGGGCACAACAGTCAGTTTAACCTCTGGTTTTCATCCAACAGACAAACAGAACATGCAAACCAAGACCTGGAGACCTCCCTTCACTGCATCACTCCCTCTGATTCCTCTGCCTGTGCCTCCTTCCTCCTGTGGGTTAAATATGCCCATAATTCTATGATCAGCTTTGCCACAGGTATGTCATTGTTTGAAGCCTCTCTTGGATATCAGCCACCACTGTTCCTCTCCCAGGAGGAGGAACTATTGGTTCCTTCAACCCAGCATCATCTTCGTCAGCCGATACACTCCGTATACCAAGCCCCCAGTACAGTTGCGTTGTCTTCAAAGAATATTCCGCTCAAGGCCTATTCCCGGAAGCTGCTGCCCCGTTACCTTGATCCATTCAAACTTGTCAAGATAATTAGTCCCTCCCTTGTTCCACCAATAATTCCACATCTATAAACTAATCACATACTGATACAAAGACTTCACTGTTTTCTGACTAGACTGTGTAATGGGGAGGAAGCAGATAAAGAACAGGAAATAATGTCGGCTACTCCTTGATGACAATTATCAAAGCAGTCTTGATCCTGATCCCCCACTAGTGGAAGATGAGTGTGCTGAGCAATCATTATCATCACAGACAAGACAAACGGGAGGATACACTGAAATCAAATCCTTTGTGTCCAGATGTAAGAAGTGCATGTCCTGTAGAAATGGATATCCAAATTGGAGTATGACGCACATGCATGCTTAATCTGGAGCTTTTGAATCAGTGCGACAAACAACAGCTGTGCAGCAGGATATGAGGCAATGTGTGAAGACAAGGGCTATTTAAAAGGATTCTGGGGTAAATAACATCCAACTTAATGGTTCTGGTAGCTCATAAACAATCACTTAATCAAGCCGAATTAATTTCCTGCCTTGTGATCCTTTTTTCTCTCTCTCCTCTCATTCTTCTCCCACCTTTTTCCTGCTGTTTGTCTCTAATTAAAAAGAAATCAACGATAGAAAGCCAGTACAGCTTAAATCTCCAAAGTCTACCCTACTCCTCAAAGGGACCGCTGTGTAATCAGAGAAGGGATTCATTTTCTCTCAGAGCTCAGGTTGGAGTAGTATTGGCCAACAAAGGCTGGGAAAAATAAGAAATCGGGAAACAAGAAGACATAGAAGCTTGACTGCTTAACTTTTTTTTTTTTTTTTTGTTAGTTTCGTCCCAGTTTCTAGTAGTTTCGTTGATTTCATAATATCATCGTACACCAATCAGGCATACCATTATGACCACCATCCTAATATTGTATAGGTCACTCTTGGACCTTGAAACTCATTAAATGTGAGTTATGTTGGTTCTTTTGCAAAGTTAACCTTCATTGACAGTCTCTGGGAGGGAAGCAAGTTTGAGTTACCTAATGAAACCTGTGTGCAAGTCATTTCCAGGTGTGAATAATATTTGAAAAGGAAACAGGAACTGCGGCACTTGCTAGCCTGAGGATTATATAGACACCATCACATTATGCTTCGCTGCCTGCATTCATTTGAACATGTGAAACATCAAGGCCGAAGCTTCATTCCTGTCAATAACAAGTTTCCCCTCAACTTTTCTTCCCTGGATGATAAGATGACAATGTGCTCAACCAACATTTTTCAGGGTCAGTCACACTGGAGACAAAGCTCTCACACACAAGTAAGCACATATTTATCCGAAGAAGTGACCATGAATTGCCTTGGGCCGTAAGTGTGGACAAAGCCTGCTGTTGCAGATGCTGACTTGAGCAATGTAGAGAAAAAAAAAAAAAAAACAGTCGGGTACAGAAAGTGGAGACATGTCTTGGCAGGGGATTCTCTTGGGACAGTGAGGTTCATTCGGAGCCTCAGGTCGGCTACCCTGCTGCAGATTTGCTTGCGTTTTGCTGAGACAGTGATTCATTAACATACATATGAGGAAATCCTGCTCACCAGAGAATTTGGAAGATTTGCGTTTTAAACTCTATAAGGCTTTGGCAGGTTCAGGTGTCATACGTATACTGTATGTGTGCTTGAGGACGCACTGTGGATGTGTGGAAATTACAACAGTTGGTCCCTGTTTGTCCTTGATGCTCAACTCCCACAGAAAGTGTTCACTTAGTTCCAAAAGTGTATCAGATTCAGAAATATGATAATGCATGCAGTAAAATGGATGAGTTCGCTTAGGGACAATGCCGGGCAATTTAGGCCTGCGCAGCTACTGTAACTGCTGCAAGTTTGGAAAGCCTCAGGCCCTTAACAGAGGTAATAAAGGACAGTTGGTATGTGCTCAAGGAGGCTGCGAATACTTCATCATTTGAACACACACACACACACACACACACACACACACACACACACACACATACATTCAGGTACTTGTGAGAATTTAAATGGGATCCTCAAGGACTTTAATCCTCCACCAAACTTTAAAACAGAGCTGCAACAGACACCTCGGGGTCCAAACATATTCATCTTACAAATGGTGTAAAGGTTCATGGCAAACTGGTAAATGGTTCAGTCAGAGATTAGAAAATGGAATTGGAGGACTTTTTAAGACGTTTCAACTAAATGCCAACATTCTCCCACTGACAAAGTGATGTTTTCTTTTTGTTTCTTTTTTAATTGTGTTCACTGTCTTAGTTTGCACAATAACATGCAGTTTTGCCAGAGATGTGTCCTGGATTGCTGATTACCTGTCTTCTCATAGGGCCTGTCAGGGTTTGTGCAGCTGTGGTGCTCCCTGTCCAATACTGTACTGTCTCCATTTTTGTTCACTCTTTACACCTCTTGTTTCCAGTACAGCTCTGGGTGCTGCCACCTGCAGAAGTTTTCTGATCACTCTGCGGTGGTTGGGTGTATTAGAATTGGACAAGAGGTGTATAGAGAGTGTAGGACACTGATCAGAGACTTTTTGGAAGCAAACCACCTACTCTTGAATGAAGGAACAAGGGGCTGGTTGTTGATTTCAGAAGGAAGAGGACACCATAGGACCCCATCACCACCCAGGGCCTGGAGGTGGAAGTAGTGGACCCTTAAGTACCTGGGAGTCCATATGAACAAAGACTGGACTGGAGGGACAACAGTGATGCTGTGTACAGGAAGGACCTATGTAGACTATACTTTCTGAGGAAACTCAGATATTTTAATGCACGCAGCAACTTTCTACCAGTCTGTTGTTGCAAGCACCCTGTTCTTCACTTTTGGTTTGTCAGTACCAGCGAAAAGGACATAAATTGGATTGACAAATTAAAAGGCTGGATACGTGATTGACAGAGAGACATTTGTGTCACTTCAGTGGACTTCATTAATACCCTACTCTACCTACCCTACTAACTGTCCTCACCTATTTTTCTTTTTACTTGTGGTTCTCAAGAGTGTTTTTATTATGTGCAACTGAGCTACTGCGACCAACCAATTTCCCACGTGGATCAATAAAGTCTGTCTGTAAGTCTATACAGCTGATAGTTTCCAGGCTAAATCTGTTTGTATTAGTACTAGATTAGATTACTTACACTATTTTAGACTATCATAAAAACAACACAGTCAAAGCAGCTACTCACATCTGGCTGCTACGAACCCATTTGTTGACGTCATGTTGTCCACTGATAATCTTTTGGAGCTTCTCTGCTCTTTAGGAAGTAACGCAAGCAGTACACACATTCACACACTGTCTTGGGAAAAGTAAATGCACACTGGTTATGATTCGAAGCAGATGTAAAAAGTTATTAGACAAACCGCCAAAATGATCCCAAACCTTCCCAAGTCTGCAAAATAATATTCAAAACTCTCCAACTGGGAATGCAACCAGATGATCTGGGAACACTGACAATGCTAACATTAGTTTATTCAAATTTTGAATTGGCAATGGATGAAAAGTCAGTGGTTGCAATTCACCCTGGTGTAAAGATAAGAATCCCAACGTTATTCAGACCACAAATATTAACGGCACAGCTTCTCTGAAAGGGAAGTCAGGTGATCATGATCAAATTCTTTAGGATAAATCACTTGGATAGAACGATATGTCTCTAAGATAACCCTAATTAAAGTTAATTCTCTTTGTACTATAAATATACAAACACTTCATGGCAATCCATTTGATATTTTAAGAGATTTTTCAATCTGGACCAATCTGCATGGACAGCTTTGCCCATTTCATTTTACCAAGTAAAATTCCACCAGGTTTGTGGTGAAGTTTGTCAATGTGACTGCCGAAGTCAGGTTTTTGTTTCCAAAAGGCTGACCTGCCCAAGTCATTAGCCAGGAGAACAGCAGGAGCAAAGCCAAGCCATTCCACCATCTGCCACCACGATAAGCAGAACACCTGTAGGCAATGCTGTTGTTGGCAAACAGTTGTCCTTTAATCAAAGTGAAAGACTGCCAATTAATAGGCTCGCGAGACTGTAATTGCCGACAGCAAGAGGGACAACAGCTGGTGTAACAGTGAGACAAGGCTGAAAGAAAAAGGCCCAGCTCTTACAAGGAGCAGTGTTTATTACAGTAGGAAAGTGAGAGGACAAACATGCTGACAGTTTGTCTCATTCTTATTCATGATGGGGCAAAAAGGTTTGTTTGGGGGGATGTTAGTACAAGATTTACACCAACGCGCAGGGTCCATTTCCTCTTGGGCAAGGACAATTACACCCCTACCTCCTCCTCTCCTCCCCAAGAGATATGGTGGTGGCTTCAAAGGAGGTATCCTGAAGGAACAAAACTAGCCCTTCAAGAGACTTCTTTTGTTTTTTCTAATTTCGTTTTAGGGTCGTTGGTTAATCCTTTGGTAAACTTTTAACTAAAAAATTATTATATAAGTGCTTCCATTTTCTCATAACAAAATTCTTTTCAACATGAAATATATATGAATGAGGAACAATAACTTTTACCTTAGCCTATGACGGCATAATACCGGAAAAACCCATCATTTAGCCCCTGGTGGATTTGTGAGGTTCAAAGAGAATGCGGTATTTCTCTGAAGCTAAAGGTCTAATACTCTGACAAATTGTTGATGTGCAGCCTTCTTCTCTCTGTTACCAAAGGATGTTTGGTGAAGTCGTTAATTGACTGCTGTCGAGAGGATTTAGACTGTCCCTCTGCTAGCGTTAGCGGACGTCTTTTCAGAGTCATTGCAGTAGTACTTTTGTTGTATTTCAGGACTGACGTGTCATCTTTAGTGAAGTATTTCCACACTTGATGAATGACTGCTTGTTTGCTGCATCGACGCACTGGGCTCCTCCCCTGTCTTCTAGGAGTTGTCCATGCTGTTACTGTCACATGATCAATGGCTAGTGAAGTCTCCTTACAGATTTCGGACCCAGTTTTTATCAGAGTTAACCAGTTTCCAGTTGGTCCTGACGTTGATGGGACAACAAGATGGGACTCACATGAATATCCTCAACAATATTGCTCAGTTTCACGTTCACATTTCAAGTGTTTTCTGCTGCAACATATGGCAGCTGTCATGGGTCCACTTCATAAACTAAGACACACAGTGGCTTTTTAATCTGCAGAAGGCTGTTACAGTTTCAGTACAAAACACAACAGCAGCATCTTTGCAATCTGTTCTTCAAAGACGCTCCCAGCAATGACTTGCTTTGTCTCTTGCTTCTGTGTTTTAGCAACTATTTGTTTTTGCACAGAAGTAATTTTTCCCTCCATTCATCATGCACTGATCCCAGCCTGGTTCAGGGGGGAAATTTGTGCTATTCCTGCAACAATGGACTGGTGAGACGTTTAACTTGAGCAGCAACAAAACGCTACATCGAATCCCAAAAGTCAATTATGCGCTGTTAGTAGCAAAATCTTTACATGCATTCTTGCGGGAAACGTAGAATACAAAATCATGACCAGGCAAAAAGAAATGCATTCAAGGCATTCAGTTTTTTTTAAAGTGAGACATAGAAAGAATGACTGTAAATCTAAGTGTGTGTGTGTGTGTGTGTGTGTGTGTGTGCGCGTGTGTTCTAGAAGGGTGCATCTTTGTGTGTTTTCTGCTGATGAGATCGAAGTTTTTTTGTTTTGTTTTTGTTTAGGGGCTCAAACAAATCTGGCGTCAGGAACTTTTCAAGCTTCTCCTGTAGGAACACTGCGGCATGTTTCTCCACCTTCAAATCTTGGGTCAGAAGAGCTCCGGGTACCACTGAACTGCTTAATTGTACCGCTGGTCACTTCATTCAGTCATTCAGGCTATTATTTCCAGTGGAAAAAAGAAAAAAAAATTGCCTGCACAATATACTAGAGAATGCTGGACACAGATACAGTCTGAAATAGTCATCATGGTCATGAATTGCAGCAGAAGGTTTGCACTCTTGACAAGATTGTTTTCTTTTGGAGTCTGATATACCGGGAAACTAGACACTAGACAGATGTAATGTTTTTAAAACTTTACTTTCCATGACTAAATGCACTTACCTAAGTACTGCACTTCATTTTTAAGTCCTTTGGCTTTAACTGAAATTCAGATTCATATCACTGACTATGAGGTCAAAAAAAAATCATCCTCATGTTTCAATAAACAGAGGTCTTAGCTTATGCAGGTTTACTCAGATTTTAGTGTTCTACAGTGTCTATTTTTTATAACATACACTGATCCGCTGCAATAGTATGGACAGGAGAAGTAAACAACAGTGACCATCTTGTGACAGTTCAATGTTGTGCTGGGAAACTTTTGGACCTGGAATTCATGTGGATGTTACTTAGACATGTACCACCCACCTAGATCAGAAAAGTGCACACACACGAAACAAATTCACTAGATCCCAAACTGATCAAGTATCTGTGGGATGATCCAGAGAGGTCCCACCCAAACCCAGACACCGCAGCACTCGGTACGCCCGTGTGTCCGTTCTCTGACGAGTCACAACTGTTTTAGGTACAAGAGAAACATGCACAATATTAGGAAGGTGGTCATAATGTTATGCCTGATTCCATATTGCACAAGGTTTGAATAATGTTTGGCATCAGATTTTCTGGTCACAGATATTTTATTTTAAAGTGTCCTCAAAGAGAGCCAAGAATGCAGAAAAGGTATAGAGGGTATAGTCAAAGCAATGTTCCCGACATGGCTGCTGCACTGTGAATTCAGGCATCAGCAGCGATGGGGCTGGTCCCTAAGAAATGGATAGTGCGCAGAAAGGAGAAATGATGATAATTTGTCAATGAGGAGTTGCAGTTTTTCCGAAACATGGCACGTGTGGCTGTCAGACAGTCAGATGGATTCATGAGGTGGTCTGAGGACGGTCTGCCAGCCTGAGCCACAAAGAGGCAGAATCACTTCACATCAACTATTGTGTGCTCTGATGTCTGGTCTTACGGCGAGTCTCGATGCAGAACATTGTGTTCCCTCATCTTAAAATGACAGCTGTGTTTGTGAGTCTCACACAGTTATAGCTTCAGCTCAGCAAAACAAATGGACCAAATTTAAACATACTGTACATGTCCGCACCAGAGGAGAGAGTCAAAAACAGATCAATGTCAGCCTTTTAGACCCCGAATACGTGTCCAAATATCCAGGGTCTGACAGCTGTTGATGTATTTGCTGCCTGGATAAAAATAGAGGACTCAAGATCCATATTGAGACACCGCAAATTTGTCTAAGAGGAGCATTTCCACAGCAGCGCGAGACGTAAGAACAGAAAAACAGAAACACATACAGTGATTCAGAATTCGTCCAACAGAAGAATAAATTAGGCAAGTACAGGCAGAACAGAAAAGTGATCACCTGCTCGCTCTCCAAATGTCAGCTCAATTATTCCAACTCACTTTAATAATAAAGTGGTCATGCTGTTTCCAGATCTGATGGGGTCAAGCCACGTTTCCAACGTTCAAACTTTTTCCTCTCATTAGATATTTGATTTTTTTTTTCGTCTCCACCACTTCTCATCATTTATTCTAATGTCAGAAAATGTCGCAGTTGTGTATTATAGCGCCACTAGCAGTCGTTAATTGGCGATGAGAAAACTTTTGGGCAATCTGAAATGAAACCTCGAGCAAAGCAGGTTGGACGCAGCCTGGAGTCCATGCACGCTGCTCTACCTGTGGTTACTTTAATTCAGTTCTCTCTCACTCGTCCTCGTCTGAATCCCTCAACTTTCTGTCTTTTTCCTGTCTCGTTCTGTGGGCAGCAGCCCCCCCTCCCATCTATAGCTTGTTAAATTTGACTGACAGAAGCACATATTTGTGGGGAGTGTTATGGCAGCAATGGCTTGCAAATGGAACAGAGATGTCCGTGCCTGAGGACTACATGAATGATACCCACATATAGCAGCACATGCTTTCAGACCATTATCTCTTCATAATTTGACACGTTTCTTGCCACCAGGTATGCGTACATGCAAATTATACCTCATACGTTCCCATAATTTCGTATAAGTGTTGCTTTATGGCACTTTACAGCCTACGTTCAACCCAGATAATTTGTTGGCAGACATGCAGTTGCACAGTTAGCCGGCGTCTCAGGATCAAGATTTTTCTGCCGGACCTGATCTGATGCAATACACTGAGAAGCGGCAGTCAGTAGAACAGAGGCTGACTGGCAGAGGGCTAGGATTAGTATGTCACCGACTTATTATCTTCCTCGATTCCAGATTGAATCTCATGAATTCAAACTTGTTTTCTGTGCTTCAGGCATGGGTTGAATAACACCGTTTGCCAATTATCTGTATTTCCACCACGGACTGTGGATATATATATAGTTGTTGTTAGCTTGTGAAAGGTGTGTTGTACAGTGTTTCAAGCTGGGACTCCCATTGACTGACTGTATAAATCTGTGGGTACACAGTTAATGCACACCTGGGTCTGTTATCCTGGGGGGTCAGAAAACGATCCAGAGAGTCTTCGCTAAGGGAGGGAAGTGACTTTGTGTCATAAGAATAGACTGTACAGACATGATCTCGCCACTTCCTTCCACTGACTAGCCCATATTCAATGTCACTGTAGAGCAGTAACTCAGGTTCACTTATACTTGTACACACACACACACACACACACACACACATATATATATATGTTATATTTTTTACATTCTCTTACTTATTCTTATTGCCCACATTGCTCTTTGTTCTTGGTACACGTTGGGTAGGAGCTGCTGCAACGATGCAGGGATCAATAAAGTAATTCTGATTCTGATTCTGATTCTGATACAGGTGGTGCCATCTTGCAAGTTTGGAGCCAGGCTCTGAGCAGGAAGGGTCTGGGAGTGGAGCCACGTAATCAGAATCAGAATCAGCTTTATTGGCCAAGTATGTGTGCACATTCAAGAAATTTCACTCTCTCTCTCTTTGCTCATTGGTACAAAACAAAGCACTTAAATAAGCCTAAAAAATAGAAAATTGTACAACATAAATCAGACTTTCAGAAATTAGACTTTTATCAATGACCTGCTTACACTTCCTCCAGACTCACTCACATTTTTGTTTAACACTGAGGTGAGCTCTTCCTCCGCCAGTTACAAGGAAATTAATAGTTTTATATTTTGTTACACACTGGTGACTTTATTGCATTATACAGAAAAGTAATCCCTGTGACCACATATGATGACTTCTTTTTGTTTTTCAGAAACTACTTATCCTTGTTGATGATGCTTACTGTTACCTTACCTGTACCTCTCAGGTCCAACAAATCTCAGATAACTTGATTTTTCTTTTGATTTATTTTCTTTCTTTTTACACTTGTAGGTTGTTTGAAACATACCTGACATGTTTCGACGGTAGTTTCTTCTGTTTTCTTCAGGTGTCACTCGCTGTATTGCTGTTATCACAAATACCTCGGAGAAATTAGTTTCCATAGTGCCAAATAAGGAACTAAAACGAAACAAACAGTTGACACTTGAATATGCATCAACATTATATTAACGACCTAAAAAGACAGAACCCATCCTCGATCCAAAAAATTATTTGACGTGTATTTTAGGGTTTTAGTTTGGCCCAGGTCCCATCCACTAACATGGAGGGGGTGGAGCTTATGACCTATACTGAAGCCAATCACCAGGGGGAGCTCTACTTGCTTTGGCTTCACTTTACTAGAGAAACCGTTCCACTGCCCATCTTTATACTGTCTATGGTCATAAGTAGCAGGAAGGTATGATGCAAAAGTTTTGCATCAGAATTTAATGAAACGCACTGGGTTTACAACAAAAGGGTAATTTGTACAGAATATAGATAAAAGTTTTCCAATTCAACAAAAGATTGTCCAACGTTATAAAATCCTAATACAAAAGGAAGGAACACATCAGGTGAGCGTGACAAACACACTGGCAACAACAGAGCAAGGGGAAAGACAGGAGTTTTTAGACAAAGGACTGATGGGATAACAAGAACCAGGTGAACCTAATGAGGGGAGGAGCACACAGACACAAGGCAGGATGGGTTGACAAGACACGGGTGAAAACAGTCATGAGTGAAGAAAACAAAAAGATGTTAAACTAACAGAAAGCACTGGGTACAGGAACATATGAAGACAGAAAAAGTACAAAACTCAACATCATGACTTTGGGCAAAGTAGCTATAGTGTCCGACTGAGGTGTGCCAAGTACCATGGAATAGACCGGTGCCAGGGAATGTTGTACTTCTATTTCAAGGACAGTGGGATTGCTTGAGACTTTGAAATAATTTCTCGCCAGGAGCTTAAGACCATCTTTATCACTTTGCACCCTTTTTGTAATGTCTTATCAAGGTGAGTATGAAGACAGATCTCTGCACAAAACCCTCTTCAGGTGTCTCTTGTGATGCATTTTCCCTTAAACTTATGGTAGAACAGCAGACAGGAAATACGGTATAACACACAACAAAGGTCAGCACTGAGGTAACTGAGATACACACCAATCAGCCGCACACAATGCAAATAACATTGACCATCTTGTGACAATTAAATATTGGGACATTTTTGAACATTGGATTTGTGTGGATGTTACTTAGACCAGACCAGGCACCTCAGAACCCCATAGTAATGACACTCCTTGATGGCAGCAGTCATCCACAGCAAGATGCAGCCCAGACTGATCAAGTATCTGCATTTGTATCTCGTTTGCATCTAATTTTGCTTGGTATGGCAGGAAATCGGATCCTTATGGATACCGAACCCGTCTGGATAAATAAAGTATCCATCCATCAATTCTTGTATTTTTGGAGCATCCTCTTGGTTGTTTTACTACACAACTTCCCACAGATCAACTGTGAATCAAATGCTAGAAACCAAGGTTTCATTCCAGGCAATGGTGCCTCTATTTTGTTTTCCATTTAAGACTCGTGTGGTGTTTCATGCTGACTGTTTTTTTTTTTTTTTTTGGGTGCTTGACAGAAATCATGCACATTCTGTTGTCAGACACCACTGGACACCCTCAGAAGGCCCATGTCATAATTAGGGGTGAGCATTGAGAACTGGTTTCTGAGAACCGATGGGCATCGAAAACTGGTTCAATGCACCGATATCATTAGCCTTCACGTTTTTCGATTCTTTTCATACCAGATCTTTACATCCCAGTACGTCATTCATGTCACGTGATGTTCAATTTCCTATTTGTTTATTAAAACAAGTTCTTATCTCTTGTTTAGAAACTCAATAAAATTTCTGTTAAAATTTTCTAAACCAAAAATTCACAGGAGGAATTGTTAAGGGAATCGATAATGGCATTGTTATCAATAAAATCTCATCAACGCCCATCCCTAGTTATAATGTTATGCCTGATTGGTGTATATGTGCGACACGCAGACTTTAGAGTATGTTCTACACACACACACACACACACATTCAGTTGCATGTTTGGTGATCAGGGCTGATCTCACCTGTTTGTTGTTCTCTTATTTGTGCGGTGATACGATCAGCGATCGCTTGCCGGTGTGTGCGGTCATCTTGTGTGTAGCGGCCGTGCTTGTGTGTGTGTGTGTGTTTGTGTGTGTGCTGGCCCTCTCCTGTGCGCTGCCCTTAATAAAGACATGATGACTCAATAGATGGATGTCTCCTCGAGTCAGCAGAGATAACAGAGTTTGCTGTTCGGCCTTGAGGCCAAAAGGTTACAAATGACATTTCAGCTAACTTTATACAAGCGCAGCCAATATACTTACATCTCCCCCCCACCCCCGCTGAAAGGTTTCTCCCCCGACTCAATTCAGCCCTGGCCAATTTGCTCTGAGTATTGGATACACTGGATTTCATCAAGTGCTTTAATTTGATATATAGAGCTCATTTGTCTCTGATGGCCATCTGCCTCTCTAACGGATGAAGGGATAAGTCTGTATCGTGGACTACAGTGTGGAAAGTCATTATGAAATTCCAGATCATAATAGAAACCGGCTTCATATGCTCGTCCAATGAAAACCATGAATCTCAACACAATGTGACAGTGCAGTTTTCTTTTTCGAGGGTCATTACCAACGTACACAGGAGAACCATTTGAGAGTTTTTATATATATATATATGTATATGTGTATATATATATGTATATATATATACATTTCACTGCTTAGACACAACTGATGGGAAAATGATAGCGGATTCATCTGGTGCACCGTTTAATATCTAGAACTTCACCGAACTTTAAGCCTTGATATAAACTGTCCAAAAATGAAATTAGGGAACACTTTTTATCAGAGTATAGCATCAAGTCAGCATGCTATGATGAGGACTCCTGGTCGGTTAAGTTGCAGAGGGGGTTATTAATCAGTTTCAGTTGCTTTAGTGTTAATAAAATTAACAACACGTCCAGTAGCAGGACAAGGTTTGAAACAATAGCCCAAAACAGGAACAGTTTTACAGGTGGAGGCCACTGGTGTTTCTTCCCCTCGTCACCTGTTCATCTGCAGACCCTGGTTTCATCTTATTTTTTTGGATGACAGAGAACCTCCACACACACTTAAAGAGACCCAAATTTCTGCTGTAAAGTTGGATGTTTTATTCACTGAATGAACTTCTATCTTAACTTCACATACAGCATTGGTGTCTAACAGCCAGAAGGTTCTGGGTTCGTATCCATTAGCCGACTGGGGTGGAGTTTTCGTGTTCTCCTTGTGTCTGCGTGGGTTCCCTCCAAAAGACATGCTCGTTAGGTTAATTGGTGATTCTAAATTGGCTGTAGGTGTGAGGGTGAATGGTTGCCTGTCTCTCTGTGTTAGCACTGTGAAAGACTGGCGACCAGTCGAGGGTGTACCCCCGCCCCTCATCCAGTGACAGCTGGGATTGGCTCCAGCCCAGTGCTTCCAGAAAATGAATGATGAAATTAATGCATACCGATATGTTGATACTGTTTACTGGTTTTCACCTCCTCGGAATACTCTGAGAATACAATTGTTGGGGTTCACATACTGCTGGGACACGCCTCTAGTGGCCATTTGCGGAACTGCATTTTTCTGGAAGTTTATGCTTGGTTTCTAGTGGTAAATGTTAGCAAGGCAGCTAAGCAGCAATTTTGTGTTTACTTCATATGATGTTACTTTTCCACCAAAAGTCAAGACCGAAAAAAAGAGAAGAGAGCACCAGGGAGACCTGTGAGAGAGAAGAGAACAGACGATGGGTGCTCAGTGCATCATCCCCAAGCAGCCTGGGCCTATAGCAGCATAGCTAGGATGGTTCAGTCCAGTTCTAATTATGAGCTTTATCAAAAAGTAAAGTCTGTAAACCTTTAAAGTAGAGGAGACATCTGCCTCCTGAACCCGAACTGGAAGCTTGTCCTAGAGGAGAGGAGCCTGAGGTTCTATGTCCCATTCAGTTTTTTTAAATTCTTGGAACCACGAGAAAACCTGCACTTTGAGATTGAAAGTTATCTGTTGATCTGTTGATACGGTTACACAAGTGACCAACTGACCTACAAACAGTTAACTGTGTAGGAAGCTTCCTTTGTGACGTTCATCTTTAAAACACCTCCATGCTTGAGTCAAATCAATATTCATGATTAGAAATTCTATTACACACTTGTGCATTATATCGGGGGCTTTTTAGAACCCTTATAGCCCATTAGAGGAAATGACTTCCACACGCAAAGATCAGTGCAATTTTCATATTTAATACACCCCTTTGGCCCCGTGTCTACTGCATCACAACCTTATTACTCTCATGAAAGTCTTATTCGAGCATTTACGTTGACTGAAGTCAAACGCAGACCTTGAAAAAGCAGATAGCTCTTTACAGAAGGGAAGCATTTACAGCTTTCCGTTAAGCCATTTAGTCAGAAGACAGAGCAAATGAACTGGTAAATGTTTAATAAGATTTAAACTGATCATGGACTGGTAGACTTCACACAACTCTATCCCTCCTCTAAAAGAGGAAAAGGTGGATCGTTGAATGCAGTAATGGTTCTGATTGGTCTGTGAACAGGTTGTTTTCATTCTTAAAGGTCACCGGGTTGTTTCTGAATCCACATCCCGGTCAAGGGTACGCTCCAGACGTCAGCCATCCGTCCGACAGTTTATAAAGCAGAGTCACTCCAGATGGGATCCATCACACGCAGAGACGTCCGGGCTGATGCTGTTTAGCTTAAACATCCCCAGCTCCGAGAACTGCTTCCAGTTAGGTAACACTCGCCAGGTTTAGACACGCGCAAATGAAGACACATGTTGGGCATGCGAACGAGAAGCCACAGATACAAGGGGGGAACCACTTTAGTTTATTTGATCCAGCTCATTTCCGTGAGGTTTATTTACACACACGCGCCCACACATACATTTGTTAAAAAGTTGGCCCTGTTCATAATTGCTGCGCACTAAGTAAACAGGGACAGTTAATCAAAGTGTGGGTGCTTCTTTCAGGCAGAATAAAAAAGAAGTTTGCAAAATATCTGAGAGGAACAAAAAGAACAATTTTTATTCACAAAAAGGAAACGGATCAAAATATCATCCAAAGTCAACTTCCTGCTTCAGCTGAGTCCAAACTACACATTTAATATGAGACCTTAAACCCCTGCATTTACATAATCCCTCGTACTTTTCTCTACACCACGATAAAACTGGAGGAGATGGAGGAGTAAAAGGAGTGTAGTGAGGAAGAGAGTGACATTTTTACTAAGCAGCCTAAGACACAGGACGATTTGGCGACACCTGGCGGACAACACGCACACACACAAATTGTGTCTCAGGTTCAAGTGCATGTCAAGCTTTAAAAAACTTGTTTTCGCGAGACTGTGTGTGGGGATGTGAGAAAGGATGAGCTGTGGCTTCACATGAACCAGATGTCTGTATAAAAAAAATAAACAAAAAAAACTAAACAGAAACATTTAATATTTGGATGAGTTGTCAAATAAAATCACAGCAGGCGAATAGGCATGGCATTCTTACATTTCTAAAAGCTTCATTGGGAATTAAACAAATATGGTAGAATGAAACCATTCAATAAATCAACAGTCTTTGTTAATTAAGCCTCGATGTTTTCAGTATTAGACGAACAGGCAGCAGCGGGAAGCTTCATGTGTTGCCTCTGCTCACTTTTCTGTCAACGTAATACATCTAAAATATTACTGTTTGCTGCTGGGTACTATAAAAATTATGTTTAGCTCTAATTCATCCTACACCAGTGTTTCTACGCACTTCTACGCATTCCAGAAAATGCGCAAGAACGCGTTCTGGGCGTATTACAAATCACATTATGTAACCTTTTATTTCTTTATTAAAGGCTGCCACTGTGCGTAAAATACGCACAAGAATCGGAATCAATCTACACGATTTATGTTTTTCTTCACTTTTAAGGCCACTCTTTTTTCCCATTTTTTTTTTTTTTTTTTTTTTTTAAATTTATTATGTCTTCATGATGTGTCTCAGCTTCCATATAGCCCGCAGTGTGCAGGGAATTCAAAATATGCTGTCGTGTTTGAACAGCAGGCAGAGCATTTGTATTTTCTCCCCGAGAGGCCACTCTGTGTGAGAACCACACACACACACAATCTGAGAAACATTGTGTGTAGTGTATGTGTGTGCTGCATGTGTGTGTGTGTGTGTGTGTTAGGGGGGTTTGGCTCTTATTAAATGTGCGAAGATTCACTTTAGACCTTCCCTGGCGTTAAGTCGAAAACGCTCTGTTATTTAGCGGCGCCCCGCTGCTTCCAGGCTCTCTGTCAGCACCACTGACTGATCCGGGAACAGCAGCGGCAGCAGCAGCAGCAGCTCTTCCTCCCCTTTCTCTCTCTCTCTCGCCCCTCAGCACCGCTTAGCCGTGGTGCGCCCCAGACGCGCTCTCTCCAGTTCAGGATGGACTCGTCTCCGTCTCCTTCTCTTCACCTTTACCACCGACTGTGACGCTGCTGTAGTTTAGTGGGAGTTCCTGGGGGAGGGAGCAGGAACTGATCTTCTGTCCGCTGTTTCGCCTTTTCCCCTGCCGGGTTCTCTGTTTTATATTAATTTATTTTCCGATTAAACTGCTAGTGCACACTTCTCTCCGGGCTGCAGTTCCGAAATGGGAATGTTCTTGCATCTGCTGCTTTTGCAGTACTATTTCGTCTCGAGTTTTGTCTTCAGCGCCGTCGCTTTTGTGGAGGAGCCCTCCGGGGGCAGGTCGGACGGGTACTGCGGGCGGATCCTCCGGGCGCAGACCCACGGGACCCGGAGAGATGGGCACCACGAGTTCAGGCTGCGAATGGAGGGCGACCCGGAAACCTACAAGCCCGGCAACACGTACAGAGGTAGAGTTGGTTTTCAGAGTCCATTTGCGCAATCGGTGCGTAAAGCTGCGCCAAACTGAGCAAGTGGACTGTTTATCAAGTTGGAAACCACACGTTGTTTGAAATCTCTGCTTTGTGTCTCGGCTTTATTTCCACAAACGAGTGTGTTTACCAACCACGCTGCCACGAACGTTAGAAGTTGCGGCCCCAGTTTTCTGGAAATTGCAGCTTGAGGAGACAATCTCCAAACCGCGTCTGTTTTCTCTGGCTTGTGCTGGGAAACAGTGGTTTGATAAGGCTACTTAGTGTTTTAATGTCTGACCTATATTCGCTTCCTCTCCTTTTCCTGCAAGCAAGTGCACACACACACACACACACATACTAACATGCACATACACACAAACAGATCTGGCTCCAATTAAGCTGACCCCTTCACATTTAGAGTCCCAAACCCGCCTGATGGGTTTGACCACATTACAAAACACCTACACACAGATTCTTGATGAGTTCAGAAGAGAGCAGGGAGCGTGTTTGAGGCTGACTCTGAAATCAAGGACAGAAAAAACAAACAAAAAATGAGTCACCTTGTCTTAATGTCTTCCCACTGAGCTCATTCTCCAGCTCATGCAATTTTTGGGGGCAGCAACATCCATTTTAGGAATTCATGGCTAAACTCTAATCAGCTATGAAGGACACTACCTATAAACCATCCCTAAGCCCTCACAGTGTTTAAGATGGCTTATTAAAACCACGGTAAAGCTGGAAATATTGACGCGTTCCTTCTCAGCGCCGGGAGCAAAATTTTGAAGACAAAGAGAGTGTAGGGTGAGCCGAATGAAACTTCACTCACATCTCTGTGTATGGGCCTTGTTCCCTGTTACAAAACTCTGTACAGGAGCTTTTTATTTGCAGTGTGAGATACTGAGCTGCTGTTTGCAGCTTTCACTCTTCACACATCACAGCAGGAAAGCTGCTTCTCCACGTGCGGCGTCATCCAGGATGACCCACAGCGAAGCCGCGAATGTGTCGACGTAAAGCCTCTTTACTGCCCTGTGTCTCTGTGGAGTTAACGCGCACGCACTCTCCTCTTCTTTCGCAGTGATCCTCCTGGCCACCAGCCCCGCGTATTTCAGAGGCTTCACTCTCATCGCGCTGAAGGAGGGCAGGGAGGGCACCACCGACGACGACTACACCGGCCAGTTCCAGGTAAGGATGAGCAGGTGTGGAGAGGAACCTCTTGCATACTGAACGTGCTGCGCGCTCTCCGGGACTCTGGGAAAGTTTGCGAAAAGACAAACTCATTTGCATGCTTTAATGCACACGGGAGTCGACTCAGCTGCTCCCCGCTGTCTTCTGATGTGGAGGTTAAAGGAGGTGTTCCTGACAGATGCAGCGCGGCTCCCCCGGATGAAGCTGGAAAGTTCTCCTGTTGTGGCGGGAAAAGAAAAGAGACTCTGGCTGCCTCTTTGGTGCCGCTCTTGCAGGGCGAGGCAGACATGGCATACCTTCCCCCCGCTAAGCAGCAGATATTTCCTCCAGCGGAAGAATAAGAGGGGGAAGGAGGAGGAGGAGGAGGAGGAGGATAGAGAGAAAGAGGCATTTGAGGACGGAGAGAGAAAAGAGATCAACAGAGGGAGTTGGAGAGGGAGATGCGAAATGTTTGGTTCAGTAGTAACACGGCTCCCACTGAGCAGCAGAGAGCTCCTGAGGAGAGAGCCAGACTTCCTCAATTACCTCCTGCTCAGTGTAAACAGGAACACACATCTGTAGCTGTTTCCACACAATGACTCTAAGCAGACTGCTACCAAACAGAGCAAGATGCTCCTTTCATGTAGGCACTGGATTTCGCCACTAGACCTCTGACTTTTAACCAGTAATCACGTTTTCCAACTCTTTGTCTAAAAGCACGAGCGTTCATTTTTCATAATGGAGTCAAGGCTGGGATGTGGAATAATAACCAGTCATCCGGCGTAACACTCATCAGTGAGAGGCTCCTCTTAAAGAATATTGTGTGGCCTGTAGTGACGAGGCGAGGAGCTGTTGCACTGGAGAAGCGGGAAGGCAATTGAATGAGGCTCGCTGGAGAGCTGCTAGCCACCATGGAGAAGTTTGGAAAAGCAAATATGACAAGGCGTACACCGATCAGCCACCACATTAAAACCACAGACAGGAGAAGTAAATAACAATGTGACAGTTCAGCGTTCTCCTGGGGAACGTGGCATTTGTGTGGATGTTACTTAGACATGTACCACCCACCTAGATAGGCGCCCCCACCCCATAGCAATGACACTCCTACCTGTCAGCGACCATCCCCAGCAGGATGCAGTCATAATGTTATGCCTGATCGGTGTATATGTCCCTTGGTTTCACCAGCACAACAACAGAGTATTGTGTGTCTAAAACAATGCTGCCTTAGTGAATGATCTTACTTGATCAGAAACACCCTGGGGCATGTTTGACCACTAGCAGCTCCACAGAGCAGTGGTCTCATTTCTTATTCATTTTTCCTTCATATCATACGTGCACAGAACATGTTGGCGGTGCACATTTCTGCGACATTGAGTCGTCAGGAAGCAAGAAGCGCGTGACGAGGAGAGCCGGATGTAAACAATGAATTTTTCAAACATTTTTTAGCCAAGTCTCAAAAGTTTCTGAGCTGCGCTTTGATGCATGTGGGAGCTGCCATCTTACACTGTACTGAGCATTGAGGACACATCTTCAGTAGGGGCTCAGACTGGAGCCGAGAAAAAGAAAAAAACGATTCGTATTGAAAACCTATAGAGTAGCGTTTTACAACAGGCGGGTTGGGTTCTGCTTCGGTCGGTGTTCTTTTGTGTTTTTGTAGATTCTTGCTGTGTTTTATAAGGAGGTGTTTTTTGGGGGTTACCACAGAGAAGGAGGAGAACATAGTGATGCAATATTGACACAAACAAGCCTGGATGCTCACAACCTTTAGAGAACGGGGTTCATGGTGTACCTTCCTTAAAAAGCATGAGTTCATATTGGAACCATGCGTGGTGTGCTAAATGCTAACATCAGACAGCTAACGATTATTCAGTACCGTCGGTACAGCGCAATGCTTTTCAGCAGCAGCAGCAGCACAAACTACAACTTCCTAAATGACAAATCACTTAATGCGTCTTTGAAACACTTTCAACTCAACTGTAGCGACTTAAGTTTTTTGCAGTGCTTTAGCTTGATTTGATTTAACTTTGAGTATTTAACCAACTAGAAACTCAGTGCAGTATGTGTAATACGACAAAAAAAGTATGCATATACCTCAACATTACTGCCCAGATCTTCTGCAACAGCCTCCTGTCTCATGGAAAGATGGTGCGTCTTTTTCGTCTTTTGCAGTTTTGCCTTAAAAAGAGACGAATGTGACACACGTCCATGTCTGGAATCAAACTGGTTACGGTGGTGTCTGCAAGATCCACTGCTTCATTTGCAACACGGGCATCAAACAGGGCACATCTTTGCATTGTTTTCATACACAGTCTGAAAATCTGCCTCACGTATCTCAACGATCGTCTATTTCTGAATGCACACAGTTTATTTTAAGAAGAAAACAACGGACATTTAATCCTGACTGATCCTGATCCTGATCACGTATCGATTTGTCGTCCAGTCCCATAGCGACTGTGAGAGGTTCTGTCAATGTCTGCAGTTGACAAACAGAACTGAGCAAAATGAGCAGGAAAAAAAAAAACATGTTATTCGTCTTTGACATCTGACATAGCACAGCATATCCCTTTACAAGTATATCCACACTCCTAATCCTTTAATTTGTTTATTGGTTGATTTATTCATTCACTCCCCGCTGTAATGTTTTGCCCTCTGATGTGGTGCGGAGTCTCTCGTGCGTGGCCATGGTTTGGCTCTTTTCATCTTTGCAGCGGAGTTGCCTCCGAGTCTCCTAACCAACTTTTCAGACCGCTACATTTTAATGAGCATTCCTCGCATTTTTTTTTTTTTTTACACAGCTCTTTACAAATAACAAACAAATAGCAGCCATGGGATAAATGAAAAAAAAAAAAAGAGAGGCAACAATTGAATAAAAAAAATTTAAAAAACACGGGACCGGCTGGAAATGATTGTGTGGTGGTCTGTAAAAGTCTGTTCTTCAGGCTTTAGCGGAAGAAAATGATTTAATGTGAGCTCCTTGAGCAAAATATATATATTTTTTTAAATTGGCTTGTATGAAAACAAAGCTTGGGACATCAAAAAAATTGAACAGCACACAATCTACCCAAAAACACTATGCTAGAAATGTTTTTAACTTTCCAAACTGTCCGAGGAGGATGTAAACATGTAAAACAGGAATTACAGGGATTATATATTTCCATGTTTTTGCAGAGGTCGTGGGTGCACGTGCCGAAGGAAAGTGGCGTGAAGCTAACCTCCCTTTTTCTTGAAACTCCGACATCTCGGCTCCCCTTTTGCTCTATGTGATTCCGGCTCCCCACGCAATAACCACACCTCGCGGTCTCGCCCCTTAGGAGGCTCCCGGCAGATGTAGCGAGGCGGCTGAGACCAGGCGGCAGGCAGCGAGCAGAAACTGGAACGGTGTGGGCTGAGCTCGAGCAGAATTAAAGCTGACAGTCTGGCTTCGCAGTCTGTTTCATAACATATTGGTGAAGTCTTTTTTTTTTTGTTAGTTGTTTAATTGACAGTTGTAATTTACCCACATGTAGAAACTGATAAGGGGCCGTGAAGATGTGTGCAAGTCAACAGACTGATGGGAGAAAATAACAAAAGATAATAAAAGATATGTATTGCACTACAAGCACACAAAGTTATCCCCTCATGTGCTTATAGCAGAAATGCAGAAATGAGTTTAAGAATAACGTAGTTTATTAAATACACCGTCCTTTGTGTCCCGCTTGCGTTAGCGGGTCGATGAAGAGAAGATGCGGAGTGACAGCGAGTCAGACTTTTCTATCCAAATGACCTCAATCCATCAACCCTCAGCTTCTCGTTCTCAGAGAGGTTTACGTAAGAACACTTGTATAAAATGAAGTGTACACAACAATTCATATCCCTGCGAGTTTACTCCCCACAAGTTAATTACGTGGCTAGGGCTGCGATGTCAGTATTGTTGTTGTGCGGTGGAAGAGGAGCCAGATGAACACAGTGGTGGCTCTCCGTACGGCTGCTCTCCCTCCTTGGCTGTTTTCTGGCAGCTGTCCTGGAATGTGCCCGCCTGCTGAAAGTCGCTGATCTTAGTTTTTTTTTTTTGCTTTTTTTGTTTGTTTGTTTTCCTTAAGCAATAATCTCCTCTTTGCCCCCATTACTACCATTAAAGAACTTCTGTCTTAGTGTTAGCGAACGTGGCGGTGAGTGGTGCATCTGTGTGTGCGAGATACTGTCCATCCCACTGAGCCGGCAGTCATTGTCTTGCTTGAAGCCATGTGTGTGTGGGTCTCTGTGTGTGTGTGTGTGTGTGTGTGTGTGTGTGTGTGTGTGTGTGTGTGTGTGTGTGTGTGTGTGTGTGTGTGTGTGTGTGTGTGTGTGTGTGTGTGTATGAACGAGATGGGCATGATGTGTAATGTGTATCTGTGCAGGTCTGCATGTGTGCTTTTCCCAGCCCTCCTTGCGTTGCTGCGGGACGTGGGTCATATTTATCTAGGCCAGCAACGTGTTATTGCTCAGGGAGGCAAACGGAGCTTGTTTGGATAAGGGAAGAGGTGAGCAGACATGAGATATTATCTCCCCCCCCCTTCACCCCCCTTCTTCCCCTGCACAGATTATCTAGGGTTCTGAGTTGAGCTGGGGATAAACAAACCCAATCAGTTTAAAGGGCCACAGCTAAAATCATAGAGGCAATTACATAAGCCAAGCTGTGTTTAGAGAGCCGGGTACGTGGCTCGATCACACTCTGAGCTGGGGATGTCCCAATTAAGTTTTTTTTGATCTGATGCTGATCTTTTAATATTCAGTTTCGGGCCGGTCCCAGGTTGATCCGATCTTAAGTGAAGTAAATTTCGTATCTTATCCTGGAGATTCATAAGGGCTTTTCTTATCTTGTGCTCTCCTGGTTCGTGTGTGCATCGCGCAACTGTAATGTGGAGAGCGCAGCTCGTACCTTGGCTCCAGAAAACCAAGAGTGTTCTGGTCGTCCAACCCCGTAGAACGCCTCAACCTTTTTGGAGTACTTTTCCCCTTGACACTGTCTCCAGGAAACTTTTTTTTTTAAACTCAGTGTTCAGTGTTCGCTGCTGTTTGGGTGCTGCCTTTTACCTGAGTGGACGCGTCCAGACAGGATGTGGTTTTGGTTTATGCCAGACCTAAAATAAGTAACTATAAAAGAGCAGGCTTGGCTGAAGACTGATCGACCCTGACACTGATCAGGACATCCCTACTCTAAAGTAACCCCATCAACCCCATCCTTTTTTTTTCCTGATTAACAAGTATTTACAAGAATTACTGTGTTCTTGTTGACTTTAAGCAACTTCCAGTTACACCACAGAATAATTTGCACAAATTAAATTTCCTGCGCCTGACGAGCCGGTTGCTTCAGATGCTTGAGGTTTGCATAAACAATGTTGTATGCAGCATTGATTATGGCTTATTAAATACATTACGCAAGGCTATGTGCATTGGGCCGCTCTTTGCTTCTGCAGTTGATGGTTGTCTGGGGGATTCGGTTGTGGCTCCTCGAGTATTTGAGAAAATGACTTCTTCCAATGAGGTGTCAAATAATAGTTTCTCGGGCAATCATGAATTGATGTGAATAAAAAGCGGATTCTTGCAGACATTTTATTATCCTGAGTGGTCATTATTGCAGATTTTTCTTTTTTTGAAGAGAAAACAGGTTCTCGGTAAGTTAATTTTTCTCCTTGTCAGTGCTCGTACTAAAAAGTTTTGAAGTCAGCATCAAGGACTGATCCCTAACTTGCTTCCCCATCCACATCTTTTCTGGAAGACCGATCAATCATGCAGCAATCTGAGACATTTTTCATCATAAATAGTCATTACAGCAATCTGTATCACATTTAATCTAGACTACTGTTTATTTGAGCTGTACCCAAGGCATTTCCATGTGCTAATGTATTTTTTTTTTCTACATAAGAAGCGATATTAAATTCCCAGAAGAAGCAGCAGCGGCGTGTAAATTAGCCACCATCACTAATCAAACTTGAAAGAAAACACTAAGTTCTTCTTTCTCTTTGCCGATGCCCAAACCCCCAAAGTACTAAAGAAAAGTTGTGAAGTCGGCTTCAAGGACAGATCCCTCACTGGCTGCCACTCCCACGTCTTTTCTGGACTCCAAGCCCAGAGATATTACTACAAGCAATTGGACCCTCTCTGCAGCAGAGCAGAATATCGCCTCCGAGCCACTCGTACCCATAACTGCTGCCATCGTCTGACAGTTAAACAGTGACTTTTCAGAGCAGCGATAGAAGCCTTCGCTGAAAAGAGCTATCTACAAAACGTCACATTTCAGCTGGAGAAAATCTACACAGGAAGATGTCACAGAACCGGTCGCTTTTTCTTTCTTCTTCTTCTTCTTCTTTTTTTTTTTTTTACCGGGTGATTATGCCCTTGGTTTGCCCTATGACATCTGGAAGGCTGCAGGCGGACATGTGCTACTTGTTCCCACTTATTTTTTTTATTTCCTGGTAGAGTCTCGCCTGAGAGACATATAACACTGGAGTTTTACTCTGTCTCCCAGCAGATGAACTCAGTCAGGCACCCCAACAAACCAACCGGTAGGAAACACCACATCAGCCTTTAATGGAAAACAAAACGGAGACACCGCTGCTGGGAATTAAACCTTGGATTTTAGCGTTTGATTGACAGGAGATATGGGGAAGTTGTGCAGTAAAACAACCAAGAGAACTGAGCTCCAAAAATAGAGACTAGATGAGGATTCGATTTTATGTTCCGTGAAATTACTGTACAATCTCCACAACAGTGGGTCAAGCAAAACTAAATACCACTGTTTGGTGTCATATAAGATGCCACAACGTTTTTACACTAGAGCAGGCGAAGGGCGCCCAGTGCGTTTGCTACCATTCATCTGCGTGACTCTGTGACATTTGACACCTGGTTGACGTACAATGCAATGACAGATCTTCCCATAAAAATGAATGGAAGTGCTGGGCTATCAGGCATAACATTATGACCATTTTCATAATGGCTGTCCAAACCCTGGCTGACAAGTCAAGAGAAGCTTGGAAACTGTTTGGCTTACCTGGCATTGGTGTGGATTAGGGCTGTCGTGGGATACCGGTATTGACGATAATCATGATATTGTGTCAACAATGCACATATGATAATATTATGTAAATGATCCAGTGCCACTTGAACACGACCTGTGTTTTACATCTGCTGCTGTTTTCTTCCATTCTACTATTATTCTGAATGTGATTGATTTCCAAAAAGAAGAGACATAAATAATGCATTTCCTTGATTTTGCGGTTATTATTTACATTGTTGTTGATATCATGATAATACCGTTATCGTGCCATTATCTTGTCCACGATAATCGCAAAGTGAAAATCTGATATCGTGACAGCCCTACTTAGAAATGTAACACCCACCTAGACCAGACCAGGCACCCCCACCCCATAGTAAAGACACCCCCAGCAGGATGCAGCCTGACAAAGGCACATACTCACTAAAACGGTTTAGGATCAACTCAGAAAACCTTAAAAAAAAAAAAAAAAGAACAACCAAAGGTGTCGACCTGTCCTCCAAATTCACTAGATCCCAAACTGATCAGAAACACTTCCTCCCAACTCTACACAATATACAATACACAATATAAAAGGTAGATTTTGACTTTGTAGAAGTAGCTCACAAGCAAACATGGTGTGAGTCCTCCCTGGCCTAGAGCAGTCGAGGATGTCCACTGTTCTGTGCAAGAACCTGCTTTTAACTCATGCTGTTTCTTGTTGGATGTTAGGATGGAGATTCACACATGTAAACACATGTGGCCACACACTTACACAAAGTGTACACACAGTGTCCGAGTTCAGAAAAACACTGACCCTTGCAATCAGGTCTTAGTCACGTTAAGTTGTGAAGCCATGATATGAGTATCCATGTTACTATGAATAAACCAATAGCCAGGACTACCCTCAAACATCCAACAGTTAGTTGCCTTAAAGCTGCACCCTCTCCCCACATTTCATTCTGATTATGCACGCATCCGAAGTTCCTCTCAACACCGGGGAGCCAGAGGATTCTTTTTGTCAGAAATGAAGGTCAACCACTCGGTGACTGACGGGGAGGAGGGGTGGCTCATTTCCTCACTTGAAAAGTCTTCAGTCTCTGTTTTGTACGGACGAATCATTTCGGATTAGGTCTCGTTGACCTCGACGGTGTCTGCGCTTTCGTGAAAAAAGCAAAGGGAAGAAACCATTTGAGGTTTCCTTAGAAGTAAAACAGACATGCGTGGATGCAAACGAGCCACAAACATCTCTTGGTTTTGACAGTTATGGCAGCAATACAGCTCTCTGAATTGACCTCCACGAACCCTTTATAGCGCCGCAAATGTGAATATAATGGCAAAAATAAGTGGATATTGAAAAGAGCTTTGGGGCCGTTTTTATATTTAACAGGCCTAGTGAACAATGCGCTCCCTCTTTTTCAATGTTGTTTTGTGTAATTGAACGCCAAAAGCCACAGAATTGGCCCATTTGCTGGGAAATAAAGCTGCACATACACACACACACACACACACTCACACACAAATGCAGTAAGTTCTTTTTTTTTAAGGAGTCACTGTTTGGATATGTGACACTGCAGCCTCAGTCGGGTGGCTCAGACACAAAATGTAATATGATGCAATATTGGTGATAGCCCCGAGATCTCAGCAGCGTTCTGCGGTAATAGTGCGGCTTTGATTGATGGAAAGCTCAAGGCAAAATGGTGGCGCCTCCGAGGTCTTCATCGAGACAAGAGAACTTTGTTACTTTCTGAAATAAGCTCATCTCCAAGTGCTGACGTGACATTTCAATTTCTGTCTTCCCTGGTTTTTGTTGTTTTTTTTTTTTCCCCTACCGAAAAGTTTCATCTTTGCGCTCAAGTCCCAAAGGTTTCAGGTGTGTTCACTCTTTTGTAACTGCTTTGCATTTAATTACTAACCTGCAACATGTGCGGCGTGTGCACACCGGCCAGCAACCGCGTGCACGCTAATAACTTTCTCATTGTCGGATTTCTCCGGGGATCGCGGGTGTCTGTGCGAGCCTGGCTCTGCCTCATCCGTCTCCCGCTCTCTGTCTCTTTGAGTGTGTTTGAACAGAGCTCTGCGTTTGCTTGCGCAGACACTCTGAAGCATCTGTGTTTACCGTCTCAACAGAGAGCAAGACACTGAGAGAGAGATTGAGGTAGACAAAGCGTGGACACACAGACACGCCGGGCTATGCAGTGAAAACAAACGCTCCTTTGCCAATCTTCCCACACTCCCTCTCCTCATCTCCGTTTGTTGTTTTTGTCTTTCCCTCCGTCTCTGGCAGATTCTCTTTACCTAGTTACCAATCAATCAATATGGATACAGAGACATAAACTGCTTACATAACAGTCAACGACAACATTGTCATTTTATGTTTCCTTGCATCTAGAGTCCTGGCTGACATTTTTGACTTTAAAAGCGGTGATGCTTGAAAGGCGAAAGGGACGTGACCCGAGCTGATGGTTGACCACATTGGTCAATATACGATTATTGAAAACATTTGTGGCCCTAGTTTTTTGCTTCGTGTCTCAGACATGGCCTTTATATAAATATGAGACTATTTTCCAAGGGACACGGGCAGCGGCATCTTGCGACTTTGGAGCCAGAGTCTGAGCAGTACGGTCCAAGGGTGGAGCCACATGGAGCCGCCATTATCGATGACCCAGCCATACTTCCCATACTTCAGTTTAATACTGCGCTCTGACCTCCCTCCACCAGTCACAAAGAAATATTTAATTTGCTCACTGTAGATTTTTTATTTATTTTTTCTTAACCCCAAGGTCCTGAAGGATTGCTTTGCGGAGCAGTTGGCACGTCAACTTGTAGTCATCATGATGTCGCATCCTGTTTCTATAATGTCAGATAACTAACTAAAACTATACTTTTCAGAAAAATGGACACGTGTGTCAGTATTATATTAATTACCTAAAATGACAGAAACCATGATATTTGATATTTTTTTTTATTTTACCTGTACTTGAGTGTTATAGTTTAACCTATGTCCCATTCACTTACATGGAGGGGGCGGAGCTTATGACCTATACTGCTGCTAGGGCTCCACATGCTTTGGCTTCACTTTCTGGACCGGCTGTGTGATTGTCTGAACTTGAAATCTGTAATAGTGTTGATTTGGGACTTGACGATAGACATTTGTAATTTGATCTTGCATCCTGACTTAGGACTGTCCGGTCTCGGCTGCTTTGACTTTAAATCACGGGGCTTCGCTGTTTTGACCTTGATTTAGGATTGGTTCTGATTTCCTTGAATTAGCACTTTGCACTTTGGAGAGACTTGTGCTCACATGGAATCTGGGTACTTTTGACAAACAGAAAGAATAATCTAGTTGGAACCTAAAGTTTAGTACTAACCTGTCTTGATATCGGGAATATTGATCTGGGCGGGAAGCAACCCGTCTAGACTTGCTTGTCTTTGTGTTTTAACGTGCGTGTCTTCAGTTTGGCCTTGTCTTTGTCTTTGCATTGTCTTGGAACGTTACTTGGGGCTGTCACTGCTCTGGTCTTGATTTAGGACTATCTTTATGGTGTTATTATTGTAAACACGCCACACTGTAGCTGAGTCGACAACCAAACAGTTTAAAAGAACACAATGTCCTATTCATACACTCCTGTCATTGCTGCGCTTTCACTCTGACGACTCTTAAGTGTGTACACAAACGCCGTAGCCCACGGCATCATTACAGAAAATAAGCAGAATTTTCTAAGCAGAATTTATGTCTAGACAGCAGCTCCATATTTAAGTACTATTCTTGTACCAAATCTCTTTGAATTTATCATGTTAGCCCAAATCTATCAAAATATTCCTCTCCGTCAAAATACTCTGCGTGTTTGTTTTGTTCCAACGCCTATGTCTTCCTTTTTCTTTGTTTCTCATTTTCGTCTTTTATATCTCTCTCACTGTTCTCAGTCTCCGTTTAGGTCTTTTAGCCAATTGTTTGCGTCTGCTTTTGACTGACGGGACTTCAGTCTCAGCGAAACAAAGTGAACCAAACTGTGCATAAGTAGGCATGGGGAGTCAACAGAGAGACACGGGAAGTGTTTCTCAAGAAAGAAGCAAAGAGAGTCCGTGACTTCTGCTTCCTTCTTAATGTCCTATCAGGAGTTTGGGACTGGGTGTTAAGTCATTGTTTTTGTCGGGGCAAGGCAGCTGGAGAGCGCTAGCCGCAAGGTCAGAGACCATGTGTGCATGTGTGTTTCTGTGTGTGTTTAGTCTTCAAAGTGTCTGACAAGGTCCAACCTCCGATGGGACTGAACTGGACATGTCTTGAATACACAAGGCTGTTTTTATCCAAAGCTTCACTTCGAGACTTGGGGAATTGTCCCCTTTCTGCACAACTTTGCCAATGGCTTTAGGGGATGTCACTTCTGTGATTCAAGGAAATGTTCCCATTATTAGTAGTGATGTTTCCTTCAGGTGGAGCATAGACTTATATTTAAGTTAAACTTGCACATATTACTGCAGGTTTCAACCTAACGTGTTATATGAAACTCTCATTAAGTTCACACCTGATATTCATATGTATCAAAGGGCATTGTTTCTTTCACTAAACTCCAACAGTTGCATGGGGTTACTCTTGTATTGTCCCAAATTTTTTTTTTGACAGTTTGCTGAAAATGCAGAAAATGGCATAATTTCCAATGGTTGGTCGTCTGGAATTGAAAGTAATATTAATAGAAAATGTGGTCACATTTGTGACAAAACCCTTACCCTAACCTTGCTGGCCTTTCAAGGCTTTTTAAGGGTATTTTCTACAGACATTCATGGTCCTTAGAGCATAGCTCTTCAACAGGTACTGCAGGTGGGTCGCAAAATCTTTGCTTGACATTTTTCTATTTTTTAAAATTTCCCCCACAAATTAAAATTTCTTACACATTAATATGAATCCCACATATTTTAGTAAAGAGATAAATGGAGGCGGAAGACGTTATCCTTCAGTCAGCACTTCACTCATCGAGCGATACAGGAGCTGTCTCAGCAGACTAGCAGAGACCTGTCAATCTAAGCCTCCTGTACACAGTAAGCCCCGCCCCTATTGCTGCTGAGCCAATCACAAGGCCGCATATTACATGGCAGATGTTGCCACTGTAGCACGTTTTAAATAAAATAAAATAAAAATTGAACTCTGAACAAGTTTTTGTGACCCTGATAAGATTATTTTAACGTTGAGTATCAGCAGATCCAAGTCCCGATCTGCCTGAACCATATGCTTGACAACTGAATAGTTCTGCAGGGCATAAAGAAAAAAATGCCTGCCTACAAATTGTTCCTTAAATATTTTCACTTTATTTTAACAGGAGAGCCTTCTTCGTTGTGTAAGCAGATAACAGTAAAGAAAGAAAGTAAAAGTTTATTGGCTCACAAATATAAATAAAAATAAACGCCTAGAGCTGGATGGTTTTAACGATTAAATAACCTGCTAAAAATCTTAAATATCTTCATAGATCGCTGTAACTTCAAGTTATGAGAACCTGCAGAACTCATTTGCGAATGAAGGGAAAATCTCTCTGTAAGTAAAATAATTCCACACAACCGACATGTTCACATTTGACATTGGCTGAGTGTCCAGTCTGATCTGATAAATGCTTTGTGAAACCTTGAATAGTAATTTTAATTTATATTTCACTGAATGACAAAAAACTTTGACCTTGTCGGAAGATGAATGTCTTCAGCAAATATGCTTTAAGATCCTTGAGGGGTCATTGAGGTATTTCGGTGTGGACCAAAGTGGTCGACCGACCAATGGGGTTAGTAAGCGAAAAAAGGTTCGGTTGCATGATATCAGTTCATCAGTACTGTCATTTCAAAATGACTTGACCCGATACCAATCAAAATGGCTGCACAGGAACATGACAAACAAAAATTCAGAAAAACCTACCAGAAAGTATCTGGTAACATTTTCCAGAAAGGCTACCACTATATTTCTTACACTAAACCAAAGACCCTGTCTGAGTGAAAAAGTCGAGTCATCCTTCTTGTAAATAATATCACACCCTGACAGACCACATAAGTGCACGTTGCCTCCTGTAGCGGCGGTTTGCAGTCCATTGCCTTGGATGATTCAGGCGTTCATTTCTCTCCAGGAAGGCTGTTTTCTTCCCTTTCAACCCTGAAGAAGTGACATTTCAATGTCAATTGCTCCTCAATTAAAACTGAGTCATCGTCTCTTTTGTTTCCAGATCACAGATGAAGTGGATACGCAGTTCATGACCAACTGCCCCCCCGCAGTGACGGAGAGCACGCCTCGCAGACGTACAAGGATACAGGTCTTATGGACAGCGCCACCCTCCGGGACCGGCTGTGTTATACTGAAGTGAGTTGGTCTAATTATGCTGCTACCATTTGAAAACTAAGGATGCATTTGATGTATCCTTCTGTCATTTTAAAGGCAACACATTATAAGAGACTGAATAAAGTGAGTTTCTTTAAAAACTCTAACTCAAAGGATGAACAATAAGGATTGTAGAAACTAAGCCAATGCATTAAGCCTCTAAAGTGCTACCGTGATTAAAGCAGAATCTGAGACAAATGTCGTATTGCAGACTCAGTCCGTTCATTCTCGAATAACATTAAGCACCACAAGCTGAATGAGATGTCCAATAATTCTCGCAGCCTAATGCCTCTTCAGCATTTAAAAACTGTTTCCCGTCCAGGTGGAGCACCTGATCCACTTTAAGACGTGAATAACATTTACCATCTTGTGACACCTTGTGCTGTCACACAGGTCTGCTGCTGGGAAACTTCTAGACCTGGCATTAGTGTGGATGTAGATATGTCCCACCCACTTAGACCAGACCAGACACCTCCACCCCATAGCAACGACACTCCTTTTGATGGCAGCAGCTGTCCCCAGCATGATGACACAGATACAGATAAAAACTCAAAACACTTGAAGAACAGAGGAAGAGCATATCTGGCCTCCAAATTCACTAGATTCCAAACTAATCAAGTATCTGTGGGATGATCCACAGAAGTCCCTCTCCTCAACCCATAGGACCCAAAGACCCCCACTAACAACATCCTGTTTCCACACACGACAGGACACCCTCAGAAGGCCCATATCCACTGTGTTATTGCTGTTTTCTTGGCCATCTTGTTGTGCCTTTACAATGATGGGTAATGTTACCCAACCAAGTTTCATGTCCGTGTTGTTTTATTTTTCTGCCAAATGGAAATCAGTAAATCCCGAACAGGAAGGATATAAATGTAAAAAAAACACATGGCGTACTTTGAATAATGGACGGAACAAATGTGGAAAGTATATGAAAAATTAAAAAAACACCTGTATGATCTGTCAAATCTGTTAAATAATTCCACAACAGCATGAGCTATTTACATAATGTTTCCTATCTTCCACAAGCTGGAAAGCCGACTCTGGCGTCCTTCACTGGCAGTGAATGCATTATGCCCGACGTGGTCGTTGTTGTTTTTACAGATAGTCATTACTGGTTATAGGCAACACATTAAGGAAGCTAATGCCAGGTGTTTCTCTAGGTTTTTTTCCTCTCTAAAGGGACCAGACAGACAGGTGATGATCACTGGGGGCAATTTGTGATGTAAAGCAGGTGTGACTCTAAACCGAGAGTGTGAGCTTTGCGCGTGTGTGTGTGTGTGACCTCAGCTTTATGTGACTAAAAAAATACCGTGAATCCAGCAGAGGAACGTCCACCGTGTCAGTTCAGAGGCCTGGCATTGTTTCATCCGAGCGCACATTAGAAGAGCATTAAGCATTGTGCGTTGTGTCTCTGTTAGTCATTTTAAAAGCTCCATAAAATCTCTGCTAGACTGCTCGCTTGGTTCGGTGATTGGAGTGTTTGAAACGAAAGAAAGCAGATGGGGCGAGAAAATGTGTATGCATTGAATATTAATGACAGCAGGGACATGATTTAGGTATTTGAAAGTATAGCCTGACGGTTAAATTGGCCGTGGTAACCGTAGATATATCGGTGTTGGCGCGCACTACATGTTGGGTAATAATAATTGAGTTAGAGCTGTGAAAATGCATTCATGTTAAATATCATTTACAAGCTGATACAAACATTTGAAAGCCCAATTTCCTGTTTTGTCCACTTGGCAAAACAAGGCATTAATGCATCCTTGACATTTTACTGATATAACATTTTAATTAACAATTGCCTAATTAGACATACAGCACATTATTCGTGGAGCAAGATTAGCATTCATTTGCAGCTGCGTAGCTCTACACCAGATGAATATAAAAGCCCATTATCCAATCTCCATTTCATTGGTCTCCGCTAACACATCTGTCTTTGTAGCTGCTTGAGGCTTGAATATGAGCTCAGTGAGTTAAATAGGAGCTTTACGAGTGAACCAAAACAACGAGCCTGAAAGACCCCAAAATGTCATTCTCTGTGGAATCTCTGCTACTAACAGCTATTTTCACCACTTTATAGTTTTGTCTTATTCAAAAATGTGAAAAATGGTGGCAGCCTCTGTAAATTTAATGGTATTTTTTCCTCCCCCTCCTCCTTCTACATATTTTATTTTTTTTTAAGTTAAATGAAAATTGACCACACACACCAAACTCACAAGAGGTCAAGATAATGGATTACTTTAAGTTTTGAAAATGTATTAAACTGAGTTCAATTTAAAAACCTGACATGAGAAGTATTTCATTGACATAACTTAATGGAGTTGTAAGTCTACGTCTATGGAGCGTCTAAATGTACTTTTAAAATGACTTTACTGTGGCCATAAATGCAAAAGTTAAATACAACCAGGTACTGACTGTCTTTAGTCAAATGCCCAGGGCTTGACATTAACTTTTTTGTTGTTTGCCACTCAGCATTTTCACTAGCCGCAGTTTTTTTCTTGGGAAATAATGGTCCTTACTGCAGCGGGGGTTTGATTCCTGCCTTTCTTCAGTTGTCCCTCTCTAATACAGATGCAAAAGCCCTCAAAATATCTTTAAAAAACAAAAAAACCCCAAAATGAAATGAAATAATGAAAATAATGATAAGTGTGGTTTCTCATCACATATTAAAAGCCTGCTTAGAACATGGCTTACAACTAAATGGGGGACATGTTATTCTTCAGCCATGTATCCAGTGTTTTGTCCTCTCCAAATTAATAAAATGTTATATTCGGAAAATACTCCATTTTCCTTGTTATTAAGTGAGTTAAAGTTGGGTGTTATTGGTTGCCAGGGGCAACAGTGTCTATCTGTCTGTTGCTGTCTTGGCATAGTTATGGCCAACAATAAATAAGAATAAAACAATAAATGGAATACTTCTCAGTAAAGCTCTTAGCGTTAGCATATTTTATTTAGCTAAAATTATCATAAATTACCTAAAACTAACTTAAACTAACTGAAACTGAGGCTAGTGCACTTTTCCAAGTCCATATGATGTCGTATGGATCATTGTTGAATCCAATTAATTTAATCTGATTATCCACATTTTTCCCAGTCTCGCTGTATTTACTGATGCATTTCACTATATGTTAGTTTTACCTGGGGACATCCTGTGATTTAAATTCTTTCCCTGTGTTTGTGTTTCACGTGGCTCATTTGCACAGACTAAGCAAATTCTCTGTTTTACTCTCCATAGTCATGTCTCTGTTTCATACTGCCTCACTCCACCACGTCAGAGGACAGTTTACAGTTTTTGGCAGCTTTAGCTACTTAGCAAATACTAATTGATGAAAAAAAAAAGAAGAAAAAAACTATTTTATTATTTGATCGATCCCAGGTAAGAAATTAAAAACACATTAATACTTGATTTAATGATTTCATCTGTCTAAATGGGAGAATGAAAACTTTTTAAGTGACAAGAGCCAGAAAAAAAACTTCAGTCATCAAGTCTTGAAAAAGTAAAATCACAGAGATTCTCACCAGATCAGTATTATCACATGCTAACGGTAAGGCTAACTGAGTGGTTTTAGTAGTTAGTATTAGAGCTAAGCTAATCTCTCGGTTGGGAGTCACTCCAGGACGCTGGAACTCACTGTTAAGCCCTCTTGAGGTGTCTTGGGCCTAACTTAACGAAACACTGGTGAAGGGAGGTGCCCACTTGAAAACACCAATGATGTGCTGTATACTGCCTACTGCTGTTGGCTAGGCTAGTTAGCTGGTGTTTTCTTGTCGGTTTTTCAGTTGGACTGGGCTTCTAAATGTATTTTGCCTCGGATTTTGGCACAAGGGATAGCAACATCTATAACATCTGTAATTTATAATTAGGACATCATAGTAATTCTCCTCTGCTATTGAAGTACAATATATGCTGTCATTATTCCAAGAGCTCTCTAAGGAATAATAATCAGGTGCGCATGTGTGAGTTTTAAAAATATCTACAAATGATTAGAGATAAATGCATCCAGTGTATGAAACAACTGGACTGCATCCAGAAATCTGATGGAAATAAAAGGTCAATTTTCATCACACAACTGCAGAAAACCTTCTTTGTGCACTATCCCAAAGAAACATTCAAAGAAAACTACAGTTTGTCACTGAAAATATAAGCAAAAAAGTCCATGTCTTTTGGAATAATAAGCTCTTGACAGACGAATCCAGATAGAATTATTTGGCTTGTGTAACGGTACATGTGTGCAGCTTTCTGGGAGATGAACCTTGTTACCAGCTGTGAAGCATGGAGGTGGAAATGCTGTGGTTTGGTGCTTGCTTCACTGGTTCGGAGAGTGGACACCTTGAGGTCACAGATTCAACCCTGGATTCTCCATGAAGTCACAGAGTTCTTCAAGAAACTGTGAGGTCATGTGTCTGAACGCTGAAGCTGAATCTAAAGCGGATTTCAACTAGGTAAATACACTAAAAAAAATAGAAGAAATGGATGGTCATGGGATGCACTGATCTGAGTCTAGTTTAAACCACCCCAGTGGAATATTGTGCAGAGATGTGAAACAGGTGGTAAATCCTTTAAACAACTTGCAGCTGAAGCCATTTTGTACAGCCAAAGCTTTCAAAAAGACATCAGAAATTGGTGGACAGTTGGTGCAAAACACTTACAGGAGGTTGTTTCGCTGGTGTACTTCCATAACCAGGGGAGAATTTTGCATTGATTGATGTTTTTTGCTGATTAATCTCTTAAACCCTAGGGTGATGGGAGATTAAGCCTAAAAAGACACAACAATTGTGTGTTAACACAAACAGCTAATCAGCCAATCACACGGCTGCAATTCAATGCATGTAAGCATGTAGAGGTGATCAAGACAACTTGCTGAACTTTCAAACCAAGCATCAGAATGGGGGGAAGAAAGGACATTTAAGTGACTTTGAATGTGGTATAGTTGTTGGTGCCTGACAGGCTGATGATCTGAGTATTTCAGAAACTGCTGATCTACTGGGATTTTCACTCACAACCATCTCTAGGGTTTACAGAGAATAAACAACATGAAAGCAGAGATCCATCCTGACTTTTATCAACGGTTCAGGCTGGTGGTGGTGGTGTAATAGTGTAGGGGATATTTTCTTGGCACACATTGGGCCCCTTAGTACAAACTGAGCATGGTTTAAATGCCACAGCCTACCTGACTATTGTTGCTGACCATGTCCATCCCTTTATGACCACAGTGTACCCATCTTCTGACGGCTACTTCCAGCAGGATAATGCACCATGTCACGAAGCTCATATCATCTCAAACTGGTTTCTGGAACATGACAATGAGTTCACTGTACTACAATGACCTCCACAGTCACCACATCTCAACCCAATACAGCAGCTTTGGGAACGGCAGCTGACAGATCTGCAGCAACTGCGTGATGCTATCATGTCAATATGGACCAAAATCTCTGAGGAATGTTTCCAACACCTTGTTGAAAGTCCATGGAGAATTAAGGCAGTTCAGAAGGCAAAAGGGGGTCCAACCTTTTACTAGTGAGGTGTACCTAATGAAGTGGGCGGTGAGCATAGTTAGTGACGTTGTGGCTGTCACTATGTCCGGTTACATTTAAATTAAAATTTTTATCCTCGCCTAAAATTTCTCGTAGATTACATGGTATATAACACCCTGATAGCAGTGATATCATGCACGGAGATGCCACTCAAGCAAGAGTTTATAGAAATGGCCCAATGCACACATACTTAGCAAAGGTTTTAGTACAGATCTTACCAGGCGGACTCTCATTTTGGATAATGAGGTGGATAAAGTATTGAATACACTTGGACCGTTGTTTTTCTAGATTAGAAAAGGTTAAAGATTAATAAGTTCCCTTGTCTCTCCAGTGTATCCCCTGTAGGCACCATGGTAGAGGAAGTCGGTTTATATCACATGGAATTTTATTTAAATTTATTTTACATGACCCTAAAGTGACATTCAGAAATCAGTGACTCTCACCTCCGTTGCTTTGTTGTTGAAGACAGTTGATTGAACGCAGCGGACTGCAGTGAATCCCTTTGACTACAAACGTTGGCTCTCTCCTGTCGTGATGAACACTTATCTTTAATGTTGTTCTTAATAAAGCCACAAGCTGTTATGGAATTAATTGAATTTTTTTTTTCCAAAAGAACAAGAGCTGGAAGGCAGACTTCAGTGGAAAAAAACAAGGGGTTGATTTTTATGCACAATGACTACAGTTCATGCGTCTACAAAAGTAATATTTTCTGGCAGCAAATGGTTCTCACCATTCATACATGATGAAGTGTAAAGTGTAATTCAGGCCATGCAAGAGCGAAAACAAATTAAACGCGGAGCTGCTACAGTGAGTTATGACAATTTCGCTGCAAGCCTCTTTTTACAAATGATGAACAGACGTTAACTCGGAGCGAATGCGCCTCTAAAAATTCCCCTCTCTCCGTCTGCCACCCTTTTTCCCTCCTCTTCATCTGACTTCCCAAAGGAAATAACCTCCCCGCCATGCGCCTCGTCCGCTGTTCGGCGAGATGCTATAACTTGCCCTCACCTCCACGGTGTACTCACAGCTGTTACTTTTAATTTATCTGCCGCTGCTGTATGGCAGATGGCACCTAGCCATCCCAGTGTTTACCAGTTCAATAAATCTAGCCCTGTGTAGTGGAACATCTGCTACTCAGATTCACCCCGTGTTCCTGTCACTTTTGTCCATCAAGATTCAGAGTTACCTCATCTAATGTCTTCCCCTTCCTGCCTCCCTCCTTCTTCTTTAACTCTCTGTTAACTTTGCATGCTGTGTTGGGACGATACTCTGAGGTAGGTCTGCGCAGTAAAACGCCACTGTGGTGGCAGCTGTCTCCTGTCAGTCAAAGACAGGAAATGTAGCTGTAAGTAGGAATCTTCACACATTTTCCCTCGCATCCCACGTCTTTGCATCTTGGCAATGCTCTTCTCTTCTGCTCTCTCCATCTTGCATCTGTTTCGCTCTGCTTCCCTGCATCCTCTCGGAGACTGTATGTCGTCATTCGAGCACATCAGACACATCTCACAGCTCGTTCCAAGAAGAAGTTTCAAATGCGACTTCTTATGGTTGGCAGTGCTCCAGTACGCCGCTGGCCGTTTCAGTAGCAGAGAAAGCTGGGATTGTTTTTTTTTTTTTTATTATTATTTTTATTTAATGGCAGCTCCAACACCTGCTATTTAAAAATCAATATAATTTTTTATTCTTTTTTTATTTTTGCAGTGGGAGTGACAAATCTGTTGTGACAGCTTTAGCTTATAAAAGTGGGACTTGTTGTTATTACAAGAAAAGAGAGGAGAGGAGAAAACCGAATTTGCTCTCACAGGAATATGTGCTCGCTGAGAAGATGATGAGAAGATCGATTCTTCTCTCATGTGTTAAATATCAGGCAGCTGCCAGAATTCGTTTAGTTTAGGACCATTGAGTGTTTGTCGGTGGACGGGGCCTCCATGACGTTCATAGGTTTCCTGATAAGTGGTTTTGAAGCACGGTATGGGTGCGCTGCCTGCTGCCATATCGGCAGCTCCTGACCCTCCGCTCATTCAAAAATAGACAATGTCTGTAGATATGTGAGGACACCCGTCACTTAATCATGCATAACTTCAAACCTCAATATAAATCAAAAGAGTTAAATAAAAATGCAGTTGTCACAAATGAAGACATTACTCACTTTTAGAGTGCGCCTCAAGTGGACATTCAAGGTACTACAGCTGTTGGCTTCATCTTTTTCCTCCAGAGGTTGCCACTTGGTTTGGACAATATATAAAGGGGAAAACCTGCTGTAACTGCAAAACAGCATTTAGTGCTAATTTGCAAAAACACAACACAAAGATTAACCAAGTTAAATTGTGTGTGTCCTGAAGACTCGAGCTACAGGACCAAAAGTGTTTTTGTGCCAGACGTTTATTTCAAGTGGCCATTTGGAGAACCACAGTTTAGTTGGCACTTATACGTTGGCTGTTATTTTCAGTCAAGAAATGCAGAAAACATGAAGAAAAAATAATTAAAAACAAATAAATAAAACAACACAAGATGTTGACCTGGCCTCCAAATTCACTAGATCCCAAACTGATCAAGTATCTGTGGGATGATCCACAAAGGTCCCTCCTCAACCCACAGGACCAACCACTAACAACATTGTGTTAGCATACACCCTCAGAAGGTCCAGGTCCATTCTCTGATGAGTCACAACTGTTTTGGAGGCCTACACATTATTAGGAAGGCGATCTTATTTTAACTGTGATATAATATTAGTTCTAGTCCTATTAAAGAAAGTTTTGCTCCTTCTGAAACTTGCGACTACACATCCTTTTTTCCCCCCTCAGTTCACGCAGAGAAGCAATGTGTGGGCAGTTTCTTGGCGAGCACAACATGTCAGCAGCTTTTGAAAAGCGCTCTCTCTATCATGTGCCATCCCCGCTCGTCTCAGCCGTTACTGGCACTGGAACTAACAACAACTTCAAGATACAGTGAGCAACTCTTCTCCTCGAGGCAGGCAGGGTACTGTCAGACCTGCCCTCCTCCTCCTCAGTTTAGCTGTCTGCCTTAAAACAATATGCCGCCCGAGGCAGACATCATCTGGAAAAGCTCCACAGGCGCTGGTGTTGACCATGTTTGCTTTTGTTTCTGCCACATATTCAGCTCCACTATATTTATTTTCGTCGCTGCATTCGTTTTCTCTTCGCTGTTGCTCAGGTCTCGCAAAAGTTTCGACTTGGATAAACAGCGGGTTGACAGTGTGTCATGACAGATGAGTCCACCGTCCTGTATGTCGGAGCACTTTTGAGAAATTTGTTCCAGTGATCTTCGTTAAACGTCATGAATTTTTGGTGGCGTTGCAGAAGTGGCAGGAAGGAGTTTCTCGGCTGGACTCAGACTTATATTGGATGAGGAGTTCTGGCATCCGGAGGGAGCTTGAAGTAGAGCCGCCGCTTCCTCGTGTTTCCAGGGGCCAGTAGAGGCGGTTTAGGTGTCTTATGAGAATGCCCGCTGGTCACCTTTCCTGTGGGGGTGTGCCGGGCATGTCCAGATGGGAGGAGATCTGAGGGTAGACCCAGAATCTGCTGTAGGGAGCATATATGTCAGCTGGCCCAGGAAGTCCTTGAGATTTCTAATAATGAACTAGGGTGCACTCCTAGAGATACATGTGGAATACCATGCTGACCCAACTTTGGTTTAAGTGGATGATATAGGTGAACAAAAATGTATTGCATAGCATCATGATTTGAAGACAGCGATTCTTTTCTCTTGATAATCATCTGTAATTCTGTCCCTTATATGACACAATGCAGATTTTTACCATTTATGCACGCACTTGTTATTAAAAGGCCTAATGTGCTGGTAGGTATTAGGAAATTTAGTGGAGACACTGTCAACTGTCTCAATGTTCTGATTTATTCTGCATGTGCCATATTTAAATTCACATTTTTCACATCATTAAAGCTGCATAAACATCACGTATTGTAATTGTTTTGTAATTACTATAGCTAATTATGGCTAATGTGTGTGCACGTTGCAGGCACAGTCTAATATGACAGTCCATGCAGTGTGCTGTGTTTCCAAAGTTAAATCTGCCTTTAGGTCTGATTTGGATTCCACCACATACTAGCGATAAGCTACAAGATGCTAATCCTCTACATAGAGTCAGAAGGGCTTATCAGTTTGACTGACTGGAAACCAGAGAGCACATGTCTCCCTACTCCCTGCTTTCAGTATAAATGATATCATTTTATCCTTTGTTAATATACAGATCCAAACATTTATTGGTATACGTGTAAGAACAATTGCCTCTTCTTTTTGAAAGCAAAGAGCAAAGTTGTTTAGATTCGGATGCGCCCACGTAAACTTGCGGAGTTTCAAAAAGAAAAACCTCCAGACACGCACACAGCGCTTTGAAATTATCTTCAGATTTCAGCTCTGACAACCTCTGTAGATGAGAACAGTCAGCACTAGGAAGTTTTGTTTATATCTGGAGACTGTATAGTAAAAACAACTTGATTACATTTCTATTTCATGGGGAAACTGTCAAATCTTCTCCGACTCCTTTTAATAATAGTGAATCACAGACACAATTTCCCTCCTCTCTGCATCTTCAAAGCGTCCTCCTGTTTCAGCTGCCGCGCATTACGAGGAGAAAGGTTTTTACATTTCTGATTTGTTTTGACTTTTATCTTTCGCAGGCGTGAAGTGCCTGTTTAGAGAGAGAGGAGCACCTCGGGCTTCGACCGTGTGTGTGTGTGTGCGTGCGTATGTACGCGTACACATGAGGCCCTGTGAGTAAGTGTGTGTGTGTCTTGGTGTGTGTTTCAACCCCAGGTCACCAAGGTCCTTCTTGTAGTTCTGATGAACTCAGCCCAAATCTGCTCTTTAATCTCCAGAAACTCCTGAAAAGTCTTTCAGTGTGTGGAAAGGCTTCCCACCCAGAGCGAAAACAGACAGAGAGATGAGAGATAAGCGAGCAGTGTGCGCGCGTGTGTGTGCGAGCAGAAAGAGGATGAAGCAGACTATTTTTCAATCCGAGTTTTGCTGTCCTGTTGATCATTTCTCATCTCGTTATCTGGTTTATATATATATATATATATATTTTTTTTTTACATTTCTCCCCTCGCTCCACCGCTGCCCTCCAGCCGTCTCCTCATCACGGTTTCACCTCACATCGACCTCCCAGCTTGATCCTCCCATCAGTATTCTGAAGCTGTTACTGGGAGGAGGTGGAGGAGGAGGAGGAGGAGTAGGAGGAGGCCGCCGTTCACCTGCTTTGCTCGGTGACAACACAAGTCTAACTGAGAGACTCTGAAGTTGTTTGACAGCAGGATCCACACTCTTCTGTCTTGACACAGTCAGGCAAGGCTGTTTTATTGATTAGATTATTTGAAGCGTGCTCAGCTGCTGGAGACCGCTGAGCTTGGCTGCTAATCCATGTAAACTTTAAAGTTCTCAGAATGCTAAGTACAGAAATGGATTCAGACTGATGAATAGATTCTTTTTGTGATCCCGCCTGCTGTGAGGATGTCTGCGAATTGAGCGCTTTTTACTCCTCCTAAACTTTTTCTGACCCGGTTCACTCGTGTGTGGATTCATGCTGTAGGTTGCTCACGGCTTTCATGACCTCCTGAACTATAAGCTTGTTACATACTCACTGAGTTTTGTTCTTCACCTGGGGCTGTGGTAACAAGAAAAAAATTGTTCTGACTGGGTCATTTATACTTCACTAGAAACTCAAATGCCGAATTGCTGGGAGGTCGTCATAGGGCTCTCCCACAGCAGCATACATCACATGTGGGTGCACAGACTCCACAATGTGTCCCCCACTTACTTACATTGGCCAAACTGGGTGTAGGTGATGCACACTTTTTTGTTTAATCAATACTACACTCTGCTCTAGCTCCACCGGATACAATGAAATGTTGGATCATACACTGTAAGAAAAAGGTACATTTTTAAAATGTATTAAAAATAAATAAACCTGCTTTACGGAACGGTTGGCCTGGCAACTGTTTGTCATGATTATGTCACATCCTGTTTCCATAGTATAAAATAATTAAAACACTTATCCAAAAAAACTAAAATTGACAAATGACAAACCATCCTTGAAAAAATATACATATATATATATTTGATGTGTATTTTAATGTTTCAGTTTGGCCCAAGTCCCATCCACTTACATGGAGGGGGTGGAGCTTATGACCTATACTGCAGCCAGACACCAGGGGGAGCTCTACCTGCTTTGGCTTCCATTTTGAGGAGGACACTTTCCAGTTGTTTAGAAACAACTTTTACAAAAATTAACTAGATCCCAAATTGATCATGTGTCTGTGGGATGATCCACAGAGGACGCTCCCCTCAACCCACCGGACCCAAATGCCCCCCCATTAACAACATCCTGTTGCCATGACACCACAGGACACCCTCAGAAGGCATGGCCACTGGTAATCGACATTATGTCACATCCTGTTTCTATAGTGTAAAATAACTAACTAAAACTAAACTTATCCAAAAAAATGACACTATCCTTGAATTTTTTTATATATGTGTATTTAAGTGTTTTAATTTAGCCCAAGTTCCATTCACTAACATGGAGGGGGTGGAGCTTATGACTTATACTGTCTATGCATTGGAGATGCTTATTTTCGGATGTCGACCAGATGTTTTGACAGCCATGTACATCGGATCATGCCGTTCATTCAGCATGCACCCACACACAGCATGTCGTATATCTCTACCCAGGAGGGATGAGCAGTCATATTGTGAATATTAGTATCTGGGAGTTCACAGAGTGGTCGCTAGCGTTTCCGCTGTCCTGCATTAACCTCGCCCAATTCCAGCTTCTTACCAGACACAGAATAATTGCCGGACGCTACATGCAAAAAAAAAACTTCTGCCCGGTTTATGTGTCGAGAACAAGCTGCGATAAATTCCACACGAGGGCTGCTAGGACAAATTTAACAGGGGTCTTAAACTCATAGCCCAATTTGATCTCACGTGGGCCAGATGAGTGAAATAATAGCTTGGCTCTGAGAGGTTTATTATTGCAGTCAGGAACACCTGTAGCTAAAACTTTGCTCTATAAACCATAACTGGTTGTATGTGTTAGAGTCGCTCCCCTCATGAATCCAAACAGCGTGCCAGTAATTCAGTGAGGAGCGCCGTCCAGGATACGCGCAAGAGGAGCCAGCAGACACGTCTCTGAGACTATATATATGTATATACCGTATATAATGCATGAGGTGAGAAATTCCATTGGACGTATGATTAATACTGAACACAGGAGAGGCTTGGGAGTGTAGGAAAGAAGAAAAACTACAGTCAACAGCTGTTTGTCAGGTTGGAAATAGAGGGGAAATGTAGATTAGCCAACGTTAATATGTGTTTTGTTTGCAGCGTGGTGTGCTTGAAGGTCAGCTGATGAACACAACTGTCGCCAGCACAAATGTTCTCTTCTGCAGTAACCATAATGATTATAGTCGGGGAGAAAAGGACTGAGGATATGCTTTACCAGAGACTTTGTGTGTTATTGTACGTGTCATCATTAAAATATGATAGTATTTCATTAAAGTACAATTAAATAGATGTGTTATTCGTAACTCAAGCGGAAAATATTTCACCATGAAAGCGGTCTTGCATAACCGAAACCATTCTGTGCGTTGGCTGCACCCGTTATCATTCTGGCTCGTTTGTATTTCTTTAACCAGTCGCAGTCGTCTCGGAAGGTGCTTAGCCGAGGATGCAGTAACAGTGCCTTTGCAAAACAGTGTCTGAGAAACTTGTTTTTTTGGAACATTTGCAAGAGGGGAGGTGAGTGCTGTCTTTAAAATGGCTAATTCCCAACACAAGGATATTAAAAGACAATCGATGCCGTGTAGGCGAAGCATATACTTTAGCTTTGGAGCATTTTACCCAGAGGATTTGCTCGTTGGCATGTTGGTTCCGCAGAAATCTATTAAATATCACAGACGTTTGTGGACAGTGAAACAGATCCAAAGTTTTTTTTCCCCACAATCTGATGCCAATCTTTTAATAAGTATCGGCTGATCTGAGTCCCGATCTCACCTTAAATCAACAAAATTTCATTCCCTGTAGACTCCTAAAGTCTTTTCTTGTCTTCGCTGTGTTCTATACTCCGGAAATGTTTTGGTCATCCAGCACCATAAAATCCCAGACTCTCTTTGCAATATTTTTCTCCTTGACACGGTCGTCATGAAACTTTTTTCTTCTTTTAAACGTAGCATTCAGTTTGCTTTTGTTTCAGTGGAGCCTTTACCCAAGTGTAGGCCGCGGAATCCATTTTGTAATTTTCACGTAGTTGGGGAATGAATTTGGAAGTACCGAATGGAGATCTCAAACTACCACCTCATCAAAACATCCACAATGCACAATTTACAAATTTCTCTCTGACTGTGTTCATCGTTTAGAGTAACGTTCTTCCACACATGTTGCTCTGACCCTAGCCAACCGCCATTAAAACAGAAGAAGGAAAAGTTGTGTCTCTACGGGGACCTGGTTTTAGTTTATAACAGACGTGAAACAAACAACTACAAGAGTTTGGGGTTGGCATAAGCCTGATCCGATTTAATTCATCTCATATTCTACTACCGCTTATCCTCACTAGGGTCACAGGGGTTGTTGGAGCCTGAGAGGCGGAGTACACCAGGGGTAGGACAGGTCGGCTAACACAGAGTTAAACAACCATTCACACTCACACTCACACCTGGGGTCAGGGTTGCTACCTCAGTGGATGTTGTTGTTTCCTGTAGCCAAGTGAAACTCCTCAAATATCTATTTAAAGTCAGGTTTTATCCCAACTGTCTAGACACTATGAGTTAGACAACTGTGGAAGTGACAAAGTTCTATATAAAGTACTTTATGACTTTACTTGCTGGACACCGCTGCAAGGGATATATTGAGGGATCTTATGACCTCTTTAAGACCGAAGGGCAATTCAGCAACAGTCATAGAACTTGTTTCCTCCTACACATCTCTAATACTCTACCTTCTCTGGGGGGCAGTGGCCTGTAATTGACCAAATTTCAAAATTAAGCTGACAAAAAGAAAAAATATCAACAGCTTGTAGCAGGGAAACATCTTCCCAAATGATCAGATGATTCATTCTCGGACTGATTGGACTCCATAAGTTGACCAGCTGCCCGTTAACATCATTAAAATCATTATAAAATTTGCTTAAAAAACGATCAAGGGCAGGTCAATAATAGTCAGTATATTTCACTTGTTTTTCAATTTCATGCCCAGGCAGTCATCCCGTGTTGCAGGTTATATTGCGCCGTTCAGCCCATTGTAAGATTTATAGGAGCAATATAAGCGATAACTCCGACTTAATGTCGCCAGTCCCTCCCCCGTCTCCACCGTCACTGTTGTTCAGCTCACTTTCATTTGGTTTTATGTCTCTCTACAGTACCAGGTGGAGACAGTCAAAAGACCTTGCCACTGAGGCAAAGGCTGCTTTTAGGAGAATTCTTATATGCTGTGGAATTATTATATATTTAACTTTAAATATATATATTTTTTCTTGTCAAAGACAAAATCTGAAATATGTTAAGATTTGTGACTATGGAGCTCCAGCTACAGTTCCAGTTTGGTTAATTGCTGTACAAAAAATGGGATTTGACGTTGTAAGATATATGCAGTGACACGGTAAATCTCGTACGGAGGCTTTGCAGGACGGTTGAAATGGAAGTCGGTGAAGGGCGTGGAGATAGTTAACGAGGGGAAGAAGATGTGGGGGCATGTGGGACTAGGACCACAGAGAGGTCAGCTATTGTCGTCTGCCCTGCTGATTATGGTTTCTTTCCAACAGTCTGCTGCCTCAACAGCAGCTGTGACCTACACCTCATGGAAGCAATTACGATATATCAAAAGAGTCCATTTGATGCAATTTACGTAAAAACTGTAGTCTTCCTATGAGTCATAACTGGACACATAAATCTCAACCAGACACATACACATTTGGTTACTGACTCATCATCCCTGACATTTTAAATATTTCTCATATCCAGCATGAAAAAATAAATAAATCCATGAATGCATAAATTTCCTTAGAATTTATGGAAAAGAAATATAAGCTCCTCTAGGATTTCTTCAGCATCAAAGTAATCCAGCATGTATTACAAGCATCAACTGCTGATTAGTAATCCCTCAAACCTTTAATGATGCCTCGATGTCAAATTGTGAACAAATGTAGGCAGTGAATAAAACCCATATGGGATCAGTGCGGGAGAGATGGATGTGGTGGGGGTTATTGACATCCATCAAACTTTGCGACTTTTTAGTTCTCATTCTGTTATGTTTTTTATGAAACTGACATGGTTTTCTGGCAGCACAAGAAAAACACCCTAATCAAAACTGAAATCTAATTTGAAATTGGAGATTTGTATGCATGACTCTGTCCTTGTTTGCAATGGAGAGACACGATAATTTACAAAATATCTTTTGATTAGCCTCTGTGGTGCCAGATGTTTCCTACCAGCACATTATTTTTTTTAAATATATTTTTCCATTTTGAGAACACTGGCTAGAGTCGGACCATCGGTCAGCATCTTTGAGCCTGGTTTTGGTGATGTGTTGGCTGCTGTTGCCACATGTCAGACTCACAACAATATCCTGGAACAGTGGCAGAATTACTTGATTAGTAAACTCAGAAAACCAGAGCAAAAGAAGTCATGAAACTAAATAACAGAGTTCAAAAGGCAAACAGAACATTCTTCTCCTTTTTCATCTCCATCTCATCTGCAAATTCAAATCAGTAAATGTTTTTATAATGAATAAACTGTAGATCCACTGTGATTCAGGAGAGGACAGCTCTGTACGTCGGGTTGTAGCTCTTCCTAGCTTCCTATCCACCCTGCTAATAGTAATTCCTAGCCTCTCAGCTAAGAGTAGTTCTTCCTAGTTTCCTAGCTTCATAGCCTCCTAGCTAAAAGTAGCTTTTCCTAGCTTCTTAACCTTCCAGCTAACAATAGCACTACCTCGCATCTCAGCCTTCCAACTAATATTGGCTATTCCTAGCTTCTTAACCTTCCAGCTAACAGTTTGTAGATTCTTATGCTCCCAGCTAATAGTAGCTCCTCTTAGCTTCTTAGCCTCCGAGCTAATGGTTGCTCTTCCTAGCATTCAACTAAAGTCAAAGTCAAGTGCAATGTTTTGGTCCAGACACCAGTGATATGTCACAGTTGACTTTCTTTACACTAAATTTATGTTTTCATAATAATCAACTACATAAACTCCCTTAGTCCCCATCAAATCTTTGTATGATTTATTGGAAATCTCCTCCTCTCCTTATATCTGGTATGTTTATTTCATGTCTGCTCTGGGGTTATGTGAAAACTTCCTTTAACATAACCAAGTGCTGCTTGACTGTAACCAATTTGAAGCTTTCATATTATGCAGCACTAGGCAAATGGTTCACATGTATCATAACCAAGCATTTTACTGTGTGCGTGACATGAGTTCGCGTCCTCAAGGCAAAGATGGAAGATAAGATTTTCAGGTAGTTGTCCCAAAATAAAGCAGAAATCCTCAAAAGACAGTGGAAATGTAAGTCTGCAGGAGAAGGGTGTATGTCATTGTCTAGTTGCTTGCTCTGGAGGTGATCTGGAGAGAAACAACTGCAATGTTTCTATCTGTAAAGTAGTTTATTTTGTGTGTATTTAATGCATATAAAGCAATGCAAACTTTGGCAGCTTATTACAACTGCAAGAAGTATTTTATCTGAGAAAGAATGTTGGCGCACAGATTTTCTGAACTATTGTAAGGGTGTACGAGACTGGGGCTGTATGGAATTTCAACTGAATGTACAAGTATTGCAAGGTTAATATGAAAGTGTTGCAAGGCCACCAGACCTCAGTGTTCCTCCGACAATTTCTTTATCCTTTTTGTCTCCTCGGAATTTCAATAGGGGCAAGAGCGCACAAAGTTCTGGAGCTCTATCTGTTCAATGCATTTAATTTTTTTTACCGGCGAGGAATGTAAATGGTTTTTGGTGAAACAACCTATTTTCACCGGGGCCACTTTCATTTCCGGCCACTATTAGCTCATAAATTAGAATGTGGGTTTGTCCAAAGTCTGTGTAAAGATCTATATTCCTTCCTCCGACTGTAATTCCTGTTCTCGCTCCTTCATGTCCATGGGCATGATTGCTGTGATACGTTTTGTACTGCAGCAGCATGATTGTGTCATGAGGTGCGAAGAATAGGATGCTCTAGATGTGTACTCCATGTCCATTATGAAACCTCAGGAAACCCATTAGCCTCCCCTCTCCCAGAGGATTACATGGATCAGATACTGAGAAAAAAAACTAAAAAAAAAACACTATAGTATTATCCATCTAATGCCCTTTTGCACCCGTCTTACTGTCCAACTTTGTCTCCCATTTTCTTTTCTCAAATTTGCTTTTTTTTATACCTTCCTCACTACTGTTCTCTGTGTCTCCAGGGCCAGCATTGTCCAGAAGAGAATCATCTATTTCCAGGATGAAGGCTCTCTCACCATTCGATTGTGTGAGAAAGGTAATGACGGCTGCCCATCATTTCCTTGTCTCCCTCTCTTCTCGTCTTTTTATCCCCAACTGCTCATCTCAGGGCTATTATCCGTCGTTCCCGTCTTTAGGAGGAGATTACCACCACGTCTTTTATACCTTTTAACAAAAAAAAATATGAAGCCAATAAATCCAGTTGGGAAAGCTGCAAGGACAATGAAGCCCGGTGTCATGGGGACCTGTGCGGCATTTAAATATTTCACCACAGAGCAGTGCCAAAGCTTTTATGTCGCCTGTGTTTCCAGCGCAGAGAAAGGAGGAACGCCAGTTTTCGAAAAAGCCCTCATCTCACCAAATAAACACTTCACTCCTGTGAGACAGTATGGCGGCAAGGCTCTCTCAGCTCAGCTCTGAGGCATGATTTTATGGTACCATTAAAAAAAGAGAATGGTTTCTCGAACATAATCTCAGGGGAATTTTTACATTCATAAAATCTCCCTGTTCTCCCCAAAATCTAATTTCCCAGGCTATTATGCAAGCCAATCAAGCCGCCTTGTTTCAATTTGTGGATGTAAGTCAGACGCCTTCAGTGTTTGACTTGTCCTGCTATAACTTAGATGTCAAGTGAGGATTTCTTTTGAATAATTTGGCGATTCATAAATATTCAAGTAATCCCCTTGACCTATCTTTGCAAAACACTGGTCCAAGGCAAAATTTGAATATTTATGAGGCCGCAGTAAGGCTAATGTGTCATTTAAAAACCAGTTTATTCCAGGGATGTAACTTTCTCGCTGGTTCCAAATTGTTGCTGGGGATTTATGCATGTTTGCGTTTATGTCAAACCTCGCACTACTAAACTCTGTTAATAACCAGGGCTGTGCATCCTGTTTACTCTCAAGTCTTTTCCATGTGCGCGTCTGTTTGTGTCCGTTGTCATGCTCACGTCCTGTGTCCCTGCAGAGCACGTGCCCGGTGAAGCCACTGAAGTTCCTGCCATTGAGTGTTGCGCCTGTGGAACTGCCAAGTACAGACTCACCTTCTATGGAAACTGGTCGGAGAAAGTGCATCCTAAAGACTATCCCAGTGAGTTCACGCCACAGGCGCACACACAAAGCACCATCCATAGACAATGACACTTTCAGTAAAAAGGTCAACACTGCAGCAAAGCTTGCTGAATACGTCAACTTACTGGAATAATAACTCTTGATGGAACAGCTCAGTGGTGTTCATTGTGTCTTTGCGATTAGTAATATGTTACAGTTTTCCTTTTTTGTTACTTGTGCCTTGACATGTTTTGACAGAAACTTCGACCTTCCTCAGAAGTGTCGACATTTTTTGGTCTAAGGCGGGAGGCCGAAACATGTCAAGGTGCAAGTAAAATCTTCCCACTATCTAAGAAATCAGTTCTTGATGGAACAGTTTGAAATGCAGCAGGTGACCATCTCGTGAAAGTTCAGTGTTCTGCAGGTAAACTGGCATTCATGTGGATGTTACTTAGACATGTAACACCCACCTAGACCAGACCAGACCAATCACCCCCACCCCATAGTAATGACACTCCGTGATGGCAGCAGCAGGATGCATCCAGACACAGGCACACACAAAAAAACAGTTTAGGAACAACTAAAAAACAAGAAAAACAGCACGAGGTGTTGACCTTGCCTTCAAATTCACTAGATCCCAAACTGATCAAGTATCTGTGGGATGATCCACTGAGGCCCCTCCCCTCAACCCACTAATAATATACTGGTGCCAGACACTACAGGACCCTCACAGGGCTTTAGGCGACTAGATTCACCTGGAAACTTCTTTTAAATGTTGCATTCAGAGTGTGTTGTTGTTTTGGTGCAGCCCTTGCCTGAGTGGACTTGGCTTATTCCGTTATTTATGAATATTTTGTGGTATTGAATGATGATCTCATAAGTTACATCTCGCCAAACAAATTTCTATCTGACTGACTTCATTTTTATTTTTTGGTGCTAACCAACCGCCACTAAAACAGAAGACCTGTGGCTGACTTATATAAATAACTACAAAAGACTGGTCTTGGCCAAAGCCGATACTGACACGATCATTTTAAATATGCAGGCCGGTGCCAATTAGGAGAATCTGTGGTTCCTTGTTAACATTTGAAGTATGTGTTGCCTGCTCCTGTTAGTTGCCTTGTAATTTACATAAATTTACTTGATACCTGCCCGTTTTGCATGCAACACAACATCTTTTTTCAAATGCTTTTTCACACACAACTGTTCCAACATGAACACAGTGTCAGGGTGAATTAATGAAGTTAACATAGTATTCATCTCCTCATTCAGTCACTTCTTTCTGATTTTCTTGCTTCCTCTTAAACTTACAAATTTTCTTTAATTTATCTACTTTGTCTCTTGCTCTTGTTTTCCAGGACGCGCCAACCACTGGTCCGCGCTGATTGGTGCGTCCCACTCCAGAGACTACGTGCTGTGGGAGTATGGAGGCTACGCCAGCGAGGGAGTTCGGCAGGTCGCTGAGCTCGGCTCCCCTATTAAGATGGAGGAGGAGATTCGACAGAAGGTAACAAACGGAGCCTCTGTGGGTGCTCTGTCACCCCATTTTTGATGTATGACCCCACGTCCTCATGTCTTCCCTAATGCTTCCTTCTCTCATATCGGACTAAACCAAAACTAACTAATGTGCTAGTGGCATCGAGAATCCTTCAGTTGCACTCAGAGCGGGACATCCATCAGTGCTTACTGAGTGTAGATACAATATGATCATCATTATACGTGCCCATGCCCTGCTGCCATTTGTCAGAGGCTATTATGTGAGGTTAATGACAGGCTGAGGCAATAACGGTCTGAAATGGCACACACAGATTTTCCCTCTGTCAAAATGGCAGCTGACGAATGTGCAGTAAAGTGAAATTCTCATTCTCACATCGGGGCAAACCGTTTTAGATCCCCATAGCTTTAACCCGTCATTGTTCTTCTCATTAAACCAGATGCATATTGACAGTGTGCATTGCTGAACTCTGCTGGAGATCAGCTTCCCTTTGAAAACATCAGCAAGTTTCTTTTGACTGAACTGTGTCTTTAGGGGATAAGATATTTTTGGAAGGCATCCACTGGATAGCACCCCGAGAGGACACGCTGTTTCCTTAGCTCCTCTATGTGTGTGTGTGTGTTGTGTGTGTGTGTGTGTGTGTGTGTGTGTGTGTGTGTGTGTGTGTGTGTGTGTGTGTGTGTCTAGAAAAACATAGCATATAGGGAAGAGCATAACAGGACACAGCTGACAGGTTTGCTTGAGCATACTTTTTCTTGTGTGTGGGTAAGTCAAATGCTTCCTTGTTTATTGTGCACCATATGGGACAGAGAAATGTGACAATATTACATCTATCAGATGCCATGCTCTTATTAGATGCCATAACATATTTTCTGTACATGCATGCTATGATATAGGGCTGGGAGAATGTGCCGATTCCATCAGTACATCGATTTGCACGTTGTTTAGGTTCATACCTAATCACGGCGGCTCCCGATAAAGAGTCTGAAAAGGCAAAGAAGTTAAATAAAATTAGATTCAGATTAGAGACTTAGCAAATGTATGCTCTGTATAAATGAAACTCCAGGTCACAGCAGCACTGTCGCTATGTACAAGCGCCTCAGCAGAGAAGATATGCATGATATCAGAAGATATTTTAGTCAGTGTTTGGACAATTACAGTGAGTTGGTAACTACAGCCTGTTAGTCCTCATCCTTAAATACTCAACAAGTCTCTCTAGAGGTTGTCCAGTACATTTACAAGTTGCAAGCACTTTGTTTCTGCAAAAATAGGCCTGTAGAACTGAACCTCTCCAAGTAGCCCTTTACAGATTAATAACTTCGGATTGTTGCTATTTGAGTGACACATTTAAACACTTTTTAATCTATAAACAATATTTATGACATGCAACTACTGAGAAATGCTCACACATCCAAGAGTTCATTTTTGTTTTTATGAGTCTTGAACACACTAAAATATTTGAATCTGAGTGAATGTGACACTGCTTTGTGCAAGCAAGAATTTTTGCTGGTTTTTAGCGTTGTTTGTAGTACTGCAGGATGACTCAACGTCTCATGGTGTGAAACAAATCATCTTGGGCTCGATAGCTAAAACCAAAGAGATGGTCCAACCCAGTTCAACCCAGCCCAGCTCAGCTCAGCTCAGCCCAGCCCAGCCCAACCCAACCCAACTTTTTCTTTCTTTTTTTCTTGGGTGGTGGCTACATCTAGCTAAGGTGTTACAATTTGTGTAGGGTCTGGGGTAACAGTGTAGCTACGACTTGATACTGGGGTATAAAGCGGAAAATGACAAAAAAAGCAACAAACTACTGCAGTTAATAGACTAGAGGACAGAGTAAACTGATGTAAATGGTTAATGGTAAATATTCTTTTTATTCACACACACGGGCTTAGTCGTTGCCTCATGTCTACGCATTAACAAACAGGCCCTCAGGACCTTTGGGGTTCGGTAAATCAGAACCACTTTATGAAACTATACACGCGGTGATAGATTTTCTCTGCGTAAACCAACCTTAATTAATATGTCGCTCGTGTGTGCATTTGACGGAGACCTTGGTGTATGGATGTCTCTGTGCATCCTCCGCCTGCCACACTCTCTTTTTCCTCTGTGGGCACTGAAAGGTGTATCCTCGCCAGTCGTCAGGGAACAATAGTGTGTTGTTAGTGGGCTGTCAGGGTGGTGTGTGCCTGTCAGTTTAGGTTTGGTCTGTTGTGAGGAGACATTATAGGCTGACGGACAGCCCTAACTCCTCTCTTGGCTGGCTCTGTGCGCCTCTGCAGCTAACAACTACCCTGACACAATGGAAACTTCAGCCTGCTTCATGGCGCAATGAGATGGCTTGATTGTGTACAGCAGACTGGAATGTTAGCTGTTGAGCTGTTGGTTAAAACAGCTCGATTGTGCACTGTACTCTGGAATGTCAGCTATTGAGTTGTTGGGCTCTCTAACGTAGAGTTTGAAGAGCTTTTTTTTTTTTTTTTAAAGAATTTTATCCATGAATCAATACTTTTTTTTTTCCACCTCAGTGGTATTCTCATGATAAAATATTAATCTTGCAGAGTGTTTAGTTTCTCAAGTTTCAACAAAAGAACTGTGGTTAAATCATAGCTGCTGGAGGCCAAAAATTCTTTCTTTAATATGTACGCTAAAGATTTTCTATTACCAGCAGGTGTGATAATAATGCAGCTTCTTCAAGAACAAAGTGAAAAAAAAAAATCAATTGAAGTCTTCTTCGAGCAGACAAACTGCACAGGGAACATCTTTAAGTGCGCATCACTGCTGTTTTCACCGAATGGATTTGATTGTCTACCACCTCCCGAACTACTTCATCAGCGAAGAAGTTTATCAGCTATTTCAGGGTGTTGTTAGTGAGTGATGGAAAATTGGGCATGAGATGGACTGATAATTTTCATCCGTAAAGAAAAGCTTTTCATTTACTAGTCGATGGAAGTTGGTAAGCTTTTGGGGTTGGCTGGAAGAAACGAGGTTCTTTCATAGCGTGGCTAGGCTCGGAGATAGCATGAGGAGCTCAAACAACCTGCTGCTCCCTAACGACAAAATGCGCCATTTCAAGCGGTTTGGCCGTTGTGTGGCTCACCGGTTAGAGCTCGTGGTTCAGTCCCTGGGACCATGTGCTGAAGTGTCCCTGAGCAAGAAACTGAAACTGTGTTTGTGTGCTTCCATGAATGAATGGGTAGATGTCATTGTAACTGGAAAAGGCTTTTAAATGAATACAAGACCATTTACCATTTGTTCACATATTTTCTGTCGCAAAAAAAAAAAAACTCTTTCCAAGGCTTCAGACACAGACACACACAAAAAAAAAAAAACTAAACACGCACACACAGAGACATACACATCTTTCCTGAAAGCATTGGAAGTTCAGACCGGGTGAACGTCCAAGTGGCTGCTGTAAAGGTGGGAAGCCGACGTGGGTCAGTAATCCCTGTCTTAGCTGAGAATCCCAACCATCCAGAGGAGCAATCAGCTGTGGTGATGTGTGGACAAAGCCTTAAGACCAGACTCTTCAGCCCAGCGCTGACCAGCTCTCCCCGTAACGAACACAGGCCTAAGCCAAGCAGACTGGCAGCCGGAGACACAGACAGACACACAGACAGGCAGGCAGGGAGGCGGGCAGGGAAGGCGAGACCTGAGAGCTCTCACTGTGATGATGTGACTACAAGCCAGAACATATCTGTCAGAAAGGTGCTTCGTCAAACCTGTCAGCGCTGCAGCTCACAGCAAGAAGATGCCAGAAAGTCATGAGGCAGCATTTAATAAGCAATCAGACAACCCACACATGCAAATATTTAGACTTGGAATAGATGCAGTAGTGTAAAGTAGCTCAGGTGGTAAATCGCTGCTGCATTCATTGCTTTGCAAAGTCGTGACTAAAATCAATCGTCTGCTGCTTGTTGGAGCTGAACTTGGTCATTATGCCGTCCATCAAACACTCCCTGTTAAGCATGTGAGTGCAGAGAACAGACTGGACGCAGCCCAACATGCATGAGCCTGTGGAAAATATGCGTGATAAAGCTCATTTTGAAAAGCTCCAGGCATGCAGCAGCTCATACCTGAGTGTGCACACACCGCTTAGCACCAGCTAATAGTCACGGCTCAGACTTTATTCGGAAAATTGACCTAGCACCGCGCACTCAGTGGCATTTACAGGTCTAAACATGCCGGTATCTTAAAATGCCTTAATAGTTCTGGGGGAGCATTACACTTGGACGAATTTCAAAATTTTGCCTTTTGTTCATTCCCCTTAAAAACTGTTATATAAAAGCTGATTCTACCTTTATCTGTGCTGGCCCCTAACACGAATTAGCTTCTGTAAAAATATTAGGACTGCTGAATCTCTGGTCTATTTTAAGCAACCTATAAAGACTCATTTAATTGAAATTTGTTAAATTTGCGAGTCATATCAAACTAGGAATGTTAATAAGCATGAATAAATAAGTTTTAACCATAGAATGTGATGGGGCTTTGTTCCTTGTCCACTTTTGTCCTGCGATCATCTGTAGAATGAAACCGATGAAATGCCCGCTGTCATGTTTTTACCGACTAGTGTATTGACCCTTTGTTACCACTAGGTGGCAGACTAGTGTCTACTAACGGGGACAACGGGTTGAAATGAATCAGAATAAGCTGCAATAAAACCTAAAACTTAATGTCCACATATGAGGACGCAGGGTCTCAGGAGGTTAAATCGCTCCTTCTGTATTTTGTTTGTATTTTCTTTCGCTTTTATAGCATTTTATCTGTTAGATGGTTCATATAAGAGGGCTGATATGCTGCCAGGGCTTGGTGTGGTTGAGAATCCTGACAGCCGAGTTCTGGACATACTGGAGTCTGTCCATGGTTGACCAGAAACCTGGGTGGAAGCTGAGTGGATGTTGTAGTGCTGAGATAGAGCTGAGCATTGTCAATGTTACTGTAGAAATTAAGTCCATGATGGTGAATGATCAGACCGAGGGGGAGCATGTAGATAGTGAAAAGTAGAGCCCCAAGGACAGAGCTTTGACGCACGGCATGACTGACTGAAGCAGGGGGGAGTTGGAGCCGTTGATGGTGACAAACTGCGTCCCGTTGGCTTGTTGACTTGTCATGTTGACTTGTCTCTCGAGAATGATCACCGTGTTCCCATTTGAAGGCAGCAAGAAATTTAGGAGTGCTGTGTTAGCACCAGCTAATGTACTTTAGCTTTGGGATGCAGCCCCCATGCATAGATGTGTGGATGGATTAGCTTTTGAGTAGAGATGTACCCAAGAGTAGTTTGGTTCTGTACTTGAACACATCCTTTAAGGTGGTGGACACGTGTGTTTGTACTCGCCAACACCTGCAGTGTTAATGGACCTACTTGCTTTTCATTTTATTGAAAGGTTTCTAAATAAAAGGTGGAACACACTGAATACTATAATACACTTCTTGAATGAGGCTCGGTGAGTGTATTACAGCCTGTTCACCCAAAGGATCCTACTCCAGATATACGCTAAAACCTATAACTAACTAACTAACAAAGCGAATGCTAGCTGATTTTTTTTAAGCTGTCAGAGTTTTCTTCCAAACTAAAGTTACATGAGCAGTATGAAGGGTAAGAACAGACAGCTAACAGAGATTTGTGTCCCTCCGAGAGCTAAAAGTCTCTTTTTAATGTCACCGCTCTCCTACTCAAGAAACAAAACCACCCGGCACATCTAATTATTGATTACTTGGAAATGTCACATGCAGCGGAGAGTGTGTAACGATCACACGAGTGGAGGTTGTAAAATGTGAAGTGCTGCTGGCCAAAGAGTAAATGCACAACCTTTTTAATGTCGCAGCGCACTTACAGAGGACACGGAGAAAAAAAAAAGTGAAAAAAATCGGTAGCTACCTAATTATTAGTCCCCGCCAAATGCCACGTGCTCTGAGCCAGGTGTGATCACACCGAGATCAGACAGCGAAATGTCAAGAGCTGCCGACCAACAAGCCATTCGTATCAACTTTAAAGGGGAGAAGTGTGATCACCAGCCCAGTCAATTACATTTTAATGAAGTTAATTCAGTTCTCTTCCCTCCGCTGTGATTTCAGCCTTCCCGAAATCTCAAGGTCCACCAGCGCTCGCTCCACGGTGCACTCCTACTCACCTCTAAAAGGATTTGTCAATTGCATTATTCGTCTTTCCGCATGCATCCCTCAGCAAGCGCTTCGGGGCACTGCCTGTCATGGCTACAGCTGTTGTGAAAAGCCATTTGATGTGGGATTCTTTTGTGGTGGAAGCTTAATATGTCTTTAAAAAAAAAAAAAAATCAGCTCAGCTCTCAGCACCGCAGGGAGCTGTCAGCAGCTCACCTTTTCCTTTAAAAAACAGAAATACAAAAGAGGGAAGGAGTATAAAGACAGGTGGACCTACAGGCACACATTCCCCGCTCCAAACGTTCCCCGGAGTCGCCGGCCTGGACGTATAATGCCCTCAGCCAAGTTCCTCTCGGGGGGGAAACCGCGGCTCAAATCTCCGCTGCACCAAGTGACACTTCTTTCCATTACAAAGTTTCAGTTTGACAAAAAGCTTAAAATGTGAAATGTGTCACCATGACCCTCTCTCAGCTGGGAGAGACTGGCCTAAAGCTACTTCACCTACAAAACGTCTTCTGCACAGATGTTATCAAGAGTCATTTCACAGGTCGCTGTGTTTCCAGTTTCCCTGCTTTATTGTTCTTTTTAATAGATGTTCTTTTCCTATTTCCAACCTCATTTTTTTTTATTTAATCCTCATTTTTGCATCTTTCCTCCTGTCCTTTATTCCCCTCTGTTTCACTTCCACCTCACGTCATTATTTTTACTTTCTTTTTTTCCATTGCTCTCTTCTATTCCATGACTTAACTTTCCTCCAAGCTTCCATGTGTGTTTCTTTTTTTGCCTTCCTCCCCATTTGCATCCTTCTCCTTACCGCTTTTCATTTTATAGCCTTTTTCCATCCATCAGTTCCTCTCCATTCCCTGCGTTTTCTGCAAACACCTCGCAGGGTAACTGATTGACATTCCTTCGAAAACGCTCCCAACTTTTTTCTCACGCTCACATGAGCATATCAATTTTACTCTTTTCGTGGATGTCTTATTCTTCTGTTGGTCCTGTACACTCCCCACCCTCCCTCCATTCTTTCTCTTTCCTCTAATAGTGTTTTTATTGCCCTCCCCCCCTCATTTTGAAAGGCCTTATTTCAGACAGATTGTCAGCGAAGGGTGGAGGGTGAGTCGAGGGAGAATAGACAGAGGGGGAGAAGAGGACCTAGAGAACTATCCTTCACTTTCATCTCTCTACTCAAAACACTTCACAGGAAATTGCTGCAGACGGGCTACAGATAGACAGACGGACAGACTCACAGAGAGGCGGACAGGCGAACACATACTCGCACACATGCACACACACACACTCCCTACATCTTTATTGCTTCCCATAGAAGTCTGGATTGCACCACTGAACAGAGAGAGAGACAACACGAGGCGATGTGAGAGTGCTCCGAAGTCTTCCTCCCATTCTTTTCTCATGCCTGACACCTGTCAGATTAAGAGCCGGGGAAGTAATGCTAAGTGATGTACTTCCTCTCTGTGCGTGTTCACAAGCCAACGCCGCTCTCCGAGATGGTTTGTCGAGCCATCACAGCGTCTGCGCTCCGTCGAGGGAACCGTCTTTGTAGCTCTGCTCAGAATGCCTCAGCAGGGGAGTTTTTGGTAGTTAGCCAGAATAGCTTTTCGACGTGCGCGTGGTGAAGGGGAGTAGCATTCGGCCGCAGCCTCCGAAGCTCCTCCTCTATCTCTTTATCTACATTTCATTGTCTGAGAGACTTTTGCGTGCTTCTCTACAATTTTTTATTTATTTTTTTTACTTTGCGAATTATCTGCATAAAATAAAAGCTCAAAGCTTCACAATTCAACATGGTTCATGATATTACTCTATTAAATTCAATATTTCTTAGTTTAAGTCAGGCCTTATTTAGTCTCATTATCCTTATATATTTTTAATTTGTGTATTTTCTACCGGTATCAGCCTTTTTCACTCTTTACTAGCATCCTGCAAACTGACTCAAAACCTACTGTAACTGGTGACTTATGGGTTTTATTCTTGTCTGTCGCAAGGTCAAGGATAATGGCGAGAGGTGTAATTCCAGCTTTCAACCAAAAGTTCAGTACAGTAGAACTCTTTCCGACCAGTTGCTGTCACCTGTGATAATGTGGATTTTACCTGAAAACGGATGTAGTAACTCCCAATTTCCACCTCAGGGGACATCAACAGAAAGAATACTGTTCTGTTGTTAAAATGTTGTGCATGTGAATAAAACTTCTTTGGAGTTTAGATTAAACCATCAAAACATATGAAATGCCTACTTTAGGAGCGTCCTTAATGTATGTTTTTCTATTTCTATAACGCTCCTATAGTATGTGGCTGGTGAGATGTCAGCCATTTTGGAAAAAGTGTCAAGCACATGTCACACTCATTGACTGTATATAAATATGGACAATGCATCCCCACTTCCTTGATCAAACTTACTTTTAGTTTTGTTTTTATGGCTCTCATGGTCCCACGGGGCACTTTACGCAGCGGTTGGCATGGCAACTTATAGTCGCTATTCTGTCTCAATCTGTTTCTATAGCATCAATACCTAAAAGGAAACTTATCCAGAAAATTGACACTTGAAAATGCATCAACATCATATTAGCTATCTAAAAATAACAGAAACCATCCTTGGAAAAGAAAATTATTTGATATGTAGTATTTTAGTTTGGCCCAAGGCCCATTCACAAACAAGTTAAAGTAACACAACAGTGACATTTACAACATTTTTGCTTGTCCCATCTGCTCTGTTACCACCTCTGTTTTTTCAGCATTCTTTGGAGTGCTTTTATTCTGTTATGTTTTCTAGTTTTTTTATATTCCCAGAAGACGTTTTATTGCCTAAAATTAATGGCATAGTGTAGTGCGAAATGCTATGTGAAGGTCACACAGCTCAATATATTGTAATCACTGACAATAACTAAATCATTTTGGTAGGCTGAGCTTATTGTTGGACCAATCAATGGCATTCAGTGTGTGATTAGACAAAATCTGCGCATGGATACGCTCATTATTAATTTGTCTATCCACTGTCAAGGTTATTTTAATAACTGTAATTATCGTGTTAGTCTTAATGGGTCATTTTTCTCTTTTTCATCCGGTATTTGTTGTAAACTAACAGTTGTGAACTCTCAGGGCCATTGTGAAGGCTGGAACGCACTCACGGATGTGGAAGTGCTCGTTGTGAGCAGACTACGCGCCGCCTGCTGTGTCACTTCGTGTTTGCCCCTTTGGGAAACAGGAAGTGATAGGCAGCTTGTCAAGCCTTCCCGACTAATGGCTCACGCTAACGCCGACGGCGTTTCATGGTTGGTAACGTGGGGAATAATTTAACATTCGTTCCGCGATCATTATTCACAATAGAGCGACTCTCATCTTCATATCAGTTGGTTGGAGGTGTCTTGACGGATTCACGCTGCCGCCGTTGCTGCCGACCTGACACTTCGCGCGTCTCTCAGCCTCCGGGCGTCTTCGGTTTAATCAGACACACACATCATCTTCGTCACAAAACAAAATGAACACGCTCCCCTCCTAACCCCAACACGGCTGCTCTGCAAACAACGGCGCTTGTTTTTTAGCGTTTTGTTCCACGACATGAGCGTGCGTGTCTGAGCTGCACGCACGCATCGCTGGGCTCAGGGATTTGACAGCGTTTGTCAAGCTGGTCATACAGCAGGTTGCTATGAAGGGTGTTGTCAGCCGCACTATATTTGGACTTAACTTCACTCGTCTCCGAGAGCGAGAGGTGGGTGGAAAATGAGAGACGGCTCTGGCTTTGTGTGAACGCGTGTCTGAGTGTGTGCACATGGCCCTCCTCTGTGTGTGTGTGTGTGTGATTTGCTCACACGTGGGAGCAGTATAATATAGCGCTATCTTGCAGTGAAAGAGTGAGAGGTAGTTAAGTCAGGGTGCATGTGATGACAATGGGAGGTGCATACACACACACACACACATCAGTCTTCACACAGTCGGTCCTGGGGGATTTCCGGAAAGCTTTTGGCGGCTGACAGACGGACAGCATCTCACAACTGACTCTAATTGGCTGAGAGTTTCTGGAGGGAGACAACTGGACGACTGAAGCGGAGGACAGTGACAGCCGACATGCATCCTCCCTTGTTCTAGAAATCATTTTATTCCTTTCCCCGTCTCATCTCGGCCCACAGCACTAATTAACGACGGCGCCTCGAATATTTTATTACATCCTTCCCGGTCCCCGCGTCTGAAGAAGGCTTGTTAATGTCTTTTATATTGTATTAACACTGAGACATCATCGGGGAAGGGGGGTGAGTTGGGTAACGTCTGCTTCTTCATGCATGAATCTGAATTTTAGAGGCAACACGAGCGCATACGCACACAATGTGCAAATGCAAGTGGATGAGAGGAGATGCTTGTTCGGTTCAGATCCAGACAGAGTCGAGGAACTTTTTTGCGTGTCTCAAAGCCAGTCAGAGAATCAACTGATGCTCATGTTAAGCTGTGAAATAAGACAGTTATGGTGTGAAGAGGTGCTCTGTTTTTTTTTTGTTTTTTTTTTTGCATTAAATCAGTTTGTCAGCTCTCTTCAGGGATCTCAGACATCTAGGAGCGTCTCTGTCTCCCAGAAAATGCATTTCTTTGCAACTAAACTGCGACTGCATGCACTTTCTGAAGGAAATGCAACCGAAGACGTTTTCTGTTAACGTAACGGAAACTTCAGTTTTACAAGTCTAAAATAACCCCCTAACATTTCTGACGTTTCTGACATTTGAGCCGATCTTACGGGACGATGACCAGCTCTGATGACTAAAGGTTGGATTCATCTGTCAGGTTACAGCAAATGTTAGCAGCCAGAAATACATAAAAAAAGAATAATACAGGCTTCTTTTGTGATTGTTTTTGAGTGACCAACCGCAATAATCCTCCTCACGTTAACTACCTACTCAGTTAACCTAGATGTGTTCTTTGTTGATCCAAAACAATGAATTCGACAATTGCAGAGATGGGGGTTGCGTAGAAAATGGGAGGTGAAGCAGAAGCAGAAGCATCAACTGTGCATGAGCAGTACTGTCTGAGAGTATAGTCACGTTATCAATGTCCCACACTTCCTCTAGACTGGTGTAGACTTTTTTTTTGTAGTTGTTAACTCACTTACAATCTCACAAAACACAGGTCTTCAACAGGAGGTCCGTGACCCCATGGTGGTCTATGGAGTTACTGCTATGGGGGGTGGTTCACAAAATCATTGGATGATTAGTCATTTTTCAAATTTTTTTTAATTTTGCCCCACAATTTTCTCACTAAATTTCATTAAATACACATTAACATGAATCCAGCATATTTTAGTAAAAAGATAAATGGAGGCAGAAGACGTTATCTTTCACTCAGCACTTCACTCATTCAGCGAAATATTTACGCAGCCTCCATCACGTTCAATAAGCCAAATATGAAGTTATCAAGTACTTTACAAGTTGATGTTTTGCGCTAAATTAGCATGTAGAAAACTGAAATTGTCCATGAATGTAGTTTTTTTTTTTTTAGATTAGAATCAACTTTATAGTCATTACACATGTACAGGTGCAGATGCAATGTGCAATGAAATGCAGTGTAGCATCAGAAGTGCAAAAAACATTAAGTGCATGCAGCATCAATAGTGTGGTATACTGTATAGGAGGTATGGTACAGGTTGTTTTTATAGATTAGTTCCTGGAATGAATCCTTCATGTCTATATACAAAGTAAAAGAGTAAACCATTCAAGCTGCAAGCGGGCAAATTATTGTTTAAGATTTCAAATGTTATTTTTCTTCAATTTGACTAAATGTGATAATTAAAAGTTGCCAAAGATGCAATGACCTTTAGTCGAGAACACTGGTGCCCTGCTGAAAATATATTAAACATTACACAGGGCATTTTGCATTCAACTCAAGACACGTTGGTGCCTCAGTTCAGCCTCACAGTCACATGTAGCATGGCTGCCAACGCTTGCTTTTTTTCTACCTGATTGAAGCGTGGTCTGTTTGCCCAAATTGAATTCTGGTGTCAGGTCTGGGAGCCCCTACCTCCCGGAGAAGGAGACAAATTCAAAACTTGAAAAGTCAAATTCAGTCAATCGTAAACAGCACCGAGTTATTTCACCCCCCGTTTTGATATAAAGCCGCACATATCAGCTTGGCCGGCGAACGGTAATGTGCACTTTACGGACATCAACGCACAGGATTTTCTGGTATTGAAATTGAGTTCACTCCTCCTGCCGTACGGAGAAGTCCAACATAAAAGTCGATTGTAAAGCTTTCAAACGCTTTTAATGCACCTGGAGACAAATAAACTTTAGCCAGACTACCTGATGCAAATAGGATTTTTACAGCGAGTTATTAGTAGCTGCGGACTAAGAGGGTTTACAACTCAATTACATTCTGCTGTCAGGCAGGATGACGACATCTCTCACAGCACATCTCATGCCTCCGTCTGTCTTTCATCTGGTGTTGAAAGGCTTTAACGCTTCACTTTGTAGCGGGACTTCATTTAAGCTCAATGCTCAGATGCACTGAGGGAATTTTTGCTTTCACATGTCACTGTTGTATCATATCCTCTTTAATTCAGAGACGACTGCTGCCTCTCAAGAGCCTTTTATTCCACTATTTGCCCACATTTCCCTTCTTTAATGCCTTTTGTGTGACAATTCAGCCGTCTTGTTTAATTGTCATGATCTTCTTTTTTTTTAACACATCATCTAACTGATTTTAGACATGATCTTTTAAAGGAAATTCTCCAGAAAATAGCGCGACAGCTGAGCCAAGTAAGTAAGCGATGGATTGGATTAACGGTGTGGTAATAACACTTGACATAAATGCCCTGACATAAATGTTTAATAAGGCGTTTCAAAATGCATGGCTCTGACAGAAAGCGGTGTCCACAATGGATCGTTTTTCACTCAGGAGTAAAGATCCCTCTGTCAGCAAATCAATGGAGGAGATTGAGGCTGTAGCGGGACAGTTTGTTTGGTTGGTTGGCACCACAGGGCCCGTCCTGTCCTTGGCATGTCTAACTTTGTTTTATGTTGTTGGGTCATTTTACTTCCCTGTCAAGGTTTCTTTTCCCTCTTGTCCCGAGCAACGGGAGTTGAAGAAGGGAGAGTTGAGGAAGAAAGGACACAGAGTTTTACAGATATTGTCAGTATGATGGTACAACAGGTGGTCAAACTGTACACGGTGTAAATATGGACAAAGTGTCACCACTTCCTTGCATTGGCCAAACTGACGCTACATTCATGGCGATGCCGGCATCGCCATCACACATTTAGTTAATACTACGCTCTACCGTACCTCCACCAGGTACAAGGAAATGTTGGATTATACACTTTGGACTGTTTTATGGAGTGGTTGGCATGGCACATGGTGGTCACTATTATGTCACATCCTATCGTGTCAAATAACTCAAACTTAAGTTATGAAAAAAAAAATGACACTGGCGCATGTATTAACAATATATTAACTATCTAAAATGACAGACAGCATCCTTGAAAAAACATTATTTGACGTGTATTTTCATGTTTTAGTTCGGCCCAGATCCCATCCACTAACATGGAGGGGGTGGGGCTTATGACCTATACTGCAGCCAGACACCAGGGGGAGCTCTGCTTGCTTTGGTTTCACTTTTGAGGAGGCTTTTCCGTCGTCCATAATAATAGTTTATAGCAGTGATTTTGCAAGCCGCCAAATCATTTCACTTGATATTTGGGTTTTGGTTGTGTTCTGGGACATTGTATGTCAAACACCAACACCATGATATCTTAATATGATCCACTGCAGTTTTTATTTTAAAAGAAAAAAGCCATAAGAAATAATGTTTTAGTTTTGTTTCCTTCATGTTCAGTCTTCAGTAGAAAAGAAAAAAGTGCTCTGAGAACACATTATATGTCCTCTGTATTTATGGGGTCGGAGGTGGGCTGCAAAAATGTTTGATATTTAAAAGTGGGCAGTGAGTTGAAAAAGGTTGGGAAACACTGGTCTATAGTTTGTACCTAGAGTATATCCCGCTCACTATTTTTGTCTCCTGATGTTTTCCAATTTTTTTTTGTCTTTCTCTTTTTATGTGGCCTTTCTCCATTCTTATTAATGTGGTTCCTCAGGGACTCCTTAAGAGAATTTCTTCGAATATGGCACAAACCCTCACTTCAACCAAACAAATGTATGCATGAATAGATTTGAATTTCACGGCCACAGGTTGAAGTTCAAGGTTGGTGTGACTTTTTGCATGCAACTCAAGAATTCTACTGTCTAATAGGGTAAAACAATGAGGCGGCGACACTGAATTTCTAAAAGGTCAGCTTCTCTGTGGTGTCGTGATTGAGTTGAATTAAGTTCCTTTATTGTCATTGTACCAAATTAGTACATTGACATTTTGGTGTGCAGCTCCCCATCAGTGCTCACTGTGCAGCAAAAACACATCAATTACAATAAACTTAATTTATAATAATTTACAGCATATAAAGTATGGAAAAATAAAAATACAATATGAGACTGGGTGTAAAGGTGCATTATTGTGCAGTATTATGCAGGGGTAGTTGTGCAAAGTTATACAGCACTTAATGGACTGATTAATGAGCATTCATGGATCTTGAAATCAAATTGTTCCCGGGTCTTGGCATCCGTGTGTGAAAGGGTCTGTAGGGTTTTGCAGATGAGTTAAAATGTGCTGTGGCATGGGTGCGAGATTTCCCTGCAGACGCTGGTCGCTTTTCCGAAGCAGTGTGTGTTTTAAATATCCTCCAAGGCTGTTCTGCATCACCACTTGTATTAAAAAATCACTTTCATAAAAATCTTGCCTTCATATCTTAAACAAGCAGAAGCATTAGTCGACCGTGCAGCTGCGATTCTAGTTTCTCGTTTTATTTGATTCATATCTTCGTCCTCTTGTATTGCCGCTGCCGTGATCCAGGTGTGAGTCGACCTGGGTCTCCTTTAATTATTGCTCTGTGATGATAGCAGTAAGGTTTACAAGCAGCAGAAGGTGACTGAGTGAATGAATTTTATTGAGCCATCACATTACTCTCAGATTTCCTCCCTGGGTACACTTAATGCCAGAGACTCCTCTGACTAACCGAAAGACCTCAGACTCAGGAGCAGCAGCGCATATTCTGCTCTATTTGGGGGAAGAGCTTAGCAGCTGTTTTCCCTTGTGGAGACTCTGGAGGGGTTAGTGGACTTTATCCATTTAACTACATCGTCCTATGGAGTTACACTGAAGTGCTTTGTGGGAGGAGTCTCCAGTGTAACTTAAAAACAGCCGTTTAGTCCTACCAAAGAGAACTTTGTCTGGTTATAATTAGTATTGGTACTTGGCATAGGGGCAACATCTCTTCCTGTGTATTAATGAATGTAGTCCTGATAGAAAACACCATTTACATTTTCTCTTAGTTTTTATATGTTTTATTGATACGTCCTGCTTTTCTTTGAAAAATCTTTGAAAATATCCTTTTTCTGTCAGTTTTGCTTCTTTATCTGTATCCTTTCCTTCATTTGTGATTGCTCTCATCAGTTTTCCCACTGCCTCCAATGGTGTTAGCCACATACTCTAACAGAATAACTCTGGTTGGCGCAATAGACCAGGTGAGGTTTTAACACAACCCCTGTGTTAAAACCTCAACAACTAGACTTAAACACAACCATCTACGACTGGATACCGGACTTCCTGACCAACTATCCCCAGATTGTGAGAGTGGGAAAAACAAACATCCTCTACTCTCACAGTGGTGTTCCTCAGTGACGTGTCCTGAGCTCTCTCTATCCCTGCATAAGTTTCAGTCGCCATTGTTGAAAGGGAAACACTAGAAACAAAAATAAACCCGACTGGCAAAAAAGACACAGCGCCAACTAGTGTTTGGGAGTCATTTTTACAGAGGACCCAGCATCCTGCAGTTGGGGACGTTTAGCAAGTCTATGACCAGGGCAGGGCCTTAAACATCACCCATGATCCAACACGTTCAACACAGAAGTTCATGTTTCCTAAATGTCCTAAGTGCTTTTCTTGTCATAAATGTTTTGCATGTGTCTAGATTTTATTATATTGAGTCTAACCCTTAACAATGAAAAAAAATCCTCTTGATCTTATTGTCTTTGTCTGTGTTCCCTCCTTTGGTTGTTTGCTCTTCCATAATTAATCTCACCTGTGTTTTGCACTCTCATTATTTCTTTCTGCTTCTGTCATCTTGCCTCTGCCTTTGTTCCTTAGCTGTCTTTCTTAAATGTTCTTGTCTCACCACGGTGTTTCAAGACATCTTCTCATGCATCTCGTTACGTGCGCGTGGAATTGCCCGTCTTTCGATTCATTTTTTCTGCATTTGTTTTTTCCTCCTGTGTCTCCTTTTGTAGAAAAACTCAGCACTGCAGTATTCATAGTATAAAGAACAACTTTATCAGACTGGCCTGTTTCGACTTGTAACAATCACCAGGGTCATCAAGAAACACACTGTGAAGGACAATTTATATAATGTATGAAATAAAAAAAAAATCTAATACATGCGCATATGTAGGCTGGGAATATTATTATGTGGTGTCAGGATGATAAAAAAAAGAGCAATGCCCTGTAGAAATGAATGGTAAAAATGAGATATATAAACACAATAAAATCAATAATAAAGATGCACAAGGGTATGTATGCAAAAGAGTAAAAAATAAATGTGAAAAAAAGCCCACAATTTCCTATAAAAAGTCTTGTCAAGTCAAATGTGTGATATAAATACGTAGACAAAAACCCAGCATAATCTAAAACACTATAAAACCACCTCATAAAAGTTGTTAATGGAAAAGTCCTCATTCAAAACCCTTGAAAATAAGCTCTTAAATGAGAAAAGCCCTTCTCTCTTTTTTTTTCCTAATAAAGGCACGTCTCCTTCTGCTTTTGTGAAACCTCGCATGAGGCATTTGTCGAGTTGCAGGAAATAACTTGAAGTGAGTTTTTTTTTTCTCAACTGTATCTTCCAAGGTCACAAGTGAACAGCATTCAAATATTTTCCACGCCTTCATTTTCCGTCCCTTCACGCTTGAGCTATCACCTATGCTGCTTCCCGTAATCAATATCGATCGCGTGGAAGAGATTGCAGAAGATTGCATACCTCCACTCCCCTTTTGTTAATCCTTTCTTCCTATTCAACAGGTAGCACCTTCTCATTTCGGCAGCCGCCTCCGTACACGTTTGCATCTGCAGCTTATTTACTTGCGCAAACATGGACTTTTGTGTTTGTGCCTTTTTTTTTTTTCTAATTGTGAATTTGTATTCATTAAAAACCCATGGATGAAAACACTAGGATGCGAGTCCGCACCTGTTGTTTATGGCAGCGGCGGCGGCTCTGCTGGATGCGGGTCAGGATTAACAGCGGCTCTCCGTCCCCTCTCCTTCTCTCCTCTCTCATCAATAATCACAATCGCATCATGAATCCCCAATTATCTCCTGAGTTGTTGCACCCCCGGGGCGAAATCCGAGCCTGTCTTCCAGTTTCGAAATAATGACAAGATTCCTTTTTAAAAAAAAAAAAAAAAAAAAAAAAAAAGCTATTAACATGCTTCCCGCCGCCAATTTTCATCCTAATTATTCTTTTCCATTGTATCTCATTAGTGTGGAGGGGGAAGATTAGGGTTTGATCAGAAGGGGGTGTATTTGGCCGAGTGGGCCCTTGCACGCATGAGATAGACGAGCCTGGTAAGATCAGTTATGTTATAGTTATTTGCTGTCAGTCATTTGTGTATATGTTGCAAACATAAGGGGGGATGTAGAGCATCTTGTTGCCTTCACACGGTAGCATTATGTCGGGAGTTTTATAATGAGGCGCCGTCTTTCATGTGGACCCAAGCTTTAATCCCCCAATGCATCAGCAACATGACATATGGTAAACAGTGCATTGTTTGTCACCTTCTTTTTTATATATTTTACCTTTGGTGCAGTCTTATTTTTATTGTTTTTTTGGATCCATCTGCTGCGTTCTTCCTCATTTATTATTCACACCCATTTGAATGCGATCAGGCATAACACTATGACCACGTTCCTAATATTGTATAGGTCTTGTGCCTCTGAAAAACAGAGAATGGACATGGGCCTTCTGAGCGCGTCCTGTGGTTTCTGGTAACAGAGTTAGCGGAACGGCCTTTGTGTCCCATGGATTTAAAGGGAGGGGTCTCTGTGGATCATAACGATCAGTGTATATTCAAGAGTGGCCTCTTTATGAACAGTGATAAAGATGCAGATTACCAGCACGCCCTACTGTGGTCTCATTCGAAATTCTTACAGTATCGTCGTCTCCACGACCGCCTGCTGCTTCTGTCCTGAGCTCTTTGTCTCTTTCCAGTGATCTAACAAGACTCATCGCAGGCTCCCTGTGTGTCCGTCAGGATGAATCTTATTAGACCACTTTTCAGTTCCCATGAGTAGGTTTTATCATGACCCTTGCCACTTTACAAATTGTCTGTTCTGCAAAGATGGTAGTATTATTCATTAATGTGTAAAATATTAAAATGAAACGCGTTAATCATTTTTAAGCTGATTAAACATATATATGTTAATTTCCTGCTTTTTTGTGTGTAAATACAGTATGTGAATTAATGGAAGTTAAAGTGAAGCGACTGTTTCTTCTCATCTTAGAGAGTAGTTTTCTAATACTCAGTTGTGACATTGACCTTTTAGAATATACTATTTCCGACTTCATCATTAGAAGGCACCTGGTTTCTCTTCCTTATGTTGTTTCCTATACACTCGGGACATAAACAGTAAAGTTAAGGTTACTTGCGGCCTATCTTTTGTTCGTGTATGACAAGAATTAAGCCATAAAACCAGACCCTGCAAGGGTGAGTGTCTTATTTATTGGACCGAATGCAGTCACAGGGTGTACAAAGGAGAATAAATGAGATAAGAGAAGCCTTTATGAATCTCCAGTGGTAAGATATTTTGTGGATTTAAGATCAGATCGGGGCACGGATCGGCCGATACTGAATATCAAAAGCTCCGCATCAGGCAGAATAAATAAAAACTAGATCGGGACATCCCTCTTTTAAATGTTCCGATGAAAACGAGTAATGAGAAGAGCTGTGTGATTTTGCGTATTCTTGTCACATCTAACGTCCTGATCAGCCAATTAAACACGTTCAGGTTGTGCTACTTGGTGACACCTTCTGTTTTGTTCTCATCCACGTCACTGTGAGACTGTGAGTGTTTCTGGGTAACATTCTGTTGTGCAGGTTTGAGATGAGAGAAAAAGAATATTACCTGATATAACCTGATTTCATTAGTGTTGGGGGGCGGGTTTGTTAGCAATGGATTTATGGATTTGGACTGTTAAGTGCAGTAAAAGGGATCAGATATACAGATATTTCCATCTGGAATCACAAGAATTAAAAACATACATGAAATGGAAGTCCTCAAATGAAGTGTCTGATTATTCGTGAGGACTCTCATGAGCCCTGCGAGCGCTCTTGCAGCTTGTTAAGCTCTCTGAAATCTTTGCACTGACCCCTCTCCTGGAAACATTTCCCCTACGCATTTCTAAAAACAGCCACAGAAACTCCCTGATTAAATTGATGGAAACGGGGCTCTTCAGGTGCCACTTCCGCTACAACTTCTACTTGAGTTCTCCGGCCCTCCTCTACTACACATCTCCCTCAGGAGCCCATAGTAATTATCTTGTCACGGGGCTAGATTGGTGTGTTGAACACAACTGATTACACCAAGGCTGACTGGCGCAAAATATAACTGGCTGCAGCGTCCCTAATGAAGAGGGATGTGAACTGGTGTCAAGCTGCTGTCACGCAGTAAATGCCAACCAGCGCTGACACAGGAACTAAAGGGTGAGACATGAGGGGGGGGCCTGATTGCGCCTTATCATCCAATATCCTGCTGATAAGTGTCAAACAACAGCAGGGCGACAAGAATAACGCAGTAGAAGAATCTGAGGGGAGAAAGAAAGGACGGCAGGGACAAAGGGAAGCATAGAGTACTAGTGTATGGTCTAGTTTTGGCCCACCCAGTGGTGGTGGTGGGTTTTTTCTGGGCCCCTTAAAAAGGCGTGAGGGTTAAAAGAGGGTTAAAACCTGGTTTTGGGATGAAATTACGTAGTTTTTATGTAAATGTTGGCTAGATTAAGGTTAGATTGAATTTAGTTGAGATGGTAAGGGTTAGTACGGTGGCCCTGAAGGTCAAAACAAAACAGCATTTCAAAAAAATACTACATTTCACGAAACACAACATTTCACAAAAACACAATGAAATTTCACGAAAACACAAGGACATTTCAGAGAACACAACATTTCACAAAAACACGCCATTTCACAAAAGTACAACATTTCACAAAAGCACTACTTTGACAAAACACAATGACATTACAGAAAACACAACGACATTACAGAAAATATAACATTTCAGAAAACACAACGACATTACAGAAAACACAACAACATTTCAGAAAACACAACGACATTTCACAAAAACACAACGCAAAGTGAAATGTCATTGTGTTTTGACTTGTGTGTGATGGGTGCTAAAAAGTAATAAACTAAATATTTTTTGTGTGTGTCCTGACAAGGCAAACACCGTCCGCACAGTGACAATTAACGTTTAAACGATGACTTTTTAAACGATCCATCGTTGGGCCTGTTCAGCTCAGGCCTTACAGGTGTGAACACCCCCAGCACCCACTGAGATTGCATTTGAGAGATTCAATCTCTGACCACATTTGGAGGTGGTCTGGGTCACATGTGTCCAGATGTGTCTGTATTACCCATGATCGCCTGAAGCACCACAAGTGATTGATTGAGTGATAAAAAATTCTGTTGTGACTCAAATAATGGCGCGTGTTACTGCCAGGTCTGAACACACAAGCCTGAAGCTGGTCACTTGCAATCAGATAGAATTATAAGTTATTCCTCCTTTTTTTCAAAACAGTTCTGTCATGAGCTGGTGTAAAAAGTTATTTCGTTTCAATCAGACGCATATCATTGTCTTTGCGATGTGTCCAGTGCAACTGTTTGGTCCAGACACAGGCCCCATAGGGCCACGTTAAAGTAGTTTTCAGATGTGAGTCTGATGTGAGCGTACCTTAAGGCAGAATGTAAACTTAATTTATGTCTGTGTACAGGAATAAAAAACCCACTGTGACGCTTTTATTGTGTAGGATTTCTTCCTTTGAAATGCTGTGGACAAACGCACATTGATTTTGTGACGTTCAATTGTAGTTTTTTTTAAGTTAATGACCTCTTACCGCTAAAATAATAATATGCGACACGGTTTTAGTGCTCAAAACAGTATGGGGGAAAAAAAAGCAGAAAGATAATTTTTCATACTGTGGGTTACCTGGCGCAGGCAATTCCAGAGTGTGATATATTTCCCTGTAGCTGCTGTAAGCCTTATGAAAGTTTAATGAGCAGGAAAAACCTGTTAATATATTCTGTGCTGGAAAACTCCGCAGCCAAGTAGAGACGAGAGAACAATGCCGCTCCAGAGTTCAGTCTATCAGTGGCCGTAAACATGTGTCCGACAGGTCACACAATCAAAATCCATCTCCTCCAAACGCGTTACAATTACTTCTGCTGCAGTCAGTCTTGTTTCCCTGGCCTTTAAGCATCCCCATCCAGTCCAGCCTTCCATTTACCGGTCTCCCCGGGCGGCTGTGAAACCTGCCCGCCCTGACTCCCACTCTGCCAGTCCCTCTGTCCTCCCTCCCTGCGTGTTTTTATTTATTTATTTATTTTTTCCAAGTGGTCATAAACAAAAATCCCTGCGAGCGGGCAGTGGCTTTACTCCCGCGACAGCGCCGAGGGCACGGTATTCATCACTCTCTTTGACTGAGTTACACCTCAGCCCAGCTCAAGGTCAAAGCAATTACTGGACTCTTACTCCCTCTCTGACCTCCCCCTCCTCCCCTTTCCTCTGCCCTCCACTCTCCAAAACTCCACTTTTTTCTTACCCTGCTTCCTCCTCTGTCACCACTCCGCTCAGTCGTTCTCTCTGACATCCATAATTACTTGTGCTTTTCGTTTATTTATTTTTTTTCCCCCTGCTGCTCTTTTCTTTCTTTCCACTTCATGAACTTCTTTCTCTGTATCTAAAAAGCAAGCTGAGGAACGGGGGCAAACAGACTTCTTGAAGTCTTCTAAAAGACTGGTTTAAATAAGAGCATCTATGGTTGTTGCCCATTTGACCACCTGTGATTGGAGGTTTTGATCTTCCCCAGTGGAAAACAAGGAAAAAAGTAATTGTGGGTTGTGTGACTTTAGGCTGCTGTTGGGAAAACACCATCAAGAAACCCACAAGTCCAGTTGCCCTTGTTTCCGCTTGCTTTCTGGATTTACCCTGACCACATTTACCCACATCACATTGACTCTATATACCCTTTCTTATTATTTCTGTTTTCTCTTTAAGTGTTTTTAAAGACTTTTACTGACTTTTCTAAATTGCTTTAATCCTGGTCTGCTTTACCTCTACACCATCACTAGTTTTTTTGTACCAGCTGCACGTGAGCACCAATAACCTGGCGCCCTGGGCGTAAATCAGTCCCTGATTCGTTACCTAAGATACTCCAGACCCACACAGACTGGTGTGATTGGCGTCCTCTGCAGCATCATCTCCAGATGCTTTACTTCGCCGCAGAGGAAGTCTGCTGCTCTGATTATCTTCACATAGAGCTGGTGATTATCGTCAGAGTCTGAAGTCACTGGAACCAGGGCGGTCTGACACATTTGATGCTGCCAGCTTGGTAGACCGGCTAACCTTTGGTCAAAGTTGCACTGCATCAGCACTGATCATGTCTATGCTCAAGACTTTAAAAGGTACTTCCACTGATTTTTGTGGTAGTAGTAGTACTTCCACTCATGGAAAAGTGGTTACAGATTGACTTTCATTCAAAAATGTGTATTACAAATCAGAAATGAATGCTATTTACTTCTCCTGTAACCGGTCATGCATGTATGTATGTATTGTGTGTAAAAATCAGCACTGGTTTGGGCTGGCAAGTTTGAAAAATAAAGGCGTAATGTGGAATCTAAATGCTGCATTTGCTCTTACCAGAATAACACACCTGAGTGCCTGCATAAACCCATAAACCCAGACTCAACCAAATTACACCCCATGTTATAAATAACCATAGCAGAAATGTTTCTAGGTCATTTTACAGATTTTAAATCAAAGCTTTTTGATGAGAAGTAAAGTTAAGTGGATAACTCAGACCCAAAATGTGCTAGGTGGTATTTTTAATTATTAACCCTGAGTGCACAGAAGTATTATTACTATTTAAATTTTGAAAAATGAACAAAAACCTTGACACATTTGAGGCCACTATCACACCAGTCAGACTCTACTATATCATAATCACACAAAAAATAATAATTCTGTCTTATGTCTTCCTTTTTTAACATCTAGTCGCTTCAGTTTTTTCATTTTTTTTTTCCAGCCATACATACATCCTAGTTTTTTAGGGCAGTCAGTCTCCTACAATACAACACAAAATGAAACTGCCAAAGGCAATTTCAGAATCATCACCCTAGCAGCCAGAAGCAAAGAAACCCCATCTCAGTTGAGCACATAATGACCTCTGCCTTCTTCCCAAATTACAGCACAGGAAAAGGTTCAAGGTGGCAGTTTGGATTAATTATCCGTAGCCCGCCCTGGAAAAGGCTGCATCCCATAACCTTGGAAAAAAAAGAAAGAAAGAAAAATGTTAGAACTGTTCTATTCCCAAAATGCTTAAATAACAGAGCCAGTCAGTTAGGGGTTTACTTGACCTGAGTGATTGCAGCGACATAAAAGGAGAAATTGCAGCCACCACGGGCTCTGAGTCACGCTGAGGGACGCGGGAGACGACAAGACTCTCTTTACTCTGGACAAATTAAAGATAATAAATTCAAATTATCCACCTTCTCCACTTTTCTTTTGCTCTTTAATCCTGAGCGACTACTCCAAAAACGAGCGGCACCGAGATCGGAGAGTTGCTTATGGCATGCTGTGGCGCATACTGGGGATGTGTTGGGGCACACTGACCATAGACTGTAGAAAATATGGATGATGTATCTCCGCCCTTCTCCCATTGGCCAAGCTGACGCTAGTATCCCAGGGATACAAGAGGTGCCATTTTGTCAACATAGGATTTATTTATTGATTTTTTTTATCTCAGCTTGAAAGTATTTTCTCACACCTCTCGTAACGTGTTTATCATATTTTCTCATCTTCGTCCATTTAGTCCGTTCCATCCATTTTCCCAAACTACCTATAAATGTGTTGGTAAACACAAAAGCAAGGATTACACCCGCAAGAGGTGGGAAAATGGGATGATCTGTGGTTGTGCTCTTGCTCGTATTTTTCTCAACTAAACTCAAATATTCATGCAAACGAATAGAGCTTCGTGAGCGATGCTCCTCGTAAGAAGCTCATAACTGCGCCTCGTTCTTCAGCCATTATTAATTGCAGCTGCTCGGCTCTTTATAACAAACACAGAGGCCTGCCGAGACGAAGCTCGACAGTGATCCATGCTGACTAATGTGACAATGTTTCCTCAGGTGAATGTGTCACATATTACACCTGACACCGCTGTGATGGATTACCAGGGCCCCGGGATATAGGAAATGCGTGCACAAGATACACACAAACAGAATCGTTTTGGCACCGAAACGAACACCGCAGAGTGCAGGCAAATGGTAAATGGTAAATGGTGTAGTGCTGTCACTGCATAACAGAGTTTAGAGGTGAGGAAAACCTTCTCCTTCTCAGCGGATGTCTGATACATATATGAGATTATTCACCAGATTTTTTTGATCGTCGCCGTAGAAATCAAGCCGGTGCCGTGTTGCATTAAAAAAATAAAACTAATTTCATTCTTGATCTTTACCGCTTTACTTTCTGTGTTTTCCCCACTTTGATTGTTGGATTGGTTTCTAATTGTGTGCTCCACACTTACGCCCCTCTACTCGTCTTGGTGTTTGGTCTTTATCGGTTTCTGTTGGGTTACCTTATTACAGTTTTTATTAAAGTCAATTTGATGCCTGCTCCTGAATCCACTTTGTGTGCATTTGCGTCCTCCCTCCCTTGCTACTGTTCGTGACATGTTTTGGTTTGTGAGTGGCGGTTGACGAAGTCGTTGCACCACAGTCTCCTTTTTTTTTTACGCCCGCTTCCATCATGCGAGTTGGTTCATTCAGTGTTAAGTACTGTCCTGCTGTGTGTGCATGTTTTAGATTAGAGAGAAATATCTGTGAAGTTTCTCCTCGAGTGTGCCTTTTTAACATTCAACACCTCTTCCTAGATAACACAGCTAGGGTGGATGAGGACCCAGCTCGTGTCTAAGTAGCATGTGAGGTCCACAGGTTGGTGATCCACAGTCATCTTTATTCCTTTTTCAGTGGCATATCTGATGTCCCCGACGGCTCTCTACTTTATGTACCAAGGATCTTAAAGGCTCTACACCGGGGCCGACTGAGAAAGCCTCAGTTTGTACACAGAGTGAGAGCCCTCTTCAGCTCTGGCACTTGGGAGTCCACATTCAGCCACACCACTTCTCAGCTTTCTTTTTCAGATGCCGGGACCATGACAGTCTCAAGTGTGGCTTCTATAGTGGTGTCAGAACACCATTATATCACCCTAGGTCACCTTAGGAAGCCAGGACTGTGAGGTGGGCAGGGAAAACATTTCATTTTTTTGCTGCTGCTGCTGCTTGCCAGGTCTCTGACCCTTGGCCGTCAGAAAAAACCTGACAAGAATATTTGTCAAGGAACCTCAGTTTGATAAGTACACAAATCCACATGAGAAGTCTGATCCAGACTAGCCCCGACTTACAGAGCTCTTCCTCAAACCTTTTCTGGTGGGATATACCTCTCCTTCTCTTGGGAGCTCTGTCTCACTGCTCCAAAGTTGTGATTAAGCCCGGTCAACTACCTCATCCCTCCTCTATTTCCTCTTACCCCTTTCTTATAAATACTTTGGTGTCACAGAGGAATACTTCATATGGCTTTAACGAGAACTGGTTCTGAAAACATTGGGTGCGTTTTTCTTGCCGTCGCAGCAGATGTATTATCTTCAAAACATGGCGGGGTTCTGTTTCTTCTTCTGCACCTCAGGACTTTAATTGGTTGCATCAAATAAAGCAGCATGTTTTTTTTTATTGGCTGATATTACTGCACTTGCCGGAAGCATCAGAGCTGCCGTCATTACAACTGAAAACACGGCCGTAAAGGTTCTGATGTGGGCTGTGGGATCTCGCTGTTGTGAACGTTGGTGTTCTGAGTGTGCACAATTTGTTGGAATATGATCAGAGATGGGTTACATGGAGATGGGTCATACCTCCAGGGGCCTCAGCGTTCAGTGTCTAAAATTTGTTTCTGAAATACTTCAAACACAAAGGCTTTCGCTGTCAGAACTGATCGTGTCATCTTGGAAATAAAAACACAATCAATGATCGCTTTGGAACTAGTGAGACTTCAGGGGAAAGACAATATGGGCTTTGTTTGTTGAAGTCTCTGGATTTGTTTTTTACTGTTCTCTACAATTAAAGCAGCTAGCTTGAGGGAAAATTCAGTTACAGTGTAATTAGACAGTATGACTGTTGTCTTCATATCCATGTCACAGGTGGTTGACAGACATCCTTCTGAGCATCTGGATGGAGGCATCTTGTGAGATGACGGGCGTTGCAGTCTACTTCGTCAATGTTAGATTGTTTCATCATGTACTCTACTTTAGATAGAGGCGAGTGCATGATATGTTTCAGTACGGTATATGTATATATACACTACTATTCAAAACTTTGGACACACCGTCTAATTGAATTGAATGAGAAGGTGACATGTAGTACTGTATCTGTGTGTGTGTGTGTTTGTGCGTTTTGAAGTAAGCTGTGAATTTTATCCAACTGAGTAACAACGTAGTGGCCCAGTCATCCATCTGTTCCACAGCCCCCATGCAATTGTAATTGCATTAGTGCAGTGTTGATTTTTTATTGGACACCCTTCCCCAAAGTCCCCAGGCTCATTTTCCTTTATTAGACCCGAGTCGGGAAAGACAATACAGAGCCTCGTGTCGCAGAGTCCCTCCAGACAAAACTTCATTCCAAAGTGAGCTGAGTGATAAGTGGGCAGAACTGAGACCGTTGAGGGGATTTGGGAAAGAACAGGCCTGCCTTCATGTCCACCTTTGTCCCATTCAGAGTGCGGTTCAATGTGGAGGTCGAGGAGAGTGGAATCTGTAAATGTTGCTCAATGATGCTTCCGTCACGCAGGATGTCAGGCTGCACCCTGCGGGCGGTGACTGCCGCCATCAAGGAGTTTTCAATGCTATGGGGTTGGGGTGTCTGGTCTGGCCTTGTCTAGGTGGGTGGTACAGTACATGTCTAAGTAACATCCCCTTAAATGAATGCCAGGTCCCAAGGTTTCCCAGCAGAAAACCGAATTGTTGGCCAATGTTATTCATTTCTCCTGTAAGTGGTCATAATGTTTTGGTTGATAGTAAATTTGTCATCAGTGTAAAGATGGAGAAAGCAATCACTGTTCAGTCTTCTCAGTCCAGTTTCCACTTGGCTTTAACCTGTGTTTTGGGTGACCGCATCACACGAGTGGTCTTTAAAGACCTGGTGTCTGGAGAATGTGTCTCCACATGCGTCTCAAGTGACCACTTGTGCTCAGATCTCATTTCTGTGTTCTGTGAGCTAATAAACACTCGCATCAGACGTGAAACCAGCCGCTGGCTCAAAACGGTTACTGTGTCATAACCATGAACGTCAACTGGCTATTGTTATTAATTTATTTATCTGGATGCCTGCAAACACACACTGCACTGTTTACAGCTGTGAACGTCTGTGGCAATTAAGGGAAATAAAGTCATTGGTCACTGTCTTGGAAACTAAGTGATTTAATGCTACATGTCCACTCAGCGTGAACACGCTGATATTGTTTGTTTACATCACAGTTGCACATAACCTTCTCATATTCAATGTTTTCATTCACTCTGTCTTGTTCTTAATTATTAAACGAGGTCTTTGCGATCTGATCTTTAATGTGTCCCCATCCGTTGTTAGAGCAGACCACTTGTGATCAGATCGGAGGCCCTGCTGAAAGACACAGGGACCTTTTTGGAACAACCACACAGGCTCGCTTCATTAATTCAATGCATAGTTTTCATTCACTGCTTATCTCCTATTGTGTTTATTGGCAGCTGACTGTAAAACGCGTTGTCCTAATGGGAAACACATTTAATCAAACTGAGCCTCGGCCGTTGAGTATTTTTCATTAGATGAATTGAAACACCCTGCCCTTTGGATCTGTTTCCAGCTCCGCTTTTATATGCTGTCCGCCTCCTCCGCATCGCTCTATTTCTCTCTTTTACGCCGCCACCATTTTCCCATCCATCATCCTGATGGTCCAGATATAGATGTTATATCCGCTGTCACGGCTCAGATGCCGCGTGGACGGCGGTGACTCACAGTGCTCTTTCACTCGGAAGCCTTTCACCTCGGCCCCGTGTACCCGAGTGTTTGCCAGCAGTGTCACTCACTAATCTTCGTAATTTTATTTTGTAAGATGTGTCCAGGGCTTTCCGCGCCTTCCTCTCCGTTTTCATTGCCATCACACCTGCCGCTGCAGAGCGTGACAGAGCACCGGTGACGGCAGACCTGTGACAGAGAATCACTCGGCTAAGAAACTTTGCACCTCAGTGGAATCAGTCACTGCACCAGCGAGGGAGTGTGAGGATCACTACTGAGTTGCAATATTTTATTAGGATGATATACTGAAGTTAATATGTGCTCTATTACTGGCTGACACTTTCTTCAGCATTTTCGGATACATACCATGACCTGGGTTTTACCTCCTCTCTGCAGCCCCACTGCGCTGACTAACTAAAAAGTTAGGAAAACATCTTTGTTCAAAACTTCATTTAAGTCTTGGATATGTGCAAGCATCATGATGCCAATCTTTTTAAGAAGGCAGTTGAACAAAACAAAGTGGAAAGCTGTGTTTGCGCGTTGGAAGTATTTTGCCACTTTTATAAATAAAACTATTATGACTATTGTGTTTGCGGGGAAAAACAACATAACTGGAGTTTCTTTTGTGCACATAGTACCTGTCTCCTTTGTCTTCACTTTTTTTTCCCGCTTTGTCCTCATTCCTTCCCGCAAATCACTTTCTCCATCCCAACCTCTCCTCTCATCCCCATCTCATGTTGTGCACTGGTCCTTGTCCATTCTCTTCTTCTCTTCCACAATTCTCTTCTCCTCTTTTCTCTCCTTACCCCATTGGCTTCTCTAAATCCCCCATCCCTTGGCATCTGTTCCCTCCTTTCTGCTCTCCTTGGAAACATTCATGAAAATGTAATGTGCATTTAAAACACTGGTAAATCACCGTCATTTTGTGCCATTACGATAATTACCACAAACAAACAAGACCATTACGAAGAAGATTTGCATCTCCCGAGCAGCCCCCACGAAGCATTTTGCGTTACGTGATACCGGCTGAGGGCTGCCGCGAAATGTGCAGGACTGTTTCGCGGGAATGAGATGTTTTTTTCTCTTAGGCTAAATTGAACCAGATCATTCTGAGGTGTCTGGTAATGGCATATGGAGGAAGGAGTGAAAGCACGACACAGAAAATTACCTTCAGCATGTTTTTCCCCGTGAACATGTGTTGTTGTTTTTTCTTTTCAAATGTGGAAAACATGTAATTACTGACTTATTTGCATTTGTGCTACAAAGGTGGGAAACGTGAATAAATGGAAATGTTTAGTCATATACGCAGTGAAATGCAGGATATTTACATTGGAAATGTAATAGCCTTTACCAGCGTTTTGGCATGCTTATTAATTTATTTATTATTAAATTCTGAGTGAGCTGTTGATGTTTGCCATATACAAAGTGGTGTGATATGATATTTCTTTTATCTGAGTTCGTATAGTTAGCTCTTATTGAAATAAATCTGTGCTGGACACATCCGTCTGGTCCAGCGGCGATTAACTTGTCAAATTGTTCCATATAAGATGTTTTGTGGAAGATTTTCTTGTCCTCTTACATGGATTGAACTGCTCCATTGCTGGTGTGAACCTGTTAAACCCCCACTGAGCCCACTTGGTCGGTGATGGCTTTACAAAAAAGAAAGTTGACTTAGAGGAAATCTGCTGCTACAAGAAGCCCTCAGGATTGTCCAATATACTGTTTTGGAAAGAAATATATGTATATATTTAAAATCTCACAGCAGTGCATTATTGGCCCCATTAGTCACCAATTGAAAAAGCTTTTTGACCTTGATAAGAACTGTGTCCCACCCATAGTAAAAATGGACGCCATGGCAGCTCCTCACAAGTGAAGCCAAAGCAAGTAAAGCTCCCCCTGGTGGCTGGCTAAAGTACACATCTTTTTTTTTTTCGAGGTTGGTTGTTGTCATTTTACGTAGCTAATATAATGTTGATGTACTTTCAAGTGTTACATTGTTCGGAGAAATTTAATTTTAGTTATTGGACACTGTAAAAAGTGGCTCCGTAGGATCATGACAGCTGGACAGAATAAATACAGTCTATAATCCAACATTGCCTTGTAACTGGAAGAGGTAGAGCAGAGTGCAGTGTCAAACTGATCAAATGCAATTGAGTTTAGAGGAAGTATTGGCGGGACATCGATAATGCGGCTCAGGCTCTGGCTCCAAACACAAACTAGACAGCAATGCCCGTATCCCAAGAAATCTAACCTCACTTTGGCCAATGGAAGGAAGTGCAGAGGCATCATCTGTATTTTTCTCCCTTCTGTAGTCCAGCCTGTAATCATCTTACATTTAACAAGCAGCTCACAGAGTTATGGTGCATGCTCGCAGTATGCATTTTATGCTTTTGCTGTATTTCATCTGTCACCTGTAAGTTTCATCCACTTTACTCTCAACTAAATGGGAATGAGGTGGAGCTAAGCCAATCACGTGATGCGGAGGCAGTTTGTAACCTGTGACTCAAGGCAGCCACACCTTTAGTTATGCCTAAGCTGTGATTGGATGAGTTATTTATAGAGACCTAGCTGTGAACATGTTTATTTCTGCTGTAAATCTGGAGATTTTGACATGGACCTCTGGAGCCACCCTCAAGTGGCCGTCAGAGGAACTGCAGTTTTCGTAACTTATTATGTTGGCTTCATTTGTCAGCTTTAGACGTCGCTCTCTACTCACACAGTCAGAGCACTGGACCCACCAAGCTGCTGCAGCTTCTGCATTATTTTCTTTCTTGAAAGCACTCGGGCTGCAGCTCCTCACAAACCAGAAGTAGTTTGGACTACTTCCAACTAGTTTAAATACAAACAATGTTGTTTCTCTTTCAGCCAGAAAATCCAAATGAAAAGTTTATTTTTGTCCAACTATCCCTTTGACTAAACTGCAAACACACAGGCCATTGCTGTTGCTAAGAGGAAATACAAAAGTCTTCTCTGTTATTATTATCTCCTGCCTGCCACACATCCGGTATATGGATATTTATCCTGTGCTCATCACTCTGTCTGTTTATGGGCCCTGTCTCTCTTGAATGCATGCCAGCTTGTGGAGCCGGCACGACATTTCTATCACTCTGACTGTCTTCATTCATCTATATATCTTTCTGTGTCCATTACTGTGTGTTTGCACTGCATGTGAGAGGTTGGGTTGACATCTATAGATGCTGGAGAGTCCTGGGGTGCTCCAAGGAAGAGATGGACATGTTGTTTTGATCCACACAAACAGGCATACACAAACACACACTCAACCAACCGCCATCCAGTACACAGGCACCAGGGAAAACGACTTTCGAGCCAAGTTGTCAACCAAGAACAAAAAGGAAAACACTTTTGGAACATCCCAAACTAAAGCAGTTGTGTGTTTGCGAGCTTGATTGTGTGTTTAGAAGATACAAAAACACACGGACGGATGTGGAGAAAACTCAATAGAGGCTCTCATTAAAATCAGAAAGGGCCAGTTCGGACTTTCCAATTCAGTTGCAATCAAGTGCTGCGCCACACTAAATCCATCATTCGTCCGCCTGCTTTTGGCTGAATAATTAGATGCATTATGGCAGATAATGTGTTGTGTGGCCCATAAAGTGGCCGTAATGCTGCGGAGAGAAGCGGTTAGAGCGATGGGCGGCATGCGAAGTGCAGAGAGACAGAGAGAGGTGGGAGGGGGGGTTCCTCGCTGGAATGACAGACGGCTATTATAAAACAGCACAGACTCATTTTGTCCTGATAAGAGACACACTTTGTCCAGGCTCTTAAGCCTTTGAAAAGTGGAATACACTTTGCTGTCCTTGGTCGAGAGTACCCACCCTCAGTCATGTCAATTTGTCAATTCTGGCCTTTTCTCTGTTAATGTTTCTTTTTTGTCCCTTTATACTCATCCATTTAGAGACAAATTACTTCTTGTAACTCTCTCTTTCTCTCTGGCTTTTTCCTCTGCAGGGAGACGAAGTACTGACTGTCATTAAAACGAAGGCTCAGTGGCCGGCGTGGCAGCCACTCAACCTGTAAGTATCGCTCAGTGTCAGATCCACTGAAGGGAAATGGCAGATCTGTGAGAGCGATTGTTGTAACAGTGAAACTGTAGCATTGAAGTTTAACCAAAATTCAAAGTAAAGTTAAAACAAAGGAAAAGGTTTATTGATTGGCCTGTCAGCTGTGAAAGAGCTCATCACTGCATTATTCTCTGTTGGTGAAATATTACACTTGTATTTGGTTGCTGTTTTAAGTAGCTGTACTTTCTATGTTCTGAGTTAAAAGACAAAACTGAACTGGAGTGCATGGCTTTAACATGTTTGTCACACAGACTGTAAAAAAAAGTGGATGCCATGACATAAGTGAAGCCAAAGCAAGTAGAGCTCCCCCTGCTGGCTGGCTGCAGTATGGGGCATAAGCTCCACTCCAAACTAAAACAAAAAGTATACATCAAATCACTTTTTTTTCAGATTGTTTCAGTCATTTTAGGTAGTTAATATAATACTGATGCATACCTGAGTGCCAGTTTTTCTGATTAATTTTGTTTATTTGACACTATAGAAACAGCACTCACACATTAACGCCCACGTACGTGCACACACATTTAGACAAATACATAAATAAGTACTTAAGAGCATCAGAGGTGAAAGGATGGATGTGATAATAGTTAATTCATCATGTTTTCAGCAGGAGTACTCGATACAACTCGAGTTTCTCAACTCTAATTGGAGGATTACGTGCCTTTTCATAGCTTGAAATAATCACACAGCCTTGGGTTTATAAAACATTTTGAATTCCTCCATTCATGAGGAGTTAATACTTAAAGATGCACCGTGTTGTCTTTCGGAGAAACTGCCTGATTGTTCAACACTATGTTCTTTTCAGGCATAAAATAATACAGATAGCTTAAAGTAGATAAACTATACAACGTATGTTTTCAGCAGTCAATATCCTACAGTATAATTGGTGGACAAAAGGAACACTAAGAGGCACAGATTTAATTTAATTTTTCTCCAGACAGAATATCAGTGTTTGCTAAAGTGGTGTTTGCATGAATTATGAGCAGCAGGATAAATACTTTAAAAGTTGGGGGAAAGTTTCATTTCCGACACACTCAATGTGAACAATGAATTATAATTAAAATCCAGATAATATTGTGTTACGGCAAACATATTCTTAATTGTTTTTTTTTTTGTTTTTTTTTGTTTTTTGAAGGCTCTCTTTATGCGCTTTTTAAAAAGCCAGGCTGACTCGTCTAAATAGTTGCACTCTCTGGCATCCTGCGCGCTCTTTGGAATTAGTTCAAGAGCAATTAGAAATTTATCACAATTCTAGCCCCTCAGCGCAGTGTGGGCATGAACACACACACATAACACATACACGTTACACACGCACACACACAAACGCCCTGATGTACTGTATCTCTCACCAAACATCTGTTTAATTACCCCTCCTAGCGTTGTCTGTCATTTGCGATATATTGTGCCACTATTATTTTTTACTAATGAGAACATTCACACACATGCGTGCGCACCCACGCAATCGCACACTCGCTGTGAGCATGAAACATGAGCTCATTTTTCTCCAGTTCTGCGTGCAAACTTGTCACGTTATTCTGAAATAGTAGGGGTCTGCTCTTATGTCTTGGTTAAGCCGTGATAATTAAGATACCAAAGAGAGAAAATTCTGATTACCTTATTGTTGTGTTCAGAATACCTTATTACATTCAGTAGGTATCGGACCCGCAAAGAGAAAATGTCATAATGAGCAATTTTCTGCCTCTAATTGGATATTTCACAGCTTCAATTTTCCGGCAATTAGCAGCGGGACTTGGGTCAGAGGTCGTAACATCCAAACCGGCCATATTTAACTGAAATTACAGCGGCAGACTTGGATAGAGGAGGTTGTTATGAGTCCTCGTTGCAGCGAGTATATGGTAATGTTCTTTATTTTCCTTCCACCAGGCGAGCAGCTCCGTCAGCTGAGTTTTCTGTGGACAGGACCCGTCACCTCATGTCCTTCCTCACCATGCTTGGGCCCAGTCCGGACTGGAACGTGGGGCTGTCAGGAGAGGACCTCTGCACCAAGGAGTGTGGCTGGGTGCAGAGGCTGGTCACAGACCTCATACCGTGGGATGCGGGCACTGACAGTGGCGTCACGTATGAAGTAATGAACCCCAGTTCACTCAAATGTCTTGTTGCAGAAACCTGAAGTGTTGTCAACGGTTTGATAAATGTAAGCCCCAAGGGAACCATGAAGGAATTACGGCAAAAGAAAGTTAGGTCGACCAGTACACCCTCGTTACTGTGGTACAGCCTCAGCAGTATAATCAAAACATTTGCAAGTTAGCGGAGCACTAGCTTCAGGCTCATCCCTGTAATTAGAACCAAAGGTGTTAATCTGCCTGCGTGTTGATTAAAATAGAAGTGCATGCGTTCTGTTACAAAGTCAACTTGCACCAACACTCAGTAATTTACAGTGTATTACAGTGGAATATCAAACCTCTCATGGTGTTCGTTCCTCATTGTTTACCACAGTATTAAACAAAACTTTAGCACCGAGCTAAGCTGGCGCTGTGCTAAAAGGCCAGTTTGTTTTCCATCTGCTTTTACCTCTGCGTGCAATTGTCAATTGATAGTCCTCCAACCAATCAGAGCCATTTTGTTGTTAAAAAAAAAAACTCAACTCCATAGCGCTCAGATGACGTATAGGACGTAATGGCTGGTTTTATCTTCTGGCCAGCACCACATAAAATCCGCCCAAGCCATTTGATTGGGCTCAGCAGATCTCAGGCGAAGCATAATCGTTTCCCGCCGGAGGGATTTGTATAGAGGGAAGTTTGTCGGGCTACTCACACTTCACCTCTTTGGCCAATTTTGAATTTTTTGGGGTAGGTAGCTATGCAATCAGCGGCACTCCCACATATACGAACAATAATATGTGTGCTGTGATGATGCGGCACAGACATCCTGAACAACTGCTGTAATGATTGAGATGTTACTGTGTTCTGTTCTGTTAGTTGACCAAAGCAAATATTATTGCTTTTTTATTTCCCAGCCACAAATTTGATGAATTCCAGCCCTTTTTAAATTAATGTGAAGAGATAAAACAGCTGATTTATTGTAAGCTGTCAGTTTTATCATACTGCGTATTATTGTGAGGTTTATTGCTCACTGGCTGCTGGCAGTAAACAGTATTTATATCAGACTGCTGCATCACGGCGCCGCTGACGTCCGCCCGTCTGCCACCGTGACAGACTTCTTCTTTAGTTTTCTACATCCTTGGAATGAAAGGTGCTCATCCATATTCACCCACTGTTTGGAGACTACAGCAATGTATTTATAGTTTACAAGCTCATGAATAAGCAAGGAGCTTATCCTGCGCCAGGGAGGTGGTAAATTCCTTTCAAATACCTCTCATACATAAAACCAGACCTCTTTCACTTCACATTCTGTTACTTTGCAAAGATGCCTTAAATCAAATGGCTCCCTAACAAACACTGACACTAGAATTTAGTTTTTGCCTGGTATACCCATATGTATACTGAGATAATCCCAAGAATAGGCGCAATAAGTTAGTGTTATATCCAACATAAATAAGAGTGAACTATTTATTTTCCCACTAGTTTGACATTAATGTGACAGCGGGCTGTTTGTGAGCTCACTCTTGCGTATTCTTCTCTATGTGTGGGAATCAGTCATTGTATAAAATGTGACACAAGTCTGCGCTGATGTTAATGTTTCCTTGGTCTTTGGAAGGCCACATTTTTCAAAGTACAAGATGCACCCATTCCTCTTAGTTTTCAGGTTTTACCACCAGACACTGCTGGCATCACAGAGTACAGCAGACATTAAATGACTGCCACCCGCAGCCAAAGACATGTAAGTGCAATGGACTGCAACTGCATAAAAAAGGCAGGCTTTTAGTTTTTATATTTGCAGACCTTGCAAGGAAAGTGGTTGGTAATTGGCTCCAATGGGTGCTCTAATGAAGATATTAAAAAAAAAAAGTTGTGAAGGTTTTTGCACCATTATTGGATAGATACTAGCGAGAGTGGAAGTTATAGGTCTGAGAGATAGAGAAGATGATGAGGAGGAAATTTGTGGAATGCCCTCTACGTCTAGTGAGCTATAAGGGCACTCAAAGAAGATATTTGTACTGGCTTGTTTCCTGTTTTTTTTTTTTTTTTTTTTTAAGAACTGGTTGTTTTTCTACCTCCATGTTCCTGTCCCTCCTTGAAACTCCTCACCTGATGTTTACCCCATGCTCAGAAAGAAAATGAATTTATTGCAGCTAGAGAGAAAACATTGATGGGTTTCAGGAAAAGACGTAGCTGGAGAAGTTGAGGTTTTCTCTGGCCGTGACCAGGCTGGATAGGATCAGGAATGAGTAGATTAGTGGGGTGGCTCACGTGAGATTTTTTCAACATAAAGCTAGAGGGCCAGGTTGAGATCGTTTGGACATGGTCCAAAGGAAGAAGACCAAAGAGGAGCCTCTGACTGATAATGTATCGTTAGATTACCATTAATTGGAAAAAGAGGGCCAACTACAGGTTACAGTATCTGGTCATTAACAGACACTAGTCATATGATTTTCTGAAGATAAACAACCACAGGTGCTCCTATTTAACCCCCTTATTTAAGTCCTCCACCACCACTCCTTTAGGACTGAAGACTTGAATGAAACATCTTCAAGAAACTCTACAAGTCAAGCTCCTCTCGTTTCAGCTTTTTTTTGGATAAACCATGACCTGGATGACTGAGAACCTTCACGAACATACGATTAAGTTTTCCATTGATATCAGGAGATAATATTTTCCTATTAAAGGGATTGAAGGTTTACACCACCTATCTCAATCTGGAAATCCACCTTGATCTGTCCAGTCTGTCCTGATTTAGTCTCTTTTAGATACAGTCGTCATAGATGCAATGTTGAGGAAGATTTGTAGCTTCATATCTTCTCTAATGCTCTCCTTTACAGATGTCCTTATTTTGTCTTATTCACTTCTCTAGTATATTTTAAAGTTTGTTTGAAACCTGAAATGACAGTTGAAGCAAACCTGAAAGAACAAAGAGAATGATTTATGTTTGTTCCTATCTTCTCTCTCTGTAGTTTTTTTTTTTTTTTATAGTTCTAAAAATACAGGAACAAACATGCTAGCACAAACACCTTATTAAAGGGGCGTTTAAATGATGCAAACTGAGATCAAACAGAACGGAGGCTGCAGACCAGGTGGCTCATGGGAAAATCTGTATCTATCTGTGACTTTCGGGCCCTTTACACCTGCCTGTCTTTTTTGGTCAGAATGGAGAATAAAATTAAACACCTGTGCAGCATTATTAATTTTTTATAAATTGCATTTTGTATTACTGCTGCTTTACTCTTCTTTCCCTCGATAGAAATTGTCTTGTCCTTATTTTAAAAGCCTATCTTACAGACATGCATTCACTATATACTGCTGCTGTTGGATTAGTATTCTCATCCCACAAATAATTCCCATGGCCCGTATCCTGTCTGTTTAACTTTGATTACTCTAAGTGTTCCTCTGCGCAAAACGGAGACTTTCTTCCCTCAGGCATTTTTCATACACAATATACAAGAGCAGATGTTCTCCTCCAGGGCGCCGGCCCTCAAGACACAGAGTGCACAGTTTAAACGTGGGAGGGCGTAAATAGCTGCCCTTCACATCGACTACCAAATCCCTACCCGCTGCATCTTATTTGCGCACGTCCATTTCTCTTGATCGTTCGAGAGAGCTGTCGGAGTCGGTTCTACTTAAGATTCACGTTGAAACTCGGCGACATCCAGCAAGGGAGTTGACGGGGGAAGTAAACGATAGTTGTTGAGGTGGGTTCTGGATATATGTTTGTGCAGGAAGGATCTATTCTCTGTTTTAGAGAGTTTGTGCCACAGCTTTGTTTTATGGCTATGACACACCAAGCTAGTGAGCATTTCCGACCTTAGTTTTGGTGCTACTCAGACCCCTGTTGGTGACTTTTTAGTCAATTTACCGTGTTGTGTAAGCGACGGAATGAGACGATTATTGGTTGATCAGTTTAGAGAAACTGAACAGGAAGTCACAACATCATAATCATTTTTTTTGTAGCTTTCTAGCCTCTTAGCAGTTAATAGTTGCTCTTCCTGTTTTCTATTTCAATGATGAATACCGACTACTGGCACCTGCTGGTATGGAGAGTTATTTCCCATTACGCTGCCACAGAATGAATTTACTCGCTGGTGCTTGGCCTTTAGTCTTTGTGGTGGGTTCAATTGTATTGTGGTCCAGGAACTAAGGACAATGTGTCTCCTCTCCCTCCTGTTGATCAAACTGCCGCTAGTATTCCAGGGATACAAGGGCATAAACCATCCTTACTTGACGTGTTTTTTAGTGTTTTTAGTTTTAGGCCCAAGTCCCATCCACTAATATGGAGGAGGTGAAGCTTATGACCTATACTGCAGCCAGCCGCCAGGGGAACTTCACATTTTTTAGGAGCTGTCATGGCGTCCACTTTTTATACAGTCTATGATTCCGACACAGATGACTTGAGCAAAACTCCAGCCAAACATATGGTTTATGGAACAACTTTATTAAACTGACATGTTTCGGACCATTGCCTGCGCACATTATAAATAACCAACCAATCACATACATACACATATACGTATGAGCCAATGGAGCACCTGCAAAGTGGGCTAGGTTAGTGATTCCCAACCTCTGTGCCAGTTTCACTTAATGGGTCAGAAAATTATTTATTTGCCACTAATAATTAGTCTTCGTTTGTTCGTAGATAATTAACCTGTCTGTCTATCTGCTGACATTCAAACAACAGAATAAGTTGCTTCGAGTGAAACAGCGGTGATAGCAATGGATAAATATTTAGTGCGAACTAGGTCCTGGACAAAATCCTTACCCAGATGAAGGTCCTAGTATGAGTAGTGGTCAGAAGAAAGCAAAAAAGGTGAGCTCAAGACAATACAATGAAAGCTCTCTTTCTTTTGGATCTACTTCTACCGGGGAACCAACCGAGCCGACTCCATTCTGATTGGTGTGTGGGGAAAAGCCGTCTTACAAAGCCATGGATACAAGAAAACTTAAATGCCATTTTCAAACAAAACACCCATGGTTTTGGTGTGCCGTGGGATTTTTCCAGTGTAAAATTTGAGAAAGAAAGGTCGGGAGACACTGGGCTAGGTCCTGTAAGGTCATTCAGCTGCAGTACGTTTTCTTCATCCTTTATTAAACTCACATAAGCTCTTTCACTCTTCTTCCAGTCACCAAACAAGCCCACTATCCCTCAGGAGAAGATCCGACCCTTGACCAGTCTGGATCACCCTCAGAGCCCATTCTACGACCCAGACGGTGGGGCCATCGCCCCTCTGGCCAGATTGGTGGTGGAACGGATTGCTAGAAAGGTAAAATGCTGTGCATAAGTGGAGAGTGTGCGCGGGGCTGTTTGAAATGCATAACCATGAGGAGACCGGAGGGACAACTGTGAATAAATAAAACTTATACATTTGTATTTGTAAATTGAAATTTCAATGCCACGTATAAATTGGCAATTTTATTCACTTTCAGTTTCTGCTCATTTACCGCTGAGGCAACACCTCAGCCGGAATGTAAACTAAAAGAAAGTCATTTTGAAAAGGCATTGGGAGTAATTTATAGAAAATAAAGGCACATTATAACGGTTTGAAAAATCATTTTCACTGCATGTATTTTCTTTTATCACACAAATTCAGTAAATAAATATCAGTAAAATCTAAACTAGGTAGAAATGCCTGTGTCAGGAAGCTCCCAGTCTCTTTCAATTACTTTGACTTTCCTTGTGTTTTCCCAACTTCGTTTGTTGGCTACTTGGTTTAACCTTAGCCCTGTCCCTCCCTCTTTGTCTCTTGTCCAGTCTTCTGTTGAGTTACCAACTTGTTGTTCCAGCTGTTTTCCCACCTTCTCTGCACCTTGGTTTCTCTTTTGTTTGGATTTGTTTGTCTTGCTCACCTCTGCAGCACATTTTCTTCTCTACTTTCGTAAGTCATCATTTTTTAAAAAGCCACATTGTGTATTACCTTCCCTGCTACACCTGTGCCAGCATCTCTACAACTTATGAACAGATTGCAGTGGTATTGCAGTATGAAAAAAGAAAAAAAATAATATATAAGAAAAACAAACAAAATATTGCACATCGTGTTTACAATGTCAGCGTTCCTGGTTTCAGTTCTCCTCCCTATTGAAGGGCGAGGAGTTACACAGTCACAGATGATCAGCTGATAGAAAACCTGCCCTCCAACACAGATGCCACTTTCCTCTAGCAGTCATGTCACGTTGTCTTTCAGTTGCAGAGGTCTCTCTCTCTTATCACATCACCATATCATGGCGACCGAGCAACTTTATGCACGGTATTTGTAATTAATAGAAAAAGCCAGAAGAAAATCCAGAAAGAAGCACACACAAAGCCTCGTAAACGGACTCACAATGATGTATTTCAAGGTCTTTTCTCGAGTGCAAACATTGCATCTCGTGCTCAGATGCTGCTTTATCAAGAAGCCTTCGACATGGTTTTGTGAATGTGTGCGTTAGTGTGTGACACCAGCTTTCCTTATCTGCACAGGGAGAGCAGTGCAACGTGGTGCCAGACACCATAGATGACATAGTAGCTGATATTGGACAGGAGGAGAAGAAGGAAGGTACAGTAAACACACACACAGACTGTCCTGATTGCATTCCTTCAGCTTCAGACCCCAAACAAGATAGATTAACTTAAAGAGCCAGACGGAGTGTTTAGTAAATAATTCAGCCCCTATCATTCTGTAATATTGCATCCCTGTGTGTTCTTTGAACCTGACTGTCTCTTCAGATCCCACTCTGCCGGAAAAAAAAAACTCCACTCCGACTATCTTGTAGCTCACAGACCCGACGAGCGCTGCAGGCATTCAGTGTCTTATGACGCTCAAGGACACACACACATGCATCAGCACAGACACGACTGATGCTCAGATGGGAGGTCAGACAGTCAGAACACACACCTGGAAAGGCTTTGTCTCCACCCCGCTGTGTGAAGGTGGTTCGTCCCGCTGGTGCAGATCAACTGCAGTCCGGTCCCGTCCTTATCAGATAAACCTGATGCTCTGTGACGCAGCAGCAATGTGGATGTTTCAGAAGCAATGCACATGGGGCTGTTACCAGAATGTGATGCATATGACTAGTTTTAAACCAAATCTGAGACATTAACCCAAAGTTAAATTCTGACTTAAATCTAATATTAGATTTAGAGTTGGTTTGGTTGAGAGTAATATAAGGCATTTAAAAAGGTTAAATTATTTTTTTCATCTGAAGAAAATTTAATTAAATTTCCTTAACAGCATTTCACTACTAAATTTAAAAAAAAAATATATGAACCTTTATATTTTTATAAATAATCTCTAAATTATGTATTTTTGCCCACAATGGAAAAAAATAAATTATCTTGATCTAAATAAGTATTTTAATTTGCAAAAATAATAATGAATTAATTACAAATAAACTCTATATTTTTTTACAGAATGGGAAAAAAAAATATCTTGAAATTGTAATTTTATTTTACTTTGATCTAAATAAATATTTTAATTTATGAAAAAAATGACTTAATTACAAATAAACTCTAAATAATTTTTACCCAGAATACGAAAAATAGATTATATTAAAATTCTAAATTTATTTTATTTTGATCTAAATAATATACGTGTCACCCTTTTCATGTCTTGTGGGAGACAGTGAGTTAAAACCTTTAACATTTATCCCACCTCGAAGTGACTGCCTTTCTTCCCGCCATCAAACGGCCACGGACGCTTTTCATTTCCAACGTTTATACAGGGATCACATCTGTGACCTTACAGTCGTCGAATGAGCTGGGATTTATTTCTACCTCTCGATCCAGAGCCGAGCTAACCAGGAGGTACATGACAGTGTTTATGCTCCGCACGAGTCCTTCATGGCTATTTTTACTGGAAGTGGCGACGGGCGGGGAGCAGGATTCTGCGCACACAGCAGAAATTCTTTAACAAGGCTCTCCTGCTGCCTAATAAATGTCTTCCTCAGTCAGTCATGAGCCATTTGCTTCTTCCCCTCCTCCTTTTATTTCCTCCCCCGTTCCTCCACCCGTCATCGCTCCCCCCTCTCTGCGTGAGATGACACTACAGAGATGAGTATCCGTTCGGGCTGGTCCCCCCGGTCCGCTCGGAGCTTCAACACTTCCACTTACCCACCTTTCTTCTCGCCCCTTCTCTCTCTCTGCGTCTCCAGCTCCTTTCTTCCCTCACCCTCGTCTGTCACCGCGCGCTATCCCGGAGAATTGGACTCACTCAAGTTTTTCCCTGTGGCCCGACAGTGTATTTTCTCATTTTCTCTGCTTCCCTCAAACCCTGAGAGAGCATTATTAATTGACGCCGGCTCCCTGCTGCTCATTGTAGCTCCTCTGCCGCTGATAATTGGACAAGAAGTTCACAAATCACACTCGGCGCGTTCTCTCCGACTCCGTCTTTCCCCTTCCGCCGCCTCTCTGCGCTCAGATGTCACATTGTGGCCTATTGCAGTCCATTACCTGCCGTAATCACCTTTGGGTACGATGTTTTATAATCAGTGTCAGCGCAGTCTTCGCTCACCCCTCCCACTGCACCCGACAGCTCAAACAGAGATCGGCTAAAACACTGAGTGAAAATTAAGTTTTGAAAAAGCAAATTGAACCTCCATCAAAGATCTGCATGTCTCCCTCCCTCTCTCTCTCTCTCTCTCTTTCTCTCTCTCTCTGCCTCTTAGATGACACTCCAGAGATGTGCATCTACTCGGGCTGGTCTCCCTGGTCGGCGTGCAGCAGCGCCACGTGTGAAAAGGGACGCCGGATGAGGCAGAGGATGCTGAAGGCGCAGCTGGACCTGAGCGTGCCGTGCCCGCACACTCAGGACTTCCAGCCCTGCATGGGCCCGGGATGCAGTCTGGAGGGTAAACACACACAGACTCACACACACACACACACACACACAGAGTCTGGTAGGTGCCAAGAAGACTTCAGCGGGATTCTCAGCCAGGTTTGCGTCAGTAAATAACATTCATTTGGTTGCATGGACGGCGGCCAGACTTTAAATAGACAGATAATTCTTTGTTTCCCTCGTTAGATTGATCGTAACTGCTCTTTAATTCCACCCGGACAGAGCCAAAAAGAAAAGCTAAAAAAAGAATTAGAGAGCATTAGCGTTAGCACGTGAAAACCTGGATCTGTGTTCCAAAATGTCTATTAATTACACTTTGTACTCTTGAACGACCATCTATGGTTTATAAGTTAAATGGTAAGAAGGAAATGACCAGGACATGATGTGAATATATTTCTGTTGTTTGTAGATGATGAGAAAAGAGCGTTTCGTATTTAGCTGAGTGCAGACGATAAAGAACATTCACCAAAACTCATAAGAAATCAAAACAGTGGATTACTGTAAGTTATGCAATATTATATTATATGATATAATATTTTAAACATAGCTACATGTAGTAGGGGCAGTGAATCACCAAACCATCTGATGGCACATATCAATTAGTGAGATGTCTGACCCTGATGAGAAAATTTCTAATCTTTTAATGAATCTTTTAATGAATGAATGCTGATGGGAGCGAACTGCACTGTTAGCTTCTCTTATACTAATTTTGCAGCATCTGGGATTTCACCCGGGGACCGAATAGGCTCTCAGCCAATTGCGGGGAAACTGACAGGGTCAGAGTGTGATATACGACTTTGTGATTGACTCAGCAGTGATAGGGGCGGGGCCTACTGTGTACAGGAGACTTAGATAGACAGGCCTAGGGTAGCGTGGCGCTCTGTGTGAAACGATGCGCTGTTGAGACAGCTCCTGTAAAGCTGAGTGAGAGAAGTGCTGACTGAAGGATAAAAAAAATATGTTGGACTCTAGTTAATGTGTATTTAAGGACATTTAAATTTGTGGGGGAAAGTGTATATAAATAATGTCTAATCAACCACAGATTTTGCGACCCCCCTGCAGTACCTCCGCAGACCCCCTAGGGGTCGTGAACCCCCAGTTGCCACAAGGAAACACCATCCACAACTCTGGTTCCTGTCACAAATTCAGTTCCTCATGCAAGCGAAGTTTTTGACTGTAGTTTAAAAATTCAAATAAGGGCCGGTTCACTCCTTGTCTGTCGCTTTGTGCCTGACATATGGCCACTTGTGCACGATCCAGGCTGCGGTTGCTTAAGTAATTTTCTTGTTTATATACAAGAGGATTATATATCGCACGCCAGATGTTTCCAATTGAAGCAAGAACTATCAAATATTGAGAGTGTGTGGCCTGGATGAACAATTCTCCAACCTGCCCATGATTCCTCTTACACTCTCAAACTGTCATGTCATCACATCACATGATCTATGTCTTGTATTATTAGATTCTACATGTTTGCTTTAGTCTGATGTATGTATCTATGACAGAGGTTTGTTCATCTTGTCTTTCTCCTGCTCTTCTTTTCTCTCTATCTTCTCTGTTTCTGCCCGGCCGGCCTCAGGCGGATGTGTTCCTCCATATGAGCTGGGTTCTGTTCAAGATGTGTTCCTGTTAAAAGAGTTTTTACTTTCCACTGTTGCCTTCGGGCTTCCTCTGGAGGTTTCAGGCCAGTTTTTGTAACGGGCCTTGAGACAATTTGTACTATTATTGACGCTATATAAATAAATTGAAATTGAAAAATTATATACACAGCTAGATCTTCTATAGCGTCACTGTTCTCTATTTGAAAAGAAAATCCCGTCATTGCTGACTCCCTCTTCTTTTAAGCATTTAAGAAAGTGAAACTGGACTTACCACGACCTGGACGACTGAGAACCTTCACACAGACATATGTTCCCTTGTGTTCCTGGGTTCTTATCTTGCTTCCGTTATTGGGATTTCTCCTGTTTTTGGATTTTACCTGCTGCACAACAGCAGCGCTTTTTGTTCCTGTTTTTGGATTTGTCATTAAACTTTCTTTGAGATGTTCAGCCCGTCTCTCTGGACTGTGTGTCTAGACTTGGGTCCTCCCTCCCTTGCCTCTTATTGTGACAGGATGGTAACCAGGAGGAACCAAAGTAGTGGCTGGTCTAATGATCTCTGGGGAACTCAACTGCTCCAGTTGGCCGTTGCCTCAAAGTTATCTGTTCTTTTTATTCCTGTTGTCACTTCAACTCTCTGAATGTTATAAATAGTTTCTCGCCCCACGTCTCTGCTGGTCTCTGTCTGCAGTAGGTGTGCGTCCCTTTAAGATGACAGTATAATCATAATGAAATGGCATGGCTGACTGATCAACCACAACATTATGGCCACCAACAGTACAGTGTTTTGCTGGGGAACTTTCGGACCCGACTTTCATTCGTATGGTTGTTACTTAGACATGTAGCACTCACCTAGACCAGGCTAGAGGAAACTGGCATTCAGTATTTTCTGCAAGAACTAAGCGAACACTGCACGACAAATTACCTTTGTAGTTCAGGTTTAAGTCTTCTGACCCTGATTTAGTTCCAACTGTTGTTTTGTTGCGTAAATACGAACACTCTGATGCGCTACCAAGGGCTCCATGTCTAATCCTTTCTGGGTTTGGGGCATTTAATTCTGATCAACAAGGGAAGCAAACCCTCCAAAAAAAAATAATAAGCAGATTAAAGCTCAGGTATTTTTCCCGACTTAAACAGATAAAACAGTTGCAGTGGTGACATAGAGCTGCCTCTTCTTCAGTTTTTAGTTTTTTTTCATATTTCACAGCCTGGTAGAGTTATTTAATCCAGAAAAGCCACGGTGCAGCCTTTGTACCAACGCTGAGGTTGTTGTTTTGGAGGGTTACAGCGAAACACAGGTAAACCAGAAGGAAACGAATGGCAAAGAAAATGTGCAGACTGTGAAACGGGTGAAATTTAAATGAGTGAAGCCGATATCAAGAGAATATGTAACAAAATACAGAACATCCCTCATTACACAGAATAAACACTGTCATTGGATAGCCTCATTACTCCAGTGGAACATAAAAGATTATGTGGATTAGCTCTTAACGCTGAGCGGCCCTGTGCATCCGGGGCGCTTAAATCAGGATTTGATTGCAGTTGTTGGTTGAAGCTGTTAAGAATATCTGGAGGATTTTGTGTGTCCAGGAAAATGATTACGATTCAGAAACAAAGTGAAGGTTCACAAATCATATTTAACAAGGCCGTGGCAGTTCACGGATAATCCAGCCGATGACAGATTTGAACAAATTAGCGTTTCTTTCTCCCCGTTGCTGTCAAGGCAGATGCTTTTCTGTCTGATTGCAGTCAGATGTTTCAGTTTGATGCTCTTTTACCATCTAACAACTCCTCCAGCCTGCAGCACACAAACATAACAGAAAAGTACAGACAGACGACTGCAAGTTCGTCTAATTTCCAGTGAGGTTGTCAGTTCCAAATACTGAGAGGATCTGTCTTTCACTCTTGGTCTTTTGTTGAAGAGTGAAGTAGCTTCTCTGTCTCCTCCACCCTTCGCTACTCCCCTTATCGATTATCAGACAGCAACACGGGTAGCTTTTTGTTCCTAAGCTCTTCTCCTTTGTTTTCATTTAGCGCTCCGTTAGCGTGCGGTGGGGGATTGCTAATTGCGCTGTTCACACTGGGGCAAAGATGGAGGGTGGGCTGGGACGCCGCCGAGGGTGAATAATATTCCCGGGGACTACACTCCGGCTCTCGGGGGGCCTCGTCCTAGCTGGAGATACCTGTATCTTTTATTAATGATTCACTTAGTTCTGCTTTATTAGGCCATAGCAGGTAAGCAACGCCGTCCCCGAGGTAGTTGGAGGGCAGCGTCCCCAACAAAGATGGCACTGTAATTGATGCGGGGGAGTTTGGTGGTCGACATCAGCTGAGGGAAAATGGATGGAGGGGTGAGAGGGGTCACATGCAGGGACAGGAGGAGGGCTTTAGATGAGGGAGGAAGCCAGGGAGTGAATCTCAGGCTGGAGGCATCATTTTTCAGATTCAGAGAACTTTATTTTTCAAATCAAGACACTTTTAAAGAACCAAAAATATATGTATATATACAAAAAATATAATAACAGTATAATAAAATAATAAAAATTAACATCAACAATAATAACAATTTTAAAAATAGTGATATTTAAACAATTAACTGAAATATAAAAAATGAAATATTATATTTTTCCCATTTACATAATTTTAAATATGTTTCAAGAGGAAAAATAAGTGAATAAATAAATAAAATAATTAGATTTCCTTTGTCATTGCATTGCAAAACACAGCTGTGCGAGATGCTCTGTAAACAGTAGACAAAAAAAACTGTATTCAAAAGAGAAAAATAAACAGTAGTAGAAAGAAATATTATCTGAATGATTTACAATATAGACCAGAGGTCTTTAACGTTTTTCAGGCCAATGACCGCAAACTGAAGAGGGATTAAGTCGGGACCCCCTACCTACTATATGTGTTCTATATTAAACTCAGCCTAGTGCTATTTATAAATATACATTATTATTATTATCATTTTACATTCAGTATTAAGCTGTCCTTATCCCTTTACTAAAATATGTTGAATTCATTTCATGTGTATTAAGAAATTTAAATTTGTGGGGTTGTGCAGTACCTCCACTGCCCCCTAGGGGTCGCGGGCCCCCTGTTGAAGACATATGATATATGACTGTGCAATAGAAAAGAATGGACTATACAGTTACAGTATTGTACAAACTGTCATCCAGTATAGATATGGGTTATTTACAAAGTGAGTGTAACTAAGCATGTTAGTTTCTGTTTCATTATTATTGTTATTAATTGATTTATTATTCTTGAGTGGGGACCAGCACATATGAACTGATCGGTTGTTTTTCCTTCGGATAGTAGAACGTGTCACTGAGATCCTGGGATTTTTTTAGTTTTGACTTTTAAAGCGATTGTCTGCATCAGAGGAAAGGCCGGTTGGCCGTGAGAGGCAGTCAGAGGTGTGTGTGCAGCCGTCCCCTGGGACCGAAGAGTAGGGAGATGTTGAAGCTCGGCGCGGGCTAATAGTGATAAAATACACCAGAGCGGAGCCTCGTTAAGGTCGAGGAGCCGCGGTTCACTTTCCAGCCGTAACGAGCCAAGGTCATACATATTGACTCGGACTCCCTCAGGCCCCCGCTGTGAGCGGAACTGTCCCTCAGGCGGGCCGCCTTATTAAAAGAGAGCTGAAGTGGCTTCTGAGGAAGAGCCGTTTGAAAGCGGCGCTTTCAACTTTGTCACAGCTGCACGGGCGGAAATCTAAGCCGCCGTTAAAGAGGTTAGCTCAGTGTGTAGGGAGACTGTCCTGGAACTGGTGGACCTGTTCAAGTATTCCTGTCGTGCATCCTCTACTCTTGAAAAAAAAAACCCTCTAGGAGAACATCTAATGGTTTCAGAAGTGGCTGGTTTTAGGGGCACATTGTTCAGTAGTTAAACTTGCTGAGGTCCGTACAGCTGAACTTTGTCACTGCAGACACTTGGACTGATCACAGGTGGAACTAACGATGGCTCAGTCTAGTAAGGCAGCAAGCGACGATGCAGAACCTCTACAAAAGTGGTGCAGCCATCATTAATGCCTTCGACTTAAAAGTGGCAGCTGTGGGAAAGGTCTTTTGTGGCCTTTCTGTTTCAGGCTTGCATGTGTTCCTCCCGGACTCGCTACTATGCAGGTTGGGGACAAAGTCTTCCCATAGGTTGGACACCAACAAACAGCTAATATATATTTATTTAAATACAGTCAATTATTTATTCATCTGTCCTGTGCACCTACACTGACCAGCCACAACATTATGACATCATGTGGATGTTACTCAGACATGCACCACCTGCCCAGTAACTTTGCGCTGTTACAGACTCAAAATATATTAAGTTTTCTCATTAAGTGTGATGTAAAGCTAGATCTGAGTAGATCTGAAAATGATTCCTCTTTGATCAGTGACAACTTTGCATTAAAGATCAAATACAGTTCACACCAGGCCAAGAACACACTCTCATGTCCTGTACAGTGTTTGTCTGCAGTCAGAAGCTCCTCTAAAGGCGTATGGAGAAGCTTTATAATCACACTGATGTCAGTTAAAACAGATTTCAGCAAGCACGTTTTTGTCTAATCACAGCGGTGGCCCCTTGACTCATGCACTCCTTCATTCTCTGGGGTTTTTTTATGTCAGCTCTGTAACCACAGACAACCAGCCTATTGTTAATAGTTTTTCAGTCACTTCAGAAAATTTTAAAAGTTTTAAAAAAAAATTGTTCACTATGTAGAGAACAGCTCCACCTGTTTTTAGATCAAGATTCATTTGCAAGATTATGTTCAATTACTCTCTTAAGGACTACTTTTTTTTGTCATATTTGTATATCCAGTGTGTAGTTGTGTCTCTTTTCTTTATTTTTTTCCTCCTTCTTTCCACATGGGCCTTGTAGAATAAGGAGGTATGATAAAGAATGTGCTACCACTCTTTAATATCTTCTCCTGGGAACCGTGGAGTCCTGGTGTGTTGTTTTACTTCATTCATTGGATGTAAAGTGTCTAGAAGTATCAATAGTTTGTAGCACTCATTCAACTTGATGGTCAACTCCAGCAATGGGCCGTATCTCTGAGACAGTTTAAACAAGACTTTATAAAACAGTGCAGAGGTAAAGGAATGGGAACGAAATACAGTATATACGTGCTGCTAATTGGACCTTTCCTTTTCTCTCCCAGAGCCGTCAACATGCATGATGTCGGAGTGGATCAGCTGGTCGGCCTGCAGCGTGTCCTGCGGGATGGGGATGAGGTCCAGGGAGAGATACGTGAAGCAGTATCCCGAGGACGGCTCGCTCTGCCAGCTCAACACCGAGGAGACCGAGAAGTGTGTCGTCAATGACGAATGCTGTGAGTCTTTCACTGTGCCCGACTACGAGGGAGGGATGTCCTGATCTAGTTTGTTTTGCCCCCAGTCCAATATTTTACAATCCAATATCAGGAAATCTGAGTGCTGATCCGATCTTAAATAAACTATATTTTCTTCCTCTGTCGATTCCTAAAATCTTTTCTTGTCTTCCTTGTATTCTCTTAGAGTGGATTCGGTCCAATAAGTTAATGTCGTGTGGAGAGGGTAGCCTGTAACTCGTGTTCTCTACTGCATAAATGTTCTGGTCATCCAGCGCTAACATAAACTCCCTAACCCTCTCTGGAATATTTTTCTTGTTGATGCCGTCTCCAGGAAACTTTTCTTTTTTTTTTTTCAGTGTTTGTTTTGGTTGTTTGGGTGCAGCCTTTGCCTGAGTGCTCAGCACTTTTTTGGTGCTGAATCGAGTTGGTAATACTGAATGATGATCTCCTACCACCACTTCACCAAATATCCACTTTTGCATAATTTACAAATTTCTGTCTCACTGACAAAGTACATTTCTTCCACAAAGTGGATACGTTTAATCACGTGATTTTGGTTCCTACTCTTCTTCTCGGATCTTTGGCAGATTTGACCTTAGCCAACCACCATTAAAATACAAGAAGGAGACGTTTAAAAAAAAAAAAAAAGATCAAGCTTAACTGAAGCCCAGTACTAATCTGCTCATTTTAAAAATACCTGGATCTGAAGCTAAAGTTCAGCGAATCAAAGCAGAAACTACTTTAATTTACTTGTTAATTTTGATGTTTTTCCCAACAAGTAGCCACATGAACGATGCCTCAAGGCCGAGTCAGCTGGAGGTTTTTAAGGCATAAAATATAATAGATTAATCTGATGAACCATCTGGTCAAATGTTTATTTCTGAATTTTGAGGAATGATTTGTTGTAGTGTCTCTAAGCGTTCTTAATATTTCATTATTGAATGCAATTAAATTAACGACCACTGATACTTTCAAATGTTGAAACTAAAAAAAAAATATTAAAGAAATAATATTATTTTATATAAAGGCATTAAATAGGGGCTTATTGAGCCTATATTTCTGTTACTTGGATAAAGATGTCATGATAGCACTTTTACAACAGGTTAAAATTCAATTCACTTTTATTTAAAGGACCAAAATACACAATAAAAAGACACGAAATGTCAGAGTAATACATTTTATATGCAATCATAATACAGGGAGTTATTTAACAGTCGATATAATTTAATTTAATTCGCTCCGTTCCGTGACTCATACAACCTCACATCTACTCATATCTAAATCACCACCTTACAATATTACTGTCTCTCTAAGACAAAGAAACACTGATCCTTATGAATTTGTACTTGAAGCAGCAGTTTGGACACAGACAGAGTGGAAACTGAAAAGCTTCACATTGCCATTTCCCCCGCAGCGGCCAGCACCTGCGTGGTGACCGAGTGGGCCGAGTGGGACCCCTGCAGCGTCACCTGTGGGATGGGCATGAGGAGACGTGAGCGCATGGTGAAGATGCCCCCCATAGATGGGTCCATGTGTAAAACGGAGGTAGCGGAAGTGGAGAAATGCATGATGCCAGAATGCCGTGAGTTGACGGTCGCTGTCGTGGCGTCGCTCGATTGCGTCATGAGCACCTGCCGCTGAATTCACTTTCAGGTCTTTGTGTGACGTGACGTGACGTGACGTGTCTGTGTGTGCTGACAGACGCCCTCCTCTGCATGCTGACGCCCTGGTCGGACTGGAGTGAGTGTAGCGTGACGTGCGGGCAGGGCATGCGAACCCGCCAGAGGATGCTGAAGTCTGATCCTGCAGAGTGCACCGACGAGCTGGAGCAGACGGAGAAGTGCATGCTGCCAGAGTGCCGTAAGTAACTGGCCTCTGTGGTTCCAGATCGCTCCTTTCCAACCCTTTTCTCCGTCACTGATCGTCTTTTATTTATGTGCAGTGTGCAGCGATCAGGCATAACATTATGACCACCTTCCTAATATTGTGTAGGTCTCCCTTGTGACTCCGAGACTCATCAGAAAATGGGTCATGGGACCTTCTGAGGGCGTCGTGTGGTGTCTGGTAACAGGATGTTGTTAGTGGGGGCCTTTCGATCTGATGGGTTAAGGGGAGGAAGTAGTGAATTTGGAGCCCAGGTCAACACCTTGTGCTGTTCTTCATGTTTTTTTGAGTTGTTCCTCAAAAGTGAAGCCAGAGCAAGTAGAGCTCCCCCTAGTGACTGGCTGCAGTATAGCTCATAAGCTTCACCTCCTCCATGTTGGTGCCACACTAATGCCAGGTCCAAAAGTTTCCCAAAATAAGCTTCTACAACAGCTCTTAATATGTAACATGCATCACAACCGTAACAGAACAGGACCTCACACATCCGCTAAACACACATTTCACCCCACTCCCCTTCAGTAAAAAGCCTGATACCTGCTGCCATAGCTGCCCTTGTAATGTAAAATATTGTTTTGTCTGTGTGTGTATGTAATGTGTCTTGCTATGTGTCCACTGTACTGTGGTGGTCTTTGTGGAACAGAGACATTTCTGTGAACAATAAAGTCTGAAGTCTTAAGAACACTGAATTGTCACAAGATGGTCAGTGTTATTGACTTCTCCTGTCGGTGGTCATAATGTTATGCCTGATGCCGGTGTAATTTAAACTACAGCGACAGCGTAAAAGTCACTGGTTCAGTGTGAGTTGACACAGTGTAAAAGTTTAATAAAACCCTCCGCGTCTGTCCACCTTTCTTTCCCCCAGCTGCTCTCTGGAGCGAAACGGAGTGACACTTGGTGTCAAGTAAACTTGGATTAATAAACTTTGTCTTGAGTTGAGACATTTGTCTCCTTCCACCTCTCCTCATTTGGGCTTTTTTATGTTTTTTTTTTTACTCTTTTCCTTCCATCCCTCCATCCAGCCGTCGACTGCATGCTCTCAGAGTGGTCGCCGTGGTCGGAGTGCAACAAGACCTGCGGTAAAGGACACACCATTCGGACCCGTATGATCAAGCTGGAGCCTCAGCTCGGGGGCGCCCCCTGTCCCGAGACCATCCAGAGGAAGAAGTGCAAGATCAGGAAGTGCGGGGGGAGACCGGGAAGAGACGCGGCGGTGGAGCGAGTGAAAGGTGGGCCTTGATCATCTCCGAAATCTGCTCCACGTTATATTTAAACAAAGACTGACCTCAATACGGTAACGCTACTGATGTCTATTAATAGTGTGTTTCAAGATCAAGGGGGCCTTTGAGTCTCATCTGATTTTAAATTTTAAACATCGATTTAATTTCATTATTTATCACGCATTCACTTGAGTAAAACAGTTCTGTCCTAATTTAGGTCCATCAAAGAGAACACGCCTAAAACACGCCTGAACTTTCAACAGATGTTTAGCATTTAGAAAACTATGAATTAAAATATAAATTCTAAGATATAACCCAACTTTTGGCTGATATAGAGCTTCAAAATTGAGCCTAAAATGAAACAACCCAGCCAAACTAATATTTGACTGCAAAGCTGAAACTGGAAACTGCTCAAAGTGGCGAGATAACCCAGGATATCGGAGATGACTCGCCTCATTTCTTACCGGCAGAGAACCTCTTCCGCTGGCCTTTCCTCTCTTCGCTACTGCCAAACGGACAAACGGACCAGTCACAGCTCATGCAGGTCCACATAGTTTCATTTCTGGGGAGGTGCATGTCAGGCTATGGCGTCAGGCGTCCGGGCTGTTGCCATAGCTACGGCCTGAAATTGACACAGAGGCATGAATCGCTCCCAAGCTGAATGGCTGCAGGGCACACAGACCAGGAAATCAGAAGGGGGAAAAAAAAACATAAAACGTAGTTCAAGTTTGGTAATTGCAAGTACATTTATCGGGACAGAATAGATTTGTTTTTTCCCAAATTAAATTAAACTAGGAGGAAATATGCGCTAAAAGCCAAGAGCTGTAATGGGGCAAAAAAAGACCATGAGTAGCGGCTACCAAATTTAACTAATCTCAACATTTTAGATAAGTACAGACTGTCAATCAACTGATACAGATGATGTGAAAAGTTTCTTAAACATTTATCGTGTGGAGACATCCACATCCTCCATCCAGGACTTTTCTAGGTTCCTACCAACCAAATCCAGCCTTTTGTATCCTGCTTGTTTCACTATAAGGCGGTTACCTAGGCAACCATAGGCTGGGACATCCACTAGCAGGAGACGAGAAACAAGCGAATAATTTTACACGAGTATGGGGCTTTGGAGTGATCATTTTTCTACAGAATCCAAACTGTGATCCCGTTGCACATTTACGACTCAGAGACAAACATAAACTCCATGTAAATCCTCCCGTGTGTCTCCAAGTTTCCATCCCTGTCATGTGTTCCAACAGGCTGCAAGATGCAGCCGTGGTCCAGCTGGACCGAGTGCAGCACCAAGTGCGGAGGAGGGACCCAGGAGCGCTACATGGTTGTGAAGAAGAGAGAGAAGGGAAAGAGGTGTAAGGACCGGCGGGAGATCCGTGCCTGTAACACTCATGTCTGCTAGGGGGCACTACTGAGCTACAGAGAGAGGCAGGCGAGGAGGAACTTTTTCCGTTGGTGTGAAAGGGAGGAGATGATGGGTTAGAGAAACGTAGGGAGGAAGGAGGATGAGGATGAGGATGATGATGTGCTGTTTAGTGAAGCCATTGTAGACATTTAGTTAACAGGGCTTTTATTTTAGACCACAATGGAAGTATTAGATATTAATTCTGTGTCCTGCAAAAAAAAACAAAAAAACAATAATTTGCATAAATTGTCCCACTGGTGAATCAAATATGGTTTCACACCTAAAAATCAGAACCCTATTTAAAAAAAAAAAAAAAAAAATTCAACAATCCAACAAATTTACTTAAATAAATCAATCTATTTCAGGTGTAAAATGTTTGTCTTTTTCGCATAGACTTTATCAAAATGATCAGTACTGTTCTTAGTCTGTATGGTAAATATGAAGCTAGCAAACTTATGACTCAGTTCCTTCTAAACTCCGACTCATTGTTCTTCAAACATATGTTTGTTGACATTTGCCTTGATTTATGCATTTATTTTGTAACTCCACTCAGCTACACACTCGGCTAGTCGTTTCCTCTTACCCTTTGTCCTACATGTCTACAGACGCCTGTTCAAGTTTTGTGACGTAAAAGAAGATCAAAAATAAATCATATGAGAACTTTTTGAGAGCATTGATTATAAATATTACAACTTGTGCAGTGCTGCTGCACCATGTCCACCTTTTAATAATTGGCTATGTAGTTATGTATTTAAATTCAAGCTAGTTTACACCTGCCTTTGCCTGAAGTTTTTGGAGGATTTCTTCAGATATTTTCTCGGTTGAATGTTACCAGAGGGGTCACAGGCTATAAAGAGTGTCAGTGGGGCATTAGATGCACCATGGAAGGGGTGAAGACAGCCATCAACTACGGTAACACGGACACCCTTTCAAAATAAAGGAGAGGACACATCACAACAATCTGATGATTCAACAGCAGCGTTCACGCTTTTTATACCAAGCGGACGTTGAACTGATCCACCCCTGAGCATGAGAAAATTCATTGGGAAGAAGGTGCAGTGAAATTGGGGCGACACAATAAAGCTTCATTGGTACCAAGGAGCTGTGAAAATGAGTCAGGTGACTCAAGTTTCATATTCAACATACAGTCTTTGCACTAAACTCCCAACAGGATGGTGTTGAAGACGAATGACGTTAACACACACACACACAAGTAAAATGATAAAATAATTTACATTAAGATAAATATTCACTTATTTCTTGATATTTCCAGAATCCTGTTGAAAAATCCTATGGAGGAAATAAATAAATAAATATATATAATTAAATATTAATTTAATTTAGAGTGATTTTTTTTTTTTTTTTTTTGCAGGACACAGATGTTAGCACAGGAAGTTTCTGCAGACTTATGGATGTACTGTACATCTACTATCTAACCAACCCGTATACATGACACTACTATGTAATTACTAAAAAAAAAACAAAAAACACTTTCCCTAATAAACAGATACATTTAAACGGAGATGTTTTATACTGTTGAGACTAGTCTTTATATACTGTACTGCTGTTTATCTGTCGTTTCAGCTGATGTAGCATTTAAACTAGCTCTCCCTGTCAGAAAACTTTATTTCAGCATGTGTGAAGATGATTCTGTTCGGTTCAGACCATAGACTGTGTAAATATGGACGACATGTCCCCACTTCTTTGTTTTGGCCAAACTGACGCAGGGGATACGGACAGCGCCATCTTGTGAGACACCAGAGTCACACTTTGTTTAATTAATGTTCTGCTCTGCTCTACCTGCACCAGTTACAAGGAAATGTTGGATTAAACACTGTACTTATTATTATTATTATTTTTTTAAATGGTAGTCACCATTATGTCCCATCCTGTTTCTATAGCATCAAATAACTAATACAAAAACGTGACACTTGAACCTGCATCAATCTTATATTAACTACCTAAAATGACTGAAACCATCCTTGAAAAAAAAAAATTGTGTCGTGTATTTTAGTGTTTTAGTTTGGCCCAAGTCCCATCTGCTAACATGGAGGGGGTGGAGCTTATGACCTATACTGCGGCAAGTCACCAGGGGGAGCTCTGCTTGCTTTGGCTTCACTTTTGAGGAGCTGTTCGTCCATCTTTACACAGTCTATGGTTCAGACTTTATGCTTTATCAGCCTTAGACGTCGTCTTCAAACACAGATAGCTAAAGGACGGCGTCTGCCTTCGTCGGCTCCTGAAAACACAAAACAGACAGAGCCTTCAAAGCGTCACCAGTGGATACAAAGGTTTTTACAGTATGAGAACCTGTAGGACAGCCCGGCACACAGTAGACTGTTACGGCACACTTAATTCCCATTTTTGTGTGTGTTGCCATGATGAGGGTGATCAGTAAAATCTTTTTTTTTTTCTTAACCTTACTTAGCAGATTACGTTGCAGTTAGGTTTTTTTTTAGTTTTAATCAGAATGTCTTCACACCAAAGTTGTGTTTCCTGTTGATGTATTTTTCTTTACTGGCGTCTTTCTCTGTTTTCCTTTCCTCTGTATCACGTGACTATTTTGTAAGAAACCACCTTTACAATAAAAAAATGTAAATGTGAAAATCGTGAAGTGGTCTTGTGATGAATTTCAAGTGACTTTACTTGCATTATGGAAGACCTAGGTTAAGACCTATGCACCACCCACGTAATCACTACTTGCCTGAAAAACATGCTGTATACAATTTGTCACTTGTCTTCTGCCCCCTGGTGGATGTATCTAGGCTCTGCAGTCAGTAGCGGAATTTTGGCAGCCTTTTCCAAAATGGCTTTCTAGTTTGTTTTTTTTTTGCAGGGAGATCTGCCAATTTTGGTAGGGTTATAATAAGAATATACCCTTTAAATATTTACTTTACTTACACAACAGCAGGTAAATATGGTCATTTACTCAGTTGTCACTGTAACGCTTACTTCCTGTTACTTTTATTTTAATTAAACTGATTTTTCTATGCAATCTAATGTTGCAGAGGTTCACTCGGTCCTTATTGTCTTTTTTAGACCTCAGTTTTCCCTAGCACAATGAAATGAAATGAAATTCAGAGCACACCAACATTTGTCTGTCTTTCTTTATCTGAACAAGGACATAATTATTTTTCCTTCCACCAGAAGGTAAAATAAAAAGCTCATGAAAACGTTATCACAAATGAATGTTTAAAATCTTCCAAATACAAGGCACAATATGTTTTCATTTATTCATCTTTTATACATTTACAAAAAAATAAAAAAATGTGGTGAGAAAATTGCAATAAATAGGATTAAAAATATAGGTGGAAATATCTAGATTGTTTTGTTGTTTGAAGCTATAAGCACTCAGGAAAAAACATAATAAATAAAAAAAATCGAACTTTCTGAATAACTTATTGCTGTTATGTAATAATTTATCATTGAAACATATTTCATCTGAAATAATGAAGAGCATAGAAGATGGGCTGGGAGAAAGGAGAGAAAATGTTCTTTAAGGACCTCAGGTTGTTCCCACACTGCATGAGAAACCCTACTTAAATAAAAGTATGTAACTATTAGAAGCAAAGTGTTGTTAAATTATTAAAGTCAAGGTAATGGTTTAGTCTTTCTCCCTGATATATGATCATGTGCGACCTCATTAGATGATTAACGAGCTAGTTATATTTAATGAGTTTCTGCCCCCTGGTGGATTTATCCAGACTCTGCGGTCAATAGCAGGCATTTGGCAGCCATTTCCAATATGGCTTTTCAGTTCTTTGCAGGGAAATTTCATTTTACTGTACTGTGCACAATTTTATTATTATCAGTTAAATTGATTATCAACTAAAAAAGTCATTTTTTGTATTACTTTATTCGATATCAGTGGAATATTAAGATATTTATGTGTTATTTCTCTATGCAACTTTATAATGTAGACATTCATTTGGTAATGATGTCGCAATTAAATTGACTAGTATAACCTATCTAGCCAAGTATACCAGTATTTATTTTAGTCCATCTTTGCCTGAGCTAGGACAGATTATTCCCTCCCATCAAAAGATAAAATAATAATAAAAAGAAAAATATCCTGTTTGAGGAAGAATTAAAACAGTAAATGTTTTAAAATGTTCCATAAAATGCATGGCACTTTTTTAATCCATACATTTGGACACCTTTTTACTGCAATTTCCTCACTGTGGGACAAATGTTTTCTATTCTATTTTTTAAAATGTGGTCAGAAAATTGCAATAAATGCCTGATGAATCCAATATGATACAAAAGAAATCATACATGGTTATGTTTATGTTTAAATATCCTTCAAGTAAACTAAATTCTGAAGTGTTGTCAGAGTATTATTAATAATAATAATAATATTCATCATAAATTCATCTGTAAACAGATTTCTGGGAAGACGTTAAATCATTTGAACTAATGAAAAATTAAAGGTAAAAAGGTGCTATTTATCTAACTACACATTGCTTTTGAAAAGGCTGATCTTTTTAATCTTCACCTCTTTGTTATATTTAAAAGCTTGTTAGTTTATTGTGTTAAATCTGCTTCTGAAAATCAAATCAAAGACGCTGAAGTACCACCACTCCCTAGTGAAGTGGGAGTATAAAGAAGCATAAAAAGGAAAACACTCATCTGTACTCGAGTGCAGCACTTTACTCGGTGTAAGTGTTTATTTTTCTAGCTCTGGTTTAATTTCAGCGTTTTGTTTTGATGCTTCAGGTAATGTCTGATGTACCGTCAGGTGAGAATATGTGGTGTGAAAAGCTTCTTGAAATAAATGCTGAACAGAGACAGGAGTCTGGGTTTCTGGAGGATGTTTTTTGTTGCATATCTAAATTATACAAACTAGTGATTTACTTCAGAACACACTGAGAAAGTAGAGGAGACCTGCCTTCAGGGCTGACTCAAGCCCCAAGTCCAATATAACCTGAATTAATACATGTCTGTTGTAGTAACACGTTTACTCCGCTAGATGGTGATGCAAGAATGGAAAACCACATGAGTAAGGAAGACACTGAGTGCGGGAATGGAATAAAAATGGAGTCGCCAGACTTTAAAATGTAATTTAACTTTTATTTCCATTCTTTATCCTGCAGTGTATCTACTATGTATACACCCAACAAACAAAAGCTGCGAGAACTGAAGATGTTGGTTTCCTGAAGGTGTTTAATCCAAGTAGCTCCGTCAGAACACAGAAAAGCCACAACATTAAAACCATTTACATAACAAGTAAATAACATCTTGTGACAATTCAATGTCCTGCTGGGAAACTTCTGGACCTGGCATGAATGTGGATGCTACTTAGACACCAGACCAGACCCGGTACCCCCCACATTACGAACTTATATGTTGCACCTGTTTAACTCAATTCAATTCAATTCAGTTTTATTTATATAGCGCCAATAACAATACAAATCGTCTCAAGACGCTTCGCAAAAACCAGCCTGCAACCTCCAGAGCAAGCCTGAGGGCAACGGTGGCAAGAAAAGCTCCCTTTTAACAGGAAGAAACCTTGAGCAGAACCCAGCTCATATGGAGGGACCCATCTGCCGAAGGCCAGCTGTTAACCTTGCAATACCATGACACTGGAAAGTGTCGTGAAGCCTCACACGGCGTCTAGAGCGGAAGATGCTCATGAATAATGAACGCTGCATGAAGAACAATAGCTGTTTATCTGCTAATAATCAATATTGAATGATGTTTTGCAGCTTCTGGGTCATGGCGATTCAGCTGTGAGAGCAGTGATTAGATGTGCCTCGAGCAGGCAGGCGGCCAGACAACCTACAGTGGTGACCCTGAGCCCCCGCGTTCATTTAAAACGCCCGGACAATAAAAGGTTTATGTTGTTGTGTGTGCCGAAAGCAGTCGAGCAGCTTTGTGATGTCACTGCTCAGATTTTCAATAATTGAACCTCTTTAACTCCCAAGACTCTTGTTACTCAAATGTTACATACATTACTTAGCGAGAGACTGTATGTTGGGTATTGGAAATGTGTAGAAAACGATGGGGAATGCTTAAAGAGAAGCAGCTCGTGAAACTCAGATGTGAATTTTTCATTTAGAGAGAAGCATTATATATCCTCAATGCAGTGATAAACAAGATATATGGGATGTTGACCTGTGTCAAGGCTGCTGCCATCAAGGAGCGTCATCGCTATGAGGTGGGGTGGTCTGGTCTAGGTGGGTGCTACATGTCTAAGTAACATTCACACGAATAAACGCCAGGTCCAAAAGTTTCCCAGAAGAACACTGAATTGCCACAAGATGGTCAATGTTATTTACTTCTCCTGTCAGTGGTTTTAATGTTGTGGCTGATCAGTGTAAATAACCTTATAACATGTGCCAGATTATATCAATCAAGTACATGCAGCTGGTTAAAAGATGTTATGTTTTTAATATATTGACTCAGTTCACAGATAATCCACATTTAAAATCTAATTAAACAGATTTGGTCACTTGTGTTTCATGTCCACCTCATCAGTCAACTCAGCTCACCTGTGCACACATCTGCTCCTCATCCTCTGTAATCAGGCTCAGTTCCACGCTCAGTCCTTTGAGGGACTGTTCTTTTGCATGTGAGACTTTCCAACCTTGCTCTGTCTGCCTCCCGTTAAACAACCTCAGCCTTCTGTTCCCGACCAGGAGGTTCTGCCTTCTGTTCCCTCCTGGTTCTGTGCCTCTTTATGCTGCAGTTGGGTTCATGCACCGTCCGTTTCATTTCATCTTCAGTGGTTGGTCTCCGCGGGTTTCTTCAATGGGTGGGTCATTTCGAAAGACGTGCCAATACTTCATAATCATTCCAACAACATATGTGAAATATTTATCCTCATCTGCTACTGCACTGTTCTCTACATAACTACATGTACATATATCTATATCGATGTGTACATACATACATTTTCCATATTTTCATGCTGGAACGCTGCCTTGTTTGTTTGCAATAAACCTTTTTGTAGCTCTTATTTTTTATTCTTTAGTCCACCCATGTGTGCACTCTGTGATTGCTGAATGTCTCTGCTGCTGTTAACAATGAGAATTTCACCATTGTGGGATGAATAAAGTCTTATCTTCAGATTTTCTTGGGCTTAATGGTAAATTTGGTGCAGTAAATGAGGTTTGGTCTTTCCTTATATTTTTAATAACATTTCTTCTTTACTTTATTTTTTTGTATTTCAACATAGCAAAAATCCTATAAAACAAAACATGTTTAATTATGATGGTTGGTTGGTTTTCTATTTGTGTCGATATCAGTTGATTTGCTTGATTTTTTTTTTTTGTCCCCAACTCCAAATACGGAACACTTTGTCTCATAGGTTTTATGTTCACATCGTCCTCTTGGATTATTAATTTTTGTGTTTTTGTCTCATTTGTTGCCTTTCAAAAAAGTCTGCGATGGAAACTCGGGCATCTTCTGGAGACAACATCTAAACCAAAATGATTTATTCCTTCAGAGAGAACAGAGCCTGAGGCTGATTCAAAGCACTTAAGCTGAATTTCTGTGTAGTGATGCTGTCTTATAGACAAAAAAAGGGAAAACATTCTGAGACTTGCAGTGTAATTAACTCACTGTATTTTTGACAGTTTAATGTGTCCTTGAATGGATAGAAACCAAACTAAAACCAGGCAATAGGAGCAGAGCAACAACATCAACAGTCAATAACAAAATATTGACTAGTGCAGCTTCATATTCAAAAGGGCTCGTCCCACTTTGACGACACGTCAGACTTTTGAAGCATCTGAAAGATACTGCAAAATATTTATGTGTGCCACCGCATCATGCTGCCAACATCTTCACGTTGTGTTTCTTCTACTTGACAGTGCGTCTTCCCACGCTTTCAAGCCCTATGTTTGGCACCGATGCATTTTCATGTTGCCGCGTGTTGTATTAGTGCATTAGCTCATGTTTCTGCATTTATTTCCACCCAGAGATCACAAACAAGTCAGTAACTCTCTGCTCGCTGACAGGAAGGAGATCTCCTTAGTGGTACCATTAGCATGCCTGAGCAATTACAGTTTATGCATGTGTGTGTGTGTGCGTGCGTGTGTGTGTGTGTGTGTATCGCATTTGCTTGTTGGAATCCCACTGGTGATGATGCGGTTGCAGACTAAGTGACCTCCTTCGCTGCTCTCTCAACTAAGTGCTTCTTACTGGTGGAATGATCCCGGTCCTACCTCACACAACCCCCCTTTCTCTCTCTTTTCTCCTCAATCTTCGTAAGATCAAACAGACGCTCGCATGCAAATGACTCTCCATTTAGATGAGGTGGTAAAAAATGGGGCGACGTTTACCTCGTTCTCTGGTAATGAGCTCCCCGTCAGGATGGATGGCATTCATTCATTATTGAGGTTAATTATTCAAGAGACCATGCTGACCACAGACTTAGACAGCCTGAGGGACTGAATGAAAATAGGTTGCATATATATATATATATATATATACTTACCATCCATAACATTATGACCACCTTCCTAATATTGTGTAGGTCTCTGTTGTGCTTCCAAAACAGTTGTTGCTCATCAGAGAATGGACATGGGACATCTGAGGGTGTCCTGTGGTGTTTGGTAACAGGATGTTGTTGGTGGGGGCCTTTAGGTTCTATGGGTTAAGGGGAGGGGTCTCCATGGATCATCCCACAAAGACTTGATCAGTTTAAGATCTAGTGTATTTGGAGGCCAGGTCAATACCTTGTTGTTCTTGTTTTTTGAGTTGTTACTAAACTGTTTTTGTGTGTGTTTCCAGGCTGCACTCCATTGGGGATGGCTGCTGCCATCAAGCTGCCATCATTGCTATGGGGTGGGGGTGTCTGGTCTGGTCTAGGTGGCTGGTATATGTCTAAGTAACATCCCCAGTAACATTTCCCAACAGAACATTGTATCGCCAAAAGACACTCAGTGTTGTTCACTTCTCCTCACCGTGGTTTTAATGTTGTGGCTGATCAGTGCACATGCACACATTGCTAAAATCCAAAAGTAGCTTCGTCCTCCGCTCATGTTTCACATGCATTCACAGGTTTAGTTTAAAAAAAAAAGTATTTTAAGTGAGGCTGAGTTTTGCTCCCACACCCTGTAAATATTTAACTGAATTCATTCAATAAGTCTAGACTGGCGGCCTGTCCAGGGTGTACCCCGCCTCTCGCCCGCCGACAGCTGGGATAGGCTCCAGCAACCACCGCGACCCTAGTGAGGATAAGCCGTAGTAGGAGGTGAGATGAGATTCAGTAAGTCTGCCACTGGCTGAGAGTTGAGGAATCCTTCCTCGTATGATCCGTTAAAATGGGATCGGGGAGGTAAACAGAACAGAGCATCAGTGTGTGATAGTGTATTTCAATTAAGCCACAGCCAAACATTTATGTGTCTATAAGCAGAATTAACAACAAACTGATCTGTAATTCACAGCGTTTATGATGAGGGCTTCCAAATAATGCTCTCCAGCCGCCTCTTTCAATGAAACTCCCGCACACACTGACGTCTTTATTTGTGGAATTTGTGGTTTAGGTTGGAGACACAGCCTCACTTAAGTGTTTAAAAACCATAATAAAGCACAGGTCTCTTGAGTGCTCTAGACTTGGTTTTTCTTTTTTTATGTTTTCATTTAAGTTCTACCAACAGTATCTGCAGAGATCTGTTTCCATGGAAGCCCTGGTCACAACGGCAGCATTGTTAAGATATTTGTTATTTGTCCATCACTCACAGAAACAATAGGAGGAAGGGAAATATGGCTAGACTGTTGATGCATCTATTTACAGACATGCAGAGTGTCCATCAGTACCAACTATGCAGACTTTTGTAGTCTGACATACAGACTCTGGAGGAGAGGAGGCAAGACCATAGTTTAATTTGTAACGGTTGTGTATTTAATGATGCCTATTAAATGCATATGATATCTGTCTGGTCCAAGTTCACACAAGTTTCATCCTCAGTCAATTTTGACTAGACGCATACTTTGAACTGGAATGGTACTTGGGCAGCAACATGGTTTCACAAGTCCACAAGGCCAGACATAAACGCCCATACTCACGTCTTTCCCTTTCCAACATGAAAAAATATCTGGTTGTTCTCCCCAAGTCCTTTCTTTTTTAGATTGTAGTTGTTCCTTTATCTGGATCATCAGGAACTTCTGCCTACTTGAAGTGACTGCTTCAAATTTGCTGGTACAGTCAATCAGACACCAGCTCTTATTTAGTTTTACAGTTTATACATTGTTAAAGTCTATGACTCAAATTAATGCAGCTAATATCTATGCTCATCTGTAACTTTTTGCCACTCACTGTCTGTAACCACAGAGACTTTGCATGCTGTGACGTCACGTGCATGCCCTCTATAGCCTGGCTGCCCAATTTGGGGCCTGTTTATTGCACTAGTAAGTATAGTACTGATTTCATTTGCATGTTTTATCCCATGTTACTTTGTCCATAGCATTAAATGTCTTCATATTTGAAGACATAGGCCTGAGGCCTAGTAATGATCCATGCCATCTTTAAATATTTCGGAGTGCTTCAGTTATTTTTCTTATCTAAAGAAGCCAGATAGATGTTCAGTAATTGTTTGAACATTAAACAGTAACCAGTGTCATTCATTTTTCAAAATTAATTTGTAATAGTGTTTATTTTGCACAGCTTAATGTACTGCAAAATTATTGGATTCAATTTTGGCCCTAAACTGGGAAGAATTTGGGCGCCTCTCTTCTATAATTTCTTCCTTTCTGCCAATCGTACTAGTCCACATCTCTGTCCGTTGCTTCCTGTTTGTATGCAGTTGGAGAGGGCTCAATCTTCACAGGTTAATATGTCAGTGGTGCAGGTTTGACGCCACACATTGCTTTGTATCTCCTGCTTGTTGTTTGCTAACAGGTTCAACATGTCAATCCCATAAGCGATGTCAGTTTTATGCTCACATTTTGGTCCTGATAAGTGCCCAGTAATTTAGAATTTGTGACAACACAAAGAAACAACTATAGCAGCTAATATCATAAGTCATAGGTCTTCAACAGGGGGTCCACAGAGGTACTCCAGGGCGTCACAAAATCTTTGGTTAATAAGACATTTTTATATATATTTACATTATTAGCAGAAGCACTGTCAAATAACTAAAATGAAATGTATATCTGCATTGTAAAGTCTTAGAGTAAAATATATATGACGTGTACTCGGCCCAAGTCCCATCCACTAACATGGAGGAGGCGGAGCTTATATGACCTATACAGCAGCTAGCCCCTAGGGGGAGCTCCACATGCTTTGGCCGTGCAGCTTGCTCTCATTAACATCCTTTCCTCCAAGCTTAGTGACATCTCACTAATGCAGGAGTATGTGTTTGGTCAGCTGGTTTGGTGATTCATTACATTTAGCTAAAAATGTTTAAAGTCAAATGTTGAATCTGTCAATTTGGTATCTTTATGTTTACGGCAGTTGCACAGCCACCCTAATGTTGCACACATTTGAAATAGAAAAAAAAGAACATTTGAACCTGTGTATTATTTGAATAGCTTTATATTGAATGCAAAATGATGATAATGATGTATGAGTAGCACTAGACCGCGTTAAATATAGATCACATATAGTTGGTAGGGGGTCCCTACTTAATCTCTCCATCAATTTAGGGGTCCTTGGCCTGAAAAACATTGAGATAACATTGTCATGAGATGTTCACTGAACAACCTCGCAGCATGGCAGCCATCTTGTTTGCACTGAAAATAATGAAAGCAGCAGCTTGTCTTTCTCCTTTCCTTTCAGATGCTCTGAATATTTCAACCCGAAATGCAATACAGCCTCGACCAAGACTTTTTCAGGAGCTTTAGATGTTTTCATGAGGCTCGTCTTTCTCTTCGCGCGCCCACAACAGCCATCAAGAGAGTACAACATATCCACAGAGTAACACAAACTTCCCTGAAAGTGCTTTGCAGCAGCTTTCTCAAAATTGCCCTCAAGTGCTCAAGAGGGATAGATCAAGTGGACAAATTGGCATCTCGTGCAGCCATGAAGCCTCGCCGTTGGCTCACCCCCGTTAATGCCTGTTGAAAAGCAGACTTACATCCAACATGCACTTTTATCTTCTCAAATGTCTCCTTATTTTCAGACCAGGGCCCAGATTCGACAGTGATGTGAGGTTTGAACTGTGAAAGTGACTGACTGTTGACGGTGTCTCGACCAGAGGAAACACCGCGTCAGCATCCTGGTCGGTTTTATCTGCAGCAGCCTCGCCGCCACGGAAGCACTTTTCCGTTCCCTTTTGGTGCTTTTGAACACAATGAAAGTGAAGTGTCATGTCCTTGTGTAAGCCTCAGACGGGATATCACCCCAGACATCACTTCGGATTCCACATCATTGCCGCTTTATACTGCCGCAGTTGCCTCAACTTTCTCCCGACTCGTTCGTATCCTCACTGCATTGTCAGAATTTCAACCACAAAACAACAAAAGAAAAAGTATTATTGAATAGCTTGTTTTTTTTTTGGAAACTTGACTTATTATCATTGTATGTGATTCATGATAATAACATTTATTCCTCCCATCCACTACCACTTTCTACACAGCACAGTCTTAGTTTACACCAACATCATCCTTCAATGGTCTAGGAAGTGTCTTCCAGAATCACCTGGATATTCTGGGTCCCACATAATCAGGTAACGGAGTCCACACTTGATAAAATATATAATTTTTTCCTTTTTTCCCCCCTTGTGTAGTAGGTCAAATATTACCCAACAAAAGACATGCTTGGTCCATAAAATTTATTTTAATGAAAAAGTTCAGCTTCAAGATTACTCCCCCCCAAAAACGTTCTGAATATTTACTGATGTGTAAAACTGATAAAAATGGATTTCCTATACTCAGTACATGTACAGTTCACTTACCAAGGTCCATCTTATGATAACTGAAAGTAATGCAACAATTTAATCTGCAGTTCCTTGGCTTCCTTGGTTTCTTTAGGATATAGCTCTTTAACAGGGGAGTCGCAAAATCTTTAGTTGATTAGACATTTTTAAATATTTTTAATAATTTTCCGCCACAAATTTAATTTTCTTTAAAAACACATTGACACTAATCCAACTTGTTTTAGTAAAGGGATAAATGGAGGCAGTTATCTTTCAGTCAACACTTCACTCATTCGGCTACAGGAGCTGCCTCTTTACACAGAGCGCCACACAAGACCTGTCAATCTAAGCCTCCTGCACACAGCAGGACCCGCCCCTATCGCTCCTGAGCCAATCATGAGGCCACATATCACACGCTTACTGCCAGGTTCCAAGAGCCCCCAGGTAAAATCCCTGAGGCAATATTGGGAGACGAGAAGCTAAAAGTGCAGCTGGTTCCCATCAGCCAACTATTGAGGCCATAATGGATCGCTTTGTTGCCTGAACAAAAAATGGAAATAAAAATTTAATAATATTTGAACCTGTGTATTATTTAAATAGCTTAATAAAGAATGCAGAATGATAATAATAATGTTTATTTATAAATAAAATGTTGAAGACGCCTGGTTTAGGGTTTCAGGACATATGTCCCTCTTTGTAGACGTATAGGAGGACATATCTCCACTTCAGCATCTTGAGTGAATTTACACCGATTATGATTATGAAGAAATGTGTTCATATTCATTCATATTTTACCCTGGACTGATCAAATGACATCAACTCATCGCCGATAAATAACTTATTTGTAACTCTCCACGTCGTTTGTATCTTTTATTGCACGATTGTGACTTTTATTCCTCAGTGATTTGATAAAATTATTCCGGAGACCGTAAGAGAGTTATTATAGGTCAAACTGTAATGTGTCTCCTCGCCAAGTCTCTTGCTCAGCTGTAAAGAGAAAAGCCTTTTCCTCCTCTAAACATGAGCCATGGTTGTTGACTGTGCAACAAAACTGCAGGCGTGTGTACGGTAATAATTTCATTATACTATAAAGGTCTATCTGTTGCTGCACATGTTCGGTACACTTTATCTTGGGCGCCATAACCTTTTCCTTCATGCAGTGATTGATGTATTCCACTCAGTAAACCACATGAAAGCCTCACTAGTGTCCACCAGTGCTCCTTGCTTTATAATCGTGCAGACAGGTCAAGAAACAGTCAAACACCTTGTAGAAGAAATACTTGAAGTGCAGTAATGATACAAATGAATGACCTGAACATAACTCAACGTTCTTGTGAGGTTTCACTCTAGAAAGTCGTTTTATGCCACAGTCTAGAATATTTTTTCTTGTTTTTTCTACCTTAGTCCATTAAATATGCACATTAGTTGCTGTATGTTTTATTAGGGGGCGGGGGTTAGCACTAACACTTCACACCCAGAAGGTTCTGAGTTCGAATCCATCTGCCAGCCAGGGCCATAGGTGTGAGTGTGAACAGTTGTCTGTCTCTCTGAGTTAGCTCTGTGTTAGCGCATAATACATTTAATCAAATTCATTCAATTAAAACAGGAGCTGCCTATGTACATTTTCTGATGGCTTAATAAAGTTGGGATGGATGAGTGTGAACGGAAGTGGCAGCCCTCAGTCCTAATGTGGTCTCCAAGTCTACTCTAATCTCAGTCCTTCACTATGTCTAAAACTCATGTTTTAGCTTCCCAGGATCTGATTCAAAACCTGCCACCTACTATATTTAAATCCACTGTAAATAAAAATAGGTAGTAGACAGAAGGTTTCCATCAATCACAGTAAAACTTCTTTGAGTCCTTCTGCTGTTGTGGGGCGTTAGATCTATAGAAGAAGAAACCTTGAGCAGAAGCTTATATGGAGGAGCACATCTGCTTCAGAGAGGGCGTCATTTTGCTTAGATAGTAAAATAAAAAAATGCACTCTTTCGTACGTTCATCACTTCAAGGTGCCATAAAATATATGAGTGCTTAAATAGATTCTGAAATTCACTGTGGTATATCGTCTGGTTGTGGTCGTGCATCACGGGGGGACTGAAGCCAGATACACAATATTTTCATCATCTAGGAATTGCATTTTTGCACCGGTCAGGAAGATGTTCATGTCTCTGCAGTCTAGTAACACACAAAAGTATCCTATCCTCTCAGGATTTAGTCTGGAGTCGCTGAGCTTTTTTATTTATTTATTTTTTTACAAAATTTCCACTTATTTTTCGCAGCTTTCCACGTTTTTCTGTACTACTGATTGCTGTGCTTTTAAATGTGCTGAAAATAACATCTACGAACGTTTGAAGTGTGGCAGATCTACTACTAAATGTTTGTGCTAATGCAATACTGTATTATACCTAAGGATTTATTTAGGTCCTCGATGATTGTTCCAGTGGAGGGATAATAGCACATATTCAAGGTGTTCAAAGTGTCAGAAGAATAAAACCAAGAGACCCTGATGAACGGGATGCAGCTGCGTGTCACGAAAGTGTCTTCAGGTGATGTCCAGTCACACGATGAGCGCTCGTGTCGTGGCCGTACCAACGCTTTAGTCCTGAGGCAGGTGGGTCCGCGGTCGGCCTCATGCAAGTAGCCAAATTTGTACTATTTATAAACCCGAGGTCAAGGTTTCCCCACCTGGATTCACACTTACGTAAATCAGCCTGGCACTTAAAAAAAAGAAAAAAGAAACACCTTAAATTACTATGCAAAATGCGTTTCTACTGTAGGACATGTAAATGTAGCACGAGACTGAAGCTGCTGGTGAAAGTGGAAACGAGACGCCTGCAGACACCAGAAGCAAACAGAAGGACCTACAGACAACTGATAACAGTTTGTTATCTATAAGAATGGATCAAATGGGGTTGCAGAAAGTGACAAATGAGTGAAGCAGAAAATAAGGAGAATCCCAATGCAGGACAGTCATGATAAAACAACCTTGGTCCAAACCGAAGATGATCCAAAAACTACAATATAAGGAACCATGCAGAACCATGACAGGAAATGCAACCGGGAAACCGGAAAACGCAGGGGCTATACCCCCGACCAGGCATGACATGATGACGACCTTCCTAATATTGTTGTGTTGTGTTCTGGTCTAGGTGGCTGGTAAATGTCTAAGTAACATCCACTCGAATGCCAGGTCCAAACGTTTCCCAGCAGAACATTGGGTTCTTACAAAAAGGTCAGTGTTATTTACTTCATAATGTTGTGGCTGATCAGTGTATACAGCTGCATCTCACTAAATTAGAATATGATTAGAAAAGTTGATACCGATTGTGAGCCTTGGGTTGTTACGGCTGTTTAGTCATAATCATCAAAATTAAAACAAATACTTTTCTTGAATTATTTCACTGTGTTTAATGAATCTAAATAATATTTGAGTTTCACTTTTCTGATTAAACACTTGAAGTATCTTTTTTATATTGATATTCTAATTTATTAAGACAGACCCAAGAGCTGATGGGATAGCAAGAAACAAAGACGAAGGGAGGAGCACACAGATAAAGGACAACGCAAGACAGGTGAGAGCGGTAACGAGGGAGGAACAGGAAGTAAAGTTAGCTGCAGGATAAGACATGTTTTGTTTTGTTTTTTCAAAAGAAAACAGGAAACAAACTGAATGTCCACGCTCTGCCGTTCCCCTCGGCTCAGTGGAGCATTTTTCAGGTAATTGCTGAGGTTTTGACAACTGAAAACCTCCCCACTCTTTGTTCTTGTTTCTAAAAAGTTATTATCACTCAGGGGAACACCTCTTGATTAAACCTGCCGTGATGTCTCACAAGTTTGCAACTGATCGATTCAAATCAGATTTGAATGCTGAGTAGCAGAAACCTGAGGCCGTGGTGATCATGTCACGACGCTGACAATTGAAACTTTTCTCGTTCCTTAATGAGATTGAGTTCTGAACATTTTCAGTAATCCTGTTTGGTTTTCCTCGTGGTTTTTATTTGGTTTGAAACTCTGTCTTGCTTTACTTCCTGTCTGTGTTTTCCCTCTTTTTTGGTTAGAGACTTGGTTCCTCCTGGTGCTCCTCCTCCCTCAATGCTCTCACCTGTGTCTCGTTAGCCTTTGTGTATATGTAGCCCCATCTTTAGGGCCATTCTGCCAGTTAGTCATGCGTCTGTTCTCCTGCTCCCTCACAAGTTCTTCTTGACATTTACTTGTGTTTGCTGCTTTACCTCTTTTTGTTTGTGCTCTAGGTTATTCTGCATCACCTTGTGTTAGATTAACATCCACTGCATTCATCACTTTTTTTTACACAGGATTAAACTGACCTCTGTTATTCCATTTGGGTTCTGTATTATTACAACAGATCATGCAGCTCTATTTTTGAGCTTTGGATCAAAAGTCTTACTTTAAGCAGACTTAAAGCTCCAAAATGCGGCTAATGTGGACATCAGTGTGTGGCTAATAATAATAAAGAGTATCTCTTTAAAGCACCTGACTAGTCTAATCAGACGGGATTTTCTGACAGGTTGAGAGACTTTGTTAACCTTTGAGGATCTAATAGGAAAATACAAGCTCCATATAACCATGTGTACAAACACTTGACCTAATGGTTGGAATAAATCTATCAGGTGACGATAGAAATATGTAGCAAAAAAATAAGTTATTGAAGCAAGTGTTTGAAAAGATGAACGAAGCCTGAATCCATGTGGACAGCAATTTTAAAATAAAAAGATTTTTATTCTTCTGTCATATTTCTGACAGATTCTATGCTCCACAGCAGGACTTCGTGATGTTCATGTAAATGCATATTTTGTCTCTCTCTCTCTCTTTTTTCTTATTTGGCGTCCATGTAAACGGTTAAATTGGAATATTTGATCTGTATCGTTTCTGTCGGGCTGAGGAAATATCGACGGCGTTCACTGTATGTAGCCGCGCAGCAGCGTTTGCTTTGAAATCCTATCTTTTAATGAGTGCAAGCTCCAGGATGATTGGGGAATAAATAAATAAAAAAATAAATACAAACGAGAGGAACATCACCCACATACGCGCTTGCAGACAGGCTGACGTTTTGCCTTTGAGCTCCTATCTCACCGGGCGCTGTATGTGTCACCAGAAAAGCGTGTGCCACAAACCCTTCACGGATCTTTCAATCACAGCGGTCTGCTGGGAGAGCTCACAGCACAGGTGTGATGGGAGAGGAAAAAGAAAAGAGGCCTCGGGGGTTGATACGTGTGTTTATATTGGCCTCATTTTCTCTTTGCATCACACACTCCTCATTAATCAACCCATGCTCTATATGTATATTATATATATAATATATATATATATATATATATATATATATATATATATATATATATATATATATATATAGTATATTTATAGAAATATTTATTAATAACATCTGAATGGACAATTTTCACAGTCTGCATTAGATTCATAATACATCTTGTGTTTACAATATTATTATATTGCAATGACAACAACAACAAAAAAAAAGATTTAGAAATGACTCATGCACTGTAGTACCTACAAACAGAAGAAGTTGTCATCATTATCTGTGACGGTGTCCAATACAAAGACATAAAGGATATACTCGTATTCATCTTGATTTTAAGAAAGGAAAAAGGAAAAAACACTGACTTATCGAAACAACCACAGGCTATGGATCTGCTTAAAGACAACCATGTTAAGTGTCATTACAGTGGGAAAAGGGTGCGGCATCATTAACAGGCTGATCACCACACGAGTCAGAGTGATCACCTTCATTATCTGCTGAGCTTCTGTCTGGATGGGACACTATAGCACAGCGACAGAGCCCCTGTCAGAAAGGCACTCTGATAAGAGTTGATGTTAGCCGTACAACAACTAGCAGTCATTGTGTAATCGTCAGGAATAACTGTGGTTTACTACAACAAGGGTTTTATTTTTGTAAAAGGTAAATCTCATCCAGGATGTCTTATTTAAAGCCTGTCTGCTCTCTAGGGTGCTTTGCAACCACAGCTGCATAAAAAGCGGATTCCATGACAGCTACTCAAAGGGAGGTGAGCTCCCCCTGGTGGTTGACTGCAGTGTAGGTCATAAACTCCACGTTTGCCCACTCCATTTGGGCAAAACTAAAACACACATGTCAATGTTCATGTCATGTTTTCAAATATCGTTTCTGACATTTGACATAGTTAATATAATACTGATGTTTAAGTTTCTTAAATTTAAGTGTACATTTTTCTGAGAAGTTTAATTTTAGTTATTTGACAAAATAAAAATAGGATGTGACATCACGGTATTGCCATAGATAACTGCAGCAAGTGGTCCCGTAGGTCCACGAGAGTAGAAAAATGACATAAATTTCCCTTGTGGGTCATTAAAGTCTGTCTAATAAAGTCTAATTTCTTGGTAACTGGTGATATTAAACAAATGCATGACATGGCTCCTCTCTGAGATGGTAACTTTTCAAACTCTGGCTCCAAACTCGCAAGATGGCACCACCCATATCCTATTGGACTAACATCAGTTTGGCCAATGGAAGGAAGTGGAGATGCTTCATCCATGTTTTTTTACAGTCTATGTTTGCAACACATCATGCGGCAAATGCAAATAAGTTTCTTTGATGTAAGTTACATTTGTCTTCTCAGAGCATGTTGATTGCTAATGCCCATTATCCTCTATGTGGCTGGAGTCTATCCAATCTGTCAGTGGCCAAGCAGTGGGGGACATGTTGCCAGTTTATCACAGTGCATTGACACATACAGCCACTTTAGAGGCACCAATTAACCTAAAATCGTGTCTTTTGACTGTGGGACAAAGCATAAAGCAAAGTATTGCTGATACTGCTGAAAAAAAATATATATAAATAGAGCATTGGGTCTAATCTCATTTTATAGTTCATATTTTAAAGTCCTCCTTCCTTCCTGTATGTCTTGACTGCTCCTAGCATGTTTGTTCTCAGCAGAAGCAGGCGGCTGTTTTAAGTGGAAAAGGCTCTAAAATCGACTAAATGCGCCCAAAATAAATAAATGGTATGTTCACAAAATAAGTCATCAAGGCGGTACAACAGGTGTAAAAGTCAGTTTAATCGTTGTTCAGGACTGATAATGTTGCTCCTTTCAATATTTTTTTGTTGTTCTGCTTCTACCAAGTGACCCCCCTGAGAAAAATGACAATATTACCTAACATTGTATCATCAGAATTGTTGCAAAACATATTCTGTTTAATGATGTTTTGCTCAGTTTGCCTCCAACTAACAAAAACCCCTTTATTGTGAGAGCACTGGTTGTTTTCTGGGCAACAGAGTCCTACGATTAGCAAAGTAAATGATGCCCAAAACTACAAAAATAACACCCAAGTTGTAATAAACCAAAAGATCAGTACGTTATCGTCATGGATCATCTCTCAGAGGAGATGAGCAAACTGCCCCAAAAACCACTGATGACAACTATGATGCTTGTGTTTCCTTTTATTTTGACCACGCCCTGTTAACAAAGTATGACAGTTTTAACATGCACTAAATAAATAAAACACTTCACCTTCACTCACATTCTTGGAGCAAATCTTTTTTTTCCAGTTTACTTCTTGACAGGAAGGGCTCTGCGTGAATGTAAAACTGAGGTTTACCTTTTTTCTACATTCGTCTAACCAATTCCTGTTATTCCTAAATCTGTAACGCAACTTTTACTATTTGGCAAATACTCTGTCTATAATAGCCAAGCACTCACACTAATAACAGTTACAGCTCCACAAGATTTTGGTCCACAAACTGTAAGTTGCTAAAAAATGAGAAAAAAAAAATTAAAATAAAATAAAATTAAAAGCCTGACTCGTTAATTAATCTCAGTCTGTTAATACTGTCAGTAACAACTTAATATGACAAATAGAAAACATTGTAGTAGTTCACTTGGAATGTAGTTAAGTAATTTTTTGGTTGTGAAGACACAGGAGGAGGAAGTAAGAAGTGGGGGTTAGCATTTTCAACAGTCCTAGCACACGCAAAACGAGCTCACTCTGACGAGTTTGAGACTCGGCTTGTAGCTGATGTTACTACTGCAGTCACTTTGTTGTTAGTCACACCTTGCTCTGTTTTTTTTTTTTTTCTTTTTTTCTTTAACATCTAAGTCGGACTATCTGGAGGTCCATCATCCGTCCTTCTACCACCCTGAGGCTGTTAATGTGAGTGTGTGGAAGGGCCGTGTGCGTTCACGGTGACGGAGGTGTTTTCAGGGAATTGGTTGATCCTCCTTGGCTTCCGCTCACTGTCGCTCCCTGTCCCACCCACTGGACCAAAACAGAGAAAGACAAAGTTGGTCAGTTGTAGACAGAAGTGGAAGCAAAAAGGTTAAATTTGAGTATACCTTTGAGCTGAGGACATGAATACACTCAGAGACAATATTGCAGCATGGCAGACTGACATTTTGGAGTTTATGTGGTAATGAAACATTTTATTCTCTTGGTATAATGCTGGATAACCAACTGGGCAAACGGAGTAGAGTGGCCTGGAGTCAGAAATGACCAAAACGTTTGGCAGTGTATCCAAACTTTAAGGTGACAATCCAATGGGATCGTCTGATACAGAGTTCCCCAAATGTTTACAAATGTTTACACCAATGACTTACCAACAAATTAATCATACTGATAGCGGATTTGAAATGACGGGTACATCCAGGTGAAGTGGCATTAACACTGACAATATTTTCTTTTCAATTAGCTCTCCTATTATCCTCGGGGTCAATTTGACCCCAATCAATGTTCATCATTTAAAAAATAACAGTAGAGTGAAGGTCAACTCACTGGTAGCAAAGGGTTATTTATGTAGTCAACAAATAAAGTGCCTGACACAAAAACTTGGTCAACATGTTTATGTAAATAATTTTCTTGAGGGTAAAATCTGTTAGTAATATTTGAGGATAATAGGAGGGTTAGACAGTGGTAATGGCAAGAAGAGGTAAATATAATCCCTAGACTACACAAAGATGGGCAATGAACAAAGCAAGTAGAGCTCCCCCTGGTGACTGGCTGCGGTATAGGTCATAAGCTCCACCCCCTCCATGTTAGTGGATGGGCCTAAAATACACATCAAATAATTTCAGGACCATAAGAGTTGGAAATTCAGTGTATAATTCAACGTCTCTTTGCAAGTGACGGAGGTAGAGCAAGTGTGGGACAGTCATCAACATCTCCATTCTCGGACCATACAACTCTGACTCCAAAATCCCAAAATGACCCCGCCCATATCCCTGGGAATATGGCATCAGTTTGATGTCATGATTTAATCAGTTTTACTCATTTGGAATGGGAGATTTAAAACATGTTTTAGTGATATTTGAGAGGTTTTTCAAAGTGTAGGCGTTTCCATTACCATTTTTTTTGCGTTATTTAGGTTTTGCGCATTTCTAGGGGTAATGAAAACGTAGCAAGTGTCAATTAGTATTCCTATTTCAAAAAAAAATTAAATTACTACTTAAGTAACTGAATAAAGAAGAAGAAGAGGTTATCCACAGTGAGATGGTTTTGGCTTGTGCACTTTTCTCGCTCTGATATACAGTGGGGGAAATAAGTATTTGATCCCCTGCTGAATTTGTATGTTTGCCCACTTCCATAGAAATGATCAGACTCTGGTTTTTATGGTTGTTTACTGGTTATGGGTATAGACAGAATATCAGTCGAAAATGCATAAAAAACACACAATCTAAAAGTTATAAATTGTTATGTATTTTATTAAGGGAAATAAGTATTTGATCCCCAACAATTCACTTAGAATTCAGGCTCCTACAGATTGGCTGGTGCGCATGTGGCACACAGCTGTGCTCAGTCAACTAATTACCAATACTCCTGATCTTAACTCGTCATGTATATAAAGCACACCTGCTCTAAGAATCAGTTTCTTACATTCCAACTTCTACAGCACCATGGGCAAGACCAAAGAGCTGTCAAAAGATGTCAGGGACAAGATTGTAGACCTGCACAAGGCTGGTATAGGTTACAAAACCATCAGCAAAAGGCTTGGTGAGAAGGTGACAACTATTGGTGCCATTATTCGCAAGTGGAAGACCCATAAAAGGACCATCAACTGTCCTCGGTCTGGAGCTCCCCGCAAAATCTCGCCTCATGGAGTGAGGATGATGATGAGAAAGGTGAGGGAGCAGCCTAAAACAACACGGCAGGAGCTTGTTAATGATCTGGAAGCAGTTGGGACCTCCGTCACCAAGAAAACAGTTGGCAACACACTGCACCGTTATGGATTGAACTCTTGCAGTGCCCGCAAGGTCCCCCTGCTCAAGAAGGCACATGTACAGGCCCGCCTTAAGTTTGCCAGTGAACATCTAAATGACTCAGAGAAGGCTTGGGAGAAAGTGCTGTGGTCTGACGAAACCAAAGTTGAGCTATTTGGCATTAACTCGTGTTTGGAGGATGAAAAAACATGAGTATGACCCAAAGAACACCATACCCACGGTTAAGCATGGAGGTGGAAACATCATGTTTTGGGGCTGTTTTTCAGCAAAGGGCACAGGGCAACTTCACCGCATTATGGGGCCAGTGAATGCAGCCATGTACTGTAACATCTTGGACAAAAACCTTCTTTCCTCAGCAAGAACACTGAAGATGCCTCGTGGGTGGGTTTTCCAACATGACAATGACCCAAAACATACTGCCAGGACAACAAAGGAGTGGCTCAAGAAGAAGCATATTAAGGTCATGGAGTGGCCTAGTCAGTCTCCAGACCTTAACCCGATCGAAAACCTGTGGAGGGAGCTGAAGCTCCGAGTTTCCAAGAGGCAGCCAAGAAACTTGAAGGATTTAGAGACTGTCTGTAAAGATGAATGGGCCAAAATCCCTCCTGCGCTGTGTGCAAACCTGGTGACCAACTACAAGAAACGTCTCATCGCTGTGCTTGCCAACAAAGGTTTCTCTACAAAGTACTGACTTGTGTTGTGCTTGGGGATCAAATACTTATTTCCCTTAATAAAATACATAACAATTTATAACTTTTAGATTGTGTGTTTTTTATGCATTTTCGACTGATATTCTGTCTATACCCATAACCAGTAAACAACCATAAAAACCAGAGTCTGATCATTTCTATGGAAGTGGGCAAAATTACAAATTCAGCAGGGGATCAAATACTTATTTCCCCCACTGTAATCATATGTTACCCTCCCATCACCAAACGACTTTCTGTTTCCCCTAAGTAGCTGTTGAAACCCATTAATGTAGCTTTAAAACAAACTTATTTTTGCAACTTATTATTCTTTAAGTCTTCTCGTGTCACTTGAGATTCTTGTTTTTCCCAGAAAGCCCTGCGGTAGCTCCCTGGCGTGTTGACCGCTTCAACTTCTAGCAGGTCACCTGTTCTCTCTTATGTTCTAGCCAGTCAGAGTGTGTCTGTTCGTTAACGTTGACTGCCCTTGGTGTCCTTACATATTCCCTGTCTGCTATGTTTGATCTTGGACAGCCTGTCACAGGGCCTTTCTGTGAAATTTACCAGTTAATCTGCCTTCAAATGGTATGCCTTCAAATCCTCTGTCTACTTTTATAGAAGGTTACAAACTTAAATAACCGCATAATGAGCATATCGTGCCCACAAGGTGTAATTTCCTACGTACATTCGTGTTTAATCAAAGTACTTCAAAATAAGTGAGCCAATGCAGCAAGTTTATGATACAGCATAGAAGTGGTGAAGAGGTAGAGCTATGTTTAAACTGTGATGGGATGGGATATGCTGCACAGACGGCTGCTAGATTGCAGCAGGTGGTGTAAAGGCTATTAAAACAGGATCACACAAGGAGTCTGGTTGAATGATTTATTAAAATTCATTGGACATTACCAATTACATTTGCTGTAATTGCCACCATAGTGCTACTCATTGAGTGTATATAAGCCAGTCAGGCATAACATTATGACCACCTTCCTAATACTGTGTACATCTCCCTTGTCCCGTCAGTGGTTTTAATATTGTGGCTGCTTAGTGTAAAGAAGTTTACACTAGTTTTGGTGCAGAAAGGTGTTGTTCCAAAGGTCTCCATCTTGGCTGTGTTTGACTCCAACTAACTACCAGCTAATTCAAAAATGGGCGAAGAGGTGAAATGTGTCAGAGGAGGTGGGTGGTGGGTGACATCACAGTAGACAGCTAGCAACCTGTGATGGCATCCACCTGTCACTCAAAGATGCCACAACTTTAAGTCTGAATAGGGACATATTAGCTTCTGCTTTGGCTTCACCTTTTTTTTTTTTATATAGACAGACGGATCTGTTTCCTTAAAATTTCTTCTGTGAAAAAGATTTATTCGTTTTTAGGAACCTTGTCAAGTGTAGAGGGTTGTGGTTGCCAAGCAGCGGATGGTGGACTGACAGAATGACACATCTGATATCCCTTAGAAGGAGTCACGCCACTGAAAGTCATGTGGACTCAAACGGTTTCATTCCTGTGAATATATTTAAAGCAGGACAAATAATGTTTGAGCAGCTTAATGCGGCTAAACCTGTCAAAGCAATTCTGTACAGTCCAGGTTTCATTTAGGATCCTCTCCGAATACGTCACAGTCACAAACCGCAGCAATGGCACCTGGGTGAACTCAGGAAATGTTTTTTTAGTGTATTACCTGGAGTGAATTAAACTGTTTTGGCACAAATATAAGACAGACTGGATTCCGTTTCAACTCTGTCAAAGCTGATTTTCTGATTTTGGTCTGCTCCTCTTTGATCTGAATTCAACCTGGCCTGCAGCAGGCTGATCCACGGCACACGCTTCCATGGTGATATGTTTTAACCTGAGCCAGCCCTGCGATACTGAAAGATGCTGCATGAGCGCAAAGTTGGCTTGGCAACACACTAACCTGCCTTCATGTTAGCAGCCCCTGCAGTCTTTTTATTTTTCTCTCTTATCCAGCCACTCATTCATGTGACAAAGTAGAAGCAAGTGAGCTTTCAGCTTCCTCCGTTTCCTTTACTTTCCCCTCAATAGCATCAGAACCAGCCCCAAATGGCTCTGGGGAATTCAGTAACATTTTGTTGTTGTTGGTCATGGTGTGTGTGTGAGAGAGTGTGTTTGCAGCCCTGGCTTAAGAGATCAAGCTGGTGAATTATTAATGTTCTCAGTCTGTGGTCAGGAGGTCAGTGAAGCTTACTCCAACACTTCAGAACAACCATGAAACCTAAAGTGGAGAATAAACCTGTGAGTGTGTCAGAGATAGACGTGTTGTGTGCATAAAAGACGGCTTACTGGATGTGTTTATATTATTTGTTGAAATCTCCTGATTTACATTGTGCATTTTACAAGACCTATACAAACAAATATTATTATTAGATACATATGTGTGCATAGCTGTGTGTGCGTTTGTGTGCATGCATGTGTGCATTCGGCCGAGTTCCCTCAGGGCTTTTGTATATATTTTTTTTAAAGAAACTCAAATAAACCATTAGTTGGGATCCCGGACTTGACTCCTGTCATCCATAGCTGCTGCTAATGGCCTCAGACAAGAATAGCTAATGGAGAATGTTTGACAGAACCCCTTGTGTGTGTATTTATGTGTGTGTCTGCCTGTACCAGTGTGTACCAGCTCGCCTGACCTCGATATTGCTGTAAATGTAGGTCCACTGACCTCCCACCCGTACCGACAGTCCTCCATTGATAAACACAACGTGACAGCCAGTGTTTCATTTACTTCCTTTACAGCGTGATGAAATGTTCAGAGAAACACGGAGTTGGACTTCTGGTGTTGGGATGTAACAAATTGATTTTGAGGTGCGGTAAAAGGTGTTAGAGACCGCACGCTCTTTTTAAAAGCTGAACAAACTGCAGCGTGCTGATCCTCCCACTGACTCACATCAAATACACACAGACTGAGTGAGGGTTGGACAGGACAGAAGCAAAGAAGTTGCAAGTTCACAAAAGACTAAGGAAAAAGGTCCCGGGTTCGAATCCAAGCCCACTTAGGAGTTTGGACGTTCTCCCTGTGTCTCCGTGTGTTCATAGTTGTTGCATATTCATTGGTGATTCTAAATTGGCTGTAGGTGTGAGTGTGAATGGTTATCTGTCTCTCTGTGTTAGCCCTGCGATAGTACCTGTCCAGGGTGTACCTTACCTCTCGCCCAACGACTGCTGGGATAGGCTCCCCTCGCAACCCTTTAGGACAAGTGGTTACAGAAAGCGAACAAATCAATGAACTATGCACTGCTTATCCACAAACGACATATTCTGTTTTTTTGTTTTTTTTTTTGGTAATGTTTTTTTTCCGGCCAAACTTATATAGAGAGTCTTTTGTTGAACTGTGTACAGATAAGTTATGACATACCCTATAAACATTTGTGCTATGTTCTTCTTTTTAGTATACTTTTAATAGACAGATAATGTATTTGAATTTGCAAAAACATTCACCCTAGTTCACATTCTAGTTCACCCTAAATATTGTAAAAGGAAGTGGAACTTTATCCTGTAAAGCAGCCATGCTCGGCATCAAGAATTTCACAATAAAAACGACTGTCAACTAAAATCCATGTAGGCATTGTACCAACTATTCTGCTGTACCATGACACGTTAAGCATCATGTCGACTAGTCACTCATCACTTGACAATAACACCATGGATGCCTCCTAGAAGACAGAGGAGGAAGAGCCCAGTGGATCATTGCAGCAAACTAGCAGCAGTTCATCCAGTGTGTGGAAATGCTCCACTAAAGATGAAGCCCACACTACTGTGACATGTCAGTCCTGAAATACAACAAAAGTACTACTGCAATACATCTGAAAAGGCATCCCCTTAATGCTAACAGAGAAACTGAACAGAGAAGGGGGCACATCAAATATTTGTCAGTTTGTCACGTTGTCAAGTTATTTGAGCTGTAGCCTCTGTACACAGAGAAAGCTTCAGAGTAATACTGCTTTTATATCCATTATCCTTATCTTACTACGTACCACGCTATTGACCTGTTTTGATAAACTGTATTAATAGATAAGCTCATGTGTTTATGTTCAGTTCTGTTGTGTTCTATTAGTTGACATTGTTGGTTGTAGAGCATATTTTTGTCCATGATGTCAGTGAATGCACCATGCTGGAGACAAAAGTTATGGTGAAACTGAGAGTTTGCAAGGGGAGAGAACCGCTGATTAGATATGTCAGACTGATGGTGTTTATGGTGTTAGCGTGGGCTACAGTCGACAGTAGCTTGTGTTGAATAAACTTGCAGAAAAGCCTCGGTAGACAGGCAACAATATTCAGGTCAGAAATATATACTTCATTGTTGCAAAGCATTACTTTCTGCTGGGTTTTTATGTTTGTGTGATATCACAAGCGACTAGTCATCGTTGTCTCCAAAGGTTTTCACCACATTCAGCCCCTAATGTGAAGGTTGAGACTCATATATGATACTTATTTTGTCTATTAATACAACATTTGAGGTCCTTCTGAAGTGTTTTGGAGCTCCCTCTGGTCAAGATGAGGAGCCATCCAACTCCAATTGAGTTTGAAAATTCTGTGTATTATTTGTTTTTCCATATGTTTTCTATATGCGTCACTGAAGTTCACCCAGGCCACGAAACAGGCACCAACCGCGACTGATCTAAATAAATAAATAACATATATTGCATTCATTATACATTAAAATAATTATAGATGTAAATTATTGCTATTAAAGAGAGTCAGTGACACATCCGTTAAGGATGGAATAATATTCCTGACGTCCCTCACCTCTCTCATAATGAACATCGACAGACCTCCTGTGGTAAACATTGATGATGTCTGGAGAGGCCTGACGTCAGCCGACCTCATGGAGGCCCGGCTTCCAGCTAGCTGCTAATCATTAGACAGGTTATGAAATGCTCAACATGCCAACGCATCCCCAAGTGAAGCTGAAGTAAATCCTTAAATTCTCCAGTCGAGAGAAGAGGCATAATGAGCTGGCACAGCAGATGCTAGGCGTTAAATTTACCGGGGTGACAATTCATTCCAAGGCATTTTATCTCCTGACCCCTTCAGCTGAATACCAATATATTTAGCTTCAGCAACTCAACATGAATTTACATGAATCAGTCCAGCATCTGTTTTAGCATGCTCTGTTTTTTTAATGAGTGTGGGCTGGGAATTCAGAAATAGAAACAGCTCTGTGAATGTAGCCACCTCTCTCTCACGCTCTCTGAAAGCTAGCTGCCTCTGTTGTGTAAATCACAGCAAAACAAGTCAAGTATGTATCAGGGTTATGTGGTATTTGTGTTACGTAATCATTTTATTTATTTATTTATTTATTATATCTCGAAATAGCAACCCACAGGACGACACCATGGAATATGGGGCTCACTTAAAATCATTTGTTTTGCTAAACTTAGCTCTGGATTAAGACAGAAAGTGCATTAACAATGCATTTTCTTGGCTTGATAATCACATTGGATTTAAATTTTGCTTCACATAAATGAATCTGAATAGAGGAAATAAAACTTGATATGTGGGTGAATAGACACGAGCTGAGTAATGATTCAGATCTGAAAGCAAAGATAGCAACTATGGTTGTGATTCACCACATTCTTGGATAAAACACCATGGCATTTACGGTCCCCAGAAAATAAATCCTTCCATCTCTGAAGATCCCCTGGCTTTACTGGATGTGTTATTTGAATGGGTTCACCAGGAAACTAATGCAGTATTGATGGCAATATTGTTTGGGGGATAAATCCTAATGACTTGAGTTCTTTTTATTTAGCACCGACCTCAAGACAATTTCTTTATTTGCATTGCAATACATCTTAATACCTACCATGTTAAAGGTCAAAACATCTCAGTAGATTAATCCTAAAGATTTTTGAGGATCACCTGACTCTTTCACATTTGTGGTCTTGAACATTTGTTTACCTAACTAAGCCTAACTCAGTGCTGGATTGATTGCCTTGAAATTGGTTTGAGGAATTGATGTTCGCATCAGAGAAAGTACAGAAATCAATTCTTTCTACCTTTCATCTTACACATTCATGAGATCCAGTCTTTTTGCACTTGGCCCTAGACCAAATGCCAACGCTAAGTCTTGGAATTGTACTTTGTGTTTGGTGCTAGTTAGCATGTTAGCAGGCCAACACATTGAATTGAGCGTAAATGTATTTGCTAAACATTTGCACAAAACAGTTGGGACTCATCATAGAATGGACATAGGCCTTCTGTGGGTGTCCTGGGGTGTCCAGTGGTGGCAACACAATGGTGTTAGTGGGGACCTTTGGGTCCTGTGGGTTGAGGAGAGGGACCTCTGTGGATCATCCCACAGTTTTTGCATAGCTGCTGCCATCAAGGAGTGTCATTGCTATGGGGTGGGGGTACCTGGTCTGGTTTAGGTGGGTCGTACAAGTCTAAGTAACATCCACACAAATGCCAGGTCCAAACATTTTCTAGTAGAACATTTTATTGTCACAAGATGGTCAATGTTATTCACTTCTCCTGTCAGTGGTTTTAATGTTGTGGCTGGTCGTTGTGTTGTATGTTTGAAGCTCTTCCTAGCCCCCCAGCTAAGATTTCCCCTTTTTAATTTGAAATCCTGAATACTGGCAAAGTGCAAGCTTGTGGTCCAGACAGTCGGCCTTTGTTTCTGGTAGACCTTTGACGTCGGTTCGGTGTGTGTGTGTGCATTTCAATGCGTCGCACCACAAGCTAAAACAGTTCATACCTCTATGAGTGGGTGCCAGTGTGCGATGGGTTTCCGTGGGTATGTCAACATCTCACTCCAGTGGTCTCGCCCCAGGCTCTCGGCCTCATTGCCCACCCTGCACACCCCAATCACTTCGTTATGCCCGACCCTGCGTGAGAGCAAATCACAGCAAAGCATAAGAGACATTAAAACATACACACGAGGGCGAATAACTGCGCACAACTTACCGATCGTAGTCCATGACTGCTATGAGCAGGCTGATCTGGTCGATGTTCTCAGGAGGAACGTCAAACACGATGGCTTCATTGTACACCGGGTTCAGAGTGTTACGCTTGGTTGACGTCTTTCTCTTCTTCAGCCTCCGGCCTTCGCACATCAGGGACACTTTCACGTAAGGATCTAAAATAAGAGCACAAACTATTCTATTAGCATGTAGAGCCATCTACACTGGAGTGTTATCTTCCTATATGGCTTTATTCACCTGAAGCTCCTGTGATGTCCATGGCTTTGAGATTTCTGGCTTTGATCATGGTGATGGTCAGCCTGCCGGCCGTGGGGAGATAGCACAATGAGAACATCAGCTCTCCCAGGTCCACATTGTCCTGTAAAGAAATATAATCATATTTCTATATCAGTGCTGCTTGCTCGTTCTCCTCTCAACATTTTCATATCAAACTTTAATTTACATATGAGTCATTACTGTAGTTGAAGGTGGCGCACTCTGGAATCTGTATGTATACTTAGTCCCATGTGAAAAGATCTGATTTCATTATAAGATCAGAAGGTGTAATAACATGCTCGATAATGACACCGGGGCCAGAAATAAAATGAAAGCAGGAAAACAAAAATCTATTTTTGTGGTCCTTGGACTGAGATGAAAACCTCACAGGTTCAGGGAAACAGTTTTTGAATGAAAAGAAAGGTTAATTCAACAGAAGGCACATCATAATAAGTGAATTACACAAGAGTTCACAGCTCAGATCATGCCCAGAAAAGACATGGGAACCTTTTTTGAAACCACATCTGCATCAATGAAGTGACTCATTAATTGGCATGTCTTGTCAAAGGAATATGATTCTGGATGCTTGTTTCTAAATCGAACTTGGGTGGAATCTACCATTACGTCTGATGCTTTCCTACAAGAATGTCCCTGCCTTCGCAACTTCTCCGAGCACATGCCAAGCTCATTTCTCAATTAACACGTCTGAAAATAACGTGTGATGTCGTGAAGGCGGGCGGCGTGTTTACGCAAGAAGGTTTCTTTCAGGGGGGAACTCTGATTTTTCAGTTTTCTGCCAAATATAGGACCGAGGACAGGGGAATCATTTTTGGATTTTAAGGGAAAATTGCAACTAACTGACTCACTGAATCACACTCTGACTCAACACTATTTTAGAGCAGGTTACCACAAACTAGCAAGCGTGTTTTGTTCATTCTATCAGTGATAGATACACAGGCACCAGTTAGTGATTTTGCATTTAGGCTTTGTCAAAAGCTAACCAATTAGCTAGAAAGACTCATTAAAGGTCAGATGTAGCCGTTACAGAGGAGAATCCTTGTTCCACTCAGACGTCAATAAGTGCTCCTTCTCATGCTTATTAAGATTAATTGGAGTCAGATTAAACAGGCTGAGGACACACACGCACACACACATATTAGGAAGTTACTGCCCCGAGCTCAAATTTGCTGAAAATCAAATTGAACAAAATGAGTAGATTCATCACGGATGTCTGCATCTGCAAACACACACAAACACACAAATGCATGAACGACGTGGTCTGGGATCTGAGACATTCAGACTGTTTATTCATCACAGGTGTCACCTCGCCCAGGCAGCGTCCACTCCTAACACTGCGTCATCGACGTTTGCTCCGAGCCTCGGGCCGTTAATGGTGAACAGTTTATGAGGTGTAACAAGCGCGGGAAGGCACTTGCTGACACACGAACGACGCGGTGGATCAACAAGCCCTTCAGCTCTCCACTCATAAATCCGATATCGTTCTCCCATCACACACAGACCCACACTCCGTTTTCAGACGATAGAGTGTCGGTCACTACTTTTATGAGCACTCAAATCAAGCCTGCGGTCGGGATTATGGTCACTCGTGCATGGGCAATGAAATTAGACCGGTGCTCTAAAGTGCCTCAATGAAGCAGACAGAGAGAGAGACAGAGTGGACAGTCCATCTTCTCCAATTATAACACTAACACCTGCTCTCCCTCGGGAGCAGCCAGGCCTTCATCTACAGGCCTCTCTCTGGCCGGTGTCTTCCATAATCAAAGACTCGCTCTGACTCCTTCACCCTCTTTTTGTTCATCTCTCACCTCTGTCACGTCCAGGCCTTTCTTTCTTTAAAGCGTTTGACACGGTGTTACAACGAAATTAACCAGATCCCTTCCATCCCTGACAGAGAAGGAGAAATATTTTATACTCGCTTAGAAACTCGCTCTAACACATGATTGTGATGTAAATATAAGAACCAGACATCTTCAAGAAGTCATACTGACATCAAACTAAAAGCTGACAATAAAGGAATGAAGCGCACCATGAACAGAAAGTTTTTCTTTGCACAAGCAGCAAAAGTTTAACTCTAATTCAGATTTTCTTTTGCAACATTTTAAATGTCTTGTTCCTATTTTTTCCCAATAAGCTTTTATAACTTATAACTTTTAGTTTTACATCACCACCTCTTCATACCCATATTTATTGCAATGTATTCTAGTATTTAGTACACACCTGCACATGTTTTCAGATATTTTTTGTATATTTTATTTATTTTTTCCACCCAGAACCTTATTTTTATTTCTAGATTTATTTGACATACTACCTCTGCAATAACATGCACATATATATGAAACATGTACTACTTCCTCTACCCACTGGACGACACTTCAATCCCAGTGTAAACCTGTACTTATTTGAGATAACTTTTTGATTGTATATTCTATGCATAAGAATAAATGCAAAAGTTGATTAAAATCCAAATCACTCCTTCGTAACTAACCCTGAACCATGATGTGCTTTTTTTAGACTTGTTTGTGTACAGTTAACACAAATGTTCCCACGGCAGGGACCGTATCCATGGCAAATAGGTTTACAGGTTCATTTTATTGCTGGATCTTAACAGCTTTACACGTGTTTTTCATACTTTACTTATTATATCATGTTTAAGTTTATTTTTTCCAAAATGATGGATGTTGAACAATAATAAAAACTAATATTGTTCTTACAATTGTGCTGGTACCACAAAGACAAAAAAAAAAAAAAAGACGAGTGTTTGTTTCCGCTCACTTACACACTGAAGATCCTTTTATTTGAGAGCCGTGCAGCAGTCCAGTAAATCTGCCTGAGTGAACATGGTGGAAGTAAATGAATCACTGCCTCTGCTGAACTTTAGCAAATGGATCCTGGCAGATTCAGGTTATGCTAAAGGATTCTGTATGACTTCCAGTAAAGAATAGTGAGATGGACATAAACAAAACTCCATCTGAATGGCTGTTTTGTTCCAGTATGAAGAGTGTGCTGCAGCTTTGAAGGAAACGTTTACAGTCTTCCTCATTTGTTACAAGCGCTTCTGTCTCACGCATGGCCTCCTCACCGATTCAAGTGCTTTCTATAAGAGTGTGGAGAGAAGTTTTAAAGCACAAAGTCAAAGCGACAGAAGCTGCCGCTTTCCAGAAAAGAAGTAAGCAAATACAAAGTCCAAACATTCATGAGGAAAAAGTTATTCAGCACACAAGGTAAATGTTTGAATGACACAGACATGAGGTAGAATGAAGAACTGGCAAAGGTGGAAGAAGACGCTGGGACTGAGTACAAAGGGAATGGGACACAGATGAGACACATCATGTTGAGGCAAACAATCAAATATAGCTGGTGACTACAAACTAAAACAGGAAATGAAGAGGCTCAGAAGCAGTTGATCTGATCAGATTCCACAGAGCTACATGTTGTGACATCACCTCATTACTTCCTACCACTCTCCACGAATCACTATTAAGCAAAGGTTAATCAAAGTGGCAGTGGCAGTGCTTGTGTTTAATCACCTTAACCAGCCACACCTGAGAGGACCAAATAAAGGGCCTTGTTGGACACCTTTCAGCTGCAGAAGCTCACCTGTTGCCTCTTTGTTTTCTCTTTAATGAAATAAACTTTTGTAAGCAGTCAATATGAATAGTAGCTCATTAAAAGTCCATTTTTGTCTGATTCCAAAAGTGAGTCAATCCCCTCCGGGACCGTCGTGTTAAAATATCAACATTTACAGTGGGAACAAACATGTTTTGGTCTCTGTAGCTAGTTTCTCCACTGGTGTTTAAAGGTTGGACTTTTACTCACCAGATTTAATCATTTTAAGGCTCAATGTTATGTATAATAGGTGGAGCCCTCACAGGTTTCTATCTGTCTAGACGTCACCTGCTTTTGCTTCTGTGACTGGTTGGTCCCATGACAGAGCGAACTTTTGGCTTGTACGTATCTGTGCATGTCCATTTTGTTTTCTTCATACATTATTACAGATCAGCCACAACATTAGGACCACTGGCAGGAGAGGTCAATATAATAGACCATATTATGACAATTCAATGGGCTCCTGGGAAAACTTGATGTTTTCCTTGATAGCAGGAGTCACCCCCATCAGGATGCAGGAACAAACAAAGTTTAGGAACAAATAAAAAAACATAAAACAAAAAACAGAACAGCACAAGGTCTTGACTTGGCCTCCAAATTCACCAGATATCAAACTTATCAAGCATCTATGGTCCATGGAGGCCTCTTCAATCAACCCACAGGACCCAGACAATTTCATAAAAAATCCTGTAAGCGATGCCCATCACAAGCCCAAAATTTACCTCTCTACACATCAACACTGTAAACACATTTCTGAATATCTTCATCCTGCTCAGAGTTTTTCCAAAAGGTCAGTTTTCAAAGACTTAAAGACCGCTCTCACACATGGACAGGCCCTTGTCAATAAGGGCAAATGGGAGGACAAGTGCTTGCTCTACGCTGCCATTTATCACTGTTAGGAAATGGGAACCTCCTTCACTGACCCCATTCATCAAGGTCCTAAATACACGCCAACCAGTCTGGAGTCAATAGTATTGACCGACTCTGCGAGAGCAGCCGGTTACAGTGTCTCTGAGGTCTTCATTGCCTCAAAAATAAGCTGAGCAGAAAGAGGATCATGCATGTGATAATAGGACAGATTGGAACTAATTGAATTCCCTCGACTGACCCAATGGACAAGCTAAAAGTATCTTGACGTTAAGAAATAATTCAATATGCTAATGTGCACAAAAATACCAAGGAATGATTGAACTGCTGATTCCATGTTCTATTTAAAACATATCTGAGATAATGCTAACAATTAGCACAACCCTTCTTTTCTAAGGTGGAAAAAGATTAGGAAATTATCAGCCACTTGCTGTTGGTCACTAAGGGTCAGTAATCTCACACACTTTACAGGAATGATATACAGCATTTATATCATCATCTCTAGTTTTATCTGATTGCAAAGCATTCCCTTATTTGTGTAGAAGTTCTGCACAGCTTGATATCTCAGGACAGCTTTGTTTTGGTCAATGAGGAGAGTACGTTTCACCAAAGATATATGGACTTTCTTTTCAACCAAGGATTAATCCACCAATCCCTGTATTTGTTCAATGAGTTCATAAGAAACATGTTATATATGAGACCAGTGACTTTTCCATGACTGTGGCACAGCACACATTTATTTCAGAAATGGTGACGTCAATGGGGAAGCTGAGAACTAAAATCCTACTAACACTGAATCATTGTGAGGTCTGTTTGTTAATGCTGCCGCTGTGTCATGGGCCTGCAGAGGTCTGTGGGGTTTCCAGAGGAGGTTTTTAATTACAGTTTCAGTAATTAAAAGTGTGTGGATTAACGCTGAGGTGTTAACGCTTCTACATGATATTTATACACAGAGCATTGGGTTGCAGTATATTAAAACTCGCAAAAGGGTTATGCTAATTTGACCTGTAAACATGAGTTAACACAGTCCAGTAACAAACATGACTGGCCTTGTGATGTATAGCGCTAAAGGATGAACTGAATTAATTTTATAAGCATGCAACTCCAGAATGTTAGTGTATATTCCGTCCAGTGCATATGGTCAGGGATGGCTAGAAGTTCATTCTGTGCCAGGAGCCATGATTAATGCACACAGACTGGAGAGTGGACCAGCGCTGGGTCCCTTCTCGTTGTCCCAAGGGATGTAACCTAGTTCTGCTGGGTACAGTGTGTGAACGAGAGAGAGAAACTTTTCACATTGCTAGATTTGTTTAGGGGCATCCTCACAGACGTAATATGGTGAGACATTCTCACACACACACATATGATTAACAAAACACAAATCCGATTTATCGGACCTGGAGTTTGGGTCCATGGAAAGACAATGCACAAACTGGGACAGGAGTTAAGCTAAGACAAGTGTTAAAGATGGCGTCGGCCAAAGCTATTGCACTGAGCTTCAAAACCGCTTTTCAGGGATTTTTCAAGGGTTTATCCATTCTTATTACACTTTTCTGTTGATATTTATACAACTGCACTTTGATTTCTATAGGTCTCACACATATATATTGGAATTGCCACCTGATCCGCTGTATGGGGACTCTCCCAATTACACCGAGCAGCAACCTAGGAGACTGAAAAATCAAGAAAAGTTTTTCTGCATAACCATTTGAGTCAAAAGTAAGAGAATTCCCACTGACTTACGAGCTAAAATGCCCAAACTAAATCTTTTACAGCCCCTACTCTGTTGCTAATTTCTCCATCCACAACAACTGTGTGGTCTTGGTTTTGCCAAGATGGCGTCGGCCAGAGACACAATACTGAGCTTCAAAACTGAAAACCATTGGTGACACTGTTCAATGACTAACTCGCACTCATTATATCGCCCTCAGTATTTGTACATGAAATACGGAGGGCACGTATTTGATCGTGACATGGGGGCACGTATTCCTTCTCTGATATAACCTTCTCTATGGAGATTTTAGAGAGGTATCAATTCACAATAATTTGGATAAATGTTATTGTACGTTTCAAATTCCTACTCTGTATTCATGAAAAAAGAAAAGAATTTAGATGAAGTAAAGGGAAAATAATTAAACATGCATCTTAAATTATACAGTATTTCCTCTTACTTGAAAAGAAAGTTTTCCAGAGTTGGTAAAGGTAAACACATGCAGTCCAAAGTTGGAGAAGTCCAGTATCGCTTACTGTTGATTTCAGTTTGTCTTAGGACAAATGGATGATACATTTGGAATTATATTTAGAAAGCAGATGCCTCACACCCAGAGACCTGAGACAAGACAGCTATATATCACATGTTGAATGCCTCAGAGGAGGGTCTAACCCATTTATTCTGACCTTATTTAGCCGGGGTTGCACTTGGCGTCTTTTTGGTGTTGGAGCAAGTTCTGTGAACCAACATTTGTGTGGTTGTTATGAGGTGGGAGATTCGTCCAGCTGGATCTTTGCATTGTGGTCACAAAAGCGAAGCAGAAATGGGTCACAACTGGTTCACTACTGACCTAGCTTAGGATCAGTTTCTTCCTTTGAAAAATCCAGACACTAGAATTAGGAACTGAATACACTCTTTCTGATGTGCCTGATTTCTCTATTTTGAGACAATTAATTGGTCATTCTGGCAAATGTCATCATATATTTAATAATCAAAGCAAAAACAGATTCATGTGAATCTGGAGGTAATGAAAATGGTTATTAAAGGTATATTTAAGTGAGTGATACTTTTACAGCTCCTCAACGTTATAATTAAAAGGAAGTAGTAGTAGTGTTTTATTACTGTACTCCTGTAGCTACAGTGTATAAAGTGATCTGTAGTAAGTGTCCAGAATAAGGTAGCATTTTTCAAACTTGCAAGAAAAAAACGATTTAAGCCTACGAAGCATGAAGCTCTGCGTTCTGAACTAACTACTGAAATATTTCCACGTTTTTAGATATAATGTGAAGGAGGATGGGACTCATGCAACAAAAGTCATTGCAAAATCTGCGGATTGAACAGAAAACCTCTCCTCAACAGTGTGCTGATGCATCTTTTCCAGATTCAGCAGGGACGGCAGCTGACTGTCCTGTGGTGTCTGGCAATCCGCCTTGTGCAGCATTGTACTGTTTTTTTGCATTGCATTTAGTTTTGTTATGGGCTTGTGGGAGTGTCTGATCTGTTCTAGGTGGGTGGTAAATGTTGAAGTAACATCCACACAGGTATCAGGTCCAAATGTTTCCCAGCAGAACACTGAATTGTCACAAGATAGTCTATGTTATTTACTTCTCCTGTCCTTGGTCATAATGTTTCAACCAAGTGACAGAAAACCAAGCATTGTGCCATTCCATGTAAAGTCAATTCATACAGTATACAGTCGATTGGGTGCCCCAAAAGAATGCTTTGTCGTTTATAAGCGGATAATCAGCAGGGATGCAGCCACTATGATTGAAAAGCAGTCACCATGAACGGGTTGCTGTAATCAAAACAACCGCCCATGTAGCCTGTGGTGAGCATGGATTTTTTGAGGACATAAGTAGCTGTTTTGATTCGTCTGTCCATCAGCAAGACAAACACAAAGCACAAAAAACAATCCACAACGCTGCCATCGCTTCTTCGTGTAAGTTTAACATTGCATCCTCGTCCTTGACTCAGTCGTCTACCTGACCTGAGCATCTCTTCTTTGAAAGGGTCTTATTATGTTGATGAGAACACTGAGAATGAGCTTTAACAAGGCTGAAGAATAAACAGAAGTCTGCAAACACTCGAATCCGTTACGTTATTATTATTATTGTTTATGTAAAATAGCACATGCACGCACAAACACGTAAGGTGGAAGTTCATTCAGCTTCTCAGAAAGACTAAATCTTCAGGATGCCCATTTCTGGAGCAGGGAACACAGCTTTTTAGTGTCTACTCGTTCCTGGAATTAAGGTACAAGCTTCCCTCTCTAAACTACATTAACTTATTAGACTAATCCAGACGCACAGTGCACGCATTATCTAGGAGAATACAATTAAGATAAGAAAAGTCTTTATGAATCTCCAGGGGGGAAACATTTTGTTAATTTAAGATTGGAGCAGGACTCAGATAGGCCGATGCTGAATATTAAAAGATTGGTATCAGGCCGGGGAGCAAGGAAACTTGATCAGGACATCCCGAGTTAGTAGTAGTCGTTTTATTGTATAAACTGATTATATGTCATCATGCTCATGATGGCTGAGAAGAAAACCAAAAAGAAGAAAAAAGAGTTTCTATCCCAGACTGAAATCCTTTGTCCAAGAGGAATTCTCTGCCAGGAGTCTATAACGTCCTTGCCGAGTAACTCGTAACAACACTGTAGATTTATCCAAGTGAATAATGTAATATAGACAGTGTCGGTGTATTTCTGTCAGACCAACCGCAGTCTTATGTTAGTGTAGATCTGGGTCACTACCCCCAAGTGTTTCCTACAGCTTTCATTAAACATTAACCATGTCTAAGTATATTTCTGTGTCCCTGCCTCTTGAAACCATAGATGAGTTCTAAATGGAGGGGAAATTAGATACAGGTCTGTTGATATATTGTGTTCCTTTTGATTTTGCTGCAGCGTTTAACAGGAGCTTTTGCTCTTTCTGATTGAGAAGATTCTGTCCAGGTTATGGAGGGATCAGGGGATTTAAATTTAGTGCAGGATCACAGGTACAAGAAATGTGATGTAAACAGGGGCAAGGAAGGGAGGACATGTGTTCATACAATATAAAGAAAAGGATTCTCACCGAGGTCACGTATTGTATGTCCCGGCACAGTTTCGTCTCCCGGGGAAAGTCGGGAAGATCCAGGAAGTTGTCCACCACCACTTGGCCAATCAAATCATGGCGAGAGAATCTGTCAAAGTCGTAGACGCTGAAGTGAAGCTTTCGGCTCGTGAGCTCAGCGTACGCCACAGGAAAGAGAAACACCTCATCAAATACGGGGTTGAGTGTCTTGCGGTGCACCTTGGTCTGGTGCTTGGTTTTGCGGTCGGGTAGCAGGTAGATCTTGACGTAAGGATCAGAGGTCCCTGAGAAGTCCTTGGCAGGAAGGTCCTGGGCCTTGTGGATCTTCACGATCAGCTGCTCCAGGTCAAAGTCAAACTTCAGGATGAAGTTGAGACGCCCGCAGCTGTCGCTTCGACGGCCATCTTCCGCGTCCACTGAGCGCTGCTTGTAGAGCTCAGGTTTGATTCGACCCAAACCAGACAGAGACTCCTGACGCTGAAACTGAGCAGGGTTGAAGTCTGGATTGGACAAATTCATCTGACGGCGGATGGAGTTGTGCCTGAAACAGTGGTTTTATTTAAAGACATATCATTAAAGTGTTTTATTAAATCTGACTGCAGAAACTGGGTTCACTCTCTATCAACTACTTTATAGAGAGGTCTCTGCATGTCCAAGTTGGACAGTAGTTTAGGGATTAACGTGTACCAACCGTACAGATGACGTCGGCTCAGTAATTTGTCTCTGAACCCTGTCCCGGGCCAGAGTATGGACCTGGTTCTTCTCCACTTTGGTCTGGGCCTCCAGCGGGATATCAGGCGAGGTGTGGCTTATCTTTAGGGCCGACTCCGGGACAGCCACAGCCGAGGGGGGCCCTGAAGGTTCCTTCATGCAACCATCTTCACTGTACTCCCTCTCCTCCCCGTCCACCTGCACAGCAGCACATGTCAGTATTTACTGTGACACATGGTACATAGGTATTAACTAGGGGATGCTAATTTAGACTGGCTTGAGACAAGACCTGCCATGGTAGAGGACTTGTTTGCTGAAACTTGGTCCACAAATTTGAACTTAATCACAGAATAATTTGAACCTCCAGTAGTTTTGTTCCTGATGTGGCAGCTCTACATCCTGGATTACAATGCAGCTCTACGGCAAAGATTTACGCTAGAGGTGTAAAGATGACAGGCATATAAATATGTTCTCTAACTTTTCCTAGACTTTTGAAATGTTGTGATCGCTGCGAGGTAACTTCCAGAATTTCAAATGATTCCTTTAATGGGCATTGATTTAAAAACCTTGTATGGTCACTGGTGGTCAACAACAATGAGTTTAAATAATGCAGGTTGTGTTTGGTTGTTTAGGTCACAAACTTGCAGCAAACTCGCCTCGAGCAAGCTGCATATCTCACCGATCCATTCAACACAATCACTCACTCGTTGCAGAGGAAGATTGATTTGGCTTATAACGAATTCATGTTTACAGAGAGGATTTGGCGGATTTGTGTTTTGCTTGTCCATTACTACTTTCTTCTTATGTATTATTCCTTTTCATTACAAGCTTTGCATCTCAAACAAACAAAAGAAGAAAGAAACAAATTACTTTTTAATCTTTACTAGGGATGGGCATCGACAAACAGTTCCAACTGGTTCAATTCATCAACATCATTAACCCTCATGTTTATTGATTCTCTTCATGCCGATACCGCAAAGTATCGGAACAACAAGCAGAATCAATAATGACATTGGTATCAATAAAATCCTATCAATATCCATCCCTAGGCTTCACTTTGGGTCGGATGTGTTGGATTCATGATCAGACTGTGAATTTAAAATGTCCACAAAGCTTTTAACAAGGTGTGTTTTCACCTTGCGTCAAATCAGAGTTTAAGCCTGAACCCAAAAGTGCATATAACCTTAATATTAACAAAGGCTTCTTTTTTTTAAATTCACCAGCCCAAAGCTCCAAAACGTTATATGCATCCTTTGTTAAAAGCCCTGCACACCCACACAGGTGTTTTCAGTCTGCTGGATCACACTGTTAGTTGGGTTAATGTTGGGTGGAGCCGAGGATGGACTGATATCATGTCACACGTCTCTGTAAACCACTCAGAATGATATATCAACACATAACAGGAGAATAGGGGAAATGTCAATCAAACCAATTTAGCAGACGCCCACAGTGTCCTCAGTGGAAATCTAAGCATATGGCATCATAAGTGAAAACACCTGTGTGGGTGGAGTGTGTGTCATGATACTGAATTCTGCTTTTCCTTTGTTTGTTTGTTTGTTTTTAGCTTTGTCTGCTATTATGCAATGGAGTTTCAGTTTTGGACTTTTAGTTAATTTTGAAATTCATGTTTTACTTTGCAAAGATTCTTGTTCGTGTGTCTTGCAGTTAGTTTCACCAGTGTCTCTGCCTTTGCATGTACACTAATCAGGCATAACGTTATGTCCTAATATTGTGTAGGTCTCCTGTGTGCTCTCAAAGCAGTTGTGAGTCATCAGGTTGATGGGTGAGGTCTTTGTGAATCATCCCACAGATACTTGATCAGTTTGGGATGTAGTGAATTTGGAGGCCAGGTCAACACTGTTTTTCACGTGTTTTTGGGCTGATCCCAAACCATCAGTACTATAGAGGGTGGGAGGGTCTGGTCTAGGTGGGTGGTACATTTCAAAGTAACATCCACACGAATGCCAGTTCCAAACATTTCCCAAAAGAACATTGTATTGTCACAAGATGCTATTTACTGCCTCCCTGCAGTTGTCTTTTGTCAGTGTATCTCCAGGCATCTAGGCAACCTTCACAGTGTTTCCTTCAGGTTTCTAGTTGTGATTTCCTTGTTCACTACTTATTTCAGTTTTTTGTTTTTTTATCAGTCACCTTCTATTGGATTAATCTTTTCTTTGGACTCACATTTGGACTACCTGCCTTCTCATGCCAGCATTTTGTTACACCTTAAATTGCCATTAACCTGATTTATTTCACTCCACTCTAGTGTTTGGGTTAAATGTGGCAGCGTAAGCTTCAAAGAAAGGTTCAATTAATTTGGTTAATCTGACAACTGAAACTGGACTCTATAAGAATTATGGTGCATAATAAAAATTGCATTCAAGACTCAAACGACTACCATCACAGACATTTCTGTAGTAATTGACCATGCTTAAGAAACAACAAAAAATTCTCTCCTAGTCAGTGGAAACTCAACAATATCAGAAATATTAGCCAAGTTCTCCATTTACGTTTGTGATGACGAATAATACCAATATTACATATCAAAAAACAAATGGGAAAGCTCATTTATATCAATAGCTGCGGGAAATGGGAAAATTTCCTTTCTCTAGTGGTTTTCATGTGTTAAAAACCTGCACATACTGTACATGATGTGCACATATCAATACTTTCACTTCACGATGCACGTCCTTCCACTTACCTCTGTAAGGACAGGTTGTTGGTCCCCTCCCAAGAAGTGTGCCCCCTTGAGGACATCTGGGAGGAATCGACCACTCAGTGGCACCCAGCACAGCTTCCATGAGACGAAGAGCGAGACGCTGAAGAGCGCCAGACCACAGGTGGTCACCAGCAGGGACAACAGGCTCACCGAGACATCTGGGGAGAGATGGAAAAGACAGAGACGGGTTGGTGGGGATTTCGCAGACAAAACCAGCTCCCCTCAGAGGACAGTCTAGTCCCAGGGATTATCCAAACATAATAACCACATTCACAGTTCTGCAGAGTAAGAGAAGGTTGATCATTGAAGAGGGAGATTGAATTAGATGATTCACGTTTACAGAAAGTTTGTCAGAATTATTTTTGCTTGATTTTTCTTTTGATTACAGGCTTTGTGAAAATCTCAGAAAAAAATTGTTTCTCTCTATTTTATTTATATCTTTGAGTCAGCATTGCCGTGTAAGATTCTCAGTCATACACTTGGAAAGCCCACAATATGTTTGACAAGGAACAACTGTTTTTATGTATTTTAAACAGTACAGTAGTTATTATTTTTGAATCATGTTATTTATTGGCTATTTATAATGGATTTATGATTGTGGACTGTGTGAATCTTTTGTCTGTTTTTTATCTTTTGCAGTGTTCAGAAGTCACTTGTAAAATTTTGTTGTCCCAGTTTACAATGATAAAGTATTCAAATATATGGAGGTCTAAATATTTTATTGAATTATTAAAAGGCAACTCATTCATTTTTTTTTATCCTGAATGTGATGAGAAACAATAAAACCATAATGTACATGTGCAGACCTTTAACCTCCTAAGACCCAAGCTTTTGTTTGGTATACATTTTTAATTTTTCCAAGGTATCTGGTATCAGTAGAGCCTAATAAGTATTAAAACTAAGCGTCATCTTTCAACAGGAAGTCATAGTTTTTGAAAAGAAATATGTCCTCATATGTGGCAATGGGATTATATCATTATTTATTCTACAACAAAGTCATCAATGTGTGACACACACACACATATATATGTAAAACTGTTTATTTTAATACCTGTACATGGCTGAGCGAAACCAGAATTGCGAACAATGAAGTCCCAACGTCCTCAAACGAGTACCTGCTAATTAGCGACGTTGTAGCTCGTTGCTATTGATAAAATTAAATGTTCGTGTCATATCAAACTACAAATGTTAATAAGCATGAATAAAGAAGTTTTAACCGTAGAATTTGATGGGTTTTGTTCCTTGTCCACTTTTGAATCATGTTTTTACCAACTAGTTTATTGACCCTTTGCTACCACTAGATGGCAAAGTAAAGTGTCCACTAACAAGGACAATGGGTTTAAATTAATTGTTTACAGTTTAACTGGTAAAATATAGAATTGGTTGACGTGTCACTGTGTAAATTGAGCATTGACAAGTTGATGCCAGCTCAACTCTGACACACAGCGTGCATCAGGGCTGTGGTGTTGCCAGATCAGGATGTTATTGCAGTTTGGATTTGTTTCAAATCAGCATTTAAAAAAAAAAAGAAAAAGAAAGAATCCCAAAGTGCAACTACTCCTTGAAATACTTGCATGTGCAAAGAAGAAGGAGCTCATTGTACTGACACAGCTGTTTGAGATGCAGCTTTTAGTGGGTGGAGAAAGACTCCATAGTGGCTGGATGAGAGTAGCTGTGGTTGTTGACTGTTGCGGTTTATCACTCTATGGCTACTGTGCTTCGACTGCATTGATTTTTTTTTTTACGGTAGGCTACAGTTGAGTAACCAGTCTGGGTGGTTAAAGTACTAAACAATATATCAGTCTAATGTTTTGAGTGGTTTTGGGCGGGAAACCGTTAACTGACAGTGACTTTGAATTTCAGCTTGTTGCTGTGTGAACACAGATTTAAACTGAACTGCTAAAAAACAATGTTATCTTTAATTAATTTACATCAGTATTGGAAGAACTGTGCAGGAGATTAATGTCATATATATTTATATAAAAAAATGGCAAGTCTAAGACAAAGTTTTGCATTTTCAAAGTCTGAGCAAATGTATCATGATGTACCACGACCATTTCCTGAATAAGCCAGTCTTTATTTTATCTTATTTTTTTTGCTTTCACATAGACGCACACAGAAGTTCATGCTTTGAGCATTATAGAGGTGAGCATAGCAGTGGACCAGAGTTCGATTCCCAGTCAGCGCGAAGATGTTTTACTGAATTTCTCACACAATAAATATCTGTGTATCTGGAATATATAGACATACACAAATATCCTCCCAAGCGAATGCGTATTAGTGAGATGATTATGTGCAATATTAACAAAAAATGGTTTTCTTAATCGTATTTGGAGGATAGAAAAAGTTCCCCCCCAGGCTTAGATCTTCAAAATAAATTAACATGAAATTGAGCCAGCCAAGTTTGTGCGCTTTGTTTTTTCTTAAATGGTTAAGATGTAACGTAATTGTTATTTTAAACTGAATAAATGAAAGGAATTATGATTTTGAATTGAAAAACACATGTGCAAAAGTAGAGCTGTATGAACATTTTTCTCTCAAACTCTTTTTTCGTCGTTTCATTCGCTTATTTTCCCATCTGCATCTATGATACACTCAAGAGATGACATCACAGACCCACAAATACTTGATGCTTGTTTCTCTGTGTGTGTCTGTGTCAGGCTCCATCCTGCCTCATCCTTTTCTGGGACATTAGCTTAACAGAAAAGGTCCACGCATGCAGGTTTTTATATTTTCATATTCCAATAAATAGCTGAATAGAAATAACAATTTTCCTGCATACACCTTTTAAGAAGAGTCAACGCCGACACAGTGTTTTCCCTCCAATCAAACACGAGAGCTTCTCTTGAGAGCGAAAAGTGCTCAGGCCAAGGTGAGTGCTGGAGACCATTTGTGGATGCCATTAGAGCTCAGTTCAGAAAATTATCTCTCTTTCCCGATGCTACTGTGAAAAAAAAAAAATCATTCACACTGCATAAAACAATTAAACTAAATAGACAAACCAGTGAGTGCACTTATTGCATTTTTACAAGCACTTGTCCAACACACAACACACAAAAATATACTTAAGTAAACCATCTTTCTTTTTAATTCTCTATGTGATAAAAATAAAATTATTAAATCCAATCTATAATATTAAATCATTTTTACATCAAAAAACCACACACTTGTGTGACTATAACCACTGGGTGAAGAGATGATTTGAACGTTTCCAGCAACTCTCTGCAAATAATTAGCGTTTTCAACTAAGCCATATGCCATGAAGAGACCACCTTTATGAAGTCAAGGTACAAATCATGTAATTAAACAGCACAACATGTAGCGATTATATAGCCGTGGCGGTCGGTATCCATAGCAACAGCATCACTGGGTCCACAGAGCAGGTGGCTGTGCACGCATTCATTTCATCAACGATTTCAGTCGCTATTTTCCGACGTGGTGCACTTCTCCGCCCTTCGACTGGCCTCACGCTTCAACCCCTCCATTCGTCTGGTGAATGGATCGAGCCTCCGGCGAAAGCATTTTGCCATATTTGAAGAAAAGTTGATGTATTTGACATGGGGCACTGTAGAGAAAATCTAGCATTGTGAAGGTCTGAGGCCCGTACACTCGGTAAAATACTCGCACCAATGTAGTTGCAAGTACAGACCATGAAATATCCATAAAGTTCAGAGAGTTGTCGCAATGTTAGGAGGAAAAAAAGTAAGTTTTATACTTGCCATTCCCCACGGCTTCAGAACCATCATCATCATCATCGCTAATGCTTCTAGTGCCCATTAACTTCAGGTTGTGTGCCGATACCCATATAAATGCATGTACTACTTAATATGCCTGATGCAGTGGATGTCAGAAGCAGTAGTATATACCACTGGGACGCAGAATAAAGTCGTTGATGAGGACAGGTGCAGTAACATGTCAGTTTTTTTTTTAGCTTCTTCCAGTGCACACTGCAGTGTCTTCTACCCACTTCAGCTTGAGATCATTGTGTGATTTTAATTTAAAAAAAAACGAAAAGAAAAAACTTGCATAAAGAAATTGTAACTGTGGCAAAACAGGTGCTCTTGACATTGTGACTAGTAGGGCTGAGTTCAAATCAATCTTGATTGAAAAGCTCCGATATCGATTCATAAAATCGAAACTTGCTGTATCCTCACCTTAGAAATCTCATAAGACTGTGCAGTGAGATTAGTCCACATGTGAGGGAAAGCCAATACCGCACAGAAGCTCAAACCCTCAGAGGTTACGAAATGTTTGAAAGGTATAACAACACAGAAGAGCTGCACAAAAGCAAAAATACATGCAAGGTGTGAAACTAGAGGTGAACTATTGTGGAAATAACACAGATCTCTGGAACCAATGGTATCAATACTTTTAGTTTTAAGTAAAAATATGAATATGAAATCTCTGTAAATGATCTGATATTGAATCAAATCAAATCGCCTCAGTAAACAGGTAGCAGTCGCATTCTCAGCTCATCAAAATGAGTGCACTCGGATTTTAAATGAGGCAGGCAGCACCTCTTGTGTGCAGCTCTTTGCTTGCCACCAGGTGGGATTCATTTTTCTCAACCGCTATGTAACTTTAAATAAGAGAATATCTGCATTTTCTCCTCATATTAATGTTGTTTATGTTTAAGACCACTCTCCTTTCATCCCTCTTAAATTTTTGACAGGAAAACATTACGTACTGAAAGCACAGTTGCTTCTTCTTTGACAATTTAAGCCTTTTTAAAAAGAGTAAAACAGCCCAGACATCCCAGTGGTTTCACTCAATTACCTTTTGTCTGAGCCTTTTATGAAGCCACAGGGTTTCTCCGCCTTATACGTCCTCTTGCAGGGTGCAATCAGGGTCAAAACTCTATACAGCCGGTGGCAGTTAATTGGATTCAGAAGCTTCATTAATCAGTAAGCTCACTCGTCACTAAAGGAAGTCGACAATTATAATTAAAAAAAAAAAAAAAAAAGGTCAGAAGGTTTGATTAGTATAATTGTCTGTGGCATCGTTGTTGATTTTTTTTTTTTTTGATACAAAGTTTCTAATGTAAGTCTTCCCTTAAATCAATGTGGAAGTGGCCTGCAGCTGTAATGTCTATTGTTAAACTTCCTATTAATTTGTTGGTTACCAATTTACATTTAGAAAAATACTCTCAACTCTCTTTTTCAGCACCAAGTTTATGAACTTCAGACTAACGTACTCGGTGGTTTGGATTTGACAATTTGACCCTGAAGGATGCATGATGCCCATTCTGGGATTGGAAAATTATTAAAGTATTTTGGGATACCATGCTGAATCATAAATAAAAAGGGCCTATATATACATATATATATGTGTACTTTCTGTTTCTTGCGCATTTGTACATATAATTTTGTGTGTGTTTGGTTGCAGAGGTTAGTTCCGATGCTTTAAAACAAGAAATTTCTGTTCTAGAATCGAGTCTGAACATGGGCCAACTAATGAAGACTGATTTAAATTTTTTTTTTTGTCCTTTTCTTAAAAAACAACAAAAAAACACTGTCGTTTTATTTCTCAAAGGGGCTGTGGAAATTAATCTTCTACTTCTTTAAAATAAATAAGTGATACACAATCTTGTCAGCCAGCTGCTGCTCTAAAAACTTATTCAAACAACACATTTCAGAGAATCAGATTTTCATTGTCCGACAGTGTGGATGGATCACGCTAATAGAAGCCTCGGCAGAGGCGTTCTCCTGCCTCGGAAAAAGCAAATCAAGCTTCAAACCCCAAAGACACACAGATGGCTGCTTTTATTGATTTGGACTAAAGCTCCCTTTGATGGCGTTGTGTAAATCAACAACACGCTCTAGGCTGGCTTGATTATCCAGAAAGGCTTAATTGTATTGAACCTCAGAATAGAAGGCAACTGAGGGAGAAAGGCAGGCTGCAGCGCTAATGATGAAACTTAAATGCCGCGGCCTGTTCCACATGTTTAATTTAACATTTGTGGTATTTTGACATAAACTACCTCCTATCAGGGCAAGGAATTTCTATTTTCCAAGGAATGTCCCAATTTCTTCAGGCATCAAACTATTTAACCTTTGCTATCTGACTAAACAAAGGAAAAAAAATCACACTTTTTCTCATAACACACTACAGAATTCACACCTATGTAGTGTAATTCAGAAATCTGTTTGGGCAGCCTTGAAAACCTTATAATTTAGAGATTTAATCGCGATTAATCGCGCGTTTTTCATAGTTGCACGATTAACACATCGAAAAAATAAGTGTTTGGGGAAAAAAATGTTTTAAATGTACCTTGGAAGGTTATGTTTCAGGTTTTTACAACTCTTAAAAAACACTGGGGAGGACACATATGCTTGCTTAATACAAATGTGTGTTATTATCACAACAATCCAAAACTATGAGCAGCTACAGTGAGCTGTTACATGAGGAGCTGCAGGTCTGTGCATTGTGTCCTGCTGTTCATAGTCTCATTTCGTGTGTAGCATTAACTCACAGAATGAAGGAAATGACCTGTCTGACTTCTTCAGTTTCAATGGCAACACTTTGATTTGCAGCTGTATTAAACCACTTCAATCTCTCCAGTTTCCGGCTATTAATTCAATGCTTTATATATCAATATAGTTGTGATTACAGATTAAATTAACTGCTCCAGTCTAACAAGGACAATAAAATATGTAACACACCAAGACATATAAATACATGTTATAAAAATGTAAAAAATCTAAATAATTTTAAACTCAATCTTGAAACTGTTTTTAAAAGTTATTGCCTTCAGATAAATGCTAACATGCTAGCATGCACATCAGCAGTAACATAGCGAAGATTAGAAGGCTTTATTTACCAAAGTCTGAGTTTAGTTGCTTATAATGTTGTTAGTAGTTGTTTATTTCGTGAGGACATCACTAAAGTCGCAAATATTATATATATTATAATACAGACAATAGCTGAACTTGCATCACTGGGTGATTTAACAAACTGAACATTTTAAAGAGATTTTTGCAGAATGAAATTCAGTTTAATTTCCTGTGACCAAACTTGCATGAGCAATCAAATTAACTACCTATGGAGAGGCGACAAGACCCACAAAAGGCTCCGTGTCATTGCACACAAGTCTCGTCTGCTCTGGGTTTATACGACTCTCGGCTGGGAGGGAAATCAATTGTGTTTTAAAGTTTTGTGAGTATGACTAACAGGCTGTAGAAAAAAACAACAAAAAAAAAACAATTACCAGACGATAAAATAAAACAGTTACTTTGTGAAGTCTCCTCTGTGCTTTATGGGGCCCAGGATCACCTTCAGGGATCAATCCTGTTACCAATTATTAAAACACCTTTTACGTCCACAGGTCATATTGATGAGGAGGACTGTTCCCCTGCAGCAGCTCTTGTCACAGGAGACGCGTTAATTTAGACTCCAGCACCCAAGCTGTGTCTTTTTCTTTGCTGAAATTCCTCAAAAAACAAGTCTGTTTTAAACTTTGCCCTCATAAATCACGACCTCGACCTCCCTCGGTGAAAGTTTTTTCGTGTTTTCCTAGTTTGATGTTAGTGGTGACAACTGTGTAATCAAAGTCTTTAAAGGGAAGTGGTTTACCATGTACGGTTGATTTAAAGGGTGTGCTTTTGTAAATTGGTCTGGTAGGGCACAATCACAGCCACAGTCCTCCTGATGGCGCACAGCTGTGGATGTGCACATGCGATGAATACCAATTTTCTTTTTCTTTTTTACTCACAGATTATGAGCTCTATCTGGGCATGCTGTGATAAATGAGGAGCTTAAAATTACTTCCTTAGACCTGCGTGGAGTCAAAGGACATTTGACACCAATAAAAACCAGAAGATCTCTGAAAATGTAATTTGGGTCGGTGGTCCGAAACGGAAAATGAGGCCATGAAGCTTCACCTGAGGGCTGGAATATATTTCCTTTGCGATTTGGTTGTGTTTTCAGAAACTGGAGAAGTTAAAGCTTGTTTGAAAGTGAAGAAGAAGATTTTGCCGCAACTTCTTTAGTCTTTATTTTATGCAGATTCTACACTCTGCTGCGCTCTTCTGTAAACCTGTGGGCTAAGCCACAAGGATACAAGGCAAAATTAATTTAATACCCTGTCCCATGAAAGCCAAACACACCCATAAACCACCCAGACCTTCACACCCTTCCCCTGCCTTTGGCTCCACCGCTACCTAAAACACTCATGAATCTTGCTCTGCAGAACGGATCCGTGTATAATCACAGACCTCCTCTTGTTGTTGTATTATTAACTCTATACATCATAAAGTGGTAACCATGAACATTATACGACCCGACATCGGCTGTCGGCTGTTTTATTGTTGGTTTTATTTTTTATTATTTCAGTGCAGTTATATCTCTGCGGTCCCAGGAATCAGTGGTGATGAGTGGATTCAACATTCCTACGCCTCTGAAGGAGCTTCATTAAGGGCCCATTGCACCTTCTGTTTAGCTTCTGAGTAGACTAGACACTGAACACAAACACATACAATAACCCGCAATTTAACTACTCTACTGAGTCAAACATGAGTGGGTGGGCGACTATGAATACTGCCCCAGCCTGCACATAAGGCTTCGTGTCTATACTTATAAATCGCTGAGTTTAAGATATAAGGCACTGGTCTCTCCACAGGAATATCAATGGTACAGCATTGGTTGCAGGAATATCAAGCTTTGGTTCAGGTTCTTCAGCATGGCAACGTGTAAACTTATATGGTTTCGTCAATGACTATATGGTTGCATTGCTTCATTTCATCAACACCTCAAACAGTTTAATACCACAAAAGCAACAAAAGCAACAGGGGTCTTCAATGTTTTTCAGGCCAAGGACCCGCAAACTGATGGTAAGTAGGGACCTCCTACCTACAATATGGGTTCTATATTGAGCTTGACCTATTATATTTTTGCATTCAATATTAAGCTATTCAAATACACAGATTCAAATATCTTTTTTTTTTATTTCAAACATGTGCAATAGTAGGGTGGCCGTGCAACTGTCGTAAAAATTCTTTACTGGTGTGCACAATTGAAAGATAAAGAAAATAATTCAAATAATTCAGATTCAAGTTTTAATTTCCCCGGGGACTGAATAGGTTCTTGGCCAATTGCGGGGCATCTGACAGAGTAATACGCGGCCTCATGAACCAAAGATTTTGCGACCCCCCGTGGGCCCCCTAGGTGTTGCCCCCTGCTGAAGACCTATGGTATAGGAAATTATGAATTTTTGGATTCTAATAGAATCCAGACGTCAGACTGTCTATGCTTTGGGATAATAATTCTTGTACACAGTACGTTTCAAAAAGTAAAATGTACAACATTTAAAACATGACCTCATTTTAGTCCTACATTTGTGTAAGGGCTTTTTATGCAAGGAATATCTGACAGAAGCAACACGTTTTGAACGGGTGATAATTGGGCTTTGGCTGTTTGAGTTGCGACACGTCATTAAGGTTACACTGTCTGCACCTTTGTAGCATGACAAGAGGAATACTTGGATGGGTGACAACACGTTGTCAAGAAACCCAACGAGTCCAGTTTGTATCAGCCTTGTATCAGCTTTGTTTCTTATGGGCTAATCAGTGTTTCAGGTTATGAGGTGGAATGATAAATAGTTTTACATATGCTGAATGTACAGGGATATGAAATTAATAATTAGTGAAAGGCAGGATTTCACAGAGGTTACAAAGAACTAACTCATTAACTCACAAAATGCCAGTTACATAAAGGCAAAAATCTGATTTGTTTGTTTTTGTCACTTATTAGCAAAATGGCCTCAGAGTTTCGTGGTAGCGCAGCATTTAACATTGCTTCAGAATTTCTATTTTGTTGTATTTTGCTGCCTTGAAATGAAAATTCTGAGGTCATGGTTACGACACAGGCGGTCGTGTATACAAAATGCTTGCGAACACCACTGCTAGGCAACGGTTAGCTTCAAGAGGACGATGTTCACATGGGCTCCTGTCTTGAACAAGGATATGGAGACACGCTAGGTCTTTTTGTTTTGTTTCCTTTTTTAAAATTGTATTACCTTTGGCCTTAAATTTAAAAAAAAAAAAAACCTTTCCACCTCTTACCAGATAAATCTAATAATACAAATCTAATAATACACAACGGACAAACTAAACCTAAGACTCTTGCTTCAGGTTAATCCCCAACTATAATCATTTAAAAGCCAAACTGAGACTTATGTTCTCTCCTTCAATTATGTTAATATCAATATTGCTTATAATCACAAAATCCTCTCATATTTCTCTTATTGTACATGTTATTAAATCAAATCAGAAGGAAGACTTTCCTCATTGAAATTAAAACTCATGCATATCAAGATCACATTCCTGGAGAGCATACTACTTCATGTCTACAGGATGAACTGCAACCTTCAGGTTAAAGAGATTACTGTGAGAAGATTAAGCCGACGATTATGGACGATTTATTGTTTTCTGCTGAGCGTAATGCCTGCTGCTGTCAGGGAGGAAGGCCCAGCCCCGAGACATCTCATTAACTCTTCCATGTACAGTAGAACTTCCTCTGGGGAGTCCAGCACTGAGAACAACTCAATAAGCTGCTGCTTCCCAGTCAGCAGTGGGTCAATAAGGCAAAAGACGTGAGGTGAAAGGGCATGGGAGTGTTGAGTCTGAGGGGAGGAGTGAGGATAATACCGTGGAAACAACTTTTGGAAGATGAGCAGTGAACACAAAGGGGGGAGAGAAGAGTCGTTAACTTTATTAGGCTCATTCAGGAGATTCGCCAGAGGCTCAAAGATGTCTAAACCAAATATCCAATAATGTTATGTTGCCTGGCAACAATACCGTGAAAAATGCAATCAGAGCTGTAATGAAACCTAACCCGATTCTCCCAACGTTTAATCAATCCGTCATCTCAGAGGCCAGCAAATTAAAGTCATTTCAAATTCTTCAGATGAAGCCCATGATTCTGATCAGCATCATCTGGTTTAAAGGGTGGGAATATGACACAAACCGCTTTTACATTCAGACACAGACACCATAACAAACTTGTCAAAATCAGATACACGTAAGAGCACGAGAAGGCTCGACTGACCTTCTGACTGTTCTTGCATTCATGCTTAAACTAGGTGCAGTCTGGGGGGAATTTAAAAGCTTTTTATGTATTTATTAGAAGTTAGGGTTACTACATTTGTAACACCTTGTAAAAAGGTTTGAGTCATTTTGACTAAAGCTAACATTGCATCATGATCCCTGCCTGTTAATGCCACCCAGCTACTTTTCCATCTCACCTGTCCCATGGTAACCTCTGGTTCCAAGACTAATAACACCCACACACCTGCCACCCATTCCTTCATTATCTTTATTTATTTACACTGAGCAGCCACAACATTATGACCACTGAGAGGAGAAGTAAATAACATTGACCGTCTTGTGACAATTCAAAGTTCTGAATGTACCACACACCTAGACCAGACCAGGCACCCCCACCCCATAGTCATGACACTCCTTGATCCACAGCATCCATCCACAGCAGTATAAAGCCTGGCACAGACACACACTAGGAACAACTCAAAAAACACGAAGAACCGCATGAGGTGTTGATCTGCTCTCCAAATTCAAATCCCACTAACAACATCTTGTTGCCAGACAAAGCTCAGAAGGTCCATCTCCATTCTCTGATGAGTCACAACTGTTTTGGAGGCACAAGGGAGGCCTACACAGTATTAACTAGGCGTACATAATATTATGTCTTATCTGTGTATAAACCAGTGCTTTTCATCCAGCCGTTTTCCCAATTGCTGTGCTGTATTGCCAGTTTTGGAGACAATACATCTACTTAGCTGCCAGTAAGCCTTCTTATCAGCTTTGTCTACCTGCATATGTGTCAACCTACCTACTATCCCATAATCCATCATCCAAATGTGTGACACAAAGTAAGAATAGCCGAGGCAGAAGCATTAGCTCATTTCAGAACTGTTGCATTGAGTCACAAGACAGAGAAAGAATTTGAGTAAAATGTGTTATAAACGATATTTGTTTAAAATATAAAAATCACAGCACTGCCTCAAGAAACGTCCAAAAGCTGAAGCACCTACATTAATTCAGCAAAGACCCCTCATAAAGGGTTGCGCTGAAAGCCTCGTCCACACATGAAACGATTCCACTCGTCGTCCATCTTTTTGTAGCTGGCAGATGGTCTCCAGGGGACGTTCCAGGCTCTCGTTGCCTAGGTAACACCCTGGTATATTTCCCACATCAAGTAGAACATACAAATATTTGAAGTGTATGGTTGGAGCTGACTGCACCATGGGTTCACCAAACCCTCCATCCTGCTAACAGCATGTGGACAGGGTTTTCTCATGGTCAACTTTTTGGGGGAACTCTGGGTGTTTATCAATACTAAGTCGGTGAATTTGGCATTTTCTTTTTTAGATTGGACAAGTTCGGTTCTGAAATACGGACTCTGGAGGACAAATCTACAGTTCTTCTGAAATTGGAACAGTAACATTCTTGGATGGACACATAGCTGCCACCCATGTCCACTCGAGTTACCTCCCACTGCAGCTTCAATAAAACTGATGGGGCAAGAACACATCTGAGCATTTGGACCATACTTGGTTGGAGGCATACTTTGAATCAGAAGAGTACTTGGGCAACAATTATTTACGAGTCACAAAACAGCTGGTCTCCAGGGGACGTTCCAGGCTCAAGTTGCCTAGGTAACACCCTGGTATATTTCCCACATCAAGCAGAACATACAAATATTTGAAGTGTATGGATGGAGCTGGCTGCACCATGGGTTCACCAAAACCTCCAAACCCGCTACCAGGATACTGAGTTTGGCAGTAAGAACCAAACGATGTGGACAGGGTTTCCTTGTGGTTTGATTAACTCTTAGCAAAATCAAGTATGTGAACTTTGGACTTGAACACTTGTTAATTCAGACTTGACAAGCTGATTCTAAAGTACACATCCAGGTACTTGAACCATACTTGGTCAGTTGCATACTTTGAATTGGAACAGTACTTGAGCAACGACTAATGATGTAACACAAGATCAAACATGAACACATACTGATAAAGGCTCCTTGTGTTTGCGTTGTGTGTCCATAAACTGTATCAGTTGCTTCCATTTGTTGTTTCCTCAAAGCTGAAGTCAGTACATGGCCACTTTACATTTTTCTCCAATAATCATTGAAATTCATTAACACTCCACGGTCTCTTGTCACCACATTACTGCTCTCTTTCTACGAACACACCCCCTAATGTTTCCTGCAGTCTGAATCAGTATCACTGCTTGCCTTAGCTCCATTCATGGTCCACATCTTTGCTCATTTCTTAATTAATTGGGATTGTGGTGGTAGAGTCAGGCGCTGCCAAAATGGCAGCAGCTGCCACCACCCACACTGACCTTCAAGAAACCTATGCGTGGCATGATAGGTTTATAAATCATCATCTTTATATACAGTAAATGGAGTCACAGAACAATTTGATGATTTGCTCATCATTATCCCGAATGAAGCTGAAACAGAACATGGAGGTAATCTGCCATTTTTGATTTAGTAAGACAAATTACCTTCCTTCATAGATTGGTGGAGGCTAAAGGTTTAGTGAGTCTGCAGTTTAATGCAGCACTCAAAATATACACGTTAGCAATGCATTTATTTGGTTGAGAAGCACTGAGGGAGCGTCACTGGAAACCACCTGGAGGAAAGACTGTCGTAAGTGGAGCTGCTTTTGCATGGCATTACAATATTTTTGCATTCCATATCAGTAGCAGAAACCCGGAGAGATTTAGCTACTTCTCAAATCTGTCCAATCACTGGCCTAAATCTATCTTTGTGTATGAAAATATACGTACTGAACCATAAAACATATTTTAAAACTTTCAAATATCCATCCTTGTGGCTAGAAATTAGTATTTTTGTGAAACAAATCTGGCCGAGGAAAAGGTTTTGTGATTACATCTACAATCTAGCACACACAGCTGGTGCCATCACGGCGGTCCAGCGAGGAGCCGGCTGCACGCTTAAAAATAGAGGTACAAGAGGAGTACAGCGTAAAACTAAAATGCTTGATTGTCTCAGAAACGGGCACACCACTGGCCCTTGAGAACACATGGGTGGTTTAATCCAAATTCATGTTTTTATGATTCTTTTTTTCTTTTTCTTTTTTTTTTCATTTTATCGTAGGGCAGATTTGCTGTTATAGTGCTTTTGTCAGTGCAGAAAAGAGCAGAAAACTAGTCAGAGAAGACAGGAGAAGAGATTTGGGAGCTCGGTATGGATCATTTATCAATACCAAGTAAGGAACTTGACAAGTTTGATTACAACGTAAGGACTCTGGAGGAGGTGAGGTTGCAGGTGTCATCTCTTAAGTGTTTAAGTGTTTTGCACTGTCTCTATTTTTTATATATATATATATATAGTTTGTCCTTACACTCTTTCTCTTTCTCGCACCATTTGCACAATTCTGTATCGTGTCCATGAACTTGCACACATGGGCTTCTATGCTCAGTCTCTTGTATTGTACTCAGTCCTATGTACAGATCCTGGAAACTGGTGCGAACTTGGTCAGTACTTTGAATTGGAATTTCGGTACTTTGCACAGCGACATGTGACGCTTAGGCAGATAGCAAACAACCTATCAGGACAACCACAGCCCCTCCTTTAATTGTGCATAACTGTGCATGGGTTTTTAGCTAGATATACTTTAAACTAGGGGTCTTCAACATTTTTCAGGCCAAGGACCCCAGACTGATGGAGAGACTAAGTAGGAACCCCCTATTTACTATATGTGTTCTATATTAACCTCAGCCTAGTGCTATTTATTTTTATCATTTTGCATTCAATAATAAGCTATCCCTTATCCCTTTACTAAAATATGTTGGATTCATGTTAATGTCTATTTAAAGAAATTTAAATTTGTGGGAGAAAATTAAAAATGTGTATAGAAAATGTCTAATCAATCAAAGATTTTGTGACCCCCCTGCAGTACCTCCGGACTCCCTAAGGGTCGTGGACCCCCTGTTGAAGACCTATGCTTTAAACAAAAGCTCCATATAAAACCAATGTATAATTATTTTTATTATTATAACTGTAAATTTGTAATTTTTAACATGGAGGTCCATGGGGATTGACTCACTCTTACAGCCAGATTCTAGTGGTCATTTGAAGTATTACAGTTTCTCTTTCCTCTCCTACAAACAACGAGACATCCATAGTCTGTGATACACCTAAAATGACAATATATTCAAAACTAATATAACCCAGAATCAGAGTTGTATAACGTTCCTAGCGAGAAAAAGAACCGGTTCCTCCTGTAGCACTATTATTACATGTTGCCGGCTCTGAGGCATTCTGTTTTCAAGGTGTTCTTATGAACTCTCTCATGAATGCAATATCTCAGAAATGACTTCAGGGAATTTATTATTGTCTGGCTCATGCGTTCCCTCTGACTCAAGGTTGAACCTATTCGATTGTGGCGGTCAAAGGTTGTCTGAAACGTCAGAAAAGTCAGAAAACGCATGTTTTTTTGCCATAACTCAGAATTCAATCATTTATTTAATGATGAGAGTTTCACAACAATATCTAACAGTAGTCCGCCCACTTCCCCCCAGTGTTTATTTCTGATTTTGAGATTCGAGGGATTGTTTTTGCAGCCTGAGATGAAGCTCGTTAACAGTCCTCGGTATTAAAACTGAAACATGCCAGATGAAGGTTTACAGAACATCCACTTGTTTGGTCTGTGCTGATGAGACCTTCTAAAAAAAACGGTAAAAACTGCCAAGAAGTTTGCAACTCCCACAACCTCAGAGCGCATCCGAGAGCGCGGAGCTCCAGACTTTGGCACGGCGCTCCGAGGGCCAGTTGTTTGTTGTGGATCAAACTGGGAGTGCGTGCATTTAGAGCGGCCTAATAGGAGGAGGAAGTGGGTCACAGCTCCTCAGGGGAGCCTATCTGGTAGCGTGAACTTCCTCCCCGTCATACATGTTTAATGGTGGATTGTAACATGTTTAAAGGCTGCGGCTACTCGGCAAAACAACAGCGTGCATGTACACAACATGCAAACTAATGAGGAGGAGAAATGAGCTCATAGATGCATGACTGATGCAACTAAACAGCTTTTATAACGTTCATTTTGTCACAGTAATACAGAGAAGACTAAAATGATGTTTAGGGACCATTCCTGCAGACCTTCACTTTGAAATAACCATACATACATGTACCGTACAGCTGGAGCTCTATTAAAGTTTTAGCTAGTGCAGGCCGGGAGTCAAAAATAACTGATTTAGACCGCTGATCTTTCTCTGGATTTGCTGGGGCCGTGTCTGCACAGAGCCGAGTGTTAAGCGTGGGGAATATTGGGCGGGGCTCTTCCTCTCTCTCTCTCTCTACGCCGCCAGAGTGAAACAGAAATCAAACCCGTTCAGTCCGAACGAGGAGCACGGATGGATGCTCTGGAGCCGAGCAACACACCAACAAACGTCTGAAAAACGCTTTGTTGCTGGCGCTAAAAGATGCAAGCAACAAGTTCACAACAAGCTCACAGCTGAGCAACTTTATTTGCTTAAAATTAGCTCTTCTTTTTCTTTCTTCTCCGAGCAGCCTGAGGGGTTTGGCCTTCAGTCAGCATGACCAGCGATAACATAGGAAGCGGGGATGAGATGACTAACCTCACTCACATGTCACGGTATCGCACAAGAGATGACATGACATCTCTCCGCAGGGCACAGCCTTCTAACTGCTTCTGCGCTGATGACATTCGGACAAGATGCTGAGTTAAATGGGGGATCAGAAGGAAGGGAAAGGTGGAGAATAAAAAAAGAGACATGCTGCTACAAATTAAGCAACAGTGAATGCTCTGCGCGAGGACACTTCGACATCAAAAACACTGACATATAGTTGCAGTTAAGTAACTAATATTTAATCCTACCCACTCGGTGTGGAGGTCCTCACAGACACCACTGAGTCCAGATAATAATCTTTCTTTCTACCGGAGAGCTCTCTGGATTTTTACATTGCACATTTTTTTTAACAATTGATCATTTTGTTCCTGCATCTTTGCTCTCTCTTTTTTTAAAAAAATAATAATAAATAAATAAAATAAAATAAATGTGTGCCTTGAAACACGTCATGACCATGAATTGTGGAGTATGCATCCACTGCCTTGAGTTTTCTTTTCAGACATCTGCAGTCTTTTTGATTGACAGATTCGATGAATGGATTTGTTGAACAAATCTGGTATAAGTTACATCAGCAAACAACCGTGGCCTCAGTCTGCTGGTCTGGATGAACAGGGCGGCCAGAGATGGACTGAAAATCCTGACCTTAATTACAGTTTCAGATGTCTTAAATCTATAAATTGATGTTTCAATATTCATATCAAAATGAATAAAACAATGATAAAGATTGAGAGGGAATGTATGGTTTATACATTTGATTTAACGTCTCATCCACTTAAATTAATAATGATAAAGTTTTTTTTTAAAGGGGGAGGTTAGGGTTTTTCCTTTGGTTGCATCACAACAACAGAGACACGCTTGTTTGGGGATTAGAGTGTGCTCAGAGCTTTTCTAAAAAAAAAATGTTATTCGTCTAAATCATCCCTCAAAACACAAACCAACTATTAATTTAGGATGGGCAACTATCAGCCTCTGATTTGAACTCTCAGAAAGAAGACATGCGGATCCTGACCTGAGTCCGTGTACCGCGGTCTGGCCAGGTCCCTGAAGTAGTAGATGAAATCCAGGCAGTTGTCGTCCTGGACCTCTCCCTTGGAGCAGAGGTCGGAGAGCAGTTCCAGCGCCTTTCGACAAATCTCATCCTCTCTTTCTGCAGGCATTGCCCTCCAGCATCCTTCTGACTGGTCGGCCACTCCGGCTGATCCTCCACCACTCAGTCAATCACTCAGTCAGTCAGTCAGTCATTCGCATACAACCTTCACCAGCGCAAAGACGCACCAGAAGCACCGCGGCTACACCCCTGGATAGCTCCAGCCCAGTGCGCTTCAACAGCGCGTCCGCGAAATCCAGCGAAACACGAACAAACCCGAGTTTTTAAGAATTTTTAAGTCAAAGTCGAAGGTTTAAGTGGAGATGAGAGAAGTTTCTATTGGATAAAAAAAAAAAAAAAATCCTCACTTGCACGGTTTTGTTGCTCAGCAGCGAAATAACAGCTCCAAAGCTGCGCGCAGCTCTCGCTCTCCTCCAGTTCCTCTTCCTCCCCTTCCTCTTTCTCCTTTCTCTCCTCTCCTTCTATTCTTCTCTGCTCTGTCTCCTGCTCCGCGGTGCTGCTGAATCACTGCCGAGTCTCCAGCCTTCAGCAGCGCCAGTCAAGGTCCTTGAATGAATGCTCGGCTTTCACTTACTCCTCAGACAGACATACAGATGCACAGACAGACAGGAAGTTCTGCCTCCTTCAGCTTCAGCATCCCCCTCCTCCACCTCCACCTCCACCCATCCCTCCATCCAGGCATCAGCCTTCCCACTGAGGAAAATTCAATAGGGATTTATGAACAGTGGGTTTCTTCCAGAACAATCAAACTGTTATGAAAACCAAACCATCACTTCTTCTTCTTTTTTGGTCTAAAAAGTTCTGGTTCCTCTCAACAGAGCAGCGTCACAGCTAATGGCGTTATATCCTGAAGCGCTGAATTAATAAATTAAGCTACAAGCTTAGAAGGAAACTAGTGGTTCATCCTTTAGATTCCTCTTAAATTCTTAATGGTAAAGTTTAAATTTGTGAGTTTTTCCTCCGGTGGATTTGCATCACAGCTGCCGAGTAAAGAAAAAAAAGAAAAAGAAAAAAAAATTCATCTAAGTCTGCCCTGAAAACATAATCAAACCATCAAATCTTGAACAATGAAAATGTCAAAAAAAAAAAGCCTCCCATGAGGCCTCTCACCAGGTAAACTCATAAAAGATATCCCCATGCGCCCCTGTGTAGCAGGTGTTTAAAACGGGGGGAGGAAAGGGGCTCAAACACCTGTGAGGGCCCCACATGCACGAGCCTGACCTTTACTGATGGAAGTAATGAAGGGCGAGCGCGACAGATAAATGTCATGCCAAAGCCCCGGTGAAGACGCTAATAAAGGCCTCCCCGCCTCTGTCTCCATCTCTGTGTGTTTGGGAAGTATTAGGAGAGGACCTTTAAGCGTCTCAACAAATAGCTCAGAGAAACACGCGAGGAAGCTTTTGTTGTATTTGTGCCGCGTTCCAGCTCCAGACTTATCACTCAAACCGATATCGGACACATGCGACAGCAGGTCCCTCAGAAACATTGACAGAATATGAACTGGATCCTGAGAGTTCAGCAAAGTACTAAGTAAGAAAACGTTTTCACCGCTATTAATACTGCTCCTTATTTGACAGGATAAATGATAGATGAGTGAGAGTCATCGCAGGATAAAGAGAAAATGTGTCAGAGATTTGTAGGCGTTGCCAAAATTATTGATACCATTCCACTTAAATTTAAAAAAACACAATCTGATATAAGATGAAACTAAAAATTAGTCATCAGAGTCTGTTCTACATTAAAAATAACTCGCATTCATTCCCTTTCATTCACACTCGGTACTTGGTGCGACACGGCGGTACCTTGACCTTGGACCTCTGATGTTTTTCTACCATCAGGATGCTTCTTTTCTTTAGTCTGAACTCAGTTTTCCAGTTGCAGAAGCATCCAGGGGGTTAGGTACAGCTACAGAGTTACTATTAGGGTTCTTAAACTTACGAGTAATATTAGTTTCTGTGGTCACAGCAATGTCTAACTGTTGGAGACAATGTTGCAGCCTTTAGTTAACTCATCTTGTTTTAGCCATTCAACTTATTTTTTTTACCTTAAACAATCAGCAGAGAGTGAAACCTTAGAACCTCACCCTGCTTTTTAAAGTAGAAAGTTTAGTTCTTAACATAAGACCGCATCCTTACGCAGCTTCAGACCGCCACCTCCTTCCTGTGTTCACAGGTAGAGACGAGAGCAAAGATACATTTCGTTTTTAGCAATCATGGGATACACAGCGGCAGTAAAGCAGTCCTGGATTAGAAGTCACCCTGTGCTCGTCTGTAAAGGCTCACAGTTATCTTCACACTGAATCTCAGCCTCTGGAGAAACAAGAGCAAAGTGGCCAGATTTGTTTATAAAAGGATGAAGTATTATTCAGAAGAGTTCTGGTTCTATTTTCTCTTGTGACACCAAAGACAGATGGTGATGTTTGTAGGTGGGGCACTGCAACCGAATGTAACTCGTTGACGGAAACAGAACATGTGTATATCTTTCGTAAAGGGATGCGCAAAACAGGGGAAACTTGCAGCAATGTGGCGACAAGAGACTTTTGAATCTTGACAACTTTTTGCGAGTAGGCAACACAAAACAAGCCAGTACCTTGTTGTACTAATTTCAGCTTAGCGAATATGGCTAACTAACATATGATGCAGAGTTTCCCAACCCCCCCACCCCAAACTCACTGTGCACACAGCAGCTTGGTCAACTCGGATGGAATTCTTCCATTTTCTTTTCAAAAAGAAGTGGTATTTATGTCCATAGACTAACTTTTTATTTATTTTACTTTTTTACCCAGAAATATTCAGAGTTGGTTCATTTACAAGTTGGTTAGTCAATTTCACTAGAAACCAGTTGTTGCACAGACATGGATGACAAGCAAATCTTGGACAGGGCCTAAGAGGAATATTAAGGCTGCTGCACTCTAAAACAAAGACTTTCAACCACAGAGAGATGATTCAAAGTCTCCCTGAGTAAACCCTCCAAATGAGGTGTCGTCATGAGTTGCCTGAACCGGAACCATCTCAACTCCTTTTTAATGTGAAGGAGCAGTGACTCTATAGCCCAAACTCCAACCCAGAGTCTGAGCTGTTCCCCTTCAACACCCATCCCCGGCAAAAAGACTGAAAAGATCAAAAAATGAATAAAAAGGACTGGCAACCTCGGAGAACTGCTTCCAAATCCTTGTGTTGGCCTCTGATAGACACAGCTCTGTCCTGACCTGAGCGGCGTCAGAGAAGAATGACCTCCCTGTAACGGATCCACAAAGGACTCATCAGCCTGGTAGTGATTCATCCACAGCTCTGAATGACGCTCGCCAGCTAAGGAGGCCTACATAATGAGAATGTAGGGGTTTAATCTTTCCGCTGTCTGAGTGAAAACCTCCTTTTTTTCGAGGATCGATCGACAGATTATGTCAGGATACACCGTCATCCAGAGGACAGATGATGCTGCTGAGGCTGACAGGGCCTTGTAAAGTGCAGATGAGAGGGTTGAAAGTGTTCCCATGTGTCACTATAGTCAGTCTTTTGGTTTGGCTCATATATTTTCAGGCTGCAGTCTCCGTGCGTGGCATAATGCACCGTAAAACAGCTCATGCACCAAAGTGATCTGTCCAGATGTTATCTGTTTATGAGCCAATGATGCAACCCCATCATATTAAGTGAAAAATATCTGTGCGTCATCAAAAAGCAGGAGTCGTGCATGTTGCCGCTCTGCGCGGCTCGGTTTGATTTGTGTCTGTGTGGGAGTTCATCTGTGGGCGCCTCTGATCCTCTGTTCGTTTGCATCTCTGTACACATGTGCATGATATTTGTTCATTTCCAAAGTGTCTTCACATTCACTGACCCACAGTGCACCTTGTGTGCGTGTTGGCCCCGGGGTGTGTCTGCAGGTCCTGTGGATGTGAGGGAGTATCACTCAGCATTATTTGTGAGGATTCAGCTGGAGCTCACAGCCAGCCCAGCTGCCTCGGACGAACAGAGGGCATCAGTTCAGCCTCCACACCAGTTGCTCTGTGCTTCTCTGTTCTTGCCTTACTTCCCACAGCTCTCTCAAAGAGCAGCATCCGTGTTTGAACTCTTAACTGGAGGTTAAAGGGATCGTGACTGGGATCGGCTCGGTTTAGTTATTCAAACATATAATTTCACTGCATAGTAGAGTTTGGTAGAAATATTCAATATTCATCCTATTTCATCCACTTAACCCAAACCAGATGGCAACCCACAAGGACCACATCCTAATTTCCCCAAGCCAGATTCTGGGAGTCATAATGTAATGGCAGCTTTGAGACCCTAAGGTCAGTGGTTTGTATCCTACTAGGTCCATCACTGAGTTGCCTTGACCAAGCAAGTTTGAGGGTTCTCAGTCATCCAAGTCATGATATATGCAACAACACTGAAAGAAGGGAAACTGGACTTGCAGAATTTCTTGAAGATGTTTAATCCAAGCAACTTCTTTAGTTCTAAAGGACTGGAGGGTAGCTGGGGTGTAAACAGGAACACCTGTGGGTGTTACCCATTAGGAATTTGTATGACTAGTGTCTGTTAAGAACCAGATACTTACATGTTGTTGGAGGAGATTTTTGAAGCACATAACCCCCCAAACCTGCTCCCCAGGCGTTATGATGAGAATTTAATTCAGTAAACCTGAGAGTAAAACCTCCCAACAAGGCTTCAACACAAGAGACCCGAATCACCTCAGCTCCTCTTTAACATGAAGGAGCAGCAACTACTGTATAAAGTCCCAACTCCATCCCAACTCCATCCAGGAGGACCTGAAGATGAGGCCATCTTCAGGTCGAGCCACCTCACACAAGAAGCTCATTTCCACCACTTCTATTTGAAGGGAGTTCATCTGATGTGGAACAGCATTTTGTGAACTACAGAGCTGCATGCATCTCCTCTGAGGTCCTGAGTCCAATGACTTCCCAGTGTTCACTGCATACAGATTCTAAATAAATGCATGGCTCTCCGAACTTTCTCGTGATACCTCACATATTCAGGCATTACGTCCGCCGTGTAGCAAGAAAAGGGACAGCGCAAATGCAAGACATGGTCAACAAATGTCTGGATGAACAAGGCAAAGTTTGTCTTCTCCAGCAGAAGGGAACTGAATCCAGGTTTCTTGAAAGAGAGATCTTTTCCCTTGCAATAGTCTCATGGGAGTTTTAGGCACTGAGCATCTGTTGACTGAGATTGATTGATATTGACACCATAGAAATAAAACTGAAAAACTTCAGTCGTGACTGAAGTTGAGTTGAACTGTAACTCGGACTAATGGCGTTCATATATTATGTCGCCAGTAGGTGTTTCCAGAATTCAGGTTTGCAAAAGCCAAATCTGGGTGGCAGGGTGCTCCTTAGTAGTGAGAGGCTTCGGGATGCGACAACGATGCCCAAAATGGTTATTTGATATTATACAAATGTTATTTTGCTGTATGTCTGTAAGAGCAAGCAAGAAAAGAGTGCTGATGATATTTATATGTATTCACATGAACCTTACAGGTCTGTGCGGTACTCTGCTGCCAAGCATGGAGCGCACAGGTGGAGGAGGTGGGGAGGAACAAAGAGGTGTCATGTTTGTTCAGATAAAGCAGCGAAAAGAGAAAGTTGTTTTTGGCGCTTGCTATTGTCTGCAGGTCCTTTGCAGCTTCCAGCTTCTTTTGCTTTGGCTCTTTGTGACAGAGGTTACACAAAATGTTGGCAACATCTCTTTGAGATACCTACAATGAAGTTAGTGCAAGCAAATGTCACGAAAACAAAACTGTCGACAAATCCTCAACACAGGTGGTGGAGTGATAGGATCTGGCCCAAACATGCTGCCCCTGTGTGATTAGTAATATTCATTTTGATTGTAATGTTTATTTATTTATCCATTTTCTTTCTCTCTCTGCTTGCTTTGCCTCGAGCCACTGTGATGGTTCAGTGTGTGGAAACATGTCAGGTGGTGAATTCTTCTATATAATGGAACAGTCTCAACTTTGGGCAACAGCTGAGGTTGGGGTAAATTCCTGGTTGGGATTATGTTAATTTCCCTTTTTCCCCCCTCTGTTGTTCTTAGGTTTGTATGTGTGGTCTTGTTTTTTGCATATATTTGTAGTTTTAGAAAATGTTGTGTTGAATGGCTGAGGAGGAGATAAAATAACTTTAAATCAGGAACAAAACAGCACAGCAGGGTGGGCTGGGTATCCAAAAATGAAAAACCAAAACCAAAAACTAGACAAAGACTAGACAACTGAGTAACACAAGGAAGGACGTGGAGTCAAACCGAAGCATCAGCTGTTGTAAATCCAACAGCATAACATCTCAGCATCTCAGCAAGTGAACATTTTGTCCTCCTGGTTGATGTGTTAGAAGCAATGGGGATAATGGGCAAGCATAAGGATACAGTGGTCTGCTGGGAGACTTCATGTCCTACCATCCACGTTCCACCTACCTATGCACTTCTGCAGACCATGTACAACACAATATTCAGAAGGTTGTCATAATGCTGTGCCTCATCGATGTGTGTTGAGGGGTTGACAAGGCATAGGAGAAACTAATCAGGGTGGAGCACACATAAAGAGAAACCAATCAAACATGCAAGGGGGAGGGGGGCACAGGAAGTAAAGCAAGAAACAAAAAAACAATGAAGAAACTTTCGGAACAGAAACACAAATAAAACCAAACAGGACTCCAACAGAGGTAACAAATTCACCGTATCCTAACATCTGAGTCAAAGGTTGTTTGAGTTATCCCTTTGTTTTCCCAGTAGAGAAACCGTCCGTGCTCATCACACCAGGCTTCATTCTTCCATCTTCAATTGTTAGAGGACACTCAGCAGCAGGACAAACCTACAAGTCGTAATAACGCATTCGCCCAGATGACCTGTGGGGTCATCAGGCAGTCTAAAGTGGTCTCAGAGCAGCTGTTCATCACCCAAGTGGTTAACGAACACCAAAAACATCGACACATGGTGAACACGGTAATTTCAACTCTTCGTGTGTTTGCTTTATTTCACCTCCCATAAAAAAAAATCAATGAAACACATCTGGAGTCCCAACATCGTGTCCAATCTGCATGCTAATTGAATTGAACTGCACAAATACACAGTCTCAAACGGCCTGTAGTCACATCCTTTAGAAACCTCACAGTTTGATAGAGTTTGAGAAGGTGTCACTGTCCACGGACGACTGTGGCTTTTCTCTTTTCAGTCTCTATTTTTTTTATCTGTTCCTGCAGTCTCTATCTGTCTGGGACGGACAAAGCAAATTTGAGTAAAGGTCAATAGGAGATGAGAAAACAGGAAGAGAGGAGGAGGGGGGTAAAGAGGAGAACAGTGAGGCAGTATTCAGGGGAGGAATCAAGGCACTCGCTGAACAAACGAGTCTTTTAAGCATTTGGCATTTGACAGCAGGATGTGAGAAGGGTTAGATTTGGGGGGAAGAAATCAGAGGCGATTACTTTAAAATGAAGACGGAGAAGGTCTGAAGGTTTGAAAGGACCCCTGAAGTTTTGCATACACCATAATTAATTTAAGGAGCTACAATTTAAAGCTGGTCTAAGCAACATTTGTATCAGTGTCAGACTTGATGCAAAAGCTGGTGGTATGACAGATCTCACCGGCAGTTCACCACAGCTCTGCAAAACATTTTAGCATTTTTCTGCTCTTGTGACCAACAGCTTTTAGTTTTCCCTCTGTGCTTTCATTGGCTCTGATTATAGAGTTTCCATGTTATCTGTTTTGCATGGATGCTAAATATATGTATGTGTTTATATGGCCCAAAATATAAGTTTCTGTAGAAGCTTTTTGAGTTATTTCTTCAACTTTATTTGCAACACTGAACTGATTTAATAGAAGAAGACGACCAAGATGTCTGGTGGATTCATTCCAACCAAAGAAGAACCAGCACATTGAGACTGTATGTGGTTGCTCGGAGGTCAGATTATCAAAGGTTTACACCACCACTTCTAACATCTGATTATAAATCCTCTTTGATCAGTCTGTTCTGATTGAGGTGGTCTCATGAGGCAATTTTATTCTGATTATTAGCAGAACACAAGTGTCCATGGTCTCACAGAAATTACATTGATGCACATAGCTGTAATACTAATGTCAAAATGTTCACCAGCAACCTAAAGTATTTCATCCGTGATTGGAAAGACACTACGCCCTCGTAGCAACCAAATTGCGGTCATTATTTTTAATGGCGCACCGAAAGCCCTCACAGCTCTTCGGAAGATTAGAGGAAAGTGCGTGGTTTCATAACCGAAATGAGGAATGATGCAGGATATGTTTACTTTATTAACATTTACCTGAAACAGCAATCATTTCCCAACCCTCAACCAAAGTGCATTTATTGCCTAAACCTCTAACCAAATGAGGGACTCCGGTTCCCAACATAAATCCGAACATAATCCCGGCAGCGGTTATACTTCCCCTCATAATGTAACTGGCAAAACAGATTTGTAAAGATGATAGTACTTTCTCAGACACGGGGTTTACCTGGGGGACCTTTATTAGATAACAGCAGAGAGATGACAAGTAATAAGGGCGAAAGATGCAACAAAGGCCCCCCAGCAGGACTCACAGTGTGGTTGTTATTGCTGATGGTTGGCTTCTCAATCATCTCTGTCACAAGGGTTGTTCAATAAAAGCTTTACCTTAAGTGGGGTTTTCATCCATCCAATAAGCTAGTCAGTGCAAACTTGTTGATTATTCCTAATCAATTTAATAGTGTTCTATCATATTTTACTCATTGTGCACGGACCCCCCCAAGCAAGTCACTCAGACATGATTTTAATACGTTTCGTCAGGAAGCATAAGCAGCCGTTCTTAAACCAGCCGTGCAGATGAACAAACAGTATCTTTCTCTTTGAAAAGAAATGAAAGCTTGTGTAGAAACACATGTTCTCATTACCTGCTTGTTTTCTAAGGCCATTCTTCTGCCCCATCAGAGATGATGTGTTTAATATTACATTAAGGATCGGAGTCATGCACTTGAAATAAATGTTTTAACAATGACCTGGTTAGTGAGCATTAACGGCAGCAACAAACTCTGAGTTTAAGACGGCAGTTTATTGTAATTCAGATCTAAAGCTGCATGAGCTCCTTAACGAGTGCGAGAAATAGATATGCGCGCCCTATTATCTAGCGTTCTACGTTATCTGTGATCGTAAAATGGGATCAGATTTTCAGCTAAGTCACCAACAGGGGACAGAAATGCAAATCTGGAACCGTAAGGTCACTGGTTTGAATCCTTTCTATGTCAAACAGCCTTAATGCTGAATATGTGTCTGCCCATTAGGTGTGCTCACTAGTGTTTCTATGAATAATGACCAGGGATGGACATCGATAGGATTTTATTGATACCGATGCCATTGTCGATTCTGCTTATCAATTTGATTCTTTACCGATTCCTTTATCAATTCCTCCTGTGAACCTTTGGTCTAGAAAAATTAGAAGTTGGTGGTTTTGTGTAAACAACAGAAATTTTAAATTTTAGTTTCTAAACAAGAGATAAGAGCTTGTGTAAGAAAACGAATAGGCAATTGGTCACTGGATCCTCACTAGTACTGCTCTGCTGAGACTCAGTGAAAGCTGCACTTGTTGACCGGAGATTATCAAACACATGGCCCTCTTGGTATTTAATGCTGTGAGTTGTCAACAAATGCTTCAGCTTGTTGATGGTGTTTCCGCCCTTGCTTGAAATTACTGTGCTGCATAAATTGCACATTGCTCTGTTACAGTCCCTTCTAGTGAAGTGAAATCACACTTTGGACTGTTTCAGTCTCTTTGCCATGCATCCTCCGTGACCTACGTCAACGTGAAGATTCTTGTTTCGCTATATGGTGGTTGGAAAACAACTTTTAGGTGCATTACCGCCACCATCTCAATTGGGATGTAAAGATTCGGCATGAAAAGTAACGATGAGGTGAATCGATATGCATGAAGGCTAATGATATCGATGAACTGAACAAGTTGGTTATCGATTCCCATCCCAACTCCTAAATGATAGCGGAAAAATGACTTGTCGATGCCCCGCCATCGACAAATCACTACTATGAAAGTCATGATGGAAGCAGCATCATGATTTGCCGTTTTATTAGCCGCCTCTGCTCCTGAACACTTTTATGTCACAATAGAAATTTATAATTGTACACTTAGGACAATGTCAGGTGGTTGTCCACAAGATGTAGCTCAGCAGAAGCAAAAGGATGATTTGCGTACACTTCAGAGAAAGCCTCCTCTTGGGAGGACCCAGTCAGAGGCCAGGCAGTAACTTAACAGCAGCCCTAATTTCATTAACCAAGACATGATAGAAAACAACCGTTTCTTTCTGTGACTATGACGAGACAGTGACGAACTAAAATTAACATCATCATTATGGCATTGGAGGACTGTCAGGATTTGTTTCTGGCATTTTGGCATTGAAGAGATTATTGCCACTTCTGATAATTCTTGTTTGCATTTAGCTGTTGCTCCTGCTTTTGGAGTCACAGTTGCTGGGTGATGCTGCACTCATCCATTTCCATTTATTGACAGGTTGTTGAACTGTGGGCTCATGAATATCTATGTCTTTAACAATACTTTGCAAAAGACTCCAGCTTACTGCATATAAATCAGCAATCGACTGCTAGTCCTAGGAGAGATCTCTGCTGGCGAGGCATGGTTGACTCCAGCAGCTTCTTGGAAATAACAAACTCAAAAAGAACAAGAAGAACAAACACCTCCAACGCTTAGTTCACTGACTTTTATTTTATTATTTTTTTTTAACTCCTGACTTTTATATTTATTGTGGAAGTTATGAACCATAACTTTTCATGTGGAAAACCAAACATAAATGAAGATTAGAAGTTAAACACTTAGATAGTATTCAACATACATGTTGTCATCTCAGCTGTTTAGACATTTGAAGATGAAGAGTGATAAAAAACAGAAATCTGCAGTCTTCTGGGAAGCTCTACACCAATTAATCCACAACATTATGACCAACACAGTATGATGCCAATTAAATAACATCTTTTTCAATTCAGTGTTCTGCTGGAAAACCTTTAGCACCCACCTGGACCATAGCAGCCCATAGTAATGACACTCCTTATTGTGGAAGGCACACGCACAAAAATGGTTTAGGAACTTAAAAACATGAAGAACAGCACGAGGTGTTGACCTGGCCTCCAAATTCTCTAGAACCCACTAACAACATCCTGTTACCAGACACCACAGGAACCTTCAGAAGGTCCATTTTCATACTCTGATGAGTCACAACTGTTTTGGAGAGACCTGCACAATATTAGGAAGGTGGCTATAATGTTGTGCCTGACCGGTGTATAACTTTTAGATCTCCGTAAAAGTATCAGAATATTTTACAGTTCCTCATAAGAGCTTTTGCGTTGCTAAAGATTCAGAAAGGCTGCATGGTGAGTCTTCATGTATTAAATATAACCCAGCAGAGAAGCTTCTCACCAGAGGAAGGACAGAGCTCCTCCTCTTCCTCGTATTTCCTCCGTCTCTTCGCGGGAGCGCCGCCTTGTCAACTGTAAAAACTCAAAGGCCGCTCCACCGCTTGTGTGTCTGCACACCTTGACATGAGCTTAAAAGCAGACGTACAGAAATAGAGCACGATGAAGCTTTTAATTAGCCTCGCGCTACTTTTGGTTATTTTTTCTCTGTGTATTGAAGTTCTTTTTATATAAATATAAATATATGATTTTTTTCTATGCCTCCAGCTATTAAAAGAAATGCTGTTTGATCTTCACAGAAACTACACAGCTTTGGAGCGAGAGACATTTTTAGAACAAAACTGTCCTAACTGTGAGAGCCGGTACAGAGCTTTTACTGTGGTGAACACAGTGTCGTTCTCTGAAGAGCTACAGAATACAGAAATTACTGTCATGTCAACATCACCGTGGTAGGGGTAGATGAAAATATGCAGGTCTTTCTCCAATACCAAATGAAGCACTCAAAATGTTTTGTTGTTGACGCCTTAACTATTTTGTCGATTAACTCCCGACCTCGTCTTCGTCCGCCTGCACGTGAACGGATGCATTATTTGTGCACAGCCAACTGTCATGTGGAAAGACATTTTTAGCTCTCTTGTTAGGAGACGTGATAAATATTATATCACCTCTCCATTTCCATTTTGCTCTCCTCTCAGTCCTGAGGCGTGGGGCAGGAATTTAACTGTGATTATAAAGGTTGCAGTTCCAAAAATTACAAGCATAGTCTCTTTGGATTTAGAGGTGCAATGTGATTTATATTTACATTTTTTATGTCTCCTTAAATGCATTCTTTCTTCATTGATTACATTCATTTAGCTAAATGGCAGTTTTGATTACAACAGGAGCTTTCACAAGCACACAAATATTACCTCTATTAGCTCTATGATGGCCATCGATCAAAATGTTTAAAAGCTTTAAGAGGATACTAAGGATGTTAAGGATGCACCAAACAGATGTCAAAGAACTACCAGCAGTGGAGGCCAAATCGTCTCACGTCAACTGTTTCTGGACAAAAAAAATTTGCACTTGAACACACCACAAAGTCCACAGGTGGCAGCTGGCGCATGAAATATATACATGAAAAAAAACTTTTTGTACCAGCAGGTGGCAGTAATATACATTCCTTATTCGAAATGGGAAAACCCAAGCAAAAGATTCCCTCAGCTTGCATGATTTGTTGCATGATTCTCTTCGTCACTTTTCTCTTTGTGGAAACTGAAGTTGAACAGAAAATCTCTCAGTCGGTTCAACAGTTCAGTTGGCTCTAAACCACTCGTGTCCATCCACGATCCATTTTTCATAGGGCTGCAGCAAATTCTAAACATACACCATCAGGCATGAGTTTCTAATAATGTGCAATATGTACAAAGCAATCAGAGAGAAGCAGGAGCCAAAAAACTCAACATTTTTCTTTTCGTTGTCTTATCTGAGTGAACATGACACCTCTTTGTTCCTCCCCCTCTCCCCGTGCGCTCCGTACTTGGCAACAGAACATCACACAGACCTGTAAAGTAAAAATCAGGTTCATATGCATGTACCAATCAGGCATAACATTATGACCACCTCCCTAATGTTACACAGGACGTCCAAGGGTGTCCTGTGGCATCTGGCAATAGATTGTTGTTAGTGTCCGATCAATACTTGATCGGTTGGGGATCTAGTGAATTTGGAGGCCAGGTCAACACATTGTGCTGTTCTTCACGTTTGCTCATGAGCTGTTCCTAAATCGTCTTTGTGTGTGTGCTTTTGTGAGACTGAGGGCAGTCGCAAGCAGACAGGCAAACCCAAGCTGGAAGGGGGCCCCCCCAAGAGGTGCCAATGATAATGATGGAACCCCTATACACACAGCAATGACAACACGTTGGGAATCCCCACAATGGGGCCTGAGGTGGAAACTGTTTCTGCAAGATGTAGCACTCTGGACACATAAATAATGACACACAACTGAAAGTTGTTATTTGAGTATATTGTAATTACAATAGGAGACCCCTTCAACACCTCACCACACAAAGTGGAGATTTGAATCTCAAAAGTACATCAGAAAAACATTCTTCTCTTATAGTGTTCACACAGATAAAGATTGTCATATGATTGGCTAGCTTCCCACAGCTAAGGATACACGTCATGAGGATGACCACAACTAAACCACATTCCTAACACAGAAACACTATCTTTGTGGTTGAAAATAACTCTGTAAGAAAAACAAAATGCAAACCATCCTTTGAATTAATGAACAAATAGTAAATTCACTTCCACAGATCCCATTCTAGCGGCTGCAGCAGCAGCAAGCCAGCCAATGGGGGGCCCCCTAATGGGGCTTCATTTTGCCAGGCAAAACGAAGCGAACCTCAACCTACCTCTCAGGATGCGCAAACTCTTGAGTTTAAAAGCTTTTTGCCTGGGGCCCACAGAGTGTCCTGAAACAGCCCTGCATCCTGCTAGGGGTGGCAGCTGCCACCAAGGAGTGTCATTGCTATGGGGAGGGGGTCCCTGGCCTGGTCTCGGTGGGTGCCACATGTCTAATGAACATCCACACGAATGAATGGCAGGTCCAAAATCTGCTACATACTATTTCTCTCTTGTTTATCCTATTTTACCCTTTAATAATTTAATGCTCCATTGCTGACCAAGAACATCAGTGTGGTATGCAGCACTTTACAGTAATACTAACCCGGGCACTGACGAGGAGGATGGCACATCACAGTAGAGAGTATGTAGTAGATATGGTCTATGTATTGACTCTGTCTTTTAGTGAGGGACCACATGCAAAATCATTTCTGCTGCAGGAAGTGTTCGGCTGCAGCACTGAGAGACATGCAGAGCTGATATTTTTATAGTAAAGAGCTGGCAGATCAATCTGTGATGATATGACCCCACTGGAAATCCGATTTACACAAAGGCAAGAACAGGACATCCAAGACTCCTTCAATTAATCAGGCCTGTGTGTGAAATATAGTAAACCAGCTAAGGATGACACTGTGGCTTTAACCTCAAAATGAGAAATCAAAGAAGTTGCTCGGCGCCAACTGACTGTACTGCCTGCTGCTGCTGCATCGCCAGAAACTGCCTCCGTTTATATATATGTATAATCTGTCAGAGTTATCCTGCTAGCAATCCAGTCCGTATGAGGTGACCTTCAGTGTGATGAAAAGCCAACAATGCCTCCTTTTTATCCCCTCAACTTGCAGACTGATGCAAACAATAGCCACGGTATATATCTATTCAACAGCTATCAAACCATCTCCTCATACGTCCGTCTTTCATGTCTTTGTGCGAGTGCGAGTGGTTGGAAGTGTTCTCTCAGAGTCTGTGAAGGTTTGTGTTCTTCTGTACCTGTAATTATACCGTCACCTGTGCAACAGCACAATGTACATTCCAATAAGACGGAATACATTTATTTATTTATTTTTTTATAATAATTTAAGTCTTTCTGGGAAAGACCTCCCAGGCCTCTCCAGTGTCTGACACGCCCCGCGAATTGAACAGTTCTTTTTTTTATGGCCGGGAGTGAATTTATAATGTAATCTCTGCCAGGATTTGAATTAGATTTTCCTATTAGCCATTCCCTGACTGAACCAAGACATCTGCTTTGAATCTCGCCCGACACAATAAAATTATCTCTGTTTCAGTCGATGTCTTCCGGTCCCAGCTTTCACTACAGCTCGGCCCTCCTCCTCGAGTCTCTCTTCCTTGCGTCTCAGTACGTCCCTGTTGTGAATTTAATGTGAACTACTTTCGAGCCTGATAACGAAGGAGATATCGTAACTATATATAGATCACAAGAAAATGGCTCTATTACAGCTCTGTTTTATTGTTCTCTTAGTTTACCCCATACATGAAAAGTCTTCATTTTAAAGTTCAGGCTTTGATATGTGTTTTCTGCCACTAATGATATTCCTCTCGCATAAAATCATGTGGGAGCGCAAGTCAACGCTTTTAAACCATTTAAATGTTTAAACATCCCACAAAGTGTGCAGATTTTTTTTATACGCATGTAGAATAAAGACTTGGCTCTTTTATCAGAAAAGCACTTTCTGAATTTATAAAGAATTAATAATCCAGTAGCATATGTAGTAGTTATGTACTGTATTCATGGGATATCCCATTTGCTTTAACTTCTATTACTTTAAACTGATTGGGATTTGAACCAATTACGTTCCTAGACCATTTGCCAGTGTGGGCACTGGTTCCAGTTGTTACACAGGGAGCTTTGTGACTTGGTTTGACTGGTTTTGTTTCAGTTGCACAACATGAGGTGTTTCCAAAAAGACACAAACATGTTTGACCCGTGTGTGTTTCTGCAAACAGAATCATATCATTCTGCTTCTACAGAGTATTCTGCCATTAATATCAGCAGAGTATGACCTTGATGTGGTTTCTGCTTCGTTGGCAGCAAGCCTGGTCACTGAGGTGCAGCTGTTTGCAGTATCTGTTTAAAAGTTTTTTTTTTTGCCAAGGAATTTGTCCGTCTTGCAAACTTTAAAGCTGCAATAGTGGATTTTTTTTTTCAGTCCAATACATTTTAATACAGCAGCAGTTTCTGTGCCACTATTTTTTATGCCAAACAGCAAGGTATGTATGTGGACGGCGTACGTTCTGTCACAGCGTTTGTTCATGCAACTACCAGAGATGCCAGTAAATTGGAACAACACGCAATGTGTAAGCAAATATGACGCAGTTCAGCTCTTAGTCCATGTTGCTTTCTGTGTATCACCCTTTCCAGGCCCCACATGTCCTCATTCTCTCAGTCCAAACCGTAGACAGGACAAATATTGATAGTGAAGCCAAAGCAAGTAGAGCTCCCCCTAGTGTGCTGCAGTATAGGTCATAAGCTCCAACCTCTTCATGTTGGTGGATGGGACTTGGGCTGTACTAAAACTCTAAAATACACATCAAATATATTTTTTCAAGGATGCTTTCTCTCATTTTAGGTAGTGCATGTTTAAGTGTCAATATTTTGGATAAGTTTCAGTTCATTATTTGACATAATGGTGACTACCAGTTTCCATGCCAACCGCTCTGTAAAGTGGGACTGTGAGAGTTGTAAAAACAAAATTAAACAAGTATAGTGCATAATCCAACATTTCTTTGTAACTGGTGAAGGTAGAGCAGAGACAAACTAGTCACCTGTTTGCAAAATGGAGTTGAAGATTGCACCCAACATAAAAGCTAAAAAGTTAGGAACAAACATATGTTCAACACTTAACTAAAGACTTGGATGTCAAAGGGTTTTGGATATGTGGAAGCATCATAATGTCAATCTTTTTAACAAGGCGGCTGAACAAAGGAAAATGGGAAGAGGTGCTTGCACAATGGAGCAAGTACTTTTGGTTTTAGATTTGATAAACGCCCATATTCTCTGTGCTGTCTCCAATAGCTACTCTCATTGAGGCAAAGTCTTTGATGAGAGCTGCCGTCTCATTTTAAATGTACGTGCAGAATTAGGACAGGTGATATTAAAATGTTAAATATTTGATTAGAGTCAAGCACTGTAAGAAAAGGCCTTCATCAGCGAATGCTTGGACCCTCAGCTCTAATTAATGTTCAGTCAAATCATCAAATTTATGCAGGAGGTGTAATGAAACAGAAGATGAAAGCCAACCGTTTCAGTGCGATAAACTTCATATGAGATGATCCAGTAATGTTAAAGAGGTGTGAGGGCATGTTGGGCAAATGTGAATCGAAAGACCTAATGAGAGTCGATTAGAATACAGGGGAAATTAAAGGGCCGCTTTTTAGAGACATTAAAGGAGGTCTTGGCTTTGGCTTCAAACACATTTAATAGAACCATACAAGAAGACAAGGTGAAAATTTCCTGTACTAAAAAAATGAAGAACATCTGCTGTGAGATTTCCTTCCACTGCATTGTTCAGCAGGGATCAATGGATATACCTGGATGCACGGCACACTCCAGCGAGTTGCGTTCCCTGCTGATTGTGTGTTTGTTTGTCCTTGAATGAATAAGAGCATTTGCTTATTAGCAGGGTGTGGTTTCCTGCATATCCACGGTGGAAATGAACCCTCAGCGGCAGCAGCAGCACTTAACTGGCAAGTGCTGTGATGGACGAGATGCACCATCAGACCCATGCGGAGCTCTGTGTGCACAAGAAATATCAGTCTGTGGCCCTCTGTTTGCATTTGAGTTGCTATTTATGCGTTCGCCCGCTAATTAAGCCAATGTTCTGCTGACGTTCTGCATAATTCCTCCTCAGCATAGGAGACTGCAGATTGAGCACAGTGAAGTTGCTTTTAATTGTAATGTACTTCATCTTAAAATCAAGTGGAAGCAACTGCAGATCCTGCAGTCTGCTGAATCACATAATGCAAATATAAAAGCGTGCATTATCACATTAACCTCGAAAAGCAACACGCACACTGATAGACTGCTGCTTTAATTATCTTAACATATGACTCAGAGGAAGGCAAAGTTCTTTGCCCACTTTAAAACACAGCGACTTTATTCACTAACTAATTTACAACAGATTAACTTCCACCTTTGCCATTTCTGAACACACCAACAAACACGTCACACCCATTTCAGAAAGTTCCCACATACAAGGTCGTGAATATCACAAGAGGAAGAACAAACATGTTAAATATATATACAGATAGATTATTTATTTGCTTTTATTTTATGTTCTGCATCAAACAATTTCTCTTGTGGATTAACAGTCTAAGTCTAAATGTGACCCCTTTTGCAGCTTCCGTGCTGCCAGTTTTCATCTGTTCAACTGCGATGTTTTCATTCCTCATCATGAAGGTTACCTTTTTCCTTTTTCGCAATGTGATTTACGTTTTTTCCAAAGCACACAAAGAAAGAGGTTGAGATGACGTGCACACTCACATAGAGAAACATTCCTTCACTCATGCGCCTCATTCTAGTCTCTATGGAAACAAATGTTCTCCATCAGGGACAGTGGACTCGCTCCTTCTTCTTCAGAGGCCCACAAACTTCAGTCCCTGCTGTTAGTCTGTCATCCGTTGTGTTCCTTTTTGTTCATCATCCGATTATAGAGACTGACAGCATTTCTGGGATTCCACTTGATGATCAGGCCTCGCTTCCTTCCTGCGCCACTGGTCCCCTCCACGCTGACAGTTTCCAATATTAATATCCGTGTGACATAATCCTCCTAATGCACGTTTGATGTCTTGCTTTTAGAGGTCGCTCTCTTCAGAGCCAATGACTGAAGGTGTTGCTTCAAACCATCCCCTGCCGTGGGGAAATGGGTGGAGAGAAAAAAAACAAGGGACGATGAGGTCTGATAGTGTTGCATAATAAGAGGGTACAGGGTAAAAAGAGAATACTCACAGAAGCAGTGATGGGAATTCCCTTGTTTGCAAAACTCGTTTGCATACAGTGTAGCCAAGTTTATCGGTGCAGTGTTTCATTTACACAAGCTGTTCCCTCCTGCTGACTGTTAAAGAATGGGTGTTTAAAGGAACAACTCAAAATTAATGAACTGGAATTATGAATATTCTCTGGCCAGGGCAATGTATATCCAAGGGCAACTGGACTTGTTTGGTTTCTTGAAGACGTTGCAGCACTCATCCAAGTTGCTTCTTCAGTTCTAAACAGCTAGTGGGGAGTTGTGGAGTGAAGGCCTCATCCTAGCCATAGAGTACACCATTTGGAGTAATAATCTTAGAGAAGCGGAACTGTTTTGATGTGGAAAACTTGAAGGAAAGAACCAAGGCGCAGGATTTGCCAGTTCAGACTCAAAGAAAGGACTTTAATGAAAACTGAGCTTGTGAAGAGTTCCAATTTGAAACAAAGATCAGGGGCGCTGGTTGGTGAAAAAGGCTGGAGCATGGGCTGCACCGCGGGGGTAAACCAAAGAACTGGCCATGAGTGGGAGAGCGGAAAGTCCACAAGGAGGGTTCAGCTTGATTGGATGATGAGAAGCAGGTGAGATGGCAGCCCAGCCCCAGCAACTGGAAAGTCAGAAGGTGACAACTTTACTACCAGTTGTACCTGGGAGAGTCTGCCCTGTGTATTTATGGGCTCCCCAAAACACAATACAACATTGCCAGGCACCTGGCTACCATCCCCTCTCTGTTAGTGGGTAATACTCATCACAGAATTCAAAACTCTCTGGACATAATTAACAATGTCAGGAACATCAAACTGAATCCAGGTGAAACCACGGTATCATATGATCATTGTTGTGATGTTTGTTGGCACCACAGAAGCCACAGAGGTAGTATCCAATGTAATGTTCAGTGGGGTCACCAGTGGCAAATCTTTATATGGAAGATGTGGAGATCAGAGTCCTGGACTCTTTTACAGAAACCACCTTCAACCACTGGGCAGGTTTGTGTACATTTTAGGTCAAAACCGAAACACAGGAGGTGGAATCTTTCATCAGACACATCAATGCAATGGACAGCAACATAAGTGGAGATTTAAGACTTTAATCTGCAGGCTGAGGATGTCAGTAGCCTAGCTATAGGCCAGCATCTAATATTTTATTGGGTAAAGAACCAGGCTTTTGTCAAAAACCACTGTTGTTACTAGTCGGACCTCTTTCGCTATCTTTTCATACGATGTGGGACATTGAATTGTGAGCAGAGTCCATCGGAAAGAGAGATCTGTCTGATTTTCATCTAAAGATTTAAATCCACAATTTCCAATACAACATCATATCTGCCTAGCCTTCTAGCTAATAGCTGCCCTCCCTGTCCCCCCCCTTTTGATTGGCAAATACAGAATACTGCCACTTGCTGGTACAAAGACTTTCCTTCCTTCGCAGAATGGAACGTACATATCATCTGGCCGTTGGCTGTGGTCTTTGTGGTGTGTTCAAGTACAAACTGTTGGTCCAGACACAGCTGGTCTTGCTAGGCCGGTATTTCTTTGTCTGTTTGGTGTGTCGATATCATTACGGACGCCCTTGTGATTTAACCCGAAGACTTGACAAAAATGGTGCAGAAAGCCCAACACATGGAACCAGTTGCAGTCTCGGGGGATTGATAATTCCTCACTCATGTGGAAAATGGCATAGCCTGTGTAGGGCAGGTCACACATATGCAAATATCAGGTCAGGAAGTGTCGTGATTAATGACTTTGGAATGTACAGGATAGGTCATATTATATTCCAGCGCTACACACGGCTCTGTGGTGGCAGAGAATCTTTCTTCTTTACCCTGCATTGATCTTGCAGGCTGGTTTTGTACATATGAAGCCTCCTTTTCAGGTTTGCCATGAATAATGCTCAATAAAGTAAGGTGACATGTGATTCAAAATCCCTTTGGTGATTTTCATTATTTACTCTGCCCCTCTGTCTGATATACAGTAACTGATGATTGCAGAAAAACATTACACCACAAAGACAAATGATCCTGTTGGTGACTTCTTTTACCCAAGCAACAAATGAGTCATGTCTCAGAAAAGGCCTTTCTCTGTCCAAGGACTCCTGGACCTTTATTTACATTGTGCATGGTTGAAAAGCCTTAGGTGCTAGTTTTTAGGAGCTTACTCATATCTCTCAATTTACCATGTGGCACATCATTTTGAGCTGTTTCTGTAAATCTGCATTTTTAATTTTTTTTATTGTAAATTATATTATTGGCAACTGGGTAGGTTGGCATAACCTTGAACATTTCAGGTTACAGAATTCTGGGGCCAGTTAGGCAAAATATTGTTGTGTGAAGAGAAGTCATGGAACAACTGGTCTTTTCCCATCATTTTGTGAGTAGCTTTGATCTGACTTCATGGTGCATGTGACACGAGTCTGTGACAAAATGAATGGAGTTGGTCACCTGGCCAAGAAGTTGGAGGTGTGTGTTATCTGCAGCTCTTCATATAGCAGCTCATTGTGGCTGCTCCTACTTGATCCATTACTTCCTGATATATTTCAAAATGATGTGGAAAAAATTACCAAAAAAGTAGTCTACATCTACAGCTGAAGTGCACTGTATCCCCTAAACTTCCCCCATGCATGTGACTGCCCACTGCATAAGAGCAAATACCTGTTATGTACGTAAACGTGGACAGTAGAGACAGTAAGTCCTCTGACGACCACAAAGCATCACCCTTGACTACTTCACTATAAAACTCAGTCTGTGCCACTTTAATGCTTTTAACGTGAAGCTACAACAGGAGGAAATATTCAGTTTGCATTAGTAGAATTCTCTATAACTATTGGCTGTGATCTGATTTAGAGCTCTGCTTTTATATCTGGATATCTGTTCATTACATTAGTAGTAACTTAATACAGCATGTTTTTGTTGAAGACTCTCAGACCCAAATGATGGGAACTCTAAGAGTGTAGAATGAGTTCATCTGAGCTTTTCCATCTCAAACTGTACACACTGGACACACATACACACAGTGAGGATGTTGACACATTTTGCACACATGGCTGAGGTGAACTGTTCCTACTTTCATATCTGTTTCTATGTGATGAAGCTACTGGACAAAGTATCTATGTAACGAACTATAGTGAATGACCAAAACAACTTACGTGTACTTTAGATCAATGTTTCAGAGAGTTTAGAATCATCTGCAGACTATTTTCGTTCTTTCTACTTTATTTGTTAGTATCAAATGTAGGGTATGCAGGGGAACTGGTGCATCCTAAAATGAGAATTCACATACTGTTGGTTCAGAAATGTTCTCTCTCTTTGAAGCATTAACCTAGATATGGGCTTATTAGGTTTGCTCTAATTGCATCTTCACAAGGTTTGTCATGTTCATGTATTTATGACTTGTACGCAAAACATATCCTAACTAGAGAATGCAAATGCAGACGATGCTAAATTGCTTTAAAATGCAGGGTATCGGAAAGAAAAGGGTGAAATTCGCAGACAATGGAGATTCTATGGTGAGCTAACAATAAACTGTGCTTTAATTAAGTCTAATTAATTTCTCTACCTGGGGTTAGCGTGGCATTCACCTTAGCCCGCTGCAACGGGGAGCAGGGTGGTAATGAAAATTTCAAGAGCGGAACCACAGGAGGTCGAACGACTCACAGGGTGAGAGAAAGAGGGGCGGATGGAGTGAACGAGTGAGGGGGACAGAGAGGGAATGTCAAAGAGCAAATGTAAAGTAATGTTGTGAACATTAGTGAACATCTTCTATGTGTAATAGGAAAGATGAGGTGACATACAGAAGGTGATGGAGGAGGAGTTGGCACAAAGGACACTGACTCAGGAAAAAATATAAACATGACCTAGAGCAGGGGTGCCCAAATTCATCCCAGTGGAGGCCCAAAATTGAATCCGGGGGGAGGGTTGTGTGCCAAAATGTAAATTTTGCTGTACATTTAGTTAAATATGGGTATATAGAGAATGCATGTGCAAAATAAACATGATCACAAATTAATTTTGAAAAAAATGCTTCACATTTGTGTTCAAAGAATGACTGAACATCTGGATTCTTTAAATAAGAAAAATAATTACAGCACTCTTAAATATTTTAACAAACATTGAACATTACTATGCTTTGGACCAACTGTATATCTTCAAATACAAAGACATTTGGTGCAATGAACCAAGTAACGTGGGACACAACATGCCCAAAATGAAATCAGTACTGTACTTACTAGTGCAATAAACAAGACAAAACTGGCTCTCATTAATCATACAATCATGCAGACTTCAATCATGCAGACCAATAGAAACTGCGGTGGAATCAACCTCGATAAAAAGATAATCGTTTTCCCAACTTACTTTGAATTTTCATTTGTCTGTGTGTCACTGCCTAATACACCATTGTAACTCACCAGCCGCCCGCATCCTTTCACTCGCCGCTGGTCTTCTTCACCTCACAGGATTTGAGCTGGCAGGAGCTCAACAGCGCCACCCTACCATCAATGTATCACAATGTTATTTTCTGGTCAGGAGTGGAAGTGCACCAATAAATAGCATTTAACAGACAATTAGGGGCAACGGGGCTTCGCCTGAGGCCTAGTTTAATAATATATTTCTGAATTCCTCCACGTGTCTGTTGTTTTATTTTGAAAAATTTGAAGTATATGTTTGGTGATTTGGGACAGTTTTGATTGGTTTCCGCCATGATGACACATTTCAAACAGTGCTGTGTCATCCAATTAATCATTAGGTGGATAGTCTAATGCCAATTAATGTGTTTTTATTTTTCCACTGTCCCTGGACCTGGTCAAAACAAGTAGAGCTCCCCCTGGTGGCTTGCTGCAGCATAGGTCATAAGCTCCACCCCCTCCATGTTAGTAGATGGGCTTTGGGCCATACTAAAACATGAAAATACATGTCAGATATATTTTTTTGATGCATGTTCAAGTGTGATTTTTAATTTTTTTATTTTTCGGATAAGTTTCATTTTAGTCCGTTATTTGATGCTGTAGATAGATGTGACTTAATGGCAACTACCAGTTCCCATGTCAACTGATGGAGGTAAGTATTAATTAAACAAAAACGTGAGTGAGCCTTGTTTCAAGTGTGGTCGGGTCATCGATAACAGGGCTCCACTCTGGGACCATACTGCTCAGACTCTCGTATCCTCAGCAAAATAGAGCCAGTTTGGCCAATGTAAGGAAGTTGGGACATATTGCCCATATTTATGACTTAGGTACTGTTCTTCTATGATTTAACTTTTCATTGCTGAAGTATAGTGCTGTTTTTTATGCTGTCCCAGTTTACGTAACGTCCCAGCATACCTGAATTCACCTGGTATATCCATTATCACAATTTTCTCTCAAATATGGAAAAAATACTCCTCCTGATGTTTATTTGCACATTTCACTGTAAGCCAGAAGCATCAATGTCTTAGGGGGACAGCTTATCTTTATTAGTTTGTCCTTACAACTTGGCGCAGACTCTGGAAATAAGATAAAATTAATTAATACACATCAGAAAATCAATGTTTTGGGGGGTTATTTTTTAAGCCAGGTATTGATGGGGATTATTTATGAGTTGCTCATGTTATGGCCATATAGGGCAGACCAGGACAAATCCCAGCGGGCCTTCCATATCTATAAAGCTTTTACCTTCCATGTCTGTCTCTGTGTGTGGGTTATTCAAGGGGCAGATTTTCTGAGTATCTATTGTACATACACCAACCAGTAACAACACAAATCCTCTGTATCAGTACAAACCTGCTTGGTACTGTCATAGACTAAAAGGGATTCTTCAATCAATATGCAGACGACACCCAACTACTCCTGTCATTTCCCCTATTTGACACTGAGGTAAGGGAACAGATGCTGCTAGACCGGACTGACTCTTGCCCTCCTCTGCCTCTGGATATCTGTCACCAGATCTAGGTTGTACTGAGTCATGGCCACAGATTGATAAAATGAACTCTCACTGTACAGAGTGTAAGCATGTATTGTGATGCCATGTAATATAAGCAGGCCCAATGCAGCAACTGACACCATAATCCATGCACCGCGCTGTCCCAATTCCCTTCGGTGACCGTAGCTTCAAAGGCCCCACTCACTGTTTGTTGTCCTAGAACACACCAGCTGTGGCCCCCAGACTCAGTCAGTCCCACCTTGTGTGCCTGCAGCAGGGCCCCGCCTGTTATTTCAGCTGTTATTTTGGTTGAAGTTCCCACCCATCGTGAAGATCCCAACTGTAGCTCCAGCTCCTGCTCTGCCACCTCTTCAGTCCACATGCTCTCTTCTGCAGTTCAACACAATATTAGCTCATAATATTTGTTTGACATCACTGGGCACTGTTCTTTCTTCCTTTCTTTGACAGATGGTAAGACATTTCTCCCTGGGAAATGACAGCGCTCCAGCTCAGATGGGGAATGTCTGGCATATCTGTACATTTGCTTAGTCAGCTGCATAATGAAAAACATTGATGAAAGCAGTGTCAGGTGTCTATACATTTATATGACTCACTTGTACTTCAGGTCAGAAAGTCATTTGCATTTGTGGCGGATGAGTCACAAATTTAGCACCTCAAATTTATGAATGATTTTTTTTTTCCTTTACTAAAGAGGGAAATCAGGCTATGAGAGCTTGATTTTTTTGTTTGTTTGTTTTGTTTTGTTTCACTTTCTGTCCTCCATAGTGTCCAGAGTCAGCTGTATCCAGGTGTAACCCGTCTGCGCCGGCTGGCATTAAAATCTCATCATCTGCCACACACAAAGTCTGGTAGGAAAGGTCAGGAGACAGAGGGGGGTGGGATGCTGGCATCAGTCACTCAATCATTCAAACACACACACACACACACACACACAGACATTAAAGCACACACACATTTAGTGCGTATTTAGTGCGTATTAGCAGACCTACACACCGATCAGGCATAACATTACGACCACCTTCCTAATCTTGTGTATGTCTCCCTTGTGCCCCAAGAACAGTTGTGACTCATCAGAGAATGGACACGGGTCTTCTGAGGGGATCCTCTGGTGTCTGGTAACAGGATGTTGTTAGTGGGGGGTCTTTAGGTCCTGTGGGTTAAGGGGAGGCACCTCTGTGGATCATCCCATAGATGCTTCATCAGTTTGGAATCTAGTGAATTTGGAGGCCACATCAACACTTTATGCTGTTCTTGTCCCAGGGGTGTCATTGCTATGGGGTGGGGTTCCTGGTCTGGTCTAGGTGGGTGGTACATGTCTAAGTAACATCCACATGAATGTCAGGTTTCTCAGTAGAACATAGGATTGTCACAACATGGTCGAGTTATTTGCTTCTCCTGTCAGTTGAACTGAGTTTGTTTTATTAGGATCCCTATTAGCGGCAGCCTTACTAATGCTATTCTTCCTGGGGTCCAACCATAAACATAAAAGAACACAATGAAACAGAATAATAACATAACAAATAAAAGCAAAAAAAAGTATATGTATACTCATGGACATATACTTACATATACTCATGCATACATAGATACACATATATGCACATGTACACACACTCACACATACACACACTAACACAGTGGTCATAATATTGTGGCTGATTGGTGTATACAGGAAATCATACATTAACAAAATCAAAAGTATTCACAGGTAATACATACATGCTAGACATGTACACTCATGTATAAATGCATAAAGAAAATATGAAAAAAAACACTCTGCTAATATAGTCATGTCTTACATAAACAGATTTATGCTCTCTCTCTCTCTCTCTCTCTCTCACTCTCACACACACACACACACACACACACACACACATTCACACAAGGCTCATGGGATTACGCCTGTCAGTCCTGAATGTGAACCCAGTCAGATGTCTTGCTGAGGCTCTATGGATATTTTATGGGACTCCTCCGCAAATTTTAATGAATCTTTCATGAGGTTACATCTCATTGTGTGTTTGTGTGTAGTCAGCGTGCCTGTGCCCACGCGTGTCTATTGAGTGCAGCCGTAGGATTTATAAAGTAGTGGTTAAGGGTAATGTGATCACCAGAAACAAGGTAAAATCAGTTACTTGTGACATGACAAGTGTGTTTCTTGTCAAACAAATCAAGTGAGCATTATGGGGCAGAGTGCCTGATTTGCTGCCTGTAAATCTAATTTAGTTCTCAGATCAGATCTTTAAATGGACACATCATTTACTGTGACACTGTTTCACGTTTTTGCATCTGGAGAGTTGCACCGGAGTGGTGAAACATCTTGAAAATGCTCAAGTTTTTAGGTTTGTCAAAAAAATATATTTTTTTTTTCATTGTGTAAGATGCCCAATAATAAAGGACAAACGGGATAATAAAAAGAAGTTAAATGATTAGAGGTTTGTGGCCTGTGATCTGGACTCCCTCATACACACACTGTACACAACATTGTTTTAAAAGGAGCCAGCCAAAAAGCATTTTTTTTTTGATCATGAACAGGGTTCGTTTTATAACCACTGCACACCGCAGAGGGTCCAGCAGCGGGGCTGTAATTACAGACCAGGCAAACGCAGTGGTCGAGGGGGGAGTGGGCGGTTATAGTGGAAAAGGGGCCACAGTTAACTACCACAGTCTGTTGCATGGCTTGGTGTTATTGTCGTTGTGATGTGGCGCCATCTCGTGGTAGAAAAACGTTACGATGCTCAATGCATGGATGACAAAATAATCTGAATCAAAATGGGATTACTTTATTAATACTTCAAGGAAATTGTTGCAATTGCTCCCATAAAATGAGTTTTGAATGAGAGTATCAGTATGCGTGTTGATAGGTGCATGATAGCGTGTGTGAAATGTTGAAAGGTGCCAGAACAAAGTAGGCCGAAGTCAATTTAACTAAAAAAAATGTCTGCGTGGTACTTCCTCCCACCATCCAAAAGACATGCTCGTTGGGTTAATTGGTGATTCTTAACTGGCTGTAGGTGTGGGTTTGGATGGTTGATGGTTGGCGACCTGTCCAGGGTGTAGCCTGGCTCTCGCCCAGTGACAGCTGGAACCTTCTAGAGGACAATTGTTACAAAAATTGAATGAAAATAAAATAAATTGGCAAAAAATAGGCATTGTTCAAAAATTTCACTGTACATTACATTTGTATATTGTGCATTTACAAGATTTGTAAATGTACAAGAAATATATAGACATAAGTAAGTGTTGAAAAAATACAAGGGTTAAACCGTTTCACAAGATATTCTCTTGTATCCTCTTCACTAATAGTGGGGGGAAAGTGTCACAGATAAGGCATTGAGTCATCCAAACTTTGTTATGACTAGTTGAATTCCAAAGAGGCTAACAGCCTGTCTTTCTAATCAGATTGTCTTCATTCTAGGACAGGATCTACTGTATAAAACTGAATGCAACCGCACTATCTTGACTATCCCGCACTATTCTCTACTTATTGTAGTGCACGTATTGGCTCCTTGCTGCAGGTAAAAGTTTGAATCGAGACTCCAGTGACTCTCTCATTCTCAATAAAAGAATATTACAGTAAATATACAATATATACATAGGAAGCTGCAAAAAATGTGGAAGGAGGAGCATTAACATGGAGTACAGCTGGATTGATTACGGTATAAATGTAGACCTGTGGCCTTCAGTTTATTGTTTATTGTTGTGAAAATTGGATTTACTTTTTCATCCTGTGCTATCATCATCTTGTTCTTGTGCAGTTCAGACACTAGCTAAAGCTCTGTTTAATATGCACCAGGATTCGCTTTTAGAAAGCTGACGGCCAGATGTCGTCTGTCACCACAAGAAAGTCCAGGAAAACGGTCTAAGGTGGCTCTAAGAAGAACCAGATGGAGGTAAAAGCCGTCAAAAGGCAGAAGCTGAGAATTATCCACGGGGACATATTTCTTTTGGATCTAAATCAGTCAGATTAGCATCTGCTTAGACAGGAATAGTAACGAGACGGAAAGGATGCAGCTAAAATGGATCAAACATGGAGATATGCTTTCTTTAGAGTTTACTGAAGTTTCTGCAATGCATCTGTTATTTGGCACCCTTCAAAATGTCTCAGAATAATCGTTGTTTAGAGATATGTTGATGGTATTGGATGATAACATACAATAAAATTAAAATTCTTGAAATCATGGTCTTGAAGTAGCTGCAAAGAAACGATCTCTCTGTAATAAAACGTAAAACCCTGCAAATAAAACTAAGCTCTGTGCTTTACAAGACAACAAAATGCTGATGAAGAACTCATATGATTTACATGTTATCAACAGTGGCATTTTCACCCAGGATGGTGCAGCCGTTAACTTTTATAGACAGGCTTCTGCAATAAGGTAGAACTGAGGACGTGTCAGTGGACCATCTGGAGATTATTACACTAAAAAACTGCTGGATTGACCAATAGGGTATGAACTGTCTTGGTTATTTCTGTCTTTCTCTTCGTTCTCCCCCTCCTCTATTGGTTTTTCTCCCTCATACCTCAAATGCACAAAATCCAGAGAGAGAGAGAGAGAGAGGAAGGGTGGGAAAAGACAGGCAGAGGAAAGAAGAAAAAAAAACTCTGGGAGGGAACGTGGGTGAGGTTCACTTGGATCCAAAACGCACTGGAGCAACGACTGATTGGAGAAACAAAGTTCTGGGGCTACACATATAACAGGATTAAAACATTTTACTGAACACAGGAAGAGGGAGGACAAGGAGTATTCAGTCATTTAAGGAATCAGGGATTGCTTTGAATAGAGCAGGACTGTTGTAAAGTGGATAAATCTGCTTTTCTTCTCGTTTTTGGGGGTGTTTTGGAAGTCTCTTTTTTGTCAGCTCAGTGCTGTGGGAGAGCTCTAGGAATCCAGGATATAGGGGGTTCCAACAGAGGCAGAAATAGTGAAGTCGTCACAGCAGCTGCAGATGTTTCGGGGCTGAGTTACTGGGATATTAAGCGCTAATAATGACAGGCCAAATGCTTCCCCTCTTTCTCTTATCTCTGTGTCTGGTTGTGGCTTCAGTCCGGAGCCAGGGTTCTTCCCAGGATGCATTTATAATCCAGTATCTGGAGAGGAGGCTGACTCAGATAGAGGTAAGTTGCTGCTAGTGGTGTGGATTGGAGAGATCAGAGCATAGTCCCAGTCCTCACAACCCTTAATGTTAACTACTTGCAGTGCTACTAACACATTACCATGAGTATGCACTGTAATCTTCTAGTTTGCACAGTTTTAACTCAACTTTCTGTGATATTAGGTTAAACACTAGTTAAAATGAACAGTTCCATACATCAGAAAGTGATGGCTCATCTGGTTCCAACAGCAAACATATGCACATTTGGTGGAACTGGCGTCTAATTGCTTTCAGAGCACGTTCAGGTATGTACTTGACTAGTGTATCATTAACACCAGGAGGTTCATGCTTTAAAGAGACTGTGTGCAACTTTTCTAGAGCTGGTTGCAGTTCTGTGGCGACAGGTGGTATTTACAGGTTAATTCTTACTCCCCAAACTGTAAAGTTATAACAGACAATGATTGGTGTGTTTCTTCCTGCTTATAAACTCTTGATCAGAGCTACAACATATTATTATGACTCAAGGTGTCAAATAGCAGAATCTGACCAATAATTATCCACAGTAACACGCGTTTTTGGTTCTGAATCAGTCAAATGCAAAGGCAGATGTCAGTATTTATAGTTTATTAAAACATCTGCATCATGAGTGTTAACACTCACCCTTCAAAATGTCTCCGAATAATTACTGTTATTTGATAATAACAGACATTTGGCATCTGGGTCTGGAATTAGACACAGAGAAATTACAAGGTGAGTAAGAAATAATGGCTTTTATAGCTGCATGAATTATTTATATAGTGATTAAATGTCAAACACAAGCTATGTTTTTAGGCATCATTATTAGCAGATGTTGCAAATTAGCTTTACAGCAATATCAGTATAGCATCCATAAGCTACCAGTCAAACCAGATCAAGTTCAGAAGGTTGGGTGCTTTGATCAAGGGAGGCGCTGCTCTCTCATTCCACCCTAGTACCCTTGCAGTTCTTCACAGAAAGTCCTGGATTTCGAACCAGAAACACTCCAGTCCCAAGACCGCTAACTGTCCTCTAACTGACTCATAGCTGTGACACACCAAGCCAACAACAACCAGTTTGCTGGTGTCATCGGTAGGCGTCTAGTTTTGAGTGGTAGTTCTTTGACGCCGGTTTAGTGAATCCAGACCATATCGTCTGCTGAACAATAGCCATAAACAATCATGCTAACACACAGTTAATACACTGATTAATTAACCTTAATTCTGCAACATAACAAGGTTTGCAAACACAAGCTTTAGGAAAGCTTACAGCCACAAGCTACGGGTCATTTAGCTACCAAAAACCTTGGTGTATTGTGTTTGTGGTTGTGTTTGAACCTTTTTTTTTATGTTTAAGAGGAGGAGTGTCCATAACTGCTGTTCTTTGTGTCATTGAAAACAGGAACGTCTTAATATGTGTGAGCAAAGCACAGTGAGCGTCACCCAGAAGACCTATGACCTCACTTCTGAAGTCAGGGGTTATCTGTCCACGTTCACTGCCCTGAGGTAGGCCTGTCTGGACGCCTTCTTATAAGCAGTAATGACTGAATGAATTAAATAGTTGCACCACATGTGAGTGATGGACGCCTTTATAGCTCACCTGGTTGAGCAGGCACTCCAGAACCTGAGACTCCAGTCTTCTGTACAGTGGTGTTTCCTACATGTCATCAAATCTCTGTCACCCTTCACCTACCTCTCTACTTTAGAAACAGGCACAAAAAGAAAGACAGTAACAAAAAATGACACGAGCTCAATAGCATTTTGCTCCATAGATCTGAGGTGAAGAACCAGATGGACAGCGTGTCCGTGCGTGTCGACAGGGTGGAGAGGGAGCTGGAATATCTGGAAAACAAGATTCCCACCCAGTCAGACATCGAGATGGAGGAGGCGCTGCTGGAGCAACAGATAAAGGCTGCAGAGCTGGATCAGCTGAAGAAGAAAGCCAAGATCAAAGTGGACAATGGTAGGAAGTGTGAATGTGGGTGCAATCAATTCGGTGGGCACGCATTAGCCTGTGCCTGAGTAGAAAGTAAAAAGTGACTCTGGAAAAAGTGACTGGAATGATAATCCAACACAAAAAGAAACAAGATGTTCGATAAAAGCCCATTTTCTTCATCTCTAGACTGCAGCACAGCTCTGAGTCAAATCAAGTCTCTCAAGATTGTTAAGAGGGCAGGGGACACCTATGGTTCCTGGTTCAAGGATCCGTCCGAAGGATCGGCTAAGGTCTGTTCTTGTTGTTGTTTTGGTTTAAAACCCTGCAATCTCTCCGTTTTGGTACAGTTTCATAGAATTAGCATCTACTAGCTAATTCCCTCAGGATTTGAGACTAAATAAAACAACATATAAACTATATCTGACTTATATTTGAAAGACAACTCCAAAAGAATTTGAATTTTGTTACTTTCTATTATGTCCTTTATATCAGCTTGAAATCATTGTTATTCCTTAAAGCCTTTGACTATGCTTTTTGGTGTTCATGTCAACCTTGATAAAACCTTACCTTCTTCTAAATAAACCTAACTTAATAAAACCTAAATAATAAAACCTAACTTCTCAGCTGGTCTCCACTGTACATCTTTCAGGTCTACCTGCTGAGTGGGATTCGTAACAACACTGTGCTGGAGTACGCCTCTCTGCAAAGCTTCACAGAGAGGGATTCCTCTGTTCCAGCAAAGGTGGTGGAGCTGCCTTTCAACTGGCAGGGCTCCGGTCATGTGGTATACAACGGATTCCTGTACTGCCACAAAGCTGATACACCCAACCAGATCCTGAAGGTTTGTGGCAGCTCTAATCAAGACCTGATGCTTTGTGGTGCACATGTGTGCTTCACGTCAATGCATTTCTCTGTTGATTTGTGTTTGTAAACTACAAGAAGGGCTGAATGAAGAACTCAGAGTCACTAAGCAGCTCTTTGCTGAGAGACTGATCACTTCAAGTGAGGTCAGTCATTGGGGAGTTGGTTTTGTCCAGTTTCCTTGCTTCTCTGCGTCAGCTGAGGTCACTGAGCTAATGAGGCCAAAAGAAACAATTTTGTTCCAGTAAAGCTGACATTTTCTTAAAATACTTTGGGTCTTTTGAAGTAGATGTTTTGCAACCATAAAATAAGAAATAACTGGAATGGCTTTAATAATTAACAAAAATAATGCCAGTTGTACTTTGAGTTGAGCAAACCCTTTAGCTAACACATGTTAACTATTAACAAAGCTAAACATTAGCCTTGTCATTTGGAGCTTGTTATCAGACTGAAATTGATATCTAGCTAACACTACATCCTGTTGATTTGCCCATAGAGAGTTCTCCAAAAGCATGTCAACACATCTCTTTTACTGACAGAAGGCACCATATCTAGATCTGTGGCTTCAAGATATTTTTGTTACAAAAAGTTGTTTCAGCTGAAGTGAGAAGCATTCCTGAATTTTCTGTATGAGCGTTGGTCTCTGTTACATGAAGGTAGAACTGCTGAATGGTACAGTGGTGGACAGCACACTTCTTCCAGGAGCGGGACGCCTCCCTGTCTACAGCCTGAATCCTAACACATACCTTGATATGGCTGTTGATGAACTGGGTCTCTGGGTCATCCATGCCGACCCTGAGTATGGAGGAAACTTGGTCATCACCAAACTGGATAAAGGTAAAGAGCAACATCCCCGGGCATATAAAAAGTACAATGAAAAAGCACTTAATTTATCACAATGTACCACAAGGAAGGTGTCTGGTCATTGACTGGACAATAGTTATGCAACTTGATTGCTATAGAACTTTATTTGATGGCTCTGCCTGGGTCAAATCTGCTGAACTATCACAGAAGATTACTTTATCCATGTTTCCGGCCTTCTTGGAAAGAATTGATTGATTCCAACCAGAGAGAAACCAGCACATAATGGTGTTTTCTGGGGTGGCTATAGGAGTCAGTACTGTTTCAAGTTCTATATTATTGTACCTAGGACAATTCACGTTTTTTAATCTCCTAAAACGTTTGTCAAGTACATGACTGTAAGTAAAGTCAATTGGTTAATTTGTTTGTTTCCACACCAGTAACGCTGGCAGTGGAGTATACCTGGGATACACAATGCCGAAGCCGTGATGCTGAAGGAGCCTTCTTAATATGTGGGACCCTCTATGTGGTCTACAACACACGCTATGGAGGACGTTCCACCATACAGTGTCTCTATGACATCCATGACACCATCCACAGGTTGGCCTCTACATGCACACACAAACGCACGCTGTATGCCAATTATTGTTTCACAACTGAATAAAACTTTTCTCTCTTTTCTGTGCCTTCCATGTGGGCAGTGATGAGAGTCCTGTGATGTTCTTCCCTAAGCGCTACACCAGCCATAGCAGCATCCACTATCACCCGGGAGACAAACAGCTGTACGCCTGGGATGATGGCTACCAGACCATATACAAAGTGGAGACACGCAGGAACGACCAAACCGTTGCAGATTGAAGTTGTTTGTCATAAACCTGTAGTTTGAAAAGCATATATCAGTATAGTTTATAATCACTATAGTATTCCTTTGCTGGCAATGGATGCTGCCTTTTTTCACTGTGAATGGTTATTGACGTAAAGACCATGTCCAACCGAAAACCTTTTACACACAGGCTTTCCACTTTGTATCATCACAATAAAGAGCATTCAAGACTGAAGTATTTTCATTAAGTTGTCTTTTCAGAAAATTTTAAATATTTGAAGTGGACTCTGAGGTTCTGGTGTCCAAACATATTGACTGATGTTAAATTAGCTGTTAATTAGTTAGTTATTTTAGAGGTGGATCTCAGAATAAAATGGAGTGAAGTCCTCCCAGCCCTGACTGATGATGTCACATTCCATTAGTAAATCACTGCTGATGTCACAGTCCTATGGTACACCAGCATTCTGGAGGGGTATAAATAGCTCACAGATTCACATTCACTTAGTATTCATTACACTGAGAAGACAGTTCGTGATAACTAAATCTTGTTCTGAGAAGATATTTTCAAGACACAATCAAAGTTTGAGTGACACAAACACAACAAATGGCAGGGATCAAACAAGCAGTCCACATAAAGAGGAGACTCCTCCGACCATAGTGGACATGATTTGTCCCATTATAGATTCTTTCATTAGGAGGATTGAAGGAGGATTTTTTATTCCAACACAATAACTGTAATTATTTATTTAAATTTAAAAATATATGTATATATGATCTATATAGAAGTTCCATGCAATAATATGTCAGTCTCAGGGGTGCTCTGCCTAAACAAGAATTCATTTTCAATTTAATAACATTTTTATTTTATTTATGTAGTGTCACAAACATTATAACCTGTGTGTTTGACGCATTCAGTCGTCTCTATAATACCACTGTACAAGACCAATTTTGAATTCAGGACTTTTTACTTCATATTTTGCTGTTTATTTATGATCTGTGGTGTGCTGGGGAGGCAGCTCTACGAAGAAGGGAACCTCATAGCTGGCCAAACGGAGACATTGGTGGCAGAGGAAAGGACCTTTGTTTGGAGTTCGTGAGGAAACGATCTACATTAATTTACAGTGAAAAACAGTTTTGTTTGTTTGTTTGCTTTTGTCATACTACAAAATAAAATAAAATCTGAGACGTGAGAAAAGTTCCAGTCTGTAAATCTCGCTAGCACACATTAAATCACACATTAAGCCCAAGAGTATATAATAAAAGTGACTATTTAAAATCATCAATTTAAATTATTAAGAGACATAACAATACATGACACCTTCGTTTTAGATATATAAAAATTGCAATAGGTTTGCAATAGATGTTGTATGTGAACACTTATGTGTATTATTTGCAGTTTAAATTTTGTTTGTCAATATTGTTGTTTTTTTAAGGTTAAAATGTATGTTGTTTATTTGATTATGTTCGTTTAAAACATTGACTGTATAGAACAGTAATAAAGACTTGAACCACAGACTGTATTATAATAACACAGTCTGTGGTTCAAGTATTCTTATTTGAACCACGCTTTGAACTGTACTGCCCATGAGCCCGCCCATTTTCAGTTGGCGATGACGTAAGAAGTGTTGGGCGGGGGCAGTGCGACCGTTGACTGCTGTGATTTTTTTTTTTTTTAAATAACTGAACAAAACAGCGCTGAAACAAAGTAACATTTTGTTTTCTTTGAACTATGAGGCGGAGAAGCAGCAGCAACGTCAGCAGGAGAAGCTCAACAATAAGACGGCGTAGTGAGAACTTCCGTTTCGACGAGTTCGGCTTTGCTGTCACTAAAAGAAAGGACCAAAAACTTCATCACCGATGTCACGACTACAGGTGCGGCTGCAGGTTAACGTTAGCTCCTGTCCGCTAGCATCACAGCTGGTTATTGACCCAATTATTGTCACGACCCGAAATAATATGATATAGTTATACAAGAAAAGTTTATTTGCATTCGGTTGTTTATTAACCACAGGCAGTAGCATATTTATCGTAACGTTTGGAGTATTGAACGAGTTTTAACGTTTGTTTCAAGCTAGCTTCATGTTAAAGTTAAGTTCCAGCAATATTGTCATTTTTTTAAAATCATTATACATGTTCAACAAGTCACTGGCTACATAATAAAAGAAGATAGACGTAAATAAGTACGTGAAGTTGCTTGTCAGACCTGAAAAGTTGCATTTAATTTAGTTCTTAATGAAAATTTCATTCTCTGACAGTAACAAAGTCACGTTGATGGATCCTTTTGTGTGATTCAGTGGTTCTGACAGTAACATTTATATTCTCAGCCACCATACTGTCATAATTTCACTTTTTACACGTAAACAAAAATGATGTAAAGAACAGATACATGGAAACTTTCTATAAACCGTGTTGAATTAGATCACCACACTCTGGCTGCCACCACTGATGATCATCCTTGTTTGTGTCATACTCTGAGCACTCAAAGCCCAGAAAAAGCACCGTATCCAAGCTGATGAATCAGTCCAAAGTCACCATGTTGTGTTGTCTTTGTCAGCTACCCCCAGCTGAGCTCAGTGAGGGTGAAAGAGCTGTGTGAGCTGCTCAGCTACTGGAATGGGTCCAGCTTCATCTGCAAGAGTCAGGCGAGTCTCTGCTAATCTACCCTAATGTTTCTCTGTCTAATTCTTCAAACGTTCCGATCATTTCCTCGACATTCTCGCTGTGTTTTTCAGATTGAACGATTCATCAGGATGGGTATACCTCCAAGCCTGCGGGGCAGAGTGTGGAAGTGCCTTCTCAGCGTTGACAGTGTGAGAGAAAGCAGTGACTTCAACTACCAGGTAATTTACAATGAGTCACACAATAAAAACTAATGAATAAAGCTTCACACTGTGACCCCCACTTTAAAATAATGTGGCTGTTTCTATCTATTTCCGCAGTTAGGTTTTTATATTTAGTTGCACACAACCCTCTTCAATTAAAATTGATAGGAGGAATAACTGTTTTAATTGTTGGTCAAGCAAAGATGCAGTAACTGTCCTCTAGGTGTTGTTTGCTGCTAAGTCAGTGTGTTCTAAATCAATTATGAAAATCTCGTAACGCTTTCCCTTAATTTAGCGCACACTCAGTTGCGAGTTCATTAGGTACACTAGTGAAAACAAATGCATTTTAATATAACAGTCCTGCACTAAATCCTCCTTCATGACTGTTATAATGTTTATTTTATGTTGACATTGCATCAAAAAGGTGATCATTTTGTGATGATGTTAAACTGGATCGAACTAAGCACTGAAGAGTTTTTTTTTTTTTTTTTTTTTTCTTAGCCTTGCACATTGATAAAATGATAGATCTTTACTTAATTTTTTATTCTGTTTTATTGTGTATTGCAATTGGTTATTTGATTATGTTTTCATGTTATTGTCATTGTTAAATACCTGTTTTTAAATGTCCACTTAGTATCTCGGTTTTAGAAAGGTGCTGTACAAATATTCTTATTGTTATTATTTTTGCTACATCTGATTTTGATTGGTTGAAAAAAAAAACACTCCTGAAAGTGTCGACACTGGATTCCGGGAAATCATGTTGGATGCAAGTCTAGGTCTAAATATTAATAACTTGTTTTTTAATGCAGTAAAATATAACATGACAAGACAGAAATTATAACGCTCTAAATTTGGATAAGAAATGACTGCAGTTGATGTTAGATTTACATGATTGAATAGATTTATACTATAGACAACCAAATTGACAATAACACAAGCAGTTTGCGTTTTGAGCATTATTGAAGTCATCAAGAGAAACTAATGGAAAATGCCTCCAGCAGGAATTGTCCAGAAGATGTCGCCATTATGACTGTGATAAATGTGTTGGAGCAAAGTACTGTTTGCCTGCAAAAGCTCCATAGGTACTTCAGAGAGTTCAATTTCCCCTGTAGTACACATAACCATAATTTTAACTAATAACAGCAGATGAACATTTATTCAGAGCCTGGTCACTGCCTGGTGACAGTTATATAATCCTTCTCTATTATGCATTCACGACGGAAATGTTATTCAGTTAATTCTAACAAGAGTTTTGTCAATAGACGTGTTTGTCTGAAGTGCGAGGGCCTCTGGTGGACTTGGGAGTCAGTGAGTACGGCATTTTGTCTGCAATCACCACTCTGAGCGACACCCAGAACGATCTGGATTTAAACCATCAGCATTCCTCCGGCTGCTCGGAGCCTCGCTACTCTGCAGATGACATCACGCTGTTCAGACAGATCGCCCTGGACCTGCGTGAGTTCAGAGGGGACACTAAGTTTAAAGGGTTAGCAAGTGAATGTTGAGAAAAGATATTTTTAGGATTAAATTGTAGATACTGTAAAGGAGTTTCCAGGGAGCTGCAGGTGCTTTGATGTGATGGAATCATCTATTTTATATGAGTTTCAAAAGGTTTTAAAGTTTTATTTATTTATTTAGACTTGTAATGGTAATATTGTTGACTTTTTTAAGTATTACACCATATCTAGAGCCAGAATTGAGTTTTGGAGACGGGGAAAACCTTAATTTAGCCTCTCCCGCAGAACGCTCCTTCCCGACACACCGCTCTCTGATGGGAGAGAGTCCTGAAGCCATCGAGGGTCAGGCCAAACTCTTCCGGGTCCTCATCGCCTATGCCAAATACAACCCACTGGTGGGATACAGCCAAGGTAATGGACTGAAGAACTGGACCGTTTATTTGACTTTTGTTCATGAAATGTTGGCTTAAAATTGAGTTCCCTCACTAATTAGAGAGTGATCAGTCTTTTTCTCACACACCTGTTACTTGGAACAGCTGCAGTACATAATGTGACCACTTGATGGAAGTAGAAGATCAGTAATATAAAATGTTGGTGGACTCGTTTCTCTGATCAGTTTTTTCTCAAATGAGAATGGCATCAAAAGCACACACTTACTTCAGGTTGTATTCCTGGTAATCGGGATTATCAGCATTCCTTTTTGGTGTTCTTCCATTACCCCACATGAAGTATAAAGTCACAATTAGAAATGTGTTCAAAGCTTTCACCTTTTATGAACCCTGTTTAATGTTAGACTACCATTCATCTCTATGCAGATTTGATGGATGACTCTTGCTTGAATTAATAATAATCACGATAACCTGGGGGAGATCCAAAATGACTACAAATTGGACTTATCTAATAATTTGTTTGTATTTTCAGTTTTTTACTACCTATTAAAAAGTTTCCAGTGATACTTTCATGCATGACTCTATGTCTTGCTTGTATACTGAAAGAGATGTATAATATTAAAAGTTAGTTGCCTTCTTTCAGTTTCTTTTGACTTTCAACAGTAGTAGTAACGGAGAATAGAGTTATGCAGAAATAGCTTAACAAAAATATATTGAGGTTCCACTCTGACATCTCAGCTATGTATCACGCCTGCTCCTGATATCGAACTATTTTCATAGACTCAGCTGTTTGATAAAATATGTGAGTTCCTCAACCTTAAATATTTATAATAAAGTTTAACACGCACACCTCATGCATTTTTTTTTTCTTTCGTCGTATAATATTAATGTGACACTGTGTGCTTCATCCAAGAAAAGTGTGCGTTTCACAGGGATGTCCTACATAGCTGCAGTGCTGCTGATGCAGTTGGGAGAGGAGGAGGCCTTCTGGGCTCTGACGGCCTTGTTGGATAAACCCAAATATCTGGCTCAACTCTTTGACCTCAGTCTCACCAGGTAAGAATGAGTGAAAAATGGATACACTGTGCTCTCAAACTGCTTTATTCAGGGATATGTACAAAGTTAAGGGGAAATGAAGTAAAGCTGGCTTGAGCTAAGTCCCCCCAAAGTCCCCCCATGAACAACCAGTGAAGAAATCAAATCTCGGAATCCAATCATTTTAAAAATGCTTGGATCGTCTCCAGTACCGATCTCTTGATATCGATACACAACAAGGTTTCTGCTAGCTACTGGTTGTGAGTGTTAAGCTGTTATTTCAAAATCTGTAGCATGTGCATGTTTGAGATTAGAGAGGAGAGTGTTGTGATGGAACTTGATTTCAGAGTAATGCAGGGTTTTAAAACTCTTGTAGTCTGAGCCCAGTTTAAGGCAGTGGTTAAGTCTTGAAAATCCTTCATGGTAAATAAGAAGAGAGTGGCGTAAAAGGAAAAGGTACAAAAAACTAAACTATGTTTTCTTTTCTGGTCCAATCAGGGTCCAGCATCAGGTGAAGGTGTTTAACCAGTTCCTGAAACACAGGAAGGCTCAGCTCTCCCAGCACCTGGTGAGTACTTCATGATTCTTCATTTCAGCTTAGGCTGTCACTGTCTGAGTTTGTATAAATAATGACTACCAGGTGGTCCACTTTAAGAAACAGTAAAGTGCCACTGAGGTTAGCAATGTGCAGGAAGTATGAGCAGATGCTGAAAACTGGCGCATAGTTGGTTTTTTTTTGAGTAAAAAATGCTGCTAAAAACCATGATGACATGAAAGTTGTGTGTGTGTGTGTGCATGTGTGTGTGCATGTGTGCGCGTGTGTGCGCATGTGTGTCAGTGTACTTACACATTTGTGTTAATTGCCTCATATATCCAAGTGATGAGTAGTTCATCTGCCAGTGAGAGGCCTCTGTAATATATCCATCATCAGCTGGGCCTCTTCTGCCCTTCAGTCTGTTAGCTCTAGGCTTGTTATAGTTGCAATATTAACAGTTTCTCAGGGGGACTTTCCTCTTAATGTATTTAGTCAGATCTGGCACAGACAACAACAGTCCTTTACAGTCATATTTTTAGATTTTTTCCATTGAAATACAGTAAGAAGCTGCTGAATGTTTCCTTTCTCACAGATTAAGAGAACTTAGATAAAATAGATTTTCTTTGTCCAAAAGAAAAACAGTTTTTTCCATCGTAGCTATCCGCTAACATCTTCAAAGGATTTTTTTAACAGTCCAGTAATAAGATATAGGATTATGTGTGTGTCAGTTTAAAGTGAATAAAGGAGTTTATTTAACAGAAATTGGCAGATAAACAGGTCTAAATGCCTAAATGTGTTTTTTTGGGGTTGTGCCAAATCAACCCTCCCTGTTTTCCAAACCTCCCCTGCAGGAGTCAGTGGGAGTCTTGTCAGTCCACTTTGTGATGCCTTGGTTCCTCACTCTCTTCACTTCCCTGCCCTGCTGGGACTCTGTCCTGGCTGTCTGGGACCTCATCATTCTGCACGGTATGGACACACACACAAATACAAAGCACAAATGTACAAGTAAGGAGATGAAAAATTCTCACGCTTAAAGACACTCCAGTCGCATTCTGATCATCATTTGTCATTGTTCTCATTTACTTATTCATTCGCAATTAAATAGTTATTTCATTATAAATATTTATTGTTCAAAAATGTAACTGTTTCTTTGCTGTTGTCGTTTTTGCCATATGGACATAAATATAACATCCATTTGTGAAAACTTCAAAAAGTGTCTGTGTGGGCTGTGTTCTTACATCTTCAGTTAATATACTTGGCAAGAAAACAAATCAGTGTATTTTCTGAAATGTCAATCTTTTTTTTTGAAAACCTCCTCTTTTTTCCTCAGGTCTGTCCGCTGTGTTTCGTACAGCTCTGACCATCATTGAGCTACTTGAACCTCGACTGATGGAGCTGAATGATGAAGGAGCAGTGCTACCTCTGCTGTTAAGAGTCCCTGTTGATGTGTAAGTAGAAATCAGATTTACATTCTCCATCATTGCAAATGCATAAAAACTCTCTAGTTTGTGCACAGATATTGTTGCGTTGGTGCTTAGGCCCACAGTTCTGCTTATATAACCTCAAAGAAACATAACGTATGCTGTCTGGGACCCAACTGCATGGATATTGTCCAAGACCACCCTCGTGAATGTGATGAAAGCAGAGAATCCTATTGAAGAATGTGCGGCACATTTCTCAGAGCCGAGAGCTCTGGTTTTTAGGCTCAGCCCTAAATAAAACCCCAGGCAGCTCATGAATATCAATCCGCTCATCAGGACTGGACATGTTTTGACATCAAGCGTTCCAGGAAATTTGGAGTGTCATTGTGTTGCTGGTGGTTGTTGTACACATTTGGATTAAACATCCTTTTTGCTTAATTAGTTTCGTCAATGGCAGCCCATGCTGCTTTCATTCAGAGCCCCCTGTCTTTCTCTTACTTTACTGAATATAAATGTCACATGCCGGCAGACATGTTTTGTTGACATGGAGCTGTCGTTATGGCAACTCAGCAGGGTCACTGGGTTTGTGTATACATCTAGTCTATGTATGCGTGTGACGCAGACTGGTTCACACTGATTATTAAAGTCCTGTTTATCTATTTGCTTTAATAGATAAGCTCCCTTTAGCTACTTTAATTTCACCCTCATGTGTGTGTCTCACTGTGGAAAAGCTCCCTCAGTTTGGAGCTAACATTGTTTACCTTGGACCAAGATCTGTAGAGTAGAAGCTGGACAATGAAGGCTACAGAGCCAAGAAGTTTCCATAAATGTAGCTGTCACAGGCATTGATAAAACACTTTATCATGAGCCAGATGGGGAGAACGTGTGCTAAGAACACACCACTGACCTGCAAAAGGATTGTAAAGGACAAATTATGTAGGAATATTGTGGGGATCCGATGAATAGCTTTTTAATGCTTTATTTGCAGTTTTATTGTATATCTAGCTTTTCTAAGTTGTGTGTGTAGCAAGAAGGAAACTTGGATCCATGTGTGAACCTCTTCAGCTATTTGTTGTAGATGTGTGGATCAAGGGCAGCTCTGACAGACCCATTTTGTTCTAGCTCTGGTGTTCAGCAGGCAGCCTGCCAAGGCATCACATTGAGAAGTCCTTGTTGCCGCTTGGCATCATTACGAAAGCTTGGTCAGAAGTCAGCTCTAAGTGCTCCGGCTGTCTCCCAGGGCAGGATCTCCTTACACTGGGAAGATACTGTTGAAGAAAGAGGTGAAGGAGTGAGTGGGGAATAAGAGAGATGAATGGAGGGTAAGAACGAGAAGAGAGAGATAGAGATGGCACAATAGTACACTAATTTGAGTTTGGGGGACGAGGATGGGCTTCGGCCTCTGTTCATTTTCTTTAAGGATCTCAGCTCTTGTGCTGTCTGTGAATGGTATAAATGGGTGATGCCATGCAGCCAGATAGGTCACTCTGATTAATGATTGGTTGAGAGGCTCATCCATCTCATGTGACTGTCTGTCCACACTGGGCTGTCAGTCAGCTGTCACCTCTGTGATGGGGTGTAACAATGACTCCTGACACAACCTACGTCACCAATCAAAGAGCAGCTTCTGTCTGTCTTAGGTTCTCTAACATGACACAACTGCCTCTTTCCCGTGCACCTTATCTATGCTTTTGTTGGTCAGAATTAATCAGCTGAGAAGTTTTTCAGGACCAACTTCAGGCCACTTCTCTTTGTCTTAAGTCTCTGTTTACTAAAACTCCTTGCCCAAATAATACTAATCAAACATCAGCACTCATTTTCCCAAAAATGTTGCTTAACACTATGTTAATAATTATATTTTGTCCCTGTAGAATGCATAATGTGATTCTCTAAAATAATATTGTGTATGAATACCGTGTTTACGAACTGAAGCTTCGACTAAAAGTCCTGAACTTGATTCTTGACTAAAATAACCTGTCGCTACCTAACAGTAGTGTTTTATAATCCATCATCTAAAAAGCTTAAATTAGATGTCGTCTGCCCTCATGTATGTCTTTGTTTGTGATGAAACTTTATCTGTAATTCAATATGTGTTTTCTCAAATAAGTGGTTAAAAATGGAACTACTAGAGAAAGACAGATAACAAATGCATTTATCAAAGAAAGACATCTAGAAACCGTACAAAGTCATCCCTTCTTTTATAGCCTTTGGAAATATATTCCAATTTTAAGAACAGATTTTAACTTTACATTTCAATTAATATTGACTCAAAATGTTGTCAAACAATGACACACAGAGCTCCCACACAACCCTCACTACCCTCTGACTCATTTACGTCTTTCTTTCAGCTGCTGCCTTTCATTGTGCCTCCCTCAGTGCCCATATCTCCTCTGTCCAGTCCGGTCTCTCTCTGTCTCCCCCTCTATACCATCCTCCTACTCAGTGGCCTCCACCAGTTCTATCTCTTTCTCTTTTGTTTACCCCCTCTGTCGCAATACTCAATTCCCATAAACCTCCCCGGGCTGTCCCTCCTCCCCCTTGCTCTCATTTTCATCACCCCCCTTTCCTTCTCTGCGCGTCCTTTCATTCATTCATTTATCCTCATTGACACATTGACACCCTCGTTCAGCTAGAGGCGTTGACACATCATTTGTTTACTTCACAGGGACAAGGCTGGCTTCAATAAAGTCTCTGCCTCATATCCCCTTTCCTTGCTCTTTCAACTATTTCACTTTCCTCAGATGCATTCAGACTGAGGGTCCCTCACTGACTCTGTTTTGCTTGTGTTGATTATCCTTTTTTAAATAATACACATTTTAGGTTTTTTATATTTTCCATCTCCAAGTGTCTTCTTTTCTAGAGAGGCTTTTCTGTAAGCAACCTGATACAGAAAATTGGTTTGGGATGGTCAGAGTTCAAGCCTTATCTGTTTTAACATCTTGTAATGGGAACCAACCTCTACACTGTACAAAGCCCATATCAAAGGTTTGACAGATCCAGTCTGTCAGAAAAACCTTATGGAAACTCACAGGGGGATTTCTCTGTACTTAAACATGCATAATGTTCTGATTCTACTCAGAATTGTGTGAATTGGCTTTTATGCCTCTCATACTGAAAGGATTTAAAATGTCTCAGAAATAGTGATGTCAGTAACAGGTTACTCTAATCTGACTATTTTTTCTTCAGTAACGAGTAATCTATTACTAATTTGAAACCAATAACTAATAAAGTAACTTGTTATCTAACTTAGTCACTTTTAAAATCAAATAATCAGTAAACTACAGGCAACCGACTTTTTGGTCTGTAGTAAAATCATTTTGCATCTATTGCTATGTTCGTTATTGTCCATTTTATTTTTTAAGTCTGGAACTTGACTTTAATGTTCAACCAACAGCCTGATAATCTAATAATGATGAATGGTGTAAAACAGAGCAGTAATAAATCCTCACTTTTCAGGAACTGCAGAATATGACCAACATAACCTGTTTCATCAGTTAAGGCTTATCTGTTATCAAAATGTTTCAGTATTAATTCAGTTTCCACCAAACAAAATGATATTATTATTAATAATAATAATAATAATAAGTGTCATTGCTCAATAATATTAGACTGATTGATTAGTTTCTTTTAGTTCTGTAATCTTAAAGGTGACTCAAGTGTAAACAGTATTATTCTTTGTCACACTTCACTTCCAGGTCATGCTTTTGCACATCCAAACCTTTTGACGTCCTCCTGATATAAATTAAGTGTAGTGAAAAGCGGCTGCCTGCATTTCAGAAACTGGAACCTTGGGAACCATGCATCATTATGACATTTATTTTTATTTTTTACATTTCAGCGCATGATATCATATATCAGTAACCCATCAGCTTCTGTGAAATGCTTGCTGGTCCTTTTAATGGCCTGAAAAAAAAAACTGGACCCATCAACTCTTAGTACACGTCATTCATCCATCTTCTTCCCACATGTTCACTCAATTTTCATCTTCTCTCTGGCACTCTGTCTAGTGCTGTCTACAACCATTTTTCATTCTATCTAGGCTGGATAGCCCAGCCCTGTGATCTATCACTGGTTCAGTTTTGTGAAATTTACTTATTTACTTTCTTTTTGAGGAGAGAGATGAAGACCAATAGGTCTGTCACGCCCTTTGTTTTGAGAATCTTTATCTCCTAAATGCATTGAACCGAATGTATAAACATGTTATACAAATAGAGTCATTCCTAAGTGCTATACTAGTTCTTTGAAAGAAAGCAGTACAGCCCTGTCGTAGGATTGACACACTGTACAGATATGCATTTGACGCAAGCATCATAATTCCTCCCTCCCAATGCAGTTAAATGAACTGTTATTGCCGAACCTTTATATTTCTCGATGTGACTTTTGTTTTGTTTTCCCACCACATTTATATCCGCAGGGCCCAGTACGCTGTGTTAGTTCCTGCTCTGTGGAGTACCGAGGTCCAAGACTGGGAGCTAAAATGTATGAACAGCCTGGTGCTGGATGAGCTCACCCATGGACCCCAAGCAGGTACCATTCAAACACACTGGGCACTGGCTCTTAAGCAGAGGCTGATAATGCAGAGGGACGCTGGGGACTGCTCCACAAACAGTTGCTCAAACTCCTGTAGCTCATTCAGTCTAAATCACTTAACCTTCAGGGCCCCACATGCTGATCTTGTTACACACATTTACACTCGCATTGTTGAGCTCCAGCTTCATGACAGTATGGTGATTGAGCCTTGGGGAAGATATCTCTAAGTTGTTCCTGAAAACAACATCACGAAAGGGAGAAACAGACACTCACTGTCCACCTCCGCCTCCATTTATCTTCTCTTGTTTTCAGTTTAATCATTTTTACCACGCATGTTCAAATGTTTTATTTTTGCACTTTTCCAATGTTTTCTTTTCAGGTTAGTTTTATTCTTTTATTATGAAACACAAAGAAAGGGTCCATTCTGGCCCTTGGGATGAATTTGCAGACATTAAATGCAATTTTTCAATAATTCATTAAATGTAAACATTTTCATAATGAAGTCCTTTACACTAAAACAAAGGGAGACATTCTGAATTATTATTATCGAATTTATTATTATTTACTAGTCATTCCACTAAGTTTATGTCCTTACAAAATAGGTTAACTCTTTTTATCAGGTAATAATTGACATATATTTTTAGAAGTAACGTCATATATAGGTTGAGGTTGATGAGTTCAAAAACTAAACAGGATTGGATGTCCTGTTTGGTTTATAATTGGATATAACTACTGCTGATCATAAGACTGCAAGTATGCACGGATACGTTTACCTGGAGTCAAGAACATCTGCAGTGCAATAGAGGTTTTATGTTCCCCTGTGTCATTGCGTTCATTGTTTTGATGCCGTGGTCCCCGTCTGTTTTTTTTAGTTTGAAGTCTCTGAGGCACAGTCGCAGCAGAAATCACATCTGATGTCAAAGCATCAGATAAGCTCACCTTTCTGGTTTGTACTCAAACAGACCCAGATTGTGTTGTTTCCAAATACGTGAAAGATGAGATAGTTGCAAGTTCATGTTTAGACCCAGATATTCCCAGAATCCACTTTAAATAGCATGCAGCTAACATGTTGCTGATCTAGCTTGATGGCATCTACTATAGTTGCACCTCAGCCAGTCTTTCTATAGGCTGGTTGAGCTGCACATACATGTCTTCTGAGTGGGATTAGCCAGGTTTTATTTTATGTCTGACTTCCACTCCATCTGCAACACTTCTCTGACCCAAAAGACTCTTATTAGTAAAAAGCCATATTTCGCCTACGGCCCCCAACCTGCACAGCTAATGTTGGTTATATACTGTAACCTGAGATTCTATGAGTTTAGGCACTACATTGCTGTAAATGGTATCCAGTGCAGATAAATTGGAGCTGTTTTATAAATATGATTTGGGTACATTAGCCTAAAATTGTACAGATACTTGATATTCTTATTGATGGGGATGTTTCCCTGTACCCCTGTAACCATTAGTAACGTTTTAGTAGATAATCATTAATGAATGTAACGTATGTAGGACGCATACACCAATGGACATAGTGTATATTAAAGACAGTGCAACTTTACTTTTTGTCACTAAAATACACTTTGGTTTGAATTTCCAATGTGGGCCCATGATACATGCAAAGTGTGCAGAGTGATTTACATTTGAGTCAGTATGAATTTTTTTTTGTGATTCGTTTATGTGTAACAAACCCCCCCCCCCCGGATCAATCCAAATGAACTGAACTGCAGCTGTGAAACTGATCTAAAACCAAACTCTGAATAGCAAGAACCAAAGTAGACTTTTAAGTGATCCTTTGATTCTGCATTCAGTCTGTGGTTGAGTGAATTTTTAGTTTATTCGTACTCACTAACAATAAATAGACCGTAAAATGCTTTTAATGTGGTTGTGGCATCTCTAAAACACTGCAGACAAAGTTTCTGTAACAAGCCGTGTGTTCATGCGTGTGTCACTTCTCCTGTGTCTCGTATTATAACCGAACAGATCAAAGGGACCTTATGTCTTTTGAAGGTTGTTCAGATATCACCTCCACAAGATCTGGAAACCCCTCACCGCTGTAGTTTAAGCTTCACAAAAGACAGAGTCATTGGAATGCAAGGTTGTGTGTTATGTGTGTGTGTGTGTGTTATGGCTTTGAGCGTACACTTGTGTCTGTGGGTTCATCATGACAGACTCAGAAAAGGCTAAGGGGTGAGTCACATGTTGGTGGCTGCGGGGCTGTGTCAATGCAGTCGGGAATGCAGAAAGTAGAGCGTAGGTGCGTTTATGTCATAGACAGAGAAAGAGAAAGAGGTCGAGAGACAGCAAAAACAGTTGTTGGGTAAATGAGTATTTGTAAATGGGTAGAGTGTAAGAGAGCATGAGAAGTTTCCTTTCAGGGCAATTGGAGCTCCAAAGCATGTTTTATGGTAAATATAATCCATCAGCCAGCGTTGGTGTGTGAGCCCACCGGTGTGTGTGAGTCAGGATGAGTCATCCTTATTTGCTGGCCTGTCAGACTGTCTGGCCCTCAAGACAGCGGGGAAAAAACGAGCTGATTCATTCACTCACTCTCCCACAGAATTCAACATTTTATTACTCTCTCGCACACTTTCACTCACTCTCTTCTACTGACAGTAGTCATCATCGAAATGTCATTACAAATTTGTTTGTTTTTCGGCCCTTTTCCACCATGAAATGCTATATGTCTGACTTGGTTTGAAAATCCCCCAAAATACAGTCATGAAGGAGGAGTCTTGGAAGAGATTGTTGTGGCTCCCGCAGAGCTCTGATCTCAATATCATTGAGTCAGTCTGGGATTAAATCAGGCAAACAAGATACAGATAGCTTTAATCCACACAAGAACAGCAGCAAGCTCTCTGAGATGTTTAAAAAAAAAATGTGCAAAAGTATACAGTGTGGCCACTCCAAATATACAATAATCATGCATAGTCAGACTGTTCTCCACAGCACTGCAGAAGTAGAGGAATCTGGTTACTCATGTCATCATTCTGCTAATAAGGTGCAATGCTCTGACTTGTTCGTATTCCTTTAAACTCATCACAGTTATCTTGGACAGTGCTAAGATACAGCAACAGTTCCCTGCTATATAGAATAGCTTTCAAAACAATGATTGAAGTCTGTACTTAACCTGTAGAGGAGTTGGACGCGCTTAAAACCACAGCTGACTTTCTTGCTGTATGTGATTCTTCCAGAAACGGAACCAGTATCGTAGACGTTTTTGGGAAGTCGACAGGATCAGTGCTTTGTCAATATCACTGGCACCAAAATTAACTGTTTTCATCTTGGACGTTTCAGCCTCGGAGGCTTTGTTGACATTTCCTATTTTGAAGACAATTATAAGCAGAAAAAGTTAAGAGAGTCACAGCCAGTGGCATGCATTATACCAGCAGTCTGGTAATAAAATAAAGTGACAATGGTAACACCACAAATATTGCAAACCTTTACACAGTACTTCAAATGCAACATTGTTATTAATAACCATTCGACTATTTAAATCATCTAAATCATCTTATTTACTCTTGCATTAGTTTTGGCTTCAGATGAAGGCTGAAATTTCAGGAAAGGAAAAAGATTTAGTGAGTAAATTGGTCATATTATGCTTTTGGGCTATGAGATTAAAATTGCTGTCACTTTTTATGTATTCATTATTTAATTGTGGTAAGAAGGATATAGAAATCATGATCTCCCATTGCTTCAAGGCAAAGATTTTTGGAATGTCAATTCTTATTTTGCATGAAATGTGACAGTACATAGCCATGTTAAATTAGGAAAAAATGAGGAAGCTGGATGTGGCTGAATTCCATTTAGCTGCTTTAGATTCGAGGTGCTGGTATTTGACTAATGAAGTTATTAAACTGAGTAGCACATAGCAGCTTCTGTCAGGTTTTGGCTAACACATAATGTTCTTACATACATCAAACATGTTGTAGGGGCAAATTTCTTCCTGACAATAGCATCACTCTGGCTTACAGGGAATACTGCACCTCTGGGTTTCAAACTCGTCTCCATAATGTTTGTAGCTTCTTTTTTAAGGATGTCATTTTTAGTCAGTTTTCATTCAAAGCTGTCACCATGTAATGGATTCTTCTGACACTGATCCATATGTTCAGTCTAAAGAGAAATGCCCACATAGAATACTTTCGTTGTTTAATTTTTAAAATGTTGCAGTGATATAGTGCAATGAATGTATAAAGTCATCATTTTGTGCATTGGTGCTCTAGTACGACTACTTGTTGAATGACATAGTTGTAAAGTATTTCAGATGTGACACCATGGTCTCTGGGGCCTGTCCAACTGCAGGCTGAGTCAGCATTTAAGGACACATTATGCTGAGTCAGGCTGAGAGGCACCGAGAACACGTAGATGTGTCCTTCTGCCCTTCTACAGGCTTCTTACCCATTGTTCTGTTCTTGTTTGCTATACCCTTCCTCACCCTTTCACACCCCTCTCTCTCTCTCGCTTTCTGACTGTCCTCCGTGCCCTTCCACACTTACACACTTATACACCCACTTATACATTATTGCCCTTTTTATGCAGTGCTCATGCCCTCTTTTCACCCTTTCTTTCCTCCCCACGCTATTCTTCCATGTCCTTTCCTTACATCTCATTTTTTCCTTGGCTCCCCTGGTCTAGTAACAGATGCCAGAGTCCTGTTCTCCTCAGCAGGCTCCCATGATACCTACACTGTTTCCTTCCTGTCCGCCTGCTGCTCCAGCCTCCGAGCAGTGACTCAGCATACATTTTATCCACTGCCCCTAAACAACCTCTACAGCCTGTGCTGCAGAACTTGCATGTATTTTACGATGCTGTTTATCATGTACAGGCTTCCTATGAGTGTTGTCGTATTTATGCATTGTCATTTATTATCATACGGACTGGCAGTTAAAGGAATAGCTAAGTTAACTTGTCGTGATAAGGTTCAGGAATGAGAATTTCTGTATATGTTACTTAGATATTCATCTAAGTGCAGTAATTTGGAAGCATCTTATGATTGTCTTCCTGCATGAGAATTACATGTAACCTTATTTTATATGTGTGCTCTAGTGTAACATGTGCAAAAGAAGAAAACAGCCCCGTCCTATCAGCCATAGTTTCTCTGCTGCAACATGATTATTCAGAAAACAAGGCGTTTGTCTTGCAGGGCTAATTATTAAATCACAATGTTTTAATTGGATCTCAATTTTAGAAAATAAGAATTTCAGTTTTTACTTCTATTAGTGTTCTTAAACCTTAAAAGTGAAGAAAAAAAATAAACGGAGCACACATTCATCTTAATATTAAGAATGTACCGTAATTATTTTCAGATTTCACAGATGCAGTAAAGATAGGCTCTAATTATTCTGCTCCTTCGGTTTTTCTTTCATAACTGTACTGCATGAAAGGCAGGGTAGACTGAACAAAGATGAATATGCACACTGTTAAATCAACCATGAAGCCTTCAAGCCTCGCGGCCGGAGATTAAGCTCTGTAACCAAACACAAACCAAGACTGCTAAAGTCACTACAAGAAAGCCAGAGACGGCTAAGCAACTGTGGTCGGGAGACATGTGGGTTCATGTCAGGCCCATAAGCTGCACATATAACTGAAAGATTGGCGGTTTGATTCCTCCCTATCTGTCTGTCCGTTGTGTCCTTGGGCAAAACACTTAGCCCACCATGTCCCCAGGTGTGTGCTCCCTGGTGTATGGTTGTGAGTGAAGTTTGGTGCCGGTCGGAGAGGCCATAGGCGCAAATTGGCAGCCATGTTTCCATCAGCCTGCCCCAGGGCAGCTGTGACTACTGAGGTAATTTACCACCACCAGGGTGTGACTGTGGGAGCGAATGAATAATGCATTCAATTGTGAGTGCCTTGACCAACTAAAATGGAAAAGCGCAATATAAAACCAATGCAGAAATATTATTATTATTATTATTATATAGTGTGACAATCATAGATACTGTAGAAGAACTGAATATCATATGTATATAATTTGCTTTTAGGTTCTGTGAAAGTTCTTTGCTGAATCTATTGTGAATCCATAATATAAATGGATACTAACTGTTTTTATAGTTTTTCTCTCTTCTGTAATAATGGTAGTACAGTGAGTGGCCACTGGGGAAAATTGGCAGCTAGTCTGAGTAATGACTCTGTAGAAGTAACTCATGGCAACGTTTTGCACGTCACTGATGTGTTTCATTAAACATCTTTACATTTTCCCCGTCCATACATACTGGTGCCTTCACGCAACAAGTGCCAGAAGTTGCCCTGAAAGTACATGTCACATATATTTTTTTTTTTCGTTTGTCATTTTAGGTAGTTAACATGATACTGATGTTTGTTCAAGTGTTCATTTTAGTTATTTGATGATACTGGATGTGACATCATGATGATTGACAGTTTCACTGACATACACTGCATGAAGTGGAGAAAAAAATATAATCCAGCATTTCTTTGTAACTGGTGGAGGTAGAGCAGAGGACAGTATGTATCAAACGCACGCCCCAGTGACTCCAGCAGAAGATGAGCGCTTATCCCTCATCTTCTTCTGTGACTGTCTTTCTTTGATGTTTTGTTCCGGGGTCATACACCAGCCCAGCAGTTGTGGAGCATGTGCACACGTGCTGTCTAGTTTAAGTCGATTAAGGCGTATACTTGCCAGTGAAAACCGATTTCCAATCGCATTATCTGGGTTGATGCAGAGGCAGAGTGATGCGTTTACATGCGCTTAAGTTGTCCAGTTAGAATCAGATTAAGGCAATAATTCAGTCTTTTCACGTGTATGTAAACACACTGTGTAGATGAGAAGTGAATGGTCAGCTCTGCTTTTGGACAATGTCAACAAATTAGTTTGTCTTAGTAGCTGCTGAATGAGGAGTACCAGGCCCACATTAATGTGGAGAAACATTTGTTTTAAAAAGAAAAGTTGTTGTTTCAATTTGTTTTGATGAAGTGGTTGAAGGTGTTTCATAAACACATTAAGTCCATATATATTCCCTTCTTTCGTGAGCCTGTTTGCTAATGTAAAATGAAACATGATTAATACAGATTGAAAATTATTTTGATTAATCGTGATTAATCAAAATGAATCCACAGCAACCCTGTGATTAATTTGATTAAAATTTTGAATCGTTTGACACTTTGTTTGTGTCTTATCTATTCACTGTATTAGTCGCCAGGACCTTAGTAGCTACCCACTTCACCTTAGGTTGTAAGATTTCATGGTCTGTTGTTAGTTGTTGTTTTATTCCATTGTTTTTTTAACATCTATTTCCAGTAGTGTTTGGCTCCCTCAGACTAACAGGAGTAGTTTATGTATATTAATGTGTATATGTGTGGCAGGCCTGCACGGGAATCCATCCAGAATCACTTAGTGAAAATGGAGACATTTCCTCTCTCTGCGTCCCTAGTTTATGTTAAATGATTCAGATGGAGAATACTAGCTTGGTGTCCTACATGTTTTTCCTTTCATTTCCATTTCAGGCAAGCATTACAATGAAGGTAGATAAAATCAAAGTACGTGCTTTTACAATATTGAAATGGATGGGGGTGCATGCTCTGACGGTAGAGGTGATTTAAGATTTATTGGATAGTCTGTGTTGAAACAAGCAAGGTCACCTTAAAATCCAAAGGTTGAAATAAGCAGCCTCAGGTTCAGGACTGGAGTGACCTCAGACACAAACAAACCGGTTGCAAGAGACTTGATAAAGGGTGTTTCCACAGTCAGAATGTGTTTATGACCTACAGTAGCCCAAAGGAGTTCTCCCCACTTCAATGCTGTTGGCAGCCCAAGGGTTGGTCTTGCAGGGGTTACAAACACAGGTCAGAGTTGAGTGACACTAAAACATTCAAAATGAGAAGCTTTTTTTTAGGTTCAGCTTCTGGTCATTACCAGACTTGTCAGAGTTTCCTAAGACACTTCCAAAAGAAAGCCTCAGCATTAGAGGTCAAATGGAAGTGGTAGAAAAATATCTGGGTCATCTTTATTGGTCTTGTAGTCTTTGGCCACTGTTGCGGCTAGATTGTATCTTTTAGTCCCACAAGAATGTCACCTTTCTAACCTCTGTGAGCACTTAGCCTAGCTATGACCTGTTTCGCTGGGCCTGCTTTCTAGTAAGCTTTGCTCTTTGTGAGGGTTTGTTGTAATCCCCCCCCTGTTTGTTTCTGCTAGTTGAAGTGGAATGCCACCTGCCCAGTCTGCCCCAGGCAGACTTACTTCCATCATGAGACACCTATCCTGTGAGTAGGACCTCTGCCATGTAATTAGGTTACATACCGAAACACTGGCATAAGATGGCCTTTAATGTATTCAGTTTTCATTTTAACTGCTTGTATAATACAACTAAAGGGCTTCTTTTTCAACTCAAACTGGGTTAGCCACCAGTGAGAAAGGATCAGGGTGCTTATTTGTGTATATATATTTTTTTATTTCACACTATTTGACCAGGTAAAAGACCCACTGAGATTAAAACGTCTTTCTCAAGGCCTGGCCTGGCCAAGGGTTCAACAGCACACGTCCATAGATAACATGCACAATTTTAAATATTGTGTTTCATAAAATGCCTTTCTGTTGGAAATATTGTCACTGAAACAATACTAAAGTTTTTAATGGGCAAATTTCAAAAAGTTAAAGTCAAAAGAATGAGTTGCACGTCCTCATCTCCCCTCATTAAAGTGGAACCAGGCAGCTAGTTATGAATTATCTCCTTGTTTGCACATCGTCCCTAATTAGATAAAATAATGAGCGGTATTAATTATTTGTGATTTGAGTATAAACGTGTTACATGATGGGATTAAAACCCGCAGGTTGGAGAGGAGGTAAGTGTAAGAATACAATAGCTAATCTTTTTTTAAAAGAGAAGAAAGAAAAGAAGTCTGGCTCAGATCATTGTAAACCCCTGAATACTTTTCTGCAGGGTTTGACCCTGAAGGTTTTCCTGCTCGTCCACTGTTCGTGTATTCCAGTTCTTGCATTGTGATCACCCATTCGTCTGTTTTCCCCTTTTGCATATTCTGCTTGGGAAACCTGTGGAGCCCCTGTGGCTGTCTTGGAGTGTGTGTACATTGCTATGTAATTGAGGTGTGGAGGAGATGGTGTGTGTGCGAGTATGTTTGTCTCTTATGCCTTCATGGATGTGAATAAAACATCTTTGTTGATATTCTCAACTGGAGCTCAGCTCACATTCTCAAGCAGGGGATGTGCTATTTCAATAATTAATGGATTATCTTAATTATGTTTACTTCCCGTTAAAATCTGGGCCATAATTTGTTAAAGAGGTTATGAAGATTTGCATACACTTACATTTGGGTCATCTTAGACTTGCCAAAAGTGGGAAAAAAAGACTTTCTTTGCTATAGTTTTGATATAAAATATTGAAAAAAGAAAATGTGAATCTTGGTTAGGAGAAAAGGACATGAAATGACAACAAAAAAGTGAGCGGTTGCAGAAAGCATTTAAGAAGAAAGAAGAGATATTGAAAGATATTTAAGTTAGTCATAGAAATAAGTAGTTAGATCATATTCTATACTCAAATCTAAATGCCTGGAATTGTCAGTCTTTAAGGAGCTTACACACACAAAGAGACTAGCAGCAATGTGGTGACAAGAAACCTTTCAGTGTTATTGAAATAGCCAAGATACAGAAACATTTCCTGTCAGGAAACCTTGTCCACAACTTCAGTTCCTATCCCCAAATTCACATTGCTGATGACGTTGCTGGTAGTATTTTCTTTCTGCTAACATTTGGGGTGGGCAATCCACAACAGGGTTACCTACACAGCCGAAGCCTGGAGCGTCCATTAGCAACCGACTGCTACAACACAATCTGTGACAGGTGAATTGCTTTAAATGCGGACGAGGCTTAAACACACACAAACACACTGAAGGACACATTCACGATGACCCACAAAGAAATTGTAGGGTAGACTGGAGGAGCAATCACAAAAAGAAGGAACTTGACTTCATTCAGCTATGTTTAGCCATCATCAGAAAGGTAGTTATCATTATAGGTTTAGGAGGTTTAATTACAAGTCGAAAAGCAGAAGACTCACCCACTGTCAACATCTCATCATGAAGCCATCTCTCATCCTTCTCTACCTTCTGTTTTCCTCTTCTTTTTGTTTGTCTTTTGTACAATAAAACTGTCAAAATTTCCTCTACCCGGCCATTTATTATGTGTTACTTATTGCTCATATTTCGCACCCTCTGGAGTCCTTGTTGGACCTTTGGCCTCTTTGAATGAACTTTGACCTTGCATTAGGCCCTAAGGCGCATTGAGAGACGGGCTTTGAATGACAGGGTGTGGTAGAGGTCAAAACCCACAGGTCAGTGGGGATCAGAGGCGAACAGACCCACACCCATTCATCGCCACTGTTTCATTTTACCCATATATCCCTCCTTCCACCTCCATCCTATATTCTGTTTTTCACTTTATTTCTTTTCTGTGTTGCTCCAGCTGTCTTTTTATTCTGTGTTTGTTCCTTTTCATTGCTTCCATTCCTGTTTTGACTGCCAAATGTGGCTCATTTGGCAACCATACCAATTGTTGGAACAGCAAGCATAGTTAAAAGTTCCAGGATTCTCCAAGGGTGCTCCTTCAGTGACTAGTTTGCCGATATACCAAACACCACCAACATCTCGAATAGCGTCCTTACAGTGTAGTGAGTCCATATTTGGCCTTGCTTCATAATGCCACAAGCATCCTGATGATCTCATTTCAAACTGCACATGGTGCAAGTAGTGATGCACAACGACAGCTGGTTATTTCTCAGAGGAGTTGAAGGTTTTCAGACTGCAGTGATCCTTTCTGTAGAAAAATGTTTGCTTTGCAGCTGTACAGTAATTTTGCTAATGTTAAACAGTGCAGTTGATTTCAGCAGGATACGGTTACAGTAAGGCTAGATAACATTCTGCATTACCTCCTGTGAATACCTTACATGTCTGAAGTTGGTCTGAGTCGAACATAGACACATGGAATGATTTCAGATATTTTAGAAATAGTTGTCCTTAAACTTGTCCAAGGAAGTTGTGCATCAAAGCAAATCCAGTGTTGTTTTACAGTCTAAAAATGTTTCCGGAACACATACCCACCTCTGAACCTCTGTCCTCCCCCATCCTTCTCTCCCCTCTCCTCTTCTTGTCTTCATCCAGTCTTGGCTTCGTCTTGTCTTTGCTGTTGTTATTTTTCCTCCGTTTCCCACACTCCCTTGCTGCTCTGTTCTCCTGCCCATGCCTTGTCATGTTAAGCCATTGATTTACCAACACGCTAAAGGGACTTTTCATTTCTGTGAGCTTTGTAAGCATTAGGGACTAAATCCTTGCATGTGCTGATCGTCTGTTTTTCTCCGCTTATCATCTGACATATGTTGACTGCTGTGTTTATTCGCAACCACCAATTAATTAATTCCACACACTCCTCCGCAAGCTTTTCCCGTCTTTCAGCTTCACGTACACATGCAAAGTAGAAAAACACACAGAAACACACAATGCTTTAGCTGCTGTCTGCTTTCTGATTAATGAGGGCATGTCCGTGAGATGAGACGTTGATCCCTGGCTTACTTAAAGTATTATTACAAACCCAGACTGTAATTCAGATGAGAGTGTGGGTGTTGACCATAATGTTACTTACATGTGTTTACCTTCTAGGACAGACAGAGTCCATGGAAAAAAACGTAGTGAGTGATGATTTGAGTGTTTTAGTTGTTTGATACTCAAGAGATTAGACCTATTGATGAATGTGGATTTAGGGATAAGATTCCTAATTCACCATTTCTACTGGCATGAATATCAAATTCTTACATTTACAGTATCATCTTACAAACTTGAACACAGTGTAAGACCAAATGCTTATGCTAATCCAAAGATTCCACAACAAATACATGGTTTATTCCAGTATGATTGAAGTATGTCAAATCTCCAGTGACCTGGTTTGAAATGTAGGAATGCAGAACCAGTAGGTTTCTGACAACCAGGTTAGTGATGTCGGAAAATGTTGGTTCTGTTGTTATGTCTTTTTATGCCATTGTTTTGACAATAATATACACATTTAACCCTTTAAGACCTAAACATCCGCTCATGGATTAAAAACAAAAAAAAAAAAGAAAAGCTTGCAGTATTTGAATTACAGTAACTTACCAGTGGACAAAATTCAGAGTTCTGCCATTACGGTAATGATGTCGCACCACCGCTGTTAGCTGCAGGTTGGGGAGCGACGCAAGACCGGGGAGATCCAGGAAGAGAGAGTTGTTTGAAGGAATTTGTTGGTCAAAACAAAGTTAGTAATGCCAGACAGAAGCCCAACTTCCCAGTGCTCAGACTAGGGGTGTAACGGTATGGGATTTTACAGTATTTCACGGTGACGGCATTTTATTTTTTTAAAGATTGTTTTTGGTATGAGGGGCCATGAAATAACCAACAAAACAGACAAGTATCATTCTTAGACGAAAAACATTGCTTTATTTGGCTGGAGGATAAAGAGGTGGTGAAGTAGGGGACACCGGGTCAACCAGGCCCACGGGTAAATCTGCCTCTGGTTCAGAGTCTGCCATCATCTTGCCGTGCTTTTTTCTAGCTTCCTGGATCATGTGGGTCACGTGTGTGTTTACCAAAACCACCTTTTTTGTTTGGACTGTCACTGGACCAACTAAAAGACTCTGAGCATGCAGCCTGCCCTGAACTAAATGGAATATACATTTGAGCAGCACACAGGTAGGAAACGCTTTTTCAGTCTACTGCTGCAGCTGTAAAATTAGGTTATAATGTGACTAAGCGCTGATGACTGACCACCACTGATCTTAATGTGAAGTGAAATGTTTTATTTGTGAGTTCCCTACTCATGTAAGTGGAATTGCGCCGGCAGCGCCGCATAATATTAAAAGAATTAATTAATTACCGTCACCGTGAGCTTGGAAATCTCACGGTGTCACCTCTGTGGCTTTACACCACCGTGGTATACCGTAATACAGTATACCTTTTCACCCCTAGTTCAGACACACTTTGAATTTTCAATAGCGCAAAAAAACATTGTGAGGTAAAAAACCACGATCCTTTCGGTTCTAAAGGGTTAAAGGGGAATTGAAGCACTCAATAAAGTAAACCGCGTTTTATAGACAGAGTTCCACTCTTATCGGCAATATATAATAAAATTGACAAATGTTGGCATATAAAGAGAAGTTTTGACAGCTGTTTTTTAATTTTTTTTTTTTTTAGCATCTATCTTTACATACGCACCGTGGTGATACAGGACAGGCTGCAGATTAATTGGTCCAGCAGCTGGACACTGAAACAGTGACATCCGTGTACAATAGCCACACTGACACCAGGTAGTGTTGCCATCACGCTCTTCTCTCCAAACCACCGGTTTCACCACTTCTTCCACTCTTAGTGGTACCATTGCTCAGTTTCTATGCCATATTGGTTCAAAAGCATCACTAATAGGATTTATACCAGGCTGATGATCTCTTTCCATTTCATCCTGGTCCATTTCCAGCGGCATCCAGAGGGATCCAACCAACTCTGTGTCATATTCAATTACATCCCTCCAAATTGCAAAATGCCCCTGCAGGCAAGCCAAGTAAAAATGGCAAAAAATAAACTTCTTAAATATTGGATTTGACCAACTTTTTAATATTTGTATTTAGCATAGGTGTTATTTCTGATATAGTTTGCAGTACAAGTACCAATACATCTACATTTCATTTGACCTTTGCTTCCTTTAACTGAAATTCATAAATTCTATCATTTTTGACTGTGTAATTGAATCGATTGAATACTGATGATTGTTTACTATGTGAGTCAACTTTTTTGTTCTCTACAGCTGATGTCATTATTTTCTGTACTCTGTGTGTGCGTGTGTGTTTTCCTTGCACATTTCTTGGCTCCATCCCCGCTGTTACTTCTGTTGAACTTTCTGTTTCTTTAACCTCTTTATCTACTTTCCTCCATCTGTTGCCCTATTGCCTTTCTCTGGCCTAATCACAATCCTTTCTAACTTTGACATTATTCATTGTGCCAGTGAAAGTTAGTTATAAGTGCTGCAGCTTCCTGACAATTTGTATCCTGAGAACAGGGCGATCATGTACAAGGTGAGAGGGGAGTTCAGTACGAGTGGGGGCAGGGAGCTTTTCTTTTGTGACTGGGGCGTGTATTTTTCTCTTTAAATGGACCATGGCCTCCCTGGAAATCCCCTTCCTCTCACTTGTAAGCTCTGACCTCTGACTTGTCTCCGTCCTTACTTGTCTTGATCGTTTCAGTTATTATTCGAATTAATCAAATTGTAGTTAACTTAACCGCTGTCGAGTCTAACAGTCTTTCAAATTCATATATGAATTGGAGGTGCTGGTCCATTCTCCGTTGTAATACTTCTTTTTCAACTTGGTGGAGTTTGGTGGAATCCCAGGGAATGAGGGCTGCCGAAAACTTTAAACTAAACATCTTTGAAGCTAGAGAGATGAGCCATGTCCACACTTCCAGCCTACATCTGTTAGTGTAGAAACAAATACCTTTGTTCGGTGATGCATCATCTGGTTCCACTTACCTACCCACATTTTCTTCAAAATTGTAGAAATAACAGAATACATGTATTGTAGTCTATATCATTGTTTTCCGTTGTTCTAGCTCCTCACCGGATTTCAAATAAAATGTTGACTATGATCTTAAGTTACACACAGATCTTACAGTTGATATATTCAGTCAAGTCTATGAGCTTAAGTGTGCCTTTATCTCACAGAGAGCAGAGAGTCCACCTAATGTGTTTATTCTGTCATGTTATCAGCTGAGATACACAAGACATTTGGGAATTACTTTGCTTTCCTCATTTCTCACCATTTTCCTTTTCCTTCCTTCCTTTCTCGCATATTTTCCTCCACCACCTTTCACTTCTCTTGTCTTTTAATCCTTTCTTTTTTCTTTCTGCTTCTCCTGTTTTTCCAGTAGGAAAAATCTGAAAGGTCCTTTTTGTTGTTGAGGAAGGGATGAGATAACCGGATACTGATCAGAGCAGTGTCCGGTAGGCTAAAATAACAAACACCTTTGCGAGGTGTTATTTTTCTCCGTGACATGGGTCAGTCAAGAAATGACTGGCTCTAGACGGTAAACTGGTGACACTGATTGAGACTGTAACATAATCCTGCATCATTGTGATTGTGGTTAAAATGGACACGGTGAACAACCATGCTAGCTCTGATTAGTGATTTGTGATCTTTGAAAAACATCAAACTCATTTAAAATTTCCTTTCTGGTAACTAGGTGGCAGGCCAATGTTTAGACACACAGCTTTGATATCGCTACTGATTTCCTGAATGGATTTGAGAGCTGTAGCTTCTGTCATGTTTTGGATGTCCCTCACACATGGACTAATCATGTTCCTCAAGGACAATAAGATATAGAGAAGAATGCAGGAAATGGGGCATATTACATTCCATTAATTTCTATCCATCCTTTTTTTGAAGATTGATTTAAATCGCAAATGCAATGTTTTTTTGTTGTTTTTTTAAACCCAACCTTACTGCTCACTCAAATGGGCATGGCTGGCTTGTCATTTTGTCCTCTAGTTGTATTCTACTTTTTAAGGTCACACTAGACACAAAACAAATTTGATTCCAGTATGTGCAACCTAAGCTATGCAGGATGGACTTTCTGTGGGGCTTATTACAGTGACAAAAACATTGCTTAGTAGACAGCAGTCCTAACCGTCCGTTCCCTGTAGGTCGTCATCTTACACCAGGTTTTCAGTTTTGATAACTGCTGGCTAATTTTCTCCTCGTAAAGTCTATATTTTCAGACTTATCAGCACCATTAAACTGCCCAATAGTTGACGTTGAGAGATAACGTCTCATTTTCAGGGATCACACTTCAGTTACAAACCCATTTCTTTGGAATGCAACCCCTGCCTCATTTTCTCTTATACAGTTAACACGCGGTCAGACAAAGTCGGATTGGGGTCTTTCAGTTTGTCTCAGTCTCTCTACCCCTTCTGCATTTCCTCCCTCAAGACATTTTCTGTGTCTGTTACCTCTCCTCCCTCTGTAAATGATCAGCACTTCAAAGCTGCCATTGAGCAGTGTCAGTGAGAAGCCAGGCTACAGGATCTGCTGAGGCCAGGCTTACATCAGAGATTATTCAATCTCAGCTACAGGTGTGCTGCCTCGCCAACTCCCAGAGGACGGCAGACGCTTCAAATGCACCAAAACACAACCTTCAAAAGGCTGTGTGTCATCAGCATTAATTCCTGGACACTGAGGAATCAGCAGAGTGCTCTGTCATCTGAAACTGACTTTGACAGAGAGAGAGAGAGAGAGAGAGTGAAGTAAAACACACACACTGTCATTCATACCTTCTCATTATATCCCTGAGTCATAGAGAAGAGTCAGCCCGGAGCTGAGCTCACCAACTATGACGGCTCCAAATGTTTGTGTGCGCTAGTCGGGATGTTAACCGTGTGTTTTAATTTAATAGCTCAACGTTACCACACGACTCTGTGTGCTGTAATTTGTTTTTGTACTTTTGTGTCTCTCTTTGTGTAGATACATGGGGATTTATTACAGGTAAAACCAAAAGAGGTTTTTACCTGCAATCAAAGTTGAACAAATAAAAGAAAAGTAAGGTTTCAATAAGCCAAAGAAGCCAAGGAAAAATGAGAAGATCCGTCAAGCTTCACATTGCCACTTTGCCAAGATGCATTGATTTGGTCTTCAAGTGTTTTTAAAATCAAGAATGCCAAACATTACAGGGTTTTCATCTTCTCAAATGTCAAATCAAGTTACTTTTATGTTTAAAAGTATACACAGGAGTGAAGCTGTTTTTCTCCCACTCACACATGATAAATATATACTGGCATGACACCATACTTATTTTATTACAACACTCCTGCCTACTACAATACAGACAATACGTGTACAAAAGTGAACTGTGTAATAAATACATTGTTATGTAAATATACTGCAGATGTATATATTCCAAATGTCAGTTTTAGTTTGAAAGTGGCTGGTGCAGAGTTTTGTGTGTGCTCCTATGTGTATATACACATTTGTGTCTGTTGGGGGGGTTGCTGAGTCTTTGCAGTGGGGAGATCTAGGGGAAGCTGGCCTCAATGTTTTGGAAACTTTTACATGGTGGCAGTAAAGAGAACATGCAGTGGTGGGGGTGGCAAAGGTAAAATGCTGGAAGCTTTCCTGATGTACTTTGACCTGTAGATATTCCATGATCATCTCTGCTCTGTGCTCAGCTCTGTAGTGTCTCGCAGTCAGAGACTGTGTCGTTCTGGTCGGATGCTCTGTTTGGTGGATATGATGGAGGGCTGATGATGCATGTGAGAATTTCCTGCCTGGCCTTATAGAATAGTAAATGGATTATCATTATGTTTTGGGTTGTTGATGGGACAAAACAAAGCTCATTACACTTGGCTTTAGGAAACTACGATGGGCACCTTCTGTTGCATCGAGTTTTATAAACCACCCCATAAATCAGGACGAATATCAGCAGATTAAAATGTTATTCATCTGCAGTTCTGGATCATAAAGTCAATGACCCAGGTGAATCTGTGAGGTTGTACTGCACAAAGGCACATTGATGCTAATGACATGCTAACATATTTAAAACTGCTATCCTCTTTAATGTTTACCAGTGCTGTGCCTAGTATTAAAATAATTTTGCTTCACCACTTTTAACTATATGTTGCACAATGATCATTTTGGCTGTTAATAAATGTGAAAGACTGCTTTGCTCATATTATGTCGGTTATTGTGCCTTAGCCACGCGGAAATTGCCTGTGTGATTGTGGTATTGTCCATGGTTTTTCCAACATGTTTTCATTCCTGTCATTACCATGTGAGGATAGGCTGTGTGTGCTTTGTCATCTGTCATTATCGCATTAGTCCAAGCCTTTATTTTGGCATCAGCTGTATGAAGTGAGTGGTTGAGGCTCTTTGTTGGTACACTTATTTGATTGTCTGACAGATGCCAGAGGTAAGCCTGTGATATATTGCTCTGCTAATATTTCCAAGCATGGCATTAGGACTCTAGTTATTTTTAGCTGATAGCAATTTAAAAGTCAGTAATTCTCAAAAAGAAAGATTTGTTTGGCCTGCAGTGATGCTAAGCTTTCTCAGAACAGCATGTGTTGCGGGAACCTGCTGTTTGTTAGGAAAGTTAAAGGCCAGGTTGGTTATGTTACACTGGGAGCAATTAAGGCTGAACTCGACCCAAGAATAAATCATTTTAGCGTAGCGTCTTTGTTCCTGGGCCAAGTTACAAGCAACTTTGTATCGCTAAAACCTGTAATATTTTCTCACGCCAAACATGTCAGAATAATACAGCAGTAGTTTTTCAGAGTGGCACCTGTAGCCATGCTCCTGTGAAGCCCTGTCATTTACTTATGAGTTATTGGGAGTGAAATGTGAGAGTTTGGCTTGCTCAAGCTTTGTGTTTTTAAAATACAGATTTCAGACTCCTATTATTTCTATGCACGGCCGCCTGATGAATGTATAGCAGCACACATCCCTACAATGTAGCTAACTGGACTGTAATGTTAACAGCTGCAGCTTTTCCTGGATTTTCTCTACTCCAATTCTAGTAGGATCGGAGAGGAGGGAGAGTGCAAGCTGGCATTCTCTCACATGGCCTTGTTCTCTAAATGTCAAACTAACTGGTGTCTTGTTAAATACACAAGCTTTGCACTCGCAGATTTAGAAAGTCTCATTCTCGTCATGACTGATTGATTTGTCTCTGCTGTGGGTCTACTTAATACCGCTCGTTCACGTTACCAGATCTTATTAGATTAGGACATGAACTTTTCCCCTAACTCTCTGGAGAGGCAGCTCGGGTAAATTGGTCCAAAAATCTTGTAATCAGAGTCGGTGTTAGCTCTTTGATAGACTGTGGATCTCTCCAGGTTGTAACCCACAACTAGATCAGTACTAAGAGAGGCCCCAGGCTCCTCTGACCCTAGAAAACCCACTGATTAAAAGAGTGTTAATTTATTGAACTGCATGTTGGGAGGTTTGATCTGAAACTCACAGCACTGGCAGCTACAGAGAGACTAGAAATACCTGTACAAGGCTGAGTTCCAGCAATAAATCACACAAACACAGTGTAAGCCATTCAGTCCTTTTCATTACAACCCTGAGTCATACAGAAACTGTGCACATGAGCTCACCTGTGTTAAAGCTTCTATAGTCTGTTGTCTGTTCACATGTTTGACTATCTTATCACTGTGGAAACAAAAAATAACAATTGGTCATGTATATTTGCCTCTCTTTTACAAAATATTTACTGTATTGTATATTATTAACTTAAAATCCATCTGCTCAACCATAGGACTGAAAACAAAAAAAAAGGTTTCTAATTTGCAAAGGGAACTACGTACTATATAAAATGTATTTATTATGGTTGGATTTTGCTGTCGAGTTTATATTTGGACTGAGTCAGCAGCGGAGAATGCATAGTTGTTACACTACTTGACTTATTTCCCATCTGACTTTATTTCAAAGAGCGGATGAGCTAATGCCATATGTTCTCTGGGTGGCTAACCCGAGACGTGCTGAGACACGCCACTTTTTTGAAGTTGGCATTTGGCTGTGCAAGGGAACCTCTCCTTAACTGATGTCTGACAGTGATTGAGATAGATCGCGGGGAGGGAAGGAAGGGGAGAGACGTGAGGCCGAGGGAGAGACCCATAGGCTATAAGAGGGGGGAGGGTGTGTCTGGGAAATGGAGTTGTTTTAACATCAAAGATAACCCCACTCAGGACTCTGCAAAGGCCTCACATTAGGCTGGGACACACTGCACTTTATCACTGGCCAAGCTTCCTGTTTGGCAGAAGCCTTATCCTTGAAGCTTGTGTTAAATCACTGATGTACACTCTTACAAATTAGAAGTCTACATCACCCTTGCCCTCCCAAATGGCACCACCCCACAACTAGATATGCAGCTAAGCTCTTCTCGCGGCTAGTGATGAAGAACTAGGCATGAAGATTTAAAGGCTAGTGATCCAGTGACTTGCTAGTTAAATTTGACCTGGCAGATGCACTGTACTGGACTTGCTGTATTTACCTGCGACAGATAAAGCTGCCAAATTAACACTGATAACTCAGATCATCAGTCATAAGCCTCGGCATATGTCTAGAAGTCTCTGTGCTCAGAGAAAACACAAGGTAACAACATGACTGACTGTTAATTAAGGCTACAGACTTATTGAAGATGGTTGAAGTAAAAATGCCACAAAGACCCCAACTGTGAGAATATTATGTCTACCACTGAATATTTTTTAATCAATATCACATTGTTTATTTCAGAACTTGGTGAAAAGCAGAAGGCCACATTGTCTAACCCAGTCAGTGACGAAAAGAGCAAGGAAAACATATCGGCACCATCTGAAGGAGGAAAGACCTCTGAGAAGGGTGAGTGTGTGCTTGATGTTGTATTTATCACTGTCTCTACGCCCCACCCCCGCCCTTCACACAACAGGTCTCAATATCTTGCACTGATTTATCTGAGCTTGATTGGTCCTGGCTGATATGAGTAATATCAGGCAGTAAATTCCCATTGAGTCAGAGAAAAATCAAAAAAAAAATTTAACCACTTGTGATGAGTAAAAACTTAAATGACTGTAAATGTTATTTTAAATACAGACAGGTGCAGTCTCATTAAATTTCTAGTTCTTTGACTACAGTAAATTACCCGTGACCAGATGCCCTCTATATCTTCTGCAGAGTTTTTTTGTTTGATGAACTTTTATCTCAAAGTTGCCCATTCAAACTGACTCCCACGTAATGAGTGTATATCTCTTTGAACTGTATTCCTAGTTCGGTAAGTCGGTTACAGATGAAGTCATCTATTCTTGAGAAAGGCTCAAAAGCCAAATAAACACAGACCACTCCCTTCATTGGGCTTTGACATGCTTCAAGTCACAAAATCATAGATTTTTTTTTTTTTTTTTTTACAGCTGACATTGCTACAGCAGCATGTCTTGATTCTTTGAAACTGCCTTTACTTGCATGTCAAGAAGGCAACAGAACAACGTCTCAGAACCTTTCATTTTGACCTCTTTAACTTGAATAATAGCACTGATTCTTTTATCAAGCCAAAAAGGAAATAGGTTGAGATTTTTTGAATACCTGACATGTTTCGACTGTCATCTGCAGGCTCCTTCAGAGGCGTCATCTGGCTGATGTGACGTGTCATTTAAAAGGTGTTCTCCCTGTAGGCGTGACCGACCCGATGGACCTGACAGATCCACAAAGCCAGCCACGCCCCCACTGCCATCCAGTGATCTCTGGAGGAGAGAGTCCCACGTGTGAGAGAGCATGAATGAGCCGCGTCCCGATTCATGGCCGGCGTAGTGGATCTGTCAGGTTCATCAGGTCGGTCACACCTACCGGGAGAACTCCGTTTAAAATGACACGTCACATCAGCCAGGTGACGCCTCTGAAGGAGCCTGCAGGTGACAGTCGAAAAGGATCAGCACTATTATTCAGCCTCTGTTTCCATCTTCTGGCCTTCCAACTTAATGGCTGCCTCTGTACCAGTAAACAACCTTCTGATGTCAACATAAGATCCTTTTTCAATTTGTATTTGTTTGAATGTCTTAACACCTACTAGAGGTTTCTTTACCTTGGTGATCCTCTGACTTTTACATGTCTGGTTTTCAGTAAAATATGTAAATGATAATTGGATGGACTGTCATGAAATTTGGTTCCCCACCTCATAAAATATGATAGAGGAACTGTATCTAGTTATGTCCAGTGTTTAGTATTAGGAGTGTAACTGTTAATTAAATTGTACCTTTGGTGTCTGACACGACTGACATTATCGTTTAGGTCACAGGATGAACAGAAGCGTCTTACAGAAGTGCTGATGGTTGAAAACTTTACAGCGTCAAAGGAATGCTAGATTTCTGCCTCCTACATTCAGCACAGGGCTTTGTAAAAAATATCACAGTGCTCCAATCTCTTGTGCTCCATAAACATGAGATACAGCTTCAGAGTCTGTGGCTGTGATTGTATGCATGAGTGTGCTTGCACACAAACACGGACTGTACATTGTATAAGTGAGTCTTTGTGTTCACAGCTTGCCTAAGCAGGCAGATTCTGCCCCCTGAGTAAATATGGTGAGCTACTGATAACATTCATTTGTGTAATGCAAGGACACATTCAGCACACACATACACACATACAGTACACACACAAGGGCGTTTGGTAGGGGTAGGTCTGTAATGGAATGATAACTTATTTTGTTTCCCCAGCATGCACTGCTGACTGTATCATCACAGGTTGTCCCCAGGATGTTGTAGCGGAGTGTGTTCAGGTCCTCACGTCTGCTGAATGGAAGTGAAATTAAAACCTGAAGAAGTGTTTGTGCTCCGTGAGACCTCTATGACAACTGACAAATTATATGTGCTTAAAACACCAAAGAAAGTCTGTAATTAGCTCTGCCTTATGGGGAAAAATAAATAAAAATTTATTCTAAAATAATTTATATTGTTGTTGTTTTCTTCACTTACAGGGGCCAAAAGTGTACTGGCGAGGGTGATGCGTCTGGTGCAGCGTTACCTTTCAGATGCAACGGGTCGACAGCGCACTGAAGAGAAAAGTTCAGAAACACAGGGAAGGCCCAGACAGCGGAGTCCTGCACCTGGACATGTGTTCAAGAGCCGAACATCAGCTACATTAACACAAGCTCAGGTAACTTATGATGCATTTTATTTTAGGCTTATTTCACTTTAACACTTCAGTAGAACCAGAACATGTTTTCTACAGTGACTGATGCTGATCAAATTTGTAACTTTGTGGAAAATATGGCCGTGATAGTTGACTTTGAATAGTGTAATAGCTTCTAAAAGACACACCATAAACCTTTTTTTGCAGATTGGTTATGCCACCTAGACAAGATTGATACTCTTGTCATAACTGTATGCCCAGTACAAGGTTACAGCCATAAAGAGCAGGGTTGGATTATTTTCTGGCGTCCTGTCATTTCCAGGTTAACAGGCAACAAACTGAGGGAATTCACTGCTTGCACCAAGAATTGGTTCAACACACAAACTCCCTCAGAACTGCAGCTGAAGTTCACTTTGTATTTTTTATACATGTATTGGAACATGCTAATTGGTGAGATGAACTGGTGATGAAGGGAGAACCAGGCTCCCAGTGTCCACCCTAAAATAATTGGCTGTCTGTTAGTCTATTTTTACAGAACAGATGTCAGAGTTACTGATCTTGTCATCTAACCCCGAAAATCCACCGGGTCTGTCCACGTCATGTCGCGTATTTGGTCCGTCCTCCACTCGGCGTCAACGCCTACTGGGCGCATCACGGGCGCAGAATGGCAGCGAAGCGCTGGTTTGCGCGACGGCCAAGCAAAACTCATAGGCAAAAAAAAACCCTGCTACATACAGGCCATTGAAGTGTTTCCACTTGGACATCTTTAAGTGAAAGCATTGCCAGTTGCAACATGTCCACCTCCCGGCACATAGTGTGGAAAGTACACACTGTGGTGATACAGGACAGGCCGCGGATTAAATGCTCGAGCAGTTGGACACTGAAACATCAGTGTACAGTAGCCACACTGACACCAGGTAGTGTTTCCAAAACACTCTTCCCTCCAAACCACTGGTTTCACCACTTCTTCCACTCTTAGTGGTACCACTGCTCCACCACGAGCAGTTTCTGCCATGGAAACACTTCAACGGTGTTATTTTAAATATAGTTAGCAGTACAAGGACCAACATATGCACGTTTCACTTTCCCCTTTAAACAAAGGATTAAGTGTCTGGCCGCCTGGGTTTCAACAGCTTCATTTAGATTCCAAATCCTTCTGCTAAAACCAGACTGGCCAGCAAAGCTCACTAATTTGGCATCTGTTGTAAAATCTCTTTTTGACCCAACATGGCTTATCTCTATTCTTACCGTGTTAAGTTTTCATAATATTTGGTAACAGTGGCATTTTGAACTTTTCACCTCAGGCATTTGAAATCTCACCCTGCTTCACTGTAGCAGCTGCTACATTGATGAAGAAATTCAGGTCTGTTTGACAGGATATGACGAGGATACATTCAGACATTTCGACTGACAAACTGTTTTCTTCTTTTAGGTCAGTTATTTATTTGTAGATTGATGGAGTAATACTAGAGAGGAAGATTTATGTCAACATATATTGGTTTCGTCACAGTCCCAGTGTGTCAGACGTTTCAGTGCAGATTTAGTATTTGGTAGCATTGATTTTTAAGTTGTTTTACTTGGGTCAGATGTTTTCAGTAGATTTCTTGAAGCTTTTAACATTAGGTTGCAGTTACCTCATTCCGACAAAAGTGCTGTACCTGACTCAGGATTATAGGCCATCCTTGCTTGCACATGCTTTTTCACTTGTGCTCATACATTTTCTGTCGAGGTTTGGGTCACTGTAATACCTTGACTTTGTTGTCCTTAAGCCATATTGCTCCAGCTCTGGAAGTATATTTGACATTATCTTCTATTTGGAAGACCCATTTACGAACAAGCTTTGACTTCCTAACTGATGTAGCCTTAATATACCAGCATACTCATAGTTCCATCTATTTTCTGAAAGGCACCAGTCCCTCCTGCAGCAAAGCACCTTCACAGTGTGATGCTTCCACCACTGTGCTTCACATTTGAGACCTCCCCCTTTTTCCTCCGAACATGTAATAATATACAGAAATTTTCTATTATAGCCGAGTCAGAGTTGGCTTCAGGTAATAATTACGTGTTTCTTCTACGTCCGCTTGACTAAGTCTGATATGAAACCAACAAATGCAGACAAACACATTTCATGTGAGCTGAACATACTTCAACATGTTCAGCATCACAGCTCAGTTACAATGTTTATAGCCTTTCCAGCCGGATTATGAAACCCCACTGGCCACTTAATAACTCTCTGGCGGTGGCTGCTTTATAAGGTCCAGCTCAGTTCATCGCTTTGAAAGTGTACTTTGACACCACAGCTTGGTACACAGAGGATTTACAGTGTTACAGGAAGGTTTGATGTGACCTTTGTGTTACACACACACAAGCTGCAGCTTCGATTGCCCAGGAGTCACCAGCATTATTACATCGCTTGGAGATGTGCCACGGATGTCTTAATTTGTGGAGGATTTGAGTTGTTTTGAGGAAAGAAAAAAAAAAATGGTAAATATAAAAACAATATAAATGCAAGCAATTTGAAACATCCAGCAGAAAGAGAGATGAGAAATGAATGAAATAAGAACAGAAAGATGGTGTAAAACAAAAACATAATAAAATAAAACATGTAAAAGTACTTGAAGGAAATAAAAAGGATTTAGTTAATTCTGTTGGGTTTAGAGGATTTGGTTGGCTTGTTCTCTTTCTGCCACTCAGGATTGCAGCAAGTTCACAAAATATAGCTTTGTGACTGAAAATCTAAACTGTGAAAACTCAGTTACCAAACATGGATCATTTTAATGAGACGTTTAAAGTTTAAAAATCACTCTTTTCACTCTTGAAAATTAGAAGATATATATTTTTATCTCTTTGCCATTTGTTATGTCACACTGGATTGAAAGATAGGATTGGGAAAATGTTTGTTTTGTTTTTTTTCTTGGGATATAAACACTCATTGTTACCTCCCATCATGCGACTAGAGCGAGCGTTATGTGACAGCCCTTTGGGTTTAGGTTTTTGATTAAAGTTATTTTTCCTTTTTTCCTTTTGTCATACTTGTGCTTAACTGACTTTCATCACTTGTCTCCCTTTCACTTATTGAGTGATTGTAGGTTTGTTCTACATCATTTGAGACATTTTATTTTCAAAAGAAACAATGGGGGACTGAAGTAAACGTCTCAAATGCTGCTCTAAGTTGAGCAGAGAACTATATCCAGAAAGAATGATAAGAACATTGTGACCTTTTGTCAGGGCTGGTTCAATAGGTAGAGTGGGTTGTTCAAGAACCAGAGTGTAGACAGTTTAGTCCATTGTTGCCCCCAGTGCTTGGTGTGTTCTAATAAGTAGAGAGTCACAATTGTCTTTATTGCTACATATGTTCAGGAATTTTGTGGTGATTGGCACAATACACATGTCAGGAATCAAACAATACAAAACATATACAAAACTGTATAGAAAGAATAAATAAAGACATGCCTGAAAAAGTGCGTTACTGTAACATGAGACTTAAAAAGGGAGTTTGCGTTTGAAGCTGGATCATCTAATCATCTGGTTGCTGGTCAGATAGGAATCTGTCTCTGCTCTGAGCTCTTCAACTTTCCCTCTTTCAGGTCAGATCGAGAAGGCGGAGCCAACAGAGAGGCAAAGCCCAGTCCCAGGTAGTGCAGGGGCGCAGTGGTGATGTCATCGCAAGAGATCCAGCTGGTTGTGGTAAAACAGACAGGTGAGGACAATGTTCAAGCACTGCAAGAAAAACATGACATGCCTGCACTAAATCATGTCAACACTCTCCTGAAGAAGGGTCTTTTATTGACATTGGACTATGTATATAGATTCTACACACACATAAATGGCCCTTCTTACTGCAGATTCACATTCCCAGCCTGGAAGCCAGACCGACTTCCATGCTTTCAGATTTTTGTGGGGCAAAGTTAGGAACTTATTATGGGCCAATCAAACAGAAACACTTTAGACAGGGTTTAAGCCACTGATGAAGAGTAACAGTGACATACTCAAACACGTCATCAGAGCTGTGTGGATTTGAATTTGTTCACAACAAAATGGCTCTCATAGATTGCAGGACTATCCAATAACATGCAGAAATGAATTCTGCAATTCACTCCCAATAATGAAATTCAAGAGACGTATCACCAGACTTCAGTAATATTTCAGTGACATTTATTTCTATCAAGTTGCCTGAATTCGAACAGTCTGTCTCTTCATCGTCACCTTTTCTTTTTATGCTCACTCGGTTGTAATATTTTTGCCCACAGCAATTTGGGCTGTAACTTTAGATCTGCATGATTCAGTGACAAATTGCAATCTGAGATTATTATTTTGTCCTGAGGGGTTTTTATCAGTCTCTGAGCTGGTGACATATTTATTGCTGGATGTGCACAAACTTATTCTTCTCATTTTATTAGGCTTGTTCAATCCATTTTTCTTTCATCTTTGAGGGATTTGGCTGCAAGCATATTAGAGATTTCCCCACTGATACTGAGGAGTGTGCATGGAGGGAGATTAGCCTGCACAGAAGAATAAACAGTTTAAAGTAGAGCACACATTTTGAACGTGTTTCCAAAACTGCATGTTTTAGCTCCTTTGTTTCCACTTCCTGTTTATGTAAATATAAGAAGTAACTTACTCTTTCCTTACGTATAGTGTGTTCACTGTATGACATCTGCACCTTTGCAGACAGAAACTTGTGCAACTCCAGAGTGCCTTCAGGTATCGTTTCTTTGTAATAAAACCAGCTGGTTTTCTGGCAGCATTTAGAATTTCACAATACTCTTCTAATCTTCTCATTGTGATGTTGTTTTTTCCTCATGACAAAAGGCTGTCCCTCTCGTGCTAGTGGTGTGCGTTTGTGTGCACTTTCCTCCACGTGTTTGTGCGCATGTTTCAAACATACTTGTCATTCCTCGCAGCCTCTGCCTTTGTGTCAAGTGGTTTGCGTTGTTTTAACCAGGCCGTGGGTCGCCAGGGACTGGCAGGGGTCACCGAAGGGATTATTGTAATTGGGTGTCAAATTAGTGGTAGAGGATGGGATTGGACAACTCTCTGTACCAGGTGTTGAAAACTCACATTATCTGAGCAAGAACTTAGGACATATAGAGTGAGCGATGCACCACTAGATTAAAAGACGGGGAAGTATGTGAGGATTTAAGAGAACAAAGTAAGTGTAACTTGAGTGATCAGCCTACAACATTACATTTGCCTTAGAAGCATTCCTAAAAGGTCATAGATGATTTCAGCTCAGTGCAGATTAATGATTCTCACCACCACAGTGTGAAACCGAAAGAAACAAAGACAGTGAGAAAAGTCCCCTACAGATCAAACTCACTGCAGAGTTTTGCATAATTTAACCTTGCTCCAGTTTTCCTTGGTTCTTATTTTACTGTCTGTTTAGTTCATAGGAGTAATAAAAGCTGTTTTTAAATTCTTCTTATATAATGGGTTTCTAAACTGTTGTCCAGAGAATGAGCGTGGTTTCTCTTTAATGTGAACTGTATATATTCAGAATGTGCCAACACAGATTAGCTCTTTTGAGTTTTAGTGCCATTCAGGTTGTTTGTCTGTTTCTTTCATTTAATTTAAACATTTAAACCTTGTTCTTGTCCTGCATTACTAATTAACACGTTGCTTTTCTGGTAGTCAGAAAGAATTACACTGTGCTGTGTGAGGCACATCTCACATTTACTTAAAACTAAAATTTAGTTGAATTATTTAACATATTTTTTCCAAATCCACGTGAGTATACGTAGTGCTCATAAACGGAGAAACATTTGCATTTCTCTTTATATGTATTCATGAAGCAGGACCTGAGACCTGACATCAAAGTAAAACATCATGTCAAGGACTCAGACCATATCAGACTTGGCTAAGTGGGTCCAGCTTTAGAGGGGTCAGAGTTCAGGGGTTGGTGGCCTCCCTTACCCCGAAGGGTCACACCACTTGAATACCACGGTCACTTGATATTATTCCACGACCATGTGACATATCGGTCGCTGTACAGTGTTGTCTCGGCTGTCTGTGTCTTTGTCCTCAAGGAATCTTGTCAGAATAGTTGTCAGACATGTTGAATTTGTTAAGAAACCGGTAGACAAAACATGAACCAGCATAGCAGAGGAGAACTTTCTGACAATTGTAGGAAACCTCTATGCTCCTTTGTTGCTTTTGTCTCTCAGAATTCCCCCTGCTCACCGGCTTGCCTCAGCAGGTTTATATGCACCAAGACTATTTACTAGCTGATACTTTTATCCTCAGGTCAGGACCCTGAATCTGTCTGAGGATGTTCTTTATGGCATCTTGAAGTGCAATGATCAGCACTGTTTCAATATAGTTACATTTTCTACACACAGATATCACATTAAATGCTTTTATTATGTGTGTGCTACATGTACATGTTTTACATGTATCACACGGATGTGTTATTCTTTATTCCGCACATCTTTAATTCTTAAATCTGTCTTCCCACGTAGAGGACTATTCCGGCTTATCCTGGTGCCTTTCTGTCAGTGAGACATGCTTGTACATGTGCAATCTTTTTTTTAGTTTTCTAATCTACTACTTTGTCTTTTAATGTTTGGGTGTGGATAATGTGTATTCAGCCTTTTACCATTGCAAACGCTGGTGCTCTTGTTAAGTATAGGTTAAATAAAATTGCATTTGATTCCAGCCTCAACTTTTACCCAAGCCAATAACATTATTATTATTATCATTATTATTATTATTATTATTACCTTTTAGTTTCAGTATTCAATCCTGACAGATTTTTGATTGCTCTTTTGTGGCAGTTTACTTGTCATGAAATTTGTAGGTGTGGTTGTGAGTGAATTTACCTTAATGTAACCGTATATATGTATAAATAGCTGGAGGCCCGACAGTGTTAATGTGGTTAGTGTGATATTCAAGACCTAATGGGATACACCTTTCTCTGTCGAACATGGAATTTAAAGTTCAGTGTACCTATGCATATTATTCTGAGCTGGGTCAGAGCATTTCCAAAACTGCAGCTCTAGTGGTTCTTTTGTTCCTGGTCTGCAGTGTTGAATACTGAGGAAAGCAGGGAACCAGTGACAGAGCTGTGATGACTCATCATCGCATAGACTGATGAAAAGGTGATGGTGGTTCTGATAGAAAGGTGTCAGTGCATCGCGGCCTTTTAGTTTGGGGAAGAATTGCAAAATAAATAAATCTAAATTGATGAACAATTATCAGGGAATCATAAAAAGCTGCTATATCTCTTTGTGATTTTCTTTCCAGATCAGAGCAAACACTTAAGAGGTCGGGCACAGGGCCGGTTGGTAAGGTGGCGCATCGTCGCAGCAACCACAGCATCATCCAGCATGTCAGGGTCAAGTCATTTCGTCTTCTAAGAAGTGGCAAGAACCCAGTGAACCAGGCTGCTCCCTCCTCCTCCTCCTCCTCCTCCTCCTCCTCCGCCTCCACCTCCGCCTCCTCCTCCATTCTCCCGTCATCCCTCCGCTCCTCTACACTTCCTCCGTCTTCATCCAACATGTCTTCAAGTTCTCAGTCCTCCAGTGCTACTAATATTCAGGAGCAGGAAGACACGCCCCGGAGAGCTCTCATCAAGTAAGAGGCACAAATGAATTTTATCAGATAGTTTGAAATACTAATGGATCCTTTATGCAGCTCTGCAGCATCTTTGTGGCATTTTCTACTCCTAAGAAATGCACCATAATTCTTCACATAACAATAGTGTGACATGCCCTATTTCATAAACTAATAATAATTAAACACCAACAGAATTATTCCCTTGAGTTAGAAAGTTAATTTGACAGATGACTGATTCAGAGACAAGATAATGAAGTTCTTTGACATCATAACCGCTGTGATTGTGTATTAGTATAAAACCTGAGAGCATAAAACTAACAATTTAATTTAATACTAATATGATAATGTCATTAAATCTCTTCCCACGGGGATTGAATTATGTCTCCTACACAGACTTAAATTGATGGGATTTGCATACTAAAGTGTTCAAATACTTCTCTGATTCTATAAAGTTTTGCATAACAAAGTAATTATTTAAAAAAAAATCCCTGTGACTGTAATCTAACCTCAGGTTCAGAGGTTTAGGATTCATTGCATTTATTCTGTCAATGCACAAAAGATTTTTAAAATCATATGCACCAAGAAATTAGCCTGAGACAGACCAACTTCCCTACCCACGCATTGTTGTGTTGGAAAGTTGGTTTACAGTCGTTCTCTTGGGAACTGATGAAGCTCCCAAAGATCTGGCAGGCGAATTAAATCATTTAAATGGGCTTTATGTGGTCAGGGACAGAACAGTAATAACATCCTAATCATACGCGTCCTCTAAGCACCATGGAGTTGAATTTGGTTAGAACAAAGTGGCTCTGATTGGAGGATTATCCAAATGCAAAGATATTTTTTCCCCTCTGTATTAGTTGAAACACCACCATAATGAAATCCAAATGGTGTGTTACAAGACTCATATTCTGATAAGAATTAAGTGTGGCTACATCATGCTATCTGTAAATAGTTGTCTTCAAAGCAGGCATTTACACCGATCAGGGGAAAAAAATAACATTGACCATCTTGTGATAATACAATATTCTACTGGAAAACTTTTGGACCTGGCGTTCAGGTGGATGGTACTTAGACATCTATCACACACCTAGACCAGACCAGACACCCCCACCCCATAGCTATGACATTCCTTGATGGCTTCAACCATCCTCAGCAGCCTGATACACACAAAATTAATCCCTTTTGTCGCCAGACGACGGATGTAGAACAAAGATGTGGTCAAGCTCAAAGTGAGTGTGGCAAGCTGAGTAAACCGCTTCACACAGAATATCGGGTTTCACACAACGGCACGAGCCACTTGTAAGCCTGTGTTTCGTTTGAATGAGGCTGTGGCTGCAAGAAGTGGGCTTATTTTACAGACAGTGTATCTCCGCATCAGACACACTCCTATTGATGAATGCAAAACCTTCCTTTCAACTTTTGTTAAATAATAAAATCCTGAAGAAGCTAATTAGGATCTGTTCTACCAGTCAGTAAAAGTAACTTTTATTTCTTAGGGATGTCCCGATCAAGTTTTTTTGCATCCTGTTCCTATACAGAACTTTTAATATTCAGTAGTGCCAATCCAAGCCCTGATCTGATCTTAACTGACGATTTGTTTGACATTCAGTTCAGTGTTTGACACTGTTTGGTTTGTAGAGAATCATGATTTTTTTTTTGTTGTTGTTGTTGTCGTTGTTTTGTGGCAAATTAAGTTGGTAGCAATAAATAATGATCTCCTTTAGCAACTTTGCCCCGAGCCAACTGCCACTAAAAAAGAAGACGTATTAGTACCGAACTACCTTAGAACAGAACAGGAAGAAGAAGAAATGAACTGCAGGGTACTGAACCCATCATTTTAAACATGCTTGAATCAGCCCAATACTGATTGGGACATCCGTATATCAGCCTGTTCCATTCTCACTCCACATCACTCAAGAGTGTTATACTTTACACGCACACCAGGAACGCACATTCTACAGGCCGTCCAGTTTCAGGTCTAAATGGTTACAGCTCTCAACAAGGCATCTAGATATCTATGCTTCTTATCTTAACTACACCAGTAAGGGACCATGGGTCTTCAAAACAGTTGACCAATTGTGGAATAGACAGGCCTGCTGAGGGTTTCTTGTGGTATCTGGCTCCAGGACACTGGTTGTGGGAGCGTGAGTTCAGAATCAGAATCAGGTTTATTGGCCAGGTATGTGTGCACATACAAGGAATTTTGAAAAAAAAAGGACTTAAATAAGCATAAAAGTAAAAGTGTAACAGACCTTGCCTTGCTTAAGTCTCTGTTATCTACCTGTAGTACTTGAGTTGACAGACACATTGTTCAGGGATGACCTCTGTCAACCTTTGTGGAAGTGTGTTGTGTCTGGAATCAAATGATGCATGAAAATCCCATAACACTGAGTCATCACGCAAAAACATTCAGGTATTCATTTACTCAGCTGAACTTTTTAATCTGTCAGCACATTCATATTTGCAGCACGGCAGAGGTTAATAATTCACTGTTACATTTGGATCTTATTAGTTTTACTCTCATGAATGTTTAATACAGTCAAATGTCATAATTTAACCACAGAAAACAAGTGGCTGCTAGACTCCACCCACATGCTTTAAGGAACCACAGCTAGAGACGTATTGGTTTAGCCATACCTTACTGTTAACACCAATGGGACACGGATAACACTGATGTGTTTATGGTCTTTCTCGTGGATTTATGAGATGAGTATGTGTGAGTGACAGACTGACAGAAAGAGATAACCCTTGTGTGTTTTCCATCGTGTTTTGCAGCAGGGCAGGGCGGCGACACCACAGCACTAAAATAGACCAGTAGCTTCCTGTTTGGTTACTCACTCCTCCCAATAATTTAATGGGAGGTATGCACAGTGTGACTTGTGTGTGTATGTTCTTTATATATTCCTATACTGGAATTTATATTAATAGCCATTTTATGGCAGTGCGTGTATATGTAGTTATTTCTCATCTCTGTGGGAAACCAGGAAATACAACTGACATGCACAGGAAGATGAGCTAAGCTGCCCCCTCTTCATCACGTCAGCGATGGAGTCTGTCTGCCAGAGGCACCGACACTCCCAGACTGAAAACACTCCTGACTTTCCTCACGCAAGAGGTCACGTCAGGCGACTTACGTTTTTTAGATTTATATAAAGGGAAGAAAACAAAAAGGTCACAGAGAGATTCACTGTGACGTCAACGTGGCTTGACTGCAATTACTGCTCGGGTAAACATGAAGTAATGTGTTGTTGTTCAAGATACATTTCGCTTCCCAAGCACGAATAAACATCAGAGCCTATATCTACACTTTTGTGTTGATTTAAAACCACTCTGCCAAATACCACTCACTGCTGAATCTGAGGCAGTAGCTGCTCTACTTGGAGAATGGCTCTCAGAGTGACTCTGTCTGTTGTCGACTGTTTTGGTCCAGACTGAAATGTCTGAAGTGAAAATAGTTGTTTTTCAAAAAGCAACTAATAAATAAAACACTAAGTCGCCCAGATGATGGATCAGACTTTCCATCTCATGCTGCCAAGAGATAAATGACAGTTAAGCTTTGAATTATCATACATATTTGTAACATTTAATGGAAAAAAAAATGTTTTCCAATAATCTCTTCACTTGCAAATGCAGCACCAAATATATTCATTTGTCACCTTCTCTACCATTTATGACCATTTATCATTTTATGACACCAATTTAGGGCTAGTTAGCAAATGTGCTCACAAGTTCAGTCTTAGAGAGCCACTTCAATGACTGTGGAGCTTTATTAAAAAATTCTCTGCAGACCATCTTATCAATAATACAGAAGCTCTTTATAATACAGCAGTCTGATGTCTTCTGGCATTACAAAATATAATTGGAGAACCTTTTTGGCCTCCATTGCACCACTTAAAAGAAAGTGTTGCATAAGAAATACCACAAAGAGAATTTCATAATTTTAATCCTAGTATTATGGTTAGATTAGTGACCAGTGTTTTTGGGGTTCTAGTGCAGTGCACATCCAGATATCAGGCATCTAAGGCTGAGACTGTCTGTTCCCTCCATTCTTAGCCATATTGAGACACAGGAATGAAGTTGAAGTTAAGATAAGACGTCTACAAATAGTTAACGTTTTTTTTGTTGAAAGTATTTGTTACACAAATACACCGTGCAGACAGAGGATAACAGGGTGTTTTGCTCTCAGCCATGAGCTGTTTATCTGCATTCAACCAAATCCTACTCCGATGTGATTGGCCTACTAACTGAAACCACAAAGTTTCCAATACTGAAAGTTTGTCCCTTACCTACAGCTTTTCCATACTGAAATCCATGTTATCTGTTTTACAGAGATAACATGATGGGCGTGTTTTTAGCAGTCCTTTGGAAACTGGCCTACTCATAGACCTGCTCTTGTCTCTCTGTCTGTCCTTTTCTTTCTGCCACGTGATCAAATGTCAAATACGAGCATGACAGTAGTGTTGTGATAGATGGGAAAGCAGACAGGAAAACATGTTTTCCAGCTCAGAATCACTGAACTAATTATGAGTGACACGGTGCCAGCTAACTAGTTCAACCAGTATTCTGTGACAGACACACACTGTTCTGCACTCTGAACACGTGTTCTCAGTCATAAAACATGATCTATGTTGCATGTTGCTGTATTTCATGTTGCATATGATCTCAACTGTATATTTAAATATGTAATAGTTCTTTTTTTTCCTCAGTGTATCAAACGGACGCAGTTGGACAGACACACAAACACACACTCATTGTTTCTCTTTGGCATCTGTTCACAGAAACTGGGCATGTAAGGTTTTTTAATTAAATCTATGACCAAACTCACTTTCCAATATATCTTAAAGGATCTTATTGGTATTACATCATAACAAGACCGTTGTTTTTGTATTCATGGGACGCAATAGCTTGTAGTTGATACTTGTGCTTTGCTATTTAACACCCTAAGAAATGCTACATTGAGATTAGAAACTCTTGTTTTATAAACCCCTGGTGTTCGTGTCTGTCTGGGCAAGGTTAAAAAGTTCTCATGTGCATGAAGACAACAGTTCACCCAGTCAGAGCCGTGGCTTTTATCCTGACAACTGAACATATGTGACTCTGCAGCCTGCCAGAAGTGCACAAGCAGAAAAAAAGTACTCTGAGCGTGCCTGTGTTGGCTGAAGCTTGTCATCTGATCCTCCCCTGTTATCGTCTGTATGTTAAGCGGTGTGGGAGCCACTAACCCACGCCATACTCATCTACTGCTCCTGGGAAAATATGCTTACGTACATGGTTTGTGTACATGTACATGTGCACGCTTCATATAAGGAAACACACAGTAAAAACAACAGTCCAGGTGATGTTCTTATGCATGAAAAGTCAAGCTCTTGCATGATGTCCTACATACACATGCACAACATTTCTGCCGTCGTTAAGGGAATTGTTAAGATGCAGGTGTAGTGGTGTTATGTAACAGGGTAGTGAGGATACAGGATGGATGAGTGATCAAACACACACTCGCAGCTCATTTATTTAAAGAAACAAAGGGACGGTGGAAGCGCTGCTGCAGTGTTGTGTGAGACCAGCCAAGTGACGGCTTCATTCCCCTGACTACTGCAAACAAAAGCACCCCTTTAATCACAGTGTGATGAACTGTGGTTAAACATGAAAACTCATTTTCCATTGCGTCTGAATGATGGAGGAATGTGTCTAACTCACAGTATCTGAATGTGCAACAACATATGTGTGTTTCCTAGACTTCAGACAATAGAGCCACATGGTAAATTATAGTGTTCACTATGCTGCATGTTAATGTAAAGTTACTTATGGCAAGGCTGCACAAATTTCACTGAGCTCATGAAATACTGCCCTCAACATTAAAATATATTGAAAAATGAGTGTATATTATTACCATTTTTGTCCAAACATTGTACCTGGATAAATGGGATTTAATTTAATTCCACCTGCAAGCCGTAATCTGCAGGCTTGCATACCATAGACTGTATCAAATGCTCTGCACTTCCTTGCATTTGGCAAACCTACCCTCCAGCACCACCATCTTGCGTGGGATTCACACAAAACTGTGATACTGATGCCCCACTAGCTGTTTGGTTAGCCAGCAGACAATTAATTCTTCTTGGATTAGATTAAACTTTATTGTCATTGCGCAGATTACTAGCACTGAGTCAATGGAAAAAGTTCAACACATTTAACACACGCCCTATCTGCCGGAACATTTCAATATGCAATATGTCTGCCACTTCTACTTGTCACCTTATCCAAATATGCTGTTAACTCAGTAATTAGCATGCTTTAAATTGTATTAAATATACTGTAGTTTGCTTTTACCCCTTCGTCTGTAGGTGCCCAATTACAATACAGTACAGTACAAATAGTACAGTACCTTTCTATTTTTATTGTAGTTTCCACGTAGACAGGTCTAATCATTTCTGTCTTACTAGGTGTTTAATGATGTTACATACACACCTCTGGAATACTTGGTACACAATGTCCTTATAACTAGTTTTGTAACGCGTCTGGCACAACCTACGGTATGTAGTATTTAAAAACCTGCACGTCTGGTCTCACCTTGCCTGTTGATCCTTAGACAAAAAACGAGTAAATGGGAGATATGTCACGCTCAGCTGTTGTTAAATGTGTCGTTTTCTATTTAATGTATCATCACTGCTTCATTGTGTCTGTGTTCGCTTTATTTGTTCAGATTTCCGCAAATAACCCTGGGTGTTGCTTTAGTTCTGTTCCCTTGACACGCTACACCCCTTTATTCTTAATCATTCATGAACTCCAGATTTCCCAGCGTTGCCTGGCTGTTACGTGCTGTGTGTTTAAGCTTTGCAAATGTCAGTGATAACGTTCTTAAGGTAACACGTGAGTTGGGGGAGGAAACGAACTACAAAGAAAAAAAAAAAAGAGTCACACTGATATCCCACACCTTTGTGTTTGTATCATCAAAGACTCCTGTAAGCCGCAAGCCTTACAGGAGCGCTCGGCTTCTTAGGAAAGAGTCAACTCTACGTCTGTGAGGTTTGAAAGAACAACACAGTAGCAAAGGGGAATTAACTGAGTTGAACTTAATCGTCCTTTTAGTTTCTGCTCATAAATCCGTTGCTGTGTGTAGTTTGTAGCCTAAATGTTATGCAGTTTGTCTTTTTTTTTTTTCATCAATTCTAAACCAATCTACAAGTTTTTTTTTAACCTTCTATTGGAGGTCTAAAAATTAAATCTGGACAAACTTTATTATTATGGTAATCACTAATCATAGTAAATTGTCGACGTTTACAGTGTTCCAAGGGTTAAGTTTCACACTTGGGGGTGGGGTGGGGGGGCTTACTGTAAGTGAGTGGCAGCTTTCGCCCACGCCTTGTTGTTTTATCTAAAAAGGTGAACAAAAGCAAACAGGTACAAATGTAAAAGTGAGTGAACCATGAATGGACCACACCTCGCTGTTTTTGTAAAGACTGAATGGAAAGGGTCCCCCCTTGCCCTGCAGTGAAGGAAGTAATAAATTGGTTAGATTGAGCATAAATTACTCTGTGTGGTTTACTCATTGTTTTTCTTCCAGTCCAACAAAGAAAACTGTCATTCCTAATTGAAAAATGGAAGCATAGTTGTTGAGATTTCACAGAGAGACATGTTGCAGGTTGTTACTTATCTACGATCATAATGATGGGTGGGTTTGAATGGTTGTTTCTGAATGGAAAAGGTCAAAGTTAATGACTGTCGTGCTAAGACTACCAAGGTTAAAGGTATAAAAGGAAAGGAACCAGAATAAAAGGACAATGCACCCTCTAAGTTCTCAGGTGCACAGGGACTGGGGATTTTTTTGTGCGAAAACAATTATTCAGGATTGTTGTATTTGTATGTCACAGCCTCACATTTCTTATTTCTTTCCATTGAATTGCAGGGGTGGTATACTCTAGAGAATTTGATAAAAGGTTGGTGTGTAATATAGCTCATAATGATTGAGATAGAGTTCACATATCAACATTGATCACGCATCTCAACCTGTGGGACAGCTGGAATTCCTTCTGGTCTCAGGCCACAAGTAGCAACTTGGCTTTCGACAGCAGCACTAATCATCCAACCACCTAAACTTTATGGCTCACAAGTCACAAATCAGAAACTATAGGAATATCTGTGTGTTACTGGCCACTGTATGACACTTGTTTCTACTTCTACAGAATCACTTATGTTGTCAGAGTTGAAGAAGAACATATCCTGCAAACTTCTGTACCATCCTTACCTAGTAAATGTCTTACTAAAAAAAAAAGGGTTAAAGAATATGTCAGGGAATATGTAGGGAAAATGTCCCTAAAATGATCTCAAAACACTTGAACAGCCAAACTCTGAGTCTGGAACTGAGCAAGCATTAAGACTATGGTGTCAAGCAAAAACTCCCTTTACCGGGAAGAAAAACTGAAAGAAGCAGTCACAAGTGACCTCGCCAACTAGAATCATTGTTATGATGATACAGGAATTCCCCTCAGACTGATCTAACAACTAGATATAGACGAGGAAGTGCGAAAGACACAAGTGGTTATGTACAATTCAATATAATATCTCTTTATATTTGCTGTAGGCATGATAGGAGGTAGAATGGAGTGAAACTACCATCCCAGGGACTGTGCTGAAGGAACATTGGCAGAAGTTAGAGATATCCACTTCAGTCTGGGCTTACCCTGATCTGCATCTCTCTTGTTTTTGATAAACTGTCATGCTAGAGCTCTTTAGTAACTTCCTAGTACTTCCTCTTGCCCATATCCTGGAGTGTATCTGATATCTGGTGTTTTACTGTGAACACCTGCTGAGGACAGGATGAGGGAGACAAAGCTGTAAAGGTTGCTGGCGTATGACTGAGTCCTTTGTCTCTGTTCGTGAAAGGCAGAGCTTCTCACCGAGCTGTCAAATGGACATATGTTGGTTAAATAAAAAGACACAGGAGGAAGGGGAGCTTTGACAGAACATCAAACACACACAGCCTCAGTGTGTGGTTTGTTAAACCCTCGGTACAGCTGTCCTCTTCCGTCAAGCCGTCTTCTCCTTACTCATACTGTATGTTGTGACTGCTGTTAGTTGAGGTAGAGTCAGCTTCTGATTTCACCACCAGAGTCTTTGTCTTCATGGTCAATTTATTGTACATTAACACCCTCTACCAGTGGGGGAGGGGTGTCATTGACAGGTGACTTAATGAGGAAAAAGGTTCTAGGCGTTGTCTGTATCAGTTGTCTAGACTATATTAGTAATCACAGCCTTGGTATCAAAGGTTTAGATCATTGACTGTGTGTAAAGATGGATGAACCGTCGTTGACGTCACCAATATGTTTCCTCAAAAGCAGTTTTGAAGCTCAGTATGTTTCCGCCAAGTGTCGCCATCTTGGCCGTGTCTGACGTCATCTAGCACGGTGCTAATTCAAAAAATGGGCAGAGAGTGTGAGCGTGAGTGGAGCTGAGGTGGTCAGGTATGACTGAGGCAGACAGCTACAAACCTGTTACTCAAAGCAGACACTTCCTTAAGTATGCATGACTTTAAGCTTCAATGTAATTTAAATTTCTCATAAATGGAGATGGGAAATTGCCATAGAGAGCAAAACTATGTACCAGGCTGTAAAAATGTTTTTCTGTTGTAAAAGATTTTCTAGTCTCAAATGGATAGTCAAGGTACTGTAGTTGTTGGCTAAATTTTGTGGCTGCAACAGTCAGTTAATTCGGTGTGAAGTTCATCTCTGGGCAAAACCATCCTCCTTGATGGCAAAATATCAATTTTGAAAAAAGAAAAGTGTTACTAAATGGTAAGTTGATGAATGGAGTTGATATGAAATTATATTTAGTAGTGATTGGCAGTTGTTAGTATACTGACATGATAGTATACGTGATGTATTGAAAGGGTGCATAACACAATAACGGGAAACACACCAAACAACTCTGACCCAATCAGATACACTGTTCCACTGACCCACTTGCATCTCTTTGACCCATGAGCCCTCTCTCACACATCTTCACTCCTCAGGCTAAGGCAGAGATTTTAATCTTTGAAACAGAAATGCAGTTTATAGCGTGTGGATTAAAGGCAGGCTGGGTTATAAGTGGTTGACAGAGCAAAGCACAACAGCACCGACATCAAAGAGTCACGCTAGGTTAAAAAAAAAGATGTTATGTGTGTCACGTTTGGAAGTGATTTGCTCCTGGATGACATTACTAGACTTCTAAACATGCCCTTCACAAATAGTGTCAATCATTTGTCCCGTATCTGGGAATAAGAATTAAAGCAAAGAGGCTGCTCAGCTAAGATTTATTCTAGTGAAGACATGTGCCATGTGAAATATTTCAGAACTTGCATCTGGTTTGATGCTGACACATTTTCTGGATGTTTGTACACCACATTATTCCACACCGCTGTTTTCCTTCGCTCCGTTAGATCAGTGCAGGGTGTGTGGATAAATGTTTGTGGTTCATTTGGACTTGAAACCATTTTTCTAGGTCGGTTGATTTTGGCAGATGAGCAAAGTGTCATTTGAGCTCATGAGATTCTGTCATTAGTGTTTAAAACCAGAAAATCAGTTAACTTGACATTGTTTGGTTTTGGAACTTTGCTTATGTCACTTTAGGCCTTCTCCACAGTCTTTGGAAAAATTTATAGAGTATTAAAAGTAATATAAGCAGAAATCAGTCATACCAATATAACAAGAATGGGTTTACAGTGACAGGGCAATGCTGCATCAACACTGTGGTTCTTTGAGGTGAAATGGTTGCTGGTGCCAGTTGTTGCTGATGCATCTCTGTGCTAAGAAGTCAGTTTAAGCAGAATGAGCTGAGTAACTGAACTGTCTTGCAGAGTCATGACAAAGGAAATGGGTTTAAATGGTGCTGAGCACAGTATGTCTGTCTGCCTGTCTTTCTCCAGTTCCTGTCGACTCCTTACAGTGTAATTGAATTTAAATTATTCATGATGTATGTCTGCTCTTGATATTAAGGCTCTTGTCTACATGTGCTGCTTACGCCTGTCTTTATATACTGTGTGCTTTATATTCACATACAGGTTATGTGTATATTTGTATGTAGTGTGCATGCTGCCCATCTTTGTGCATGTAACCCTTTACTTTAACATGCCCTGATCATGTGTACACTCCCTCACACAGCCTCCTAGAGACAGAAGCAACCTGAGCTCAGTTCACCTGACTTATGTTACCTTGCTAACACTTTACCATTACTGTACCACGCACACAATGGACTTTACACGACTCACCGAATGAGTGTGTGACAGGCGGCGTCTAACCTGACTATGCTACTCAGCCACCTCAGTCTAAATTATTCTCACCCCACTGTAGTGCCAACTTGACACTGGCCCTAAATGTTTTAACAGATACGTTGTGGCTGCTTATGGACGGAAATTACATTAGAAACTATATTAACTACATTATTGACAAATGTCAGGGCCAGTTGTTGTCATGCAGCCTAGACTGTCAGGCCTTGACATGTCAAGAGAGCACAGTGTGCAGGCTCCCAGTAGACATGGATGATATCAGCACCATTGTGTTCTCTAGGGTTTAGGGGATGTTTTGACAGATGCATGGATGATAGGAGCTTGGATTTTAACTCGAGTAGATCTCAAACTGAGCCTTGTCTCTTGTGTCTGGTCTGTGACAACATTTTATAACAGCATAACATTTCTTACTTTCTATAAATAACATATATACATATAAATTATATTAATTACTAGAGACAGTGGTTTGTGAATACATCTGTTTAGTAAGTAGACAGCTGGTTAACATGTAAAAATGTGTAATGAACGGCCTTAACTCCAAATGAAGTGACTGAAAAAGATCTGTCTTCACTGCTCCAGTATAATTAGTAAAAAACAAATGAACATACTTCTTTCAAAAAGAAATACAAATAAAATTAATCTTTTACAAAAAAATGAAAATTAAATTGAAAGGGAGGGAGAATTGTGAGAACACTTAAGCAACTCTTCAGCTGCGAATGGTTGGCAAGCTAGCTGACAAAAATGTTGAATTTAGTGATTTGCAAAAAAGTAAAGCTCAAACACAGTAAGAGTTGAACAGGAAAATCACTGACACTTTTACGGCCTTTAGTGTGAATCTCAAGTCTAGTGATTGGCCCAGGTTACCGGCTACAGTGTTTGTATTTAAAGGGTCCTATTCATCAGATTTAACTACAAGGAAACACAAACTATATGAAAACTGAAGCTAACCTGCTCAGCCACTTCTCTTCTTGACGTGTGAACTGAACCATACGTGCAGCACTGTCAGATTACAGCCAGTTTTGTTTTTCAGTTAAGTGCTCTTTTCATGCCGTAGCAGGGGGAGTAACCTGAGTGTGACGGATGTGATGGCAGGAAAGAAGGGACTGAATGGAGAGTGAAGGTAGATAGTTGCTTGGAATGGTTATTGCTTTCCACCTTAAATACATAGAACTACTCTTGTGTCACACCAATATGTGTGTACACACTAAGCAGGCCATCCCCTATGTAGGTCCCAATCCAGTGTGCGTGGATGGCAGGGAGTGTATTATTATCCTAACCAATCATTTCTGGCTTTGTTCCTTCCATATGTTTAGACCGTTTGTGCCTGTCTGCTTCTTTAGGGCGATCTGTTATGCTGGATGCACAGTATTTTCTCCACAGGCTTTCTCTGTTTGTAATGAGATTATTGGAGTTCATTTAAAGGCTATGGACTGAATAGTGTGGGGCCCACCTCACTGATTGCTTCTTGGGGTCGTGCTGCTTGGTGGAACATTTAAATGCTTATAAAGACTGACTTGGACCTTGCGCTTGTATAGTGTGGGGCCCGTGTCAGGGACCATCATTAGCATACTGTCAGTTCTTCCACAGGCTTGTGTTGTAGGACGACCAGACTGAGCGCTGGTGGCAGTGAATGGCTGTTTAGCATCAGGCTGGGTCTGTCTCCAGCCACATGCAGCTAAAGCCACCATAGCTAACCTGCTCAGGCTAATCACTTCTCACACGCTGACTGGAACCCACTATCGGGTCCAAACAACACTGACTCAATCAGACACACCGTTGCGAAAAAAGCATATTCCCACATACCCACTCGAATATCTCTTTCAGCCACGAGTCCTGCCTCACACGTCCCTGCAACACAGGCTAAGGCACATTTTAATCCAAGGAGCAAACGTGTGGAGTGAAGGCAGACTGAGTTATAAGTGTCAGAGCAAAGCAAAACAGCCCCGACACTAAAGGCTGAGTCCAAGATGTCATACATGTGTCACGTCATGGAAATGATTTGCTACTGGACTTCAGTGTCCATAAATGGTGTCAATTATTTGTCGCACATCTAAGAAAAAGAATGGAAGGATCAAAGAGGCCGCTCTGCTAAGATTTATTATTCTTGTGAAGGAAATACCTTCGTAACAGAAATGAGGAAATATCGAGGTGGCATCTGAAATATTTCATCTGGTTTAATGCAGACACACTTCCAGGATGTTTGTACAATATTTGACTCCACATTGCTGTTTACTTGAGGACTCGGTTAGATAAGTGCAGGGTGTGTGCATAAATGTTTGTGGTTCATTTAGATTTCAAACCATTTTTCTCAGTCGGTTGATTTTGGCAGATGAGCAAAATTGTCATTTGAGCTCCTGAGAAAGTGATTTTTAGAAGAGCAGCCGTAGATTTAGAACTGAAATCTTATCTGAAACAAATAACTAAACAAAATCATGAATTCAAATAGTAAATGGCTTGGAAGAAGTACAATAATAATAATAATGGTATGCAAATGAGTCAAACATTAAACAGGCTCTTACAGTTTAATCTAACTGCCAGTTCCAAGAACATGCCGTATCACTTCTGTCACTGGTATTATTTATGACCCCATCTTTGCTTCCCTCCTACTGGCACATAATTCTTTTATGTGGAGGCTTAAATATTACCATGGAATAGAACCAGTTTCAACATCTATTAAAAACATAAATCGTTTTGGATTCTAAAGTCCTGAATCTAAAGTGGATCTGCTGCAGTTAATCTAGATTGCACGCTACTAATTGAGTTTTCTTGAAGTTCAATTTTTGTTGAAGTGTTTCATGTTCGGTTTAATGTAAGTAAGGATTAATTAGAAGTCCTGCATTTTTGTTGTAAATAATGTATGATGTTACCTGTCTTGTGTGGGTTGTATCCAGCTCAAATTAACATCAAACATTTGTCTTGTGGATTAAAAAGTAGTCATTGTTTATGTTTGTTTATATTTGATCAGATGATTCAGATCTTTGCTCCAGAAACAAACATGTCAGTGAATTGGATGAATCATAATGAAATTAATATATATTCATGATTTTTTTAAACACTATAATAAGGCCAAATTTGTTCTGTTTATTCATTAAAATATAAATTGGCAAGTGTTTTCATGCTAACACGGTAAACTGATATGACACGTGTGTCAAACGACTTCTCTCCTGAAGTGCAACATCAAAAAGCCACGGCAGATTAAAATATCGTGTCATGTAAGACTGTTTACTTAAATTCTGCTGGAGGCCAAGGGGGATTTGACCTTATTTGCCTTACTCAAATAAAATAATATTCTGAGAACTCTAAGTAGGATATGACTTATTTACAGTCCTTCCTGTCTTTTTCTTTCAGGGAGTTGTCGTCCAGACATCAGACCAGCGTCCCACTCAGGAATACCAGAGAGTCAAAGCTGATCTGATACCGAGGAATAAGTAGGAACACGTGAAGGATAAGATGTTTACAATAACTGTTAAACCTGCAACCTGCAGTAAATGACTAACTCTTAGGATTAAAACTGCTGTGTTGTCTTCAGCATGAACCTGAACACTTTTCAAATCTGATTTTATAGATGACGTTGATTTCTAAATGCACATTTCTGACCTTAAAACCTGTATGTAGTTATGAGAATTTAACAGTGTGCATGTAATTCAGTCTATTTTGATACTAGGTTTCTTCTCTAGTTCATCCACACAGGATTGACATTGACTCGTTTTTATTGTCTCAGATTGTTGGCACTAATAAAAGTTTGATATTGTTTTTAATGGTGTTTTTTTTTTTTTTTTTGACGTTTCCCAGACTGTGGGGCTACTCGGCTCATTGTGGTGCGTGTGTGTGTGTGTGTGTCAGGCTGCCGATGTCTGACATAATTACCGTGTAATTATTTCAAATCAGGGTCAGAGCTTCTATCACATCAGTCACAGCTGGAGACTGTTGCCAGTTCCCACAGTCATGTTTATGTTTATTACGTTTTAATTGTGTGAAAATAGTTTTAAAAACAGGGTCTGCTGAGTTTTAGCTCGGCACAGATAAAAACTGGCATGACTACACTCTCCTCACAAGAAATATACTGCCCGACTTCTTCCAGAAACACAGGCAGATATACTGAGAGCTCAGGGCGGATAGATGGGTGTACGCCGTGTCCCTTTAACGCTGGAGAGGGTCCAACACGTCCAAGATGACAAACATTCTTTCCCTGACCTCAAAGTGCTGAACAAGAAAAAAATCACCTGCTATAAAACTGCAACATTTAATGTTAGGAAGCTTTAGCATAAATCCAGTGCATTTTTTTTTTTTTTCACAGTAAAGTGCCCAAGAGAGTTTAACCCATAGCAACATAAGAAAACATTTGACAATTGTGAAAATATAAAATACAACACAGGAACAGAAACGACAATAGGAAATAAGTTTCCAGGAGAAGTAATGAAATGGGTCGGAATAAAATTAAAATGTTCCTTATTGCTAAATTATTTGTTTTTAGGTTCCAAAGTCATAAAGCTTGAGGAAAAATGTCTGCTGTTGTTTGCTCTGCTTGCTTTGCCTTCCTGTATTTTCTAGTGTTGTGAATATTTGGCTGTTCTGATCTCTTGGCCTCCGTGTCACACAGCATTCCGGTGCTGAACACTGACTTCTGAAACATCTCTGATTCTTTATTTGTTTTAAGTCCACGTAGTCGTGATGAGTGTGCGATACATCAGCTAATCTGGCTTTTACTTTATCAGGTCACGTGGACACAGTCTTGCCATCCTAAACATCCCACGTGTGCAGCAACACGTTCTTCCCGGGGAGTAAGTCACAGACGTCTAGAAACGTTCTGACATCTCCACCTGCAGTCACTGCTTTCAGTGAAGTGAAAGGAACTGTTACACATCACTGTGTAGTAGTTTGATTAGCACCTCACCTACGAATGGCAGCAGGGAGCAACTTGAGGTCAATATAATGTCACAGATGAATGAATGTCTGATGTTCAAATTTCAATTTCTTTCGAGCACTTTTTGTCATGAAGACATTTCAACCCATACTTGAAGTAATTGCATGATGTGACTGTGGTTTTGGAATCGAGATTAAAAAAAAAGAACTGATATGACAGTTGTGCTAAGAGCGTGGAAACTGAACATTTGCCGTCGGCCTCCGGCCGCCAAACTTGACTGATGAAGATAAACAGCTCCAGAACATCTACAAAAAAAAACATCTTGTGGTAAGATTGTTTTTTTTTTGTGTTGACCGCTAAAGTCCCCGTACCAAACCCAGGAATATTTAGGAAGCCTACCCCCTAAGAATCTACTAACACCTCTACAGCTCATTCATTCACATTATGCTGCGTCTCCTTTGTGTAGTTTTGGTTTTACTGCTGGTTATGTGATGGACAGTTGCTTGCAGTAACTTCCTGAAGTCAGCAGGAGTTTTCCCGACACACATCAGGAGATTTCACGTTACTAGTTTGACAGCTAGTTGTTTATTCATCCCAAACTGTCATTCTAAATGGTGGTCTATGGAAAATCTAACTATTGTGTCTTTCTGAAGCACATTCTTCATCCAAACGTCGAACCAATGCTACCAGACTTTCCGTCTACAGCAAATCAATCCACTGAGGTTATTTTAACAGATTCTTAATCCGCCGAAACTTAACTTCTCCTCTGTCTGAACACCTTCACCGACCCTTTTAGGAGCCAGTCACACTATTTTGCCGTTAAGGTATGCCCATGCGTCATCGTCTTAATGCTATGTCGGAGTGGATGCTGGTTAATCTAAGACAGCAATCAGACGAAATCTGTCCCGTGTTACCATTCCTTGGTGCAGATTCTGTCACATTCTCCCCGTGTTACCTTGTTCGGATGGAAGTCCAAGCGTGTCCCCGTTCATTAACGGCGGGCTGCAGTGTCATGACAGCGGAGCGTGATTTAGTGCAGGTATTAATCTGTCATGCCTGGAGAGAAAACACAGTTAACTGGATTTGTAGTGTAGGCAGGGTGTAGGCTGAAACACAGAGGCTTTTAAACAAAAGAGCCGGTGAGAGCTAGAGAAAGGGCAGATTATGGGAATATTTTTGTATCGTTTTCCTCTCTGCTAAAGCCTCACTTTCTCTAATTAATAATGTTCCCGTCTTTCTTTTCGAGGGGGGAGTTGCTTCCAGTGGTGACCTATTAAGAGCTGAGGAATGCTCCGAGTGGACCCTCTGACCTCGTAATGCTTTGACCCAGTGGATGGGGATCAAAGACAAACTGCTCAACCTGGACAGAAACGCGTGGGTGGACAGAGGGGTTAGCATACCTGTGTTCACTTGGCCTGCACAGTTTCGCTACGTCATCGTGGAAATCAGTGTATGGGAAACATTAAGCTTCTACTTAGAGATTTAAATGCATTACTGTGGCTATTCTGTTACAGGATTTACGGGAAACCAAATCTGTAAACTATTGTTATCTCTGAGTGAATTTTGGGAAGTGTGAACACCTCAAAAGCACACCAAACACACCTATTTGTGGCATTCAACTAGGCGTGAATCACAGTAATTAACAAGGCTGTGTTGTACATATGTTTTTTTTTTTCTTCCAGGAGGATTTGTCTGAGGGGAAGTGTCTTGCTCCGTTTCACATGAAGAAGCCAGCAAATTGGTGTTTGGGATATCCGGGGAAGATAAAGGCACGTATCTGTTGTAGCCGTAGCGTTAGAGACGCTGAAGATCCGCTGCGTCATCTCGTCAGTGAATGGCTCCATCTGACTCAGGTAATTGAAAGATGGTCAAAGGGGTGGAGCTGAGGCGAGAGGATGACGCCCAGACGGAAACCTAGCAACCCGTCAAAGCCACGCCGTTAATTGTGCGCACCTTTAAGCTTTAATGTAATTTAAACAGGTCAGCTACACCGATCAGGCATAACATTATGACTGCCTTCCTAAAATTGTGTACATCCTTTGGCATCAGGTACAGAAGTTTCCCAGCAGAACACTGAATTGTCAAAAGATGGTCAATGTTATTTACTTCTCCTGTCAGTGGTGTTAATGTTGTGGCTGATCGGTATTCATATACATATATATATATATGTAAAAAAAACTGAGGTGTATAGAGCCAGTTACAGTAGTGGAACTAAAGTTTTTGTTTTCAGACAAAACCCAGAAGATCAGCAGTGAACTTAAATGCTTAAGACAAAATTAAAGTTACACTGTGTCCAAACTGACATCAAAACACTTCTGGCAGCAAAATCTGTCCATGACTTCACCTCACGCTGCATGTGGAGCAGCAACGTTGAGCATGTTTGTTTCTGCTGTTAAGTTGGACATTTTAACATGGACGTCTTTGGGGGCCGACTCTCTTTTGGAGCCAGCCTTAAGTGGAAGCCTTAAGTGGAAGTCTGGCTCCAAATTCAAGGAAGTTTTTGGCACCTCTGCGTTAGCTTCCAGCCCTGGAGGCTGCCGCTTGGTTGGAGCTGAATCATTTCTTTGGATCCAGACTAACTCCACAGCATAAAGAAAAGTAATTTCAACTCCCAACTCTCCACCTACGGCAGTGTGGCTTTGCCAGTAGTGACGACTCTGAGCTGTCACTGTAGTTTCACTTGATCTCTTAACTGTTCATGGCTGTATTTTTATAGACTTGATCTAATTTTATAAATAGCGTGCGCGATTAAATTTGTCAAATGGGAAATGGCAAAAACCGCTTGCACGAGGACGGACAGAGCAGCGCATATCTATTCAGAGAAAGTATAAATCTGTAGCTGGATGACACCCAGAGGTTAATGATTACCACCTGTTTCCTAACATCCACCCTGTTGAGCTAATCTACAATCACATTCTTTCATTCCGAGGGAAAGTGGAGGAGAGTCCCTGAGAACACGGTGTGTCTCTGCGGCGCCGTCGGTGAGTGTCACCCACAGTCATCAACGCAAATAATCATTTTGGATGTGTTTACATGTTTAGTTCAAGTCCTGACACGACACACAAAAATGGTTACACAAGACTGTCAAACGCCTGACTGGCGGAGTGGAAAGATCTAATAGATAAGATGAAATAAAAGAGGAGGAGATCTAATGGCAACTCCAGAGGATAATTCTGGATCCAGTCTTTCAAGTCACTTGGATGTGAATCAATTCATGCTCGTTATAGGAGGCAGTAAAGAGAGGAGGTCATTTGAATGTTATTCACAAATTTAAGAAGGTGACGGTGGAACAGTGCAAGTTTCTTTTTGAAACTGGAAAAATTATTTGATTTTTACTTTTAAATCCAAAAGTCTAAAATGAAAAAGAGAAAACTAATATTAGACTTAAAAGAACAAACAAACAAAAAAAAACAAAATGCATTTTTTCTTCAGTGAAACAGGATTCAGCCAACTGTTGTAGGTCGCTCTCTCAGACATGGATCATTATAAACAGTACAAAATTTTCAGATGTTTCCTGCAGATAAACCTGCTGCTTCTTCAGAAAGAAAACTCTCAGCCAAACTTGAAATACCTAAAAGTCCCAAGAGTCGGTGGCTATTCAGCTGGGTTTAGTTTCTCTGTGCACATCAAACTATAGCAGTTGGAACTGAGCGGCTCAAGACGCACATAAAGCATAAAGCTAGCTTAAAGTGATTATGTCCCAGGGATGTGATCAAACATGCAATGGATATTTGTCTTAGCGTTGATCCTATTGATGCTAATGTTAACATTCTTTTGCATTTTTATTACTTTGATGTCATTAGTTGCTGGGAAGTATCTGCATTTTAACATCCCAAACCCTCTGTGCACAAACATCTCATATTCAGTGTCTAAAAAGCCAGAAATAGATGCTTTAGTTTATCTATTAACCAGCCTTCTGCATGGCTTTAGAGTTCCTGTATTTACTGACAATGAGTAGCTAGCTTAGCATGTCCCACACACCACTCCAACTGTGCTGACGGGAGCAGAAAAGGAAAGTTTCAATGTGTTAGACGCTCACACGTATCTTTCTACAAATACACTACATAGGTAATAGGAAGTGGCGGACAGGAACTCGAGAGGCAGCATCTGTTTCCCTCTATTCATCCCCTGGTTGGGATGATGGTGACGATGGAGACAGAGCGAACATCCTGCATGGCGCGCTGCCTCTGCCTCCGCCACCGCGGCCTCGTCCAGATGTGCAGCTCAGTTTAGCGTCGTCTGTAAAATCGCTCATGCTGCCGTGCGTCATTTCTCCGCAGACAACCGCTCTGTAATAATTCTGGATGTCTGTCTGGTTCAGTGGCAACGATCGCAGTGACTGAGACCACCGCGTTTGAGCCAGATATTCATCAGTTAGTTGTTTTGGGACAAAATAAGAAGGAATAGCTCAGTGTTTTAACGTTGCACTCATTGCTTTCTATTTGAGAAAAAGAGATTTATTCTACTGTCATGTCTTTAAAGTAAATATGAAGCTAGAGGTTCCAAGAATACTTGGAAACTGTTTACATTTGCATAACTACTGGAAACAGCAAGTCTGAATCTGTCCAAGCACAATAAAGAGTTTAACTGCCAGTCATTCAAAGTCTGAACTGAAATGAATGCATTGTGTTTTGATTATTAAATTTGTATAGAAACCTAAATTAAAAGTCTCTGTGCCAAACCAAACTAACAGACTGTGTGTGGCATCAATTTTCTAATGTAACTCTCAACAAGAAGCCAAAACGTCAAACAACTTTTTAAAAATCTGCACAGTCCAAGTAATTCTGGACGTCGTCATCATCATCCCTCGCTCTCGTGCCTGTGAGGTTTGGAAGACTTACTCCCTGTCGGTCTCACTTATGTTCAGTCTCTCCATCTAATGACTTTACAGGACGACACTTCCTCAGGCCACAGTTCGGTAGATTAGAGCTGTGTTGGCTGCTGTTAGTCTTCCTCAGCATGCACACCAGCACCTCCTTTAGAGAGAACGAGACCAGTTTGAGTGCTGGGAATCCAAAACCATCTATCATTATCTGTTCCTCAGAAATCAGAAACGCCACGAGCAAATACCCTGAACAACAACCATTGAGTGAGTGAAACCAGGCCACGTCTTTAACAGTCATAGACTTAAGTCTCTCAGCTCCAACTCTATTCTTGAGTCCTAAGTTAGTAGTTGGACTGTTTCAGAAGTTACGTGTGCACCAGTACTCCACTAATGATAATAACTAATAATGATAGCTCTAAAATGCCTCATTCAGTCACATCAATTAAAACAGTCTGACCCAATCAGAGGGTGGTGTAAACCTTTAATAATCTGATCTCCTAACAACCTTGTAAATTCTTGATCTGCTGGTTCTTCTCTGGTTGGAATAAATCCATTCTTATTCTGGAGCATGTTTGCTTTACGTGTGGTAAATGTCAGATGAGGACTTTTGAGGAGGGACAGAAACATGGAGGTAGAAGAACAACCAGTTATTGAGAAGTGTTTAAAAAGATGAACCAAGCTGGAATCCGCGTGGATGGAGACTGTCTACCGATTCAGTTCAGTGTTGTTAAATATTTCCAGCAGATACAAATGCTCCACCGCTGAGCTTTTTGTTTAATAGTGAAATTTGAATGTTTTAATGGGGAAATCTTTGGGGTGTTGGTTCCCTTTTGGTTTCTGGTTGTGACTGGTTGACTGGTCTGGCTTCAGACAGACTCTCTGGTAGAAAGAAAATCATTTCATAACCAAATTAGTGTCCATTAGAACAGTTAAGTTCAGAATCAGAATGATTTCAGCCCTGTTGAAGAAGTATTTTCCATTTGAAAGGAGTCGAGACTTGGCCCAGATGTCTACTGACTAGACTACACCAGAAGTCCCAAAATATCAGCTGTTACTCCAAAAACAAGTTGAACTCTAGCATAGAATCAGTCACAGATAATTCAGACATGTTAAAGCAGTTCTTTCCTTTCTGGCATGTTGCACAGCACTTAGTAAAAATTTGAACAGGAACAACTCCGCCACCTCCCTCCAAAGTCCCACCGCTTCCCCCTTCCTGACCTTTGACGCTCATCTCCTCCACTGACACATGCGGTGGGAAAGTGAAGCTAGAGGCGGGGCTCTGGAGTCAGATTCAGAGGCACTGGTCAGAAGTGAAAACAGTAATTGAATAAAATTCTACATGTGCCCTTGTAATGTTCAGTTACCTTGGTAGTCTGATAAACTACCATTAACGTCATTATTAATGCTATTAATTATAGCATTTCAACGTCCCTTTGTTTACAGTCAAATACGTGATTTTTTTATCAGAATTCAGACATATTTTCTTGCAATACTGCTGCAGCGTAATATCGTACCTTGCAAGAACTGTTCTGGTAACGAGGAAGCTGCAGCTGTTTTGTTTGCAGGATATCTTTTAACATTGTTGAGTACTCGTAACAGGCAGCTAACGCTAGCTAATTTTAGCGCTTTTCGGACGTTTAGCTTCAACATTTTTATCTTTTCTCTAAACACTTAACTAGAGGTGACAGCGTTAGTCAACAGCCAGAAACTCGACAAATCATTTTAGTCAGACTGAATAAAATCATTGGTCAGACTTTTATTGAGGTGGATTTCTTTTACATTTCAGTGTCCCATAGCCTAGCTTATATGGAGCATTTTAAGATTACAAAATATAAGTGGAAAAATGCCAGAATTGCAAGTAAGAATTGCTTTAAAAGTTGTTTTTTTTTTCTCGTCTCTGCATCATAAATGGCGTCACTGTGCAATTAGCTGCTAACTCCAAGGCCCACCCAACTCTGACCCCGCTGAGTATCGAGGACCCACCCTGCCAGCGTGATAATAAATGGGTGGGCTTGTTTTCTTATCCAGGGGCAGCCCGCTTATAACACTTGAGCTCAGGAGTTTCGGCACCTCAGTAAACACATAGACATTTCACCAAATCTAGCCGCCTCTTAACTTCAGCCACTTTCCTCGATTATCTCCCGTTACGCCGCGGCATGATGGAAATGTAAACAGAACGGAGACACATAAGGTGTGAGTTTGTTTCTTAAACTCACAGGACATCTTTATTTAGATTACAGTCTTCAGTTTTTTACAAACAAGTATTAGCGCATTTGTCCCAGGGGGAAATGGAGGACATTATGACTGAAAGAAAACTTAAGGAAATAAAGACTTATGTGTGTGTTGTCTGTGTGTAAGCCATCATTACCTGTCTCTAATTCCATAGCAGGATGATTGATAAGTTGTTGGTGCTCATCTCCGATACCACCCACCTGTGGGAACTGGTTTTAGAGTTCACACACGTTCAGTCTGGTGAGAAAAGGGTGTTTCACACACACACACATACACACACACACACACACACAGATCAGATGTCTGGTAAATATCATGTCCTTTACTGTCTTAAAACCAGCAGGCCTGCTTGCCTTTGACCGGAATGAGAAACATGAGGTCAAGGCAGCTCCAGGCAGCGTTTGTGTTGACTCGTGGCTGATGTTTAACTCAGAGTTTACATTGCTGTGCTGGGTGGAGCGCCATCAGCGAACCCTGAGGAACAGCCGCGACAAACCGCTGTGCAAGTCACAAATGTTATCTGAGATTAGAAGTCAGATGTTTGAAATTTAAATCACATCAGACATTGACAAAAAGATATTTGTGATAGAGAGAAACACAAGACAAAATTCTGTGCCATCTTTGTTAAATTCAGTCCAATTCAAAGATGTGTCATTAGTAGAATTAAGTGGAATATGATTCTCACTTTAAAGGGCACTCATAAAGATTTATTACGGCACACACAGGGTAAATTTTCTATCGTACTATTGTTCTCCATTGTTACGTCCGTTGTGTCACCTCCTTCTAGAGATTTATCTTCCCTCTTGTTCCCAGCGTTTGATCCCAGAGTGATAACTTCCCTTTCATATTTGTATCTGTGAGAGTAGAAATTTAGTTGTGGAGTGCCAAGAGAAGAAAAAAAATCACTGAGTTTGTTTATAAAGGCCCAAAAACATCAAACCCACATTAAAAGAACTACAGAGAGGACACAGAGGGTGACAGTGACGACACATTATGTTGTTTGTATCTGGAGCAAAAAAAGTTGTTCTTTCACCACGGCCAGTGGTGTAATAGTACATATATTATTCATGAAAGGAAATAACTCCTCATAACAACAGGTGGCAGTTTGTATTTATCATTTATAAGAGGAAACCGCTAGGAGGAACTACTATTAGCTAGGAGGCTAGGAAACTAGGAGGCTAGGAATCTAGGAGGAGCTACTATTAGCTGGGAGCCTTGGAAGCTAGGACAAGCTACTATTAGCTGGGAATGTAGGAAGCTAGGAGGAACTACTATTAGCTAGAAGGCTAAGAAGCTAGGAGGAACTACTATTAGCTAGAAGGCTAGGAAGCTAGGAGGAACTACTATTAGCTAGGTGGTTAGGAAGCTAAGAGGAACTACTAGTAGCTAGGAAGTTGGCAGCAGATCATATTTTATTCATTGTAGCTGATCAAGTTGCAAAGATCTTACTTTATTTGAATGTTCCTTCTCTGCAGTGTTGCCAGATCCAGTGGTTTCACACCTTGTTGTTTTTGTTTTGTTTTTGTTTTGCTGGTAAATAAAGAGCTGAGTGGGTGAATTGAGTTTTTAATGTTCATGTCTTTGAAATAAACCCAAAGTGCATTTATTTACTCTTCCCAAGTAAGGAGTCTGTATACAAATGCGCCATTGGTTCATCAGTGGGCTTCATGACGCCATCAAGTTAGCTTCGTAGTGACCAGGTGTGTGGTATCAGATGTTATTGATGCCTACTTTTTTCTCGGTTGAACTTTTTTCAGCATTGTTTCGTCTTGATATGGCATCAAACTTAAGCAAAAGTCCCATGAAAGACTGCTGCATGATTGGGTGCAGCTTTACTGTGCAGTGAAGCATATCTGCGGCTGTTTTATTATTTGCATAAAATAAGTCTGTGTACGTATATACTCCCCCAGTCCTCTACGGTTTAATGAAAAGAAATCTAATTTGATGCCAGTGGTCTCCAGGCAAGCAGGTAGAACTTCTCATGGAAATGAAATGACTAAACTTTTCTCTGGGCAGTTTTGTGTGAACTTCTTTCTACTGAAAGTTCCTATATAGTAACAACATAAGGCGGACATTTCAAAACCTCAAAATGGCTTAATAGCTAAGTACCCACCCTATAGCAATTACTGCGTTTCCATTACCCCTCAAAATACACAAAACCTAAATATCGTAAGAAAAAAATGGTAATGGAAACAACTACATTGAAAAAAATCTCTCAAATATCACTAAAACACTTATACGCTCTCACAAGGTGGTTTTTCAGACGTATCGATACAAAAGTTTATCGCAAAAGTTCAATGGAACTACTTTTTTCGCATTTCTCCATTAAAGGTGTAACACGAAGATGACGCAGGGAGTCATGTGATCAGTTCATTTGAAGTCCATCTATCTCAAAGTCTCACATGACCAGAATTTAAGAGAATACAAGATATCACGAGACTTTACGAGAGTTACAACTCATTCGCAAAAAAACACGCTTCAATGGAAACTTATTGAAATTTCACAAATATCGCTTTTATTTAGCGAAAAACCTGTAATGGAAACACAGCTAATGACTCTCCTTGATAGCACAGACACACAAACGGTTTAGGAACAACTTAAAAAAAAAAAACATGACGAACAGTGTGTGTTTTGGAGGCACAAGGGAGACCCACACAATATTAGGAAGGTGGTCATAATGTTATGTCCGATTGGTTTATAATCATCACTATATATATAGCATCAGATATTTTTTTTCCATTACCTTGATGGTGATGCATATTGTTCCACTCTGCTCAAACTGACCCATCTGGAAAATGGACCACTAAAATAAATGAGTGCATCTCCTTCCTTCCTGTGGTCCGAGAGGGATGTGAGGACAAACTGCTCTCAGGTGTGATGCCAGTTTTCCAATTTGCCTCCCTGTCTTTTAATCTTTTGTCGTTTGTCCAACAGATGATGTACCGCGTTCCCTCGGACACATGACCCGAACATTTATGACCGCGAGTCCTCCGTTGACACCGTCAGTCCTTTTCCGTGGCATCAAATGGAAGAAGATTAAATCTTAAAAACTTACAAATGAATCTCAACTTTTCAAGTTTAAAGATAACTGTAAAATGTCACCCAGGATTCTTCCAGTTGAGAAGAATCGGTTTTTTGATTTTTTAGTATTTTATCATACACAATAGAGGAAGTCACTCAAAAGCACTGAATTTTTTTGTTACCTTCAAACCAAAATCAATATAATTTTGCGTATATTTCATCTTCATCATCCCATAATCACAAAAATGGATCACGGCGAAAGAATTAAGCCAGCTCTGACTAACACTAAAGACCCAAGACAGCAAAAATCTTTTGAGTTTTGATTTACCTCCTCCCCACGAGAAGAAAACCTCATCTGGGTAAACAGTGTGGAAGGGACACTTTTATCACAGGACTGTAATTCAGCCGGGTCAAATCTTTTATGTAAACAATCTGCCAAGTGCACCTTTAAATTTGCAACCTCATTCCAGATCATATAATTCAGCACAACTGCCTCCGCACTGGATTGTTTCCCCGAAAGTGTCCTGTCAGATATTGTCTCTCATTACCCATGAAAAGCAAAGATGGATGGAGCCAGATCAAAACAAGAGAGGGAGAGAACCAGAGAGTAGACGACAAACAAGAGGAAGGCGACGCTGTGATTTATTTGGAGGAGTGAGTCGGGCCTCGACATTTATGAGCTTGATGAGCCGGTTTCTGTTCTTCCCCCTTGCTCCGTGGCTCGGCTCCGTTCCTGCACTCGTCTGACAGTCAGTTAAAGCCAACGCCGGCAGGGAGGGCGGGGCCGTGATCAATATTTCATGGAAGTGGCTCAGCCAGACGAGACGTGGCGTGGCGTGGCGTTGAGGGGTGGGGGGTGTCGTCAGAGAGATGCACGGCGAAGAAGCTCAACAGCATTTCACATGCGTGCTCTATCAATCAGTGCGACTGAGAGCGATCGGGGCTGAAGAGCAGCACCAGGGCTCGATTTATTAGGCCCCAGCTGCCGGGCCCTGAGCTCATTTATAACCTAGAGCTGGATGGAAGTTGCCGAGGCCGATGCTTTACTTCAGTGTTGGAGCTGAAGCGACTCTGGGGCCTCACTTTAACTTTAGAAGTTCAGTATGTTGTGGTGTTTGTTCATCTTGTATTATATGTAATACAAGATGATTGTGACTAAAGGATGTGGTGATTTGAAGGGGATGATGTTGGCAAACTAAAGAAGAGGTTGTTGTTTTCTGCCTCAGTGCTCACATCTGTCTATATATATGTAAAAGGAAATCCACCGGGTCCCATGGCGTCGCTAGAGGTAAACACAAACCCACACACAAAACACAATGACTGTAGATGAAGATGCACAAACCGTCGTCAACCACAGTCAACTTTTCCTGACTCCACCTAACTTCCAGCTAAATCCAAAAATGGGTCAAAGTGGTGGAGCAGGAAAAATATTTCTGTATTTTGAGAGATGATGTAAAACAGGACTTGGTTGTTTTGCTTACTTCCTCTTTCTGTTCTCGTCCACTGGTTGACTAAGCTGAACAGCCAATGAGAGTGAGCTCTGTGACCTACTCGCTTAATATGAATATTGAGTGACAAGTTTGGTTGATCTCTGTCCGATTCAATTCAGTTTTATTTATATAAATAAAACAAATATTCTCAAGGTATTTTGTAAAATCTGCTTTGAAACCCAGCCTGGAACAAACTTGGGCCAGAGCAAGCATGTAGGCCATAGGTCTTCAACACGGGGTCCACAACCCCTAGGGTGTCTGCAGATGTACTGTAGGGGGTCACAAAATCTTTGGTTGATGAAACCATTTTTATATTTTTTACCCACTATTTTTATCTGTGAATTTAAATTTCCTTAAATGCACATTAACATGAATCCAACATATTTTAGTAAAGACACAACAGTTAACATGCTATACAGTAGTAGCAGAGAACTGCATGAGTAGTAATACAAAAGAAATTAGAGGACAGGAGCTCGGTGCGTAGAGAAAATAGAGGACATGTACTCAGTGCATCACCCCCCAAAACTACTAATTTATAGTAGGAAATTTTAGTTCTATAAGTTATATGTAATTAATACTAAGGAATTGAATATATGTATGTTGAGATTTCTTGCAGAGAATTCAGAAACGATGCAGAGTTTATGGGCCCAGTTATATAAATGTCATGATCTTTTGATTATGGTGAATAGAGTAGTTAAATAGAAAGTGCTGTGTTTATTAGCTGCAACAATGAGTTTTTATTGGGTGTTAGTGAAAAATAAAGTGTTTTCAATAAAGAAACCTTTATTGTCTTTTCCTGGTGTGAACTTTATAGTTGTGGTTGCAGCTGAAAATGTTCCCAACTTCCCAGTTATTGTGCCAGGTTCTCCAGTCTCTACATCATGATTTGTTCAGACCTTTTTAAAAGAGGACAGCAGAATAAACAGGCCCGCTAACACTCTGTGAAGCTTTTTGAAGTTCTTTTAGTTCCTACAACCTTTCCACAGACCTGTAAATCAAGCTCTGGATACACAGCGGATCAATTCATTATTGATTTTGGTTTTTCGCTACCAGGGAAAAATGCGACACATGCTGCAACCCGACACCAGTGAATGTCTGAGCATTGTCAACCCTCAGAAGAGAAACCACAGACTTGGGAATAAGTTGGGAACACATGTCTAGTTGTATGACAATATGTCACATCCATGTATTTACACAGCGGCTGCAAAGTTTTTTAAAAACGGAGAATGTGTTCAGTGTCAGTCCCTGAAAATCAAAGACTGTTGTTCGATAATCACACCGGGAGAGAGTTTGGCACAAACAGGCAGTTTGTATGTTTACATTTGCCTCAATAAACCAGCAGAACGTGTAGCAGGGACACAAATGTGGATAAGAAGGATTAAAGAGGGAATCATCCTTTCTGTCAGAAAACTATTGATCGTCAATCTATCAGTCGAATTAGTCTGTTCCAGACATGCACAGGATAAGTTTGCTTCTCCACCTGCATTAATCATCCTAACTCATATTCTGTTAGTTGATGCTTCTCTCCAGCTGCTATACATGGTTGACATGACAATAATTGTGTCTTCCAAGTTGGATTACTGTAATTCACTACTATCTGGCTGTCCAAATCATCCTTTAAAAAGCCTCCAACTGATTCAAAATGCCACCGCAAGCCACAGCAAGAGCATTGACAGGAATTAGCAAGAGATCATATTACTCAAGTTTTAGCTTCTGTCTTGAAGACCACATTGTACCATGTCATTCCAACAGATCGTTATGATCTTAAAGTGCAGGCCTACTTGTGGCTCTTAGAGTTTCAAAAAGTAGAATTTCCAGCAGGGCCAAAAGCCATTTAAAAAAAGGCAATTGGACTTGTAGAGTTTTCTTGAAGACGTATCGCCGCTCATCCGATACCTTCTTCAGTTCTAAGAGACTGGTGGGAGGTTTAAATAGGAAACTCTGTCGGTAAAAACCCACCAGAAACTTGCTTGACTTGTTTCTGTAATAACCAGAAACTGTTGCCACTAATTGCCCTAAATGGCTGGATACTTACCTGTCGTTAAGAGGGGGGCTCTTTGTCCCTTAACCACTTTCCCTATGAATGGTGCTCTAATGAAGCCATTGTGTACTGTAAATTGATGGTAGATTATACCTCAGTCCACCTCCTCTGTTAAGAGACGGTTTTCCCAATGGACATAAATGGCTTCCTTTACTCCTCTCTCTAACCATCTGTCTTCTCTGGCTAAGATTTTGATCTTCAAAAGAGTGTCCTCTGTCCTTCAGGTGTAGGTCGACCACTGAGTCTCCTGGCTCTCCTGTGTTGGAACATGCATGTTGTTTGGTTTCCCCAATGTACAAGTCCGTACATTCCTCGCTCAGGTTGAAACTAAGGTGGTTCCTGAAGTCTGCAAGTTTCCTCGAGGTTCTCTGATAGTCCCGCACTAGTCGACAGGTGCTGATCTGTGAAGGTTCTCAGTCAGCCAGGTCATGATAATCCAAAGGCAACTGGACTTGTAGAGTTTTCTTGAAGACGTTTCTCCACTCAACTGAGTAGCTTCTTCAATTAGTGGCAACATTTCCCGGTTCTTACAGAGGCAAGTCGAGAAAGTGTTGGACAGGTTTTACCCACAGTGTTTCCTATTTAAACCTCAACTTCGCACCAGTCTCTTAGAGCTGAAGAAGCTACTCGGATGAGCGGTGAAAGTCCAGTCTTCTCCAAGTCTAGTTGCCTTTTTTTAAATGCCTTTTGGATTACCTTGACCTGGATGACTGGGAAACTTCAAACACATTGGAGGTTGAGCCTTCAGCTATCCAGCTCCTCTCCTGTGGAACCAGCACCCAGTTTGGGTTTGGGAGGCTGACACTCTCTTTACTTTTAAGATTAGGCTTAAGACTTTCCTTTTTGTTAAAGCTTATAGCTACGTATAGACTGAACCATCTCTCAGTTATGCTGCAATAGGCCTAGGCAGCTGGAGGACTTGGCACTTAGCACACGTCCTCTTCCCTCTTCTCTCTCGCTTCTATCCTCTAATTTGTTATCTAATATCTATTCCACCCGTCAAATTGTGTGCTACTACTGTTATGTTACTAACACTGTTATGTGTTCCTCTTTTCTCAGCTCTCCTTCAGGCCGTTTTTCAGATTGGATTTTGTAAAGCGTCTTGTTTGCTCGACGTGGGGTAAACTTCAGGTGAGGATTGAAGATCAGTAGTGATTTATGTTTTGGTGCTTGGTTAACACATCTATCTTAAAACCTCTTGTTTTATTTAGTGCTAACAGTTGAGTTGGGATCTAATTAAGAGTTTAAGCAACATATGAATTGTCAGTAATTAGTGCTTAAGGAGACGGATTGATGGATTTTGTATATTGGTGCCATATTTGCCAACAACATATGGATTTGACGTTGAAAGAGAAGAAAAACTTTCAGGAGGAAAGGTTGTAAACTACACTGATAAAGTTTGTGCTGTTAAATAATCTTTAACTTTCTATTTTCTAGCCAGTCTTGTACAGTGCAGCCCCACTAATACAAGTTGACTTACTCATAACTGTTGCCCCCACGTTGAGATCCTTAAATGTATGTTTATATTGCGTCCCCGCTGGCCTCATCTGTCCCGGTCTTGATGCAGGTTGACGTGGCAGAACGGCAGCTCAGGCCCTTCAAGCTGCTCCTGCTTCATTATTTATGATCCGAGTCTCTTACTCAGTTGTCAGTGTTTTCATTGCGGATGTGGATTCAGACGCGTTCTGCCCCAGAGGAGAAACCCGTCTAAATAAATAATATTGCTGACAAGCTCGATAAATCATGAGCTAAGCGCTACTTGTTACTCACGGGTCGGTGCTCTGGGTAAGCTCTGGTAAAAAGGTTAATGATGGAGGGGATCTAATGTGCTGGGGGTCAGAGCACACTGTTAAAGCAGTGTGTGATGGCTTATTGTCAGGGTGCTCTTTTTTTTATTGTTAAATTGATGTAAAGAAAAAAGTTAGACAGACTTTCACTGCCGACATATTTGTTGGCGGCAGAAAGTTGGTCTGAAGTCTCCTCGTTGGGAAGTGATTCTGCTCTGGGCCAATCAGATTGTTGGGGCGGGCCTTTATGTGGTAGACAGAAGTAGGAGACCGTAGTAGTGTACACATCATCTGAGTTGAATCAGTTTACAACAAAATGGCTCTGATTCGTCTTTTCATTTAGCACGACCGCTAAGAAGAAAATTAGATTTTTATGTTTGCTACGTTTGTAACAATTCACCTTTTCGGGTTGAAGTTACTTACACACAAGGAGGATCTTTTCAGGATGGATAATTATTTCCCTTTAAGTGAAATGAATACTATAGAGAAAGTCTAACCCACACTTTGTCCGTAACCTCTCCCCCAAAAAATACAAAAATAAATAAAAAATGAATCGAGTGTAGCCCGTCAGGCAAATGAAAGTTGGCTGCTGGCACGATGGGACCTGTTGGGCCTTTGTTTGTTTGCTTGCTAACTGTTGCTAAAGGTGGTGAAAGTGGTGGTAAAACTCAACAAGATGACCTGAAGAGCATGAAGCATGAAGTACTGGCGTCATTGGGGTCCTCGCTTATAACAGATGCCTCACGTTTCTGTGAAATGTTTCAGCAGCTGCTGGACACAACAATACCTGCTTCAAGAATTGTTGTAATTAACATTATCTCGTTGTAATAATTTGTGCAGTACCTTTTTTCTTCTGATCAAATATCTGCAAAACCAACCACCGTAACCAGCCTCAGTTGTACCGTGTGTTTCAAGCTAATTAGCAAACGTTAACCCGCTATCATGCTAAACTGAAGAAGAAAAACTTTGTTTCCTTAGTTAATCTGTAGTGTTTCATGCTAACCTTGTTGTATTTCAGAGTCTAGATTACCAATGGGAATGAATGACAGTTGATTGACCTAAGACTCAAATACAAAGTGAAATCGCCATCCACGACTACGACGGTTCCTGCCACCAAATCCATCATGCTGATAGCAGGCCTGGAGTGTCTGGTGAACCCCAGATGGAGCAGAGACGTCATTGACAATATTTCCTTTTCAAATAGAAAAGGTTACCTAGGCAACCAGGGCGAGCTGGGCTGGGCTGGGCTGGGCTGGGCTGGGCTGGGCTGGGCTTTTGTATTGGTATTGTATAGCATCTTATTACGTCATAAAAAGAATATGTGAATATGAATTTGTCGTTGATTGACACTTAAATAGAGTTTTTATTTGGAAGTTTAGATTGGACCTTGTCAGCCATTTTGACAAAAATGGGTTTAGTTCATTTTAATCTAATGAAATAATCTTCTTGTTATTATGATGTGTAAAGTGTGATATAAGGGTTAGGCTCATCGAGTAAAAGTTCTGGTTCTTTTTGTGTTATTGCTCAGGATAGATGACTCTGGTGTCCTTGTCTCTTTTCAGATCAAACCAGCCTCTGAAAGCCTCGGTGTGCATCTTTAAGACGAGCAAGGCCGTGCGAGGACAGAGCAGGGAGGTGAGACGTTGTGTGCCGTTATCACGGCGGCCGATCACTGCTCGACAAAAGCTGCTGTCGAAACGCACAATGCACAATTTCAGTCGGACCGCACACACACAAAACCAACACGATATCAGAAGGTCTCGTCTGTCTGACGCGGCCTGTGACAGTGATGAGCTGTTTTAAATATCCGGCTGCAAAATATAAAGCTGCATCTGTCACTGGCTGTGTGGCATAATGCGTTCACTAACCATAACCTGGGTGTAACCTTTACCTTTGGACCAAGTCTTGTCTCAGTCAAAGACTCAGTGACATCATAAAGCTAGAATTCAATGAAAACCCGGCCCCTACTAAAATACCTGAAGCACTGTTGTATCAAATTGAATCCATCTTCTTTTACATGTTAAAATCCTGATAATTAGAGCTGCACGTGAAATGCCCCGACGACGACCACGTTTGATCCCCAAGACACACAAATCTCGGTGTCTTACTCCAGATCACTAATACTAAACACACACACACACGCTGTCTGTCTGTCTGTCCGTCTGTCTGTCTGTCTGTCTGTCTGTCTGTCTGTCTGCAAGCAAGCTGTCATCAGGGATTAACTCCACACACACACACACGCACGCTTTCATACACTATCCTCTTTTGTCCGAGCCGGACAGATGTTTGTGTGTCGGCGTCCTCAGCCTGAAGGACTCAGGGAAACTCATTTATTTGCTTTGCTGTGTTGTTGTAAGCTTTTGTTTGTTGTGCTCGTGCTGTTCTTCTTTGTTGCATTTTTTTTTCTTTTCATTACGAGGTTTTCAGTTTGTTCTGCGTAATAAGGTTGACGTCACTACTTCCTAAAAAAATAAACTCAAATCCCAAGAACAGTTTCACATTCATTTGCGTTAATGTGCCACCCACCTCGACCAGACCGGGGACCCCACCCCATAGCAGTGACACTCCTTGATGGCAGGATGCAGCCTGACACAGACACACACAAAAACGGTTTAGGAACAGCTCATAAGACCCAATGGCCCCCACACATGAACCCCCTCAGAAGGCCCATGTCCATTCTCTGATGAGCCACAACTGTTTTGGAGGCACAAGGGAGACGTACACAATATAAGGAAGGTGGTCATAATATTGTGCCTGATCGGTGCATAAAGTGAATGCATAAGCTGCTGCATCAGTCAAATTATGTGATGCACACACACACAGAGTATGTTCTCCCTTCAGCTCGTGTTTCTAGGTTATATAAACTTTTTGGTATAAAGATGTGTGCAGCTGCTGCTAACTGGCTTCATACCATCCCCACGCTGTTTCCACCAGGGGGTCCAACGCACAAGCAAAATACCCCGCTAACAAGATTGCATAACTTGACCGCATCGTCTCCTCATCTCTGTTTGCCTATTTATCTCTGCGCGCATCCCCTGCAGCTTAAAATGCTAAGTTACATAATTTGCAGTGTTTTGGGTGAAGTGAACGGTCTCACTACAGAGGCCAAGCACAGCACCAGGAGGTCAGAGACACACACGCGCTCGGCGGCTATTTAAGAGTAATTACGCCTTTCATATTACATCATGCCGTGTTTGCCTACTTGCGCAATCGTTTGCTTTGTTGGAAAGTTTATACAAAGATGTTAACTCCTGCTGCAACTTGGATACGTGTCAATATATGTGTGTGTTTCAATGGTGACTAAAAAAACTGTGTGAAACTGAAACAGAAGCTGTTTGTGTTTCATAAGCTTTTAGCAAATGAAAGAAGAGCGGATTGGATTCAGAAGGAGGTGCTTGGGGTGGATGGTGGGCATAGAAAACACACAACAATTGAGTCCTAAAAATTAGGCAAAGAGGTGGAACTGAGGCAGGAGACTGTTGCCGAGGTAGACGGCTAGCAACTTCTGAAAGCACCCACCTGTCACTCAAAGAGACCACACCCCCAAACTCTGTGACTCAAAGACTTAAAGTCTTTGATTTACAGTCAGGAGATTTGCGATGTTGCAGCAATTTACCAAATAAATCCAAACAAATACCAAATAAATCCAAAAAAATAGAAAAAGTCAATAAGTGTATCCATTCATGTCACATTTAGAATAGATTAAAAAAAAAGTTTGATTAATTTGAGTTAATCGCGATTAACTAATTTAATCTATTAACAGCTATTTCCTTGTCTTATTAACGTTACAGGTTCCTGGAGAGTCTAAATGTGAGAACCTGGCTCGGGTGGAGGCGGACAAGGAGAAAGGAGAAAAGAGTCGCCAGGAAAGCAGAAAGCAAAGAGGTAGAACGAAGAGTCAGTTGATATCAAATGAACCTGACGGTGTAACTAAACCGCAGCCAAAGACACAGGAGAGAGTTGGTGTCGTTTGCCGGCTCGGATCCTTCCAACGTCGACGTCACACAGACTAGATGGTGGATCAGCTGATGAATTTATACAGATTTGACAACCAGCCAGAGTAGGAAAAAAAAAACATAGCGGTATCAGATGACAGCTGACATATTGAGTGACACATTTACATGAGACAGAGATCAGCAGACTGACACTCAACTGAGCTGTGAGACAGTCCCTCTGGGAAAATGTTTTACCTGCACATGACAAATAGATTTATTGTCGTGTTGACATAACGTTAATAAAACATATGCAAACTATTTTTATTTGTTTGTTTGTTTGCGTTACACTGCAGTAGCAGCAGTTCCACAGCTTTTATTTCTAAATCTTTAACTATGAGTTATTTCACTTTAACTCCCACATCATTTCCTTTCAGTATTTACACTTCTAGCCCTTTCACCTTTCCTACCACTTTTGCAGTTTATGTACAATTAAATATACAGCTTACCATTTAAAAAAAGAAAAGAAAAGAAAAACTCAGTTTATTGTCTACACAGTCGCTTCAACTCCTTTCACTGATTGATTTTCAACTGATAATTCAACAACTTCTTGAAATTTACATTCTTTAACTGAGAGCTTCATTTTATCTCTTCAGCTTGAGGAACACTTCAGATTCCTTCATGTGTGACACAGTATCTTCACATCACTTCACAAATTTCGCTAATTTTACTTCATTTTTCATACACACATTCTCTTCAACTCCAGTGTTTGCACTTGTCAGCTGACAAATCTTTTTAATGTTTCATGAAATTTTGTTAAACTCATGTGATCTGCCAGTTTCATTGCTCACGTCTCTCATGTTTACCCAAGTTTTTTCTTTCCTCTGGTAGTTATGCTTCTTTCAACTCTTCAGCTCCTTTTAGTGTTTACACTTTCAACCTGACAACTGAGGTCCTTTCAGTGGTGTCATCTCTTATTATTTAACTGAGAGTTCATGTGTATCAATAGCTGCTTAATTTGACACCCAAACTCCTTTCAGTTCGAAGAAGATGACCCTTCTTTTTCTTGTTTTATACAGAACCATTCTTCGGCTTCTTCGGCTCCGTTAAATTTCACAAATTCCGCTTGCTTCCTCACATTTTTCACTTCAACTGTTTCCAGTACCTCACTTTGTCGGAATTCGGTGCTTATGCAAAAGCAGAAAGTTTAAATTATTACACCATATATGTTCTTTATAGGCAAGGCTTAAACAGACGACTTTAAATGTTCACGTTCAGCTGACACCTCAAATTCTTTCATATTCATACACCATACACTTCCACTGCTTTCGGTGTTGACTATTTAGATGATATTCTCTTTTATAAACACTTCAGATGTAATTACAGTTATTACATGTAATCATTTTCTTTCAGGACTAGTGAAGTGATGTGAAACTCAACACTTTCTGTCCTTGAAGGCTAAATTAACACTTCAACTTAACACTGTCACCAACTTTAGCAGATTCAAATATTTCAGTTGCAAACTCTGCAGCCACACACATAAATTTAGCCTTTTGTAATTCCTGCAACATCTCTCGGGAGTTCTTGTTTGTATTCTTACTGCATTAAACTCTGGTGAACTCCTTCTGGTCTGCATGTACCAGGCTCACTAATGAGACACGGGCTCAGCAGATAATGCTCTGAACAGCAGGGTGTGGCTCGATCATCGCAGAGATGCTTCACTGAACAAGGAGAACTGGCACCGATTTAAAACCTTTGTTTGGAGAAATGTCTGAAATTCCTTTGGTTGAGCCCATGAGATGACTGAGCCATCTTGACGACGACGGCTACGTCATAAATAACACGTTATGAGATGTTAAAATTAACATTCTCCTCTTTTTCCTAAATCTAAGACCTCAGAAAGTAGCAGCACAGTAGACGACGTCTCCATTCTAGAGAGTAACCTGCTCTTGTTGAATATTAAGTGCCACATAAGTGCCACAGATGAATGTAGATTCCATTGACTTCATTTATTTTGGGTGCATGCATAACACTTGAAACTAAATTCTGTTTCTTTCTGTAAAGTGGGTGAGCTGACCCTGTGAGGCGGCCCCTGAAGGACATGTGAAGGGATGTGTAAGCCGAGCTTCAGCTCTCTGTTTCATCCTGTCATAATTAATGCAGCAGTTCACGCAAGAGCGATCAGGAAGCAGCGATTAAACACAACTATCCATGACGACTGTGACGGGACAACGGGGGGGCGGGGAGGGGAGCGGAGGGGGGGAGGTTAAACAAAACCACGTCTACACAAACACACACATGCCTTTCACTGAGGAGCTCTGCGGCCTGAAGGAATGCAAACTATGTTTCTTTGAAAAACCTAAAATTTGCGTGTGGGCGCCGTGTTTAGCCAAGATGGGAAGTCGTCTCTAAAGGGCAGTGACGCACGTTTTTCTGGTGTGGGTGAGTCTGGTTTTGGGCACCGCTGCCACTAGCTGGAGCGACGAGGGTCGGACAAAACAAAACGAAGGCTCTTCTCGTTTTTCATCTGCATCTGAACATTCAAATACACAAATAGTTTCATGTTAGTTCAGGGGCCACATACAGCCCAGTTTGATTTCATGGGGGCTGGACCAGTAAAATGGTAGCATGTAATAGCAATAGCATAATTATAACTCCAGATCACTCTGTTTGTTTTAGGCCAAAGAATTCCAAAGTATATTACGAAAAGGTTTACACTTAATGAACTATGCTTTTACAAAACGTTTCCTAATTTAAAAAAAAAAAAAAAAAAAAAGGAAGTGCAATTTTGCTGTACAGCTGTCTACTGTTTAGTTCTGGGTGTAGCAAACAGTGGACAAATTAGGTAAAGTTATTTTTTATTGAAAATTTGCAGTCTTTTTCGCACTTTGCAGCTTTATGCAGAGGGGGCCAGATTAGATCCTCCAGTGGTCCGGTTTTGGCCCGCAGACCCTATGTTTGACACACCTGATCTGAAGATCACCATGGTTCAGGAGAAGCCAGGTTTGCATGGCGGTCTGTAGCTCTTCCTAGCTTCCTTTTTTTGTTTGTTTGTTTGTTTTTGGTCTTTCAAGTTTGCTTTTAAAATAAAAAAAATGTAAAAATATAAAAAAATAAAACTTTCTTTAATTCCGTGGCTTAAAACAACTAAGAGAAAGTTAAGATCAGACTTTATTTTATTTCCATTATCCAATTATATTCTTTAACTTGTTGCACACAAAAACTAGCGCAACAAGTTAAAGAATATAATTTTTAAAAAGTTGAATTTTCCTTCAATTTAACAGGAAGTGGTCTCACTGGCATCGATCATCATATTCAGCACTAAAGAAACCTGGTGCTTCTCCAGATTCACATAGCCGACACTACAAAGTCATGACCTTTGGACCAACACAAAAGATTTTAAATCATTGAAAGTTTGAAAAAAACTTCTTTGTTTTCTCTGTTTTCTTCATTAATATCTTAATGTACAAAAGATAAATGTGGTTTTGCTCTAGTCTAAATCCAAGTCTAAATCCAAACTGAAAAGCTACACAGCTCGTCCTAGCCTCCCAGCTAAATGCAGCTCCTCCTGTTTTCCCCTTTTGAATAATAAATACCAGACTATTATTTCCTTTCAACCTACATGCTGTAGTCTTTGTGACACAGGCCACACGAGGCTACGCCATGGCTGACAGTTGTTTGTTATTGTAAAACTCAATAACGACTAAATGAAGCAACACACCGACTCGGATTTTAGCCATTTATTTCAACACTAGCAGTCGTGTGTGATAATGTGCTGACTGATGCACGTGAGTTGCGTCGTCGCAGCGTCTGGAGCCGTCCATCCACGCGTAGCGGGACCAAACGCCTGAGGCCGAGAAGCTTCCTGATCAAGAGACGTCATTTAAATACAGCATCATCAGTTTTCTACTAGGTGTTACACAGTTAAGACAAAGTCAAACATGTTAGGAACCAACGACACAACATCCCGACAAAGTACACAGTAAAGGGTTGAGTCTGTAAATAACGTGTTGCAGGTCTGAGCCAGAGCGTACCAGGAGGCAGAGCTAACGCCGCACCGCCGCGACTATTTCCAGGATAAAAAGTGAGCCTTAAAATAGTTCCCTCTTAATGTCACAGTGTTCAGGGACTGCGCGGATTACTAAACGGGGGCTGTGTCTCCCAAAAGCATCTTAAAATCTTCCTGGTGTTTGCACTCACAGACGGTTCATAAGTGCAAGTCTGAAAGTCTGCGAAGACGAAAAAGGACGATATATGTTTGGATTTCTGCGCCAGGTGTTTACACAGAAACTAAAAATAACTGCAGGAAAGGAAATATGGAAAACCAAAGAGGCCCAAAATGCTTCCGTAAATTATTTGCATGAATTTGTTGACGGTGGATTCATAGTCTAGTGTACTGCACATATCTCCTGCTTCTGTTTCGGTTTTTATTACTTTTTACTTGACTTAAACACCTGGCTTTTCTCGTCTGCTTGCATCGAGTACGGTTGAGTAAGAAGCTTTTCATGGAGCCCTTTAAAGAGTGGCAATTTCACCCATGGATTCACTCACAACTGGAGCAGATAAATTGTTTTTTGTTTATCCAGATGAAATCATCACACTTGTCTAAGATTTAACTGGCTAGCTGCGAGGTCCGATTTCAAAGCACAGAGCCTTTAGGAAGCTAAAGATCATATCCAGCTGCATTATGGGAAATGTTAAATCAAATACAGGATTTCAACAAATTGGGAATAATTTGTCTTTTCTCTGCACAATAAGAAGGGTTCCCTCTTCATTTGTTGCTGTGAATCCAACTCAGATAAATAAATCTACTTTACGATATTATTTTTATTTTTGGAGTAATATTTACTTTACTCTTTCCTTTTTTTTCTTTTTCGTGGCTCTTCTTGGACTCTACAGCTCAGGTAAAACACCTTCCATCCCTTTTAAGTGTTGTTAGCTTATAATTAGAGCTGCATTTAAAACAAAAGTAATTTTTCAATTCGATATCGATTTATGAAATCCTGGTGTCGATTTCTCAATTACACGTCATTTGCTGCATCCTCTCCTTGGAAATCTCTCCAGGCCGGGCAACAAGATTAGTCTACGTGGGAGGGAGATCCAAAACGATAGCAATCCAATCCAAATGATTGGATTTAGCAAAAGAGAAGAGCTGGACAAAAGCAAATACACATGAAACATGAGAAACTAGAGATAAAATAACGCAGAAATACCACAAATCTCTGGAAGCAATGACAACATCAGCTTAAGTTTTAAGTAAGTTAGCTTCTGAAATCCCTCTAAATGAATTGGTATTGAATTGATTCGGGAGCCTGTGAATCGAAGCTGGAATCAATTTAGGAAGTCTGGAGCAACGAGTGAGGTTGAAACGCTGATTCAGATGAAACGAATGTTGGTTTTATGTTGTTTTCAAAAGTGGTGGGTTTAGAAATGTGGGAGACGATTCCCAGAAACGCCCCCTCGATGACCTGTGACGCCGAAAATCTCAATAAACAGACGTGTCGTGTTTAAACCCAGTCAATAAAAGACGGTGTGTGTTAACTTTGCCTCCGTTCCGCTCTGTGGCATGTTTAAACAAATATGAGTTTTTGTGCGTGAGAGCCAGACGCTACAGGACAGGACAATATCAAGTGATCTATCAGCTCTGCTCTTCTCAAAACAGTTTTGTGTTTTAACATTTGTTTTGCGGTTATGACTTCTGCAAGGTTTTTTATTTTTCTTTTACTGTGTTTAACTGGAGCATGTTATACACTGATGGACATCTGTTCCATTGAGGCTCACCTGATGTTCACCTTTAAAAGGAAACCTCTCAGATGTTATGCTGACGTACTAAGTTCTTTTGAAACAACATTTCAGCCTTTCGGTCACTTCATTAGACAACATTTCTGTAAACCTGCGATCAATATCTTGATGTCGGAAGACTACAGATTATTAGTGACTTGTTATAATACTCTTCTAGGCTAGTTCTCCTCCTAATAAGTGGTGCTTTGTTGACTTTCCTCATGGAGGTCAAAGGTCAGCTATAGAGCAGCACAGTCCTCTAACTAAGCATGCTGTCCACTCTAGCTTATTGTGCACTGACTACTTACAGGAATTATTGCTATAGAATTACAGTGTCCATGCAGAGGTGCAATTTGGGAAGAGGAGAACATCCCCCGCTATATTGCCAACACTGATTTCTCTGCCCCTGAGTTTGTGGCTTTGAATTTGCATAAAAGTCCAGCGTGTCTACACCAGTGACTCGCACACAGGTGGGTTGTCAGAGTCCTGGCTGTGCATGGAGCTCAGGCCCGTGTCCGAGTCCTCGTCGTTTGTGTTACAGGCCTTGGACAGACCTCGGGCCTGCTCCACCCAGCAGCCGCTCTTCTCGGCGGACCCAGCTGCCTCGGCCTCAGCGCCCCCTGCACCCACCTCTCCTTTTCCATCATCGTTTTTGTTCACTTGCTCTATCTCCATGGTTTCCACTTTGGCCAGCAGGTCCAACAGTTCGCTCTCTTTGGTTTCCCAGAGTGCCAGACTCAGGTCCAAGTCCCCCCTGATGGCATCCAGGTCCGTCTTCAGCCTCAGGCCGATGTACAGACTGGTGTCCAGCTGGGTTTTGATCCTCTCCTCTTCCAGCGCGACCTCGTTCTCAGACAGACTTTCGACATCCGGTTCTACAGCTGGAGCGGTGGACGCGGTGAGGCACATCTCCTCCGCCAGGCTGTCTGCATCCTGCGCCGCCTCCGTCCCTCTCTCCTCCCGCCTCCGCTTCATCCACCTCCGGTTGAGCTCCTCCTGGATCTCCCCGGTGATGCTCTCTACCAGCGCTTCCCGCTCCGTCAGCTCCTCCTGGAGCCTCACCACCTCTTCGCACCGGCGCGCGTATTCCTCGAACTGCGCAAGCGCCTCCGCGGTGCACCGCGCGTCCTGACGCTCCGCTTTGCGCTTACAGTCCGAAGAAGAATCCGATGCGTCCACCATATATGTGTCCTGCACATAGTTCACCCCATGTCTCTTGATACGGTCGAAGTGTACTTTGGCCTCGTAGCGCTCGATCTCCCGGTCCAGCTCCTTGATCCTCTGGATCTGCTGCCGGATAGTGTGGTCCTGAGAAATCACCAGGTGAACCAACGTCTCCATCTTCTCCACGGAGCCCTTATCCTTAGAAACCGTCTGCTCTTTCTTTTTGTTCATTTTATCCAACTTTCTGAAAGCCTTCCTGACGATGCGCCTCTGCTTCTCCTGGGACAGGTTGGCAGCAGCAGCCGCGGCGGTCCAGCATGTCCTGGCGGTGCCCTTGAGCAGTCCGCCCGGGCCGCCGCTCTCCCTGCTCTGGACTACTCGGGCCTCTGCGCTGCGGGGCCCGTTGTTGGGCAGCGACGCTTCGTTCTTCACCAGGACGAAGCGGACGTTCTCCTGCTCGTCTCCCCAGGCGCTCCACAGCCGGAGGATTTTGGTCTTGTTGGGCAAAATCCTCTCGAAGCCTCTCCACTTCTCCACCACGCAGTAGGACTGAGGGGAGCCGGACAGCATCGCCGCCGAGGCGCCCTGCTGCAGGTTCTGGTCCTCCAGCAACACCTTGACCACGTCGGCGCAGGTGGTTCGCTTCGTCAGCCCGGAGACGAGCTTTTCCTCCCGGCAGACCCATACCGAGATCTTCCCGTCCTCCGGCTCCATCTCCGGAATAACTCCAAGACAGGAAAAAAGTTGCTCAGCGGGAACTCCAATTTATAAAAGTGTGTTTTATATTATTATTTCTCAAGGAGAATTTGATGCAAAATATCCAACAACTAATTCTCCCGTCGCTCTTCAATACGCACGAGGAAAGTGAACCTCGTTACACTTTAAAAAAAAAAATCAAGCTGTCTGACTTGTCTTGAGAGAAATTACATCCACTCATGTTCCCTCATAGGTCTGTCCGCGGCCAGTCTGCCGGGACCTCATGTCTCTCTCTCCGGCAGATTGATCCGCTGGAGGAGAGGAGAGGAGAGGAGAGGAGAGCTGGGGAGAGGAGGGGACGTGCGTCCTTGTGTCAGGACAAGCTGCTCTGGAGCGTGGGACGAAATGGGAGGTAGAGCTGTAACGACTGGGACACTCCCCCTTCTCTCTCTCTCTCTCTCTCTCTCTCTCTCTCTCTCTCATATAAACACTGTCACCTCTCCACAAGGAAATATGAAAGTGGCTATTGTCAAGTTGAAGGTGAAGGCTGATGCCACTTTGCTTGACTGACTCCCTAATAAAAAATAAAACCTTTATTTATTGAACACATTTTCTTTTAGGATGAAAATCACGTACAAAACAACATCAAAGACACAAAAATGACAATAGAGGACAACAAATGCCATCTGTTAGGAATAAGTAATATGATAAAAGACAGAATTAAAAGAGGACAATGACTGAAGATGATACTGAGGGCCAGAACGAGCAAAATTCCCATCCATGGTTAAATCGAGCAAGAGGATGTTACGGATGTTTAGGCTCTTTAGGAACTTTGTTAATCAGTTCCAAAACAGAGTGACTGTAATGGATGGCAGCAGCATTTTGGATTAATAACAGTGTGTAAATTGTGCATACTTATACAAGAACAAAATGCATTGCAATAGCTTACTCACCTCATTTCCTTCCATCCAGGATATTGCAAAAAATAAATAAATAAATAATAATTTCAGTTAAATGTGCTTTGCTGGTGTATAGCTTCAAATGATGAAAAAAGCCTAAGCATTAAGGAATAAAGATCGAATGACCTTTTGTAAGTCTGCAGGGGAGAAGTATGACCTGATTTTAGTTATCTGTCTCTGCAAGACAAAGCAAATCTGCACCACCAGAGTCAAAAATAACAACTAGGTTTCACTGCTTAAAATGGTTCCTCAGACAGGAGGAGAGAAGCAACCAGTGGGCAGACAGATATGGCATAATTATAATCACTTCTGATTTGTTTGTTTCTTTGTTTTTTAGTTACACAACATTATTGTGTATCCAGCTCTTAATTCCAGCAAGGAAATAATATTGACGTCACCTGATGTCAGGTTTTAACATGATATACAATAGGATGTCATCTGCATAGCGGTAGAACTCAGTGTCATATATATATACACTAAAGTGAGGAGCATGGGAAGAGGGAAGAGGGAAACCTGAGATGTTTTCAAGCTTAAAAGTCATATGAGCACTTTAACAAATTATTTTATTGATTTATTTCTATGGTGGAGTTCTTTAATATCTGCTGTTTTCACGGTCACCACTCGGGAATTCGGTTTTTCACATAGTGCCTGTCGTTCAAGTGGTAACACTAAGTTGTGAGCCGCCAGGGTTTACAGTTAGCAAGACCAGGTAACTTAATGTAGAAAAGGTAAAGGTGTAATCAGTGGAAATATAAATTATATTTTATAAAATGAGAAAGAAAACTTTATATGACTAAATTACAAAACATTAGCTTAGCATCCAACTTACCTCCAGAATTTGACCAACATGCAACACCACAAGAGGGCGACATTCATATGGACTCTTCTCTTGAACACCATTTGAAGTCTGTGAAGGTTATTTGCAGTCAATCACTCAGGTTATGCTATATCTCCAAAAAAAGAAGCTTAAACGACGTTAACTGGACTCGTAGGGACTCTTGATGACGTTTACCACTCCAGTACTGAAGCAGCTACTTCAGATGAAATGTCTTCAGTCCAGTCAAGTCCAGTTGCCCTGGTTTAAGCTCGTACTTTTAAGATTTAAAGACATATTCTTGTTTTAAGGTTTAAATTTCTCCGCAGCTGCTTACTTTACGCTTAAAACCAGTTCCACATAATTGCAAGATCTTTGTAGAAGTTGAATGCCTTTGCATAGTTTTGGAGTTGTATTATTGTTGTTCCAGAAAACCTAGGAAGTCACACGTGAAATGAGCTGTTCTCAACACCTTACGAACATTTCCCCCAAACCAGGACTTTCCGTTACAAGCCGAGAAGAACTGAGGCCGGAGCTAAAACACTGATGAAGCTCTTACTCAGCGGAGTTTTGCTGCGGTGTGCTCTCATGCACAGTTTCATCGTCATAATCTGCACACAGCTGAATGTTTCAGGGCTCAGCTGGATTGAGCAGAAAGCAGAAAGAAATCCGTCTCATATAGCGTCTGACCCCATTAATCCGCTCTGTCCACTATTTCTGGGCAAAATATGGTCGACGAAACTCATAAAAGGATGTATCCGCCGTGGAGGGTATTTTTGGTGTGTGGTGCGTGTTACATTAATGGCGAGTGCTCATCCCCAGCGGGCACCATTAGTGTGTTTGTGTACTGTGACCTCTGCTCGGACTAATGCATCAGGCCAGCTTTGTTGGTGAAATAACTACTTAGAAAACCATCTGGGAACGTGAACACACACTTAGATGACGAGCAGAGTGTGTGTTGCTCACGGACACATGTGTACACATGCACACTCTCAGCTTGCATCACCATCGGTAGATTTGGATTAAGAGGATTGCTGGAGCTATGTCTGGGATGTGAGTCTTATCTTTGAACTAATTTCCTGTTAGGTCACTGTGTCTGTTTGACCTACAGACTTATTATTGGCCTTTGGAGATTGCTGATGGAAATTAAAGTCTTCCAGGTGAGCCGAGATTACATCTCTGTATCCATTTGATTTACAAAAAAAAGAGAAACATATGCTCATCCTGCAAAGACTCTGCATAACTGCTCAATATCAAATAGACACAAAGGAATGAAGCGGTTAAGGCAAATAAATGGATAAAAATAAAGCGATATTTGGTTTAGAAGGACAGGAAATGATATTTTGAGTTGTGGTAGAGTTTTGTATGAAATTCTTTGGGTATGGCTCCACCTGGTGCTCATGAGAGATACTACAGGCACACTTGTTGAAGCTAAATGTGAAAAACAACACAGCATCACCCCGCACCAGAACCTCATCCTGGGGTGGTAATGTCCTTGTTTGGGCCAGTTTTGCTGCATTTGGTCCCAGGACGGCTTGTCATCACTGATGGACCAAAATATTCTGAGTTATACCAATAAATCCTAAAAGAAAATGTCAGGACATCTGTCCATGAGCTGAATCTGAAGAGAAACTGGGTCATGGTGCAAAAAAAAAAAAAAAAAATGAGCCCAAGAACACAAGTCGTTCAACAAAAGACAAATGTTTAAGTCAAAGTCCTGATTTTAATCCAAAAGAAATGTTGTGGAAGGACCTGAAGTGAGCAGTTTATGTGAAGAAACCTACCAACATCTCTGAGCTGAAGAGGTTCTGGTCTGAGGAATGGGTTAAAATTCCTCCAGGCTGCTGAAGACGACTGAATAATGAATGAATAGACAAATACACAGGTATATTTCTGTTTCGTGTGTTGTTCTGGTTTTTCTACTATTAGGACAAAAATCTGTAAATGTTTTGAATAGTTTTTATGCAGAAAAGTAGAAAATTCTGAGGGATGCATCACTGTATAAGAGATACTAATGAGTAAAGACAAAAGTCAAGAGCACAGTTTAGAACTGACCATTTATTTAAACTGAATAGCATATGCGTACAAAGTCTCTACAAAGCTAGAAAATATCTAACATACTTTTAGCCATGGGGAGGGGGGAGAAAAAAAATGTTACAAAGCAAAGATCAGACCCTGTGCAGTACCAATACACACACATTTACTAGCTTTTGGATTTTTTTTTTCCTAAACGTATTCTCTTATTCGCAAAATAGGATAAACATTAGAATATCAAAGATATACACAACATCTGTAATAAACGTTATTGTCACTTTTATACAAAGCACCTTATAAAAAAAGGAAAAAAAAAAACAAACAAAACAAAACAACCTCGGTGCACACGGAACGCGCCGCACCGGAGAGAGAAAAGATTTCAAGGCCATTTTGGGTTTGATTACAGACAGGGTTTTCTGTGCCACATGTGGTCCGGAATAGAAGATAAATACCCAACGTGCACACACAAGACGACACTGACGCACACGGACGACGGTGATTTGAGAAAGTCAGCGGCTCTCTGAACCCTGAAGCCCGTTCAGAGGCCTGATGCTGCCTTTCATCCTCTGCTTGATTGTAACGAGTGGACGTTTAATAACAGTGAAGCGGAGTCCAGGTAATGGCGAACAGACGTTCAGGGCATTTTAATAAGTCACAGTTTCGGACGACCCTCAGGCCAGCATCCTAAGAGGCGTCCATATTTAAATTTTAAAACATCTGTTAATATTCTTCCTCGGGCGTCTGTGGGTGTTGTTTTATTTTTTTTTTTTGGCAGAAGCTTGTTGTAGCTTGTGAACGTTTGCTCAGTGTTTTGTGTCACGGTATGACTGTCTTTGGTAAGCAGGTGGTGGGTAATGTCCAGACAGAGGCTCCGGTGGGTTCATTTAACGCCTGCATGTTTACATGTTGATGCTGCAGCGTCTACAAACGACAAATTACTGCCACTACCGCTCTGGGAAAATCCGAAGCGGCAGACTTTTAAAGGGTTTGTTTTTTCTGCACCCTGTCGGGATGAGTCACAAGCATGGCGAAGGGAGAAACAACAAAGGTCTTTAGGGTGTTTGGTCAAAACTGTTGCGACTCGTGTTAAATTAAAGAGGTCTTATTTGTTTTTTCTTTCTCTTTACTGGAATAAAAACCTCTGTGAGTCACGCTGTTCTGTTCAACTTCTCTTCTTTATTTATTTTTTAAATTCGGAAACCCCTGGGCCCTTTGAGCATTTACTTTATTAACCTTCGGAGGTTTAAATCATTTCCAGAAATTCCTGAACAGATGCCGAGTTAGCAGCCTGTCAGCCTCCTACGCTTCACCGCATGAGTGATCCAGATGACTCAGTAAAAGTTATTTCTGGGAAAAGTTCTGCTGACCGGACTAAGTCCCAGATAGATCATCTTTAGCTGCATTTTAAATCCAGTTTTTAAGGAATAATTCGACATGAGTTGTCTGTTACTAGATGAATAAGGGGCCAGATTGGTAAAAATAACTGCCATTCCCAGTTTGTCCACTAGGGGTTGCAAAGTTTTAGTAAGAGCTGAGGATAGAACACAACACTGAGACCCAGAGGAGCTGACATGTGTAAAGTCTGTGCTTTACAGTGATATTTTCCAATTTAACATAAATTTTTAACTTTCCAGTTAGAATTGCATCTTTATTCTGGTTTATTACAAATAAAATAAGATCAGTGGAAACCAGTTTCATAATGCTGGGGTTAATCTTCTCTTCATCGTCAACTGAATTGGAAAAAAAAAAGAAAGAAAAAAAAGACTGTTCGGAATGGTTAATTTCTGTCCGTCCGCAAATTACAAGAAGAAACAACCTTTAAGGGATGAATTCTGGACCAGGTGGCTCCACTGAACACTGGAGACCAACATGAAGTGGTTTCTTTTTTGTTTATTACACACTAAGATGCCGTTTCTTTATACACACACCGACTTACAACACCAAATAATCAGGACTATTGTGAAACAGAATAGAAATGTCTACTGCTGTCTCCAGCCAAAGGCACTTCATGCTGCTGAGCATGACACAGACGAACCACCAGACGACACCTGCTACAGTTACACTCCATTGACGGTTTTTGGTTTTTGATTCGTAAAAACGACTTTAATTCTGACGTAGTGTTACACAACCGGAAAGTAAACCAGCCTCGGGACTGATTGAAGGGAGCTTCTGTCATCTAGAGTTAAAGCGGTCCAGGCGAGCTGAGCTGTGAATGCGTCGGAGCGGCTGACATGGAGGCGTTCACACTTGACCGAAACCAGAGTGAAACCAGATCAAACCGACTCTTTTCCCCTTGTTTTTCTTTTTTTTTAAACTCACAGTGCTTTTAAATCGACAGAAAACAGTAAAATTATAATCCTTATTTTTACATTTCCTGCTGCCGTTTCAAATTAAAAGCACTGAATAAAACGCAGAATGGCTTTTATTGTGAAAATCTCACATGATTGACGCTGGCTACGTTTACATCGACAACAATTCTCTAACCTGATTGAATTTGTTCTGATTAAGTGTTTACATGGACGCTTAATAAAATAATCCGACAAGATATGTGTGTTTACAGAAAATTCTATGAGAAACAGATGAAGAATCTTTCTCACGCTCAGAGATAAACCAGCACACAGTTTACATGGTTGTTAGGAGCTGCTGTTTTTATTCTGATTATTATCAGCGTCCATGTAAACGCAGCAGTACCTCACAGCCAAAACTAAAATCTTAAGGATTATAATTTTATCTGTCTTCACTTATTTACTTTAAATCTAGATGAAGAGTCACCTGTTGCACGAAAAAACAAAGGTACCTGAACTGTTAAATTTCTCTTATAGTTTGTTATTAACATACTTTTTTTCTTTTTTTTTTAGATCGTGGAATTAAAATATAGTCTATATGCTACTATCAATAAACAATTTCCCAAAGATTAGATTATTATAATTATTATTCTTAGTATTGTTTTTAATAGAGAAAACATACAAAAAGGTAAAAATTTGATTTCTTTTCTTTGGGACAAACCTCTTGTTTTGTGCAAGACACAGTTTTTGCAGCGTCTCTTCTGTACAAATCCACCTCTATATTCTGCTCTGCGATGATACAGCGATGTTATTTCTCGGGTTATTGATGAAACACAGGGTCTGACCTTTGGTGTCTGTCAGCATCTTGGCAGGTAACACTCACTTTAGTCACGGGGGGGGGGGGGGGGGGGGGGGGGGGGGGGGGATCAAATTTTGAGATCTCTCTCTTTTTTCTTTTTAATTATTATTTTTCTGCCGCCTGCCTGGGTCGACTTTAGCAAAAGCTCTTTCCGTCATCAGAACAGTAAAAAGAAAATAAAAATATATATATAAATAAAAATACAAATTTGAGTTGGGAGAAAACCCAATTAGCAGGAGGCATGAAATCTCCTGGTGATGTCGGAGTCGGGATGTTCTTGGGAAAACCACCCAGGTGGATTGTGATGTGTTTCCATGGCTGCACGGCCGCTGAGCTTTATACAGCTAACGAGCTCTAGTCCGTCAGGTTGCAGTTTATTTTTTGTCTGTTGAATTTCCTCCATTGAGGAGGACTCATAATGTGCCATATCTGGTGTTAATTAAAAAATCCCCCCATAATAATAACAATAATAATAATAATTATTATTATTATTGTTTTATCTTCTAAGAGTAGCAGTGAAAATGCAGCCACCTCCTGTCTTCACTAACTGGTTCGTCTTTTTTTTTTTTGTTTCTTTTCTTTTTCTTTTACCTCCGGCGTCGCCCTTAAGCGAAGGCCATATACGTGTGGTTGTTGCCGCTGGACTGATAAGTGTGTCTGTGCTATTCCTTGATGAGGCGGTAGATGTGGTGCTGTGCCCCGTGTTCGTTGTTGGAAACCTCGAACACGCACGCCATACACAGCAACGTCTCCAGAGTGTCTCTCTTGCTCACCACCTGGACACACGGGAACAAAACGGGGCAAAATTCAAAACGGCTCTCAACTGTTGTGTGCTTTATTTATGTCCAGGGAAGATCAATCCGTTATTTTAGAGTAGTGGATTAATCTTGAACTTCTACCAGCATTTCAAACCTTACAAACCTGTTCAAGACAAAAGCTCAGATTTATTCATTTTATAAAGCACAACTGCAGCATAGTGTTGATTTTAACTTCAAATTGAATGTGAAATGCAGCTCTATTATTGATCTGCTTCAGGTTGCTTGCACCCACCTACAGCGTACCATTAACGGTGAAGCTACCTGAAGCGAACTGCTTACAGCTTGTAAATGCACTGGAAAGCAGCGCTGTCGTGTTAGCCATTAGCATCTGCTCTAGGTTGTTTGTCGAAGACACAGGAACAACAACTCCTGAACTCTGAACACCACCCGACAATCAAAAAAAATAAAAAATAACGCTCAAAAAATGTTGGTGCACAGCAAGTAGTTTAAAAAAATGTCTGTGTTGTGGTGCCTCCTGCTACACTACAAAGACACACTTTCAGTTTTATCTGCAGTGATGATATAAACTGATCAGCTACAACATTATGACCACTGACAGGAGAGGTACAGCACAAGGTGTTGACCTGGCCTCCAAATTCACTAGATCCCAAACTGACCAAATATCTGTGGGATTATCCACAGAGGCCCCTCCTCTCAACCCACAGGACCCAATACTGACCCACACACCCACTAACTGACATCCTGTTTGCAGACACCACAGGACAACCCTCAGAAGAGTCAACTAACCCTAGACAATATTACAAAGGTGGTCATAATGTTATGCCTGATCGGCGTATAATCAATATATAATAAATAGCCGTATACTGAACTATACGACGTCCTCACCAGCAGAATAGTGAAGTTCTCCAGCACACTGTTCATCATGTACTTCTCAGGCAGGTGTTTGAGCTTGTGGATGAAGTTGATCATGTATTCACACATCGGAGAGCGACTGATTCTGTAGACGAAGCGTCCGTTCTCAAACCTCGCGTACTCCGTCTGCGGGGAAAGAAGGTCGCCGTCACAAAGTCAGCCGGTGAAAACCCATCGGCCCCTATTTGCCTCCGGCTGCAACACTGTGGGTCTGTTGCTGAGCTTAATCGTGTGTTACAAAGTGCAGCTTCTGGGTCTGACGAAGCAACACAGTGCGTTGCATCGTGGGAAAGGGAGTCACTGATTTTGAAGCATGCATATAATAAATATTTGTATGTTAGCATTAGTATATAGTCTACATTTACTTCTATCTCCATTTATTGTACATATCCTATAAATTATCTTTTTATTTTTTTTTTTAAACTACCTTTTTTTGGTTTTCAGGAGCCTAACTGATGTAGTCCTAATTGTATTACTCATCACAGCAGCTTGTTTTTGTTCTTTTTGTTAACTTATACAAGTACAACAATTTAATTATGGGATAAATATCATGCCATGATTCAACACTGGAACAAACTGTTTAAAAGTGCGTTCAGGGCTTGAAATGTTCTAAAACTGTTATTAAACCTTGTACGACTTAAAGTAGCTGTGAAGGTTTGCGTAATGGTTTTAAATTTGTAAATCTGAAAACTGCTGTACGGGTCGGAAGGAAAAGGTTGTAAAACCTTAAAACTTGATTTTGAAAAAGGATCTTTATTGGAATGTAGTAAAATAAAGTCAGGCTCATGGAGGCTGAGACATTTCCTCTTTATCTCTCTCTCTCTTTTTGACATACAGGAAACGCCACAGGCCAAACTAAAACGTGAGCCTTGGGTAATAGTGCGCCGCATATATTGATTCCCACAGATAAAACTCTAAGCGACGCCTTTTAAAAAACACATTTTAAAACCTTCCTCCACTGTGCTTTATTTAAGCAAATGAAAAAACCCTGAACCACGACAGTTTCCATGCGTCCTCACCTCCACCTTCTCGACCACCTGCTTGCCGAAGGAGCAGACCTTGGTGGAGCAGGTGATGGTCATGTTCTCCGAGCTCTCGTACTGGCTGCTCACGCCGTAGAAGGCCGCCGGGTCGTCCTGCACGTTGTAATTCAGATCCGCCTGGAAAAAGGAGCAAAAACAGCTCTGTTAATGAAGATGTGAGGAGCACGGAGGTTGACCAACAGTGCCCTCTGCTGGTCACTCCGTCACTACACCGCACATGGCTCAACACTAAAATTGACTTAAAAATGTCAGGAGCTTCTCAAGATTCAGAAAAGAAAGCAGGAACGTTTGCTCATTTTTAATTAGATTAAGCAACTAAATCATCTCCTGTAGTTCTGCCTCTGTCAGGCTGCACTGTTGAGCAATTCTGCATATTTTGATCTCATTCTTTTCCACATTTTCAAAGATTGTTTTTTGTTTTCATCCCAAAACAATAGATGTAAAAGTAGCTATTTTTCTTTGTTCCAAGTTTTCCTACATATTTCCTCCCGACTATACTGTCTGTATCTGTACATAATGTAGTGTCTCCCAAGAATTTGCACAGCTGGTACATCACAGCTGGAGTCTGTAAAAAGCAGCAGGTAGGCTGGAAGATGCTTGTTAAAAAAAAAAAAAAAAAAAATTCATTTCATTCATTTTTTCATTCAGCCTCCTAAATGCAGAAGTCAACAGAGAGAAAGATTAAAATTAAAATGTCTGTTTTATTTAAGCCAAATATTCTTTACAAAAAAAATACACGGCCTGAAGAATAAGTATCCTTTGTGTAACTTTGTGTCATCAAAGTTGAAATCTTCAATCAGAGCTGTGAGAACACGCTGCACCTGGATTACAGGCCAGGACAAAGGAGGAAGGGTTTGTACTATTTGTAATGAGTTCTCTAAGGAGCACTGACACACAAACAACAAGTCACACATATATAGACACACACACACACAAACACATACGCACATCAAACCGTGCAGCAGATTATCAGAAACATGCTCCATTGTGGTGGATCTGAGAGCTTTGTAATTAAATTCAGAAGGGAGGCTGTGTGCGCGGCCCACACAGACACGCTCTCTGTTTGTTTTCATGCAGCGAGCGAACCTCGTCCCTTCTTCTGCGTTTACCGTACGCTGAACCCTCTTCACCAGCCCCGCGGGCTCACGGCCTCTCCTGCATCCTTTCTGCTGTCAGTCTGCAGTTGTCTTTGATAAACCACGCCCACGAGCAGGGAACCAATCACAGCTTAGCAACGGTAACTAGGCACAGCGGATGGATTTCTGCATAAAAGCAATGAGGGGCCCCTACTAATGATTATTTGTTTTGATTAATCCATTAATCCATCTATGAAGAAGAAACTTTTATGCAATGATTCTAAAGTTTGGATTTATTCTGTTTATTTAGGAAAAATAGTGTTGGTTATGATTTCACTCTAATGGTAAAAAAAAGAAAAAAAAATACTGTATTATTACTGATTTACTGAAGATTGTTTCCATCCACTACAATTTTCGGCCCTGCATTTAGACTGTATAAAAAGAGGACACCATGACAGCTCCTTAAAGGTGAAGCCAAAGCAAGTAGAGCTCCCCCTGGTGGATGGCTGTAGTATAGGTCATAAGTTCCACCACCTCAGTGGCCGAACTAAAAACAACTAAAATACACATAAAATACATTGTTTTCTGTCATTTTAGGTAGTTAATACATGCTATTAATGATGCCATGATTTAACGTAAATTATAATGAGAAATGGAGCTGTATTACTGACTAAAGCAGAGGCATCAAACTTATTTTAGTTCAGCAGCCACATTCAGCCCAGTTTGATCTCAGCATAATAGCCTAGAAATAACAACAACTTCACAAGTTTTTCCTTTTGTTTTAGTGCAAAGAAATATGAAATGTTTACATTTAATAAACTATCATTTAATTAGGACAATTTAAGCACATTCCTGAAGTCTACTTAGTGCTTCGCTGTAGTTCTGGGTCTCCTTGTTCTGTTATGTCCACAACACTGACTAAAAGAGTGCACCACCTAGTGGAGAAATTAGGAATAGCAGTTACTTTTATTAAACGATTACAGCTAACGTCTTCTGTGTAATTGTTGCACTTTTTTTGCAAATTCATCCCAGGGTCCAGATTGGACCTTCAGGCAGGCTACGGTACAAAATTAGTCCTGTTAATAAAGAAAGAGGAGCAGCTCACATCTCTCTGCTCAACTGAGCTTTCCTGTGGCGAAATAATCAATAGCCGTTCTCATCTTTCATATATTTCATTAGTTTTTGCAGAATTGACAATACAAAAAAATGGGAATTCTCCTCTAGTTTACTTCAAACTAAATTAATGCGAATCCCCAGAGGTAAATCTGCCGTCATTAATGTAATGTATGATTTTTGTGGCTCCTTTAATTAGGGACAAGTTAGAGAACTTGACACATCCGTCGTATTCATTAAAAGTCCTTCGGTGTCGCGTGATTCTGTGAAGGCTCAGTATACTGAGACAGAGACAAACAGGTGGAAACAGAGCAACCTGTGAGTCGGGAGGTGAGCAGGTGTTCAAACAAAGCAACAGTGCTTTCATCAGACCACCACCCTGCACGTCCTAGGTGGAAAGACACAACACACACACACACCTCACCTGTAGGTGTGTGGAAAAATACCGTACAAGCCCGTCCACAGCTGACCACACACACAAAGAGAAAAACAACGGTACGTGACGGCGCATTTACTGACCCAGAACTTGATCAGGTAGAAAGCGTTTTGCGGGCCCACGCTGAACAGCTCCTTCAGTCCGCCCTTCTTCTCCGGGAACTTGTCGTAGATTTGCCTGATGTCCACGCACTCCAGCAGCGGGTCGCTGTAGCTCGGGTTGCTCTGGCTGATGTGCACAAACAGGTGCTTGTTGTACTGGGAGAAGGAAAAGAAGTGGAATCAGGACGGAGGCAGATGGAGCGTCGACAGATGGAAAAACAAAACACTTCCCTTAAGGGAGAATAAAAAACTGAGGATTGTGAGCTGGATTAGAGTTGTAATGTGGATGTTATGTGAGAGAAGATATTAAAAGAAGCAACATGCATGAGAAAGATAAAAAAATACGAGCAATGCAAAAAGTTTAAATAACTGGAAAAGGGTTGAACCAAGGACTTGTGTAGTATTGGTGCGTTTCATTCACCTTGGAGGGCAGAAGTCACATTATTATTGCTATAATGTTGAACTAAATTTAGGCCATTTAAGATACACAAATCATAAATGGAACAGGTGACTTGAAACAACTCATGAGTTTTTTTTAACTCGAATTAATTGCAGTGGTGAAATTTAAAAGACCACAAATATTCTAAAGTTTTAATGTTTAATTTAAATGTAGAAAAGAAAAACACCATTAATCACAGTTTGCCACGTTGGTGTTTTGCACCGTTTTGGTTTTACCAGGCTATTGTTTTTAGCCGTTGTTAGCGCGACCTGGATTTGTAGTTCCCATATACGTATGTCGAGAAATAGTGTCTGTACGACCGATCAAAAACTAATCAGAAGGAGAAAATCCAGCTTCTGATGACGTTCCAGTAGAAAATTCCAACTTGGAACTCGGAAATTCCGACTTCTGAGTACAAATGAAACGCACCATGTGAACAGACTGAACCAATCAGATTAAGAGAGCTGGTGGTGGTGTAAATCTTTCATAATCTGATTTCCTAATAACCATGTAAACTCATGATGTGCTGCTTTCTCTCTCTGGTTGGAATAAATTCATTTTCTCTGAGCATCTTTGCTCCACGTGGGGGAAAACATCAGGTGATCCATGTTTGAAAAAAGACGAACCAAGCAGGAGTCCAAGCAACAATGGAGATGTGGTCTTGTGATCTTGGTCACGTTCTTCTTCTACTCTATCAATTCCGCGCTGGAGAAAAAAATCTTCTCTATTTTAAACCGTTACGTTGGAATCTCTGATGAGAACGACTGACCAGGTTGATGAAACATCATCTATGTTCGTGTGAACTTGGAGAGAAAAACTCAGGTTCAATGAAGAATGATTCACCATTTAACTGAAATTTTATTTCTAGCTTCTAGCTTTTTTTTTTTTTAACAAGCTGAAGGGATTAATCAGACTTCAGTGTGTTTCAGAGCTTGGTCAAAGTTAGATCTCTCCAACTGATTATTTTTGAACTGACTTATACCCCCGGTGTGTGAGGTTATATTTGGTATAAATGTAATAACCAACTACAAATCCATGGAAAATAGCTGTAATAATTAGAATAGTGAAAAAATAAAATATTTCCCTAAAATTATTAAACATTACAGACAGAATTATTCTCCTTTTTCCATTTTCTTTGTCAGCCAATTAATGTAAATGTTGATTTCAATTAAGTATTTCTACCTTAAAAGATCTACATTAATGTAAATACTGCAGGAAACGTGACGCCATTTCACTGTCTTTTTTTTTTTTACAGTCCAAACTGAAAGACGAATGCCAGCTGCCTGCGAGCCCAAGGTAGAAAAACGACATTGAGTCTGCAGCGTGTCAGGATGACGGATGGGCCGAGCGCTCGGAGAGATACAGCTTCACAAAGGTTATTCATACTCGGAGACACACAAAGAGGCCGCGACGCTGTTCTCCGCTGTGAGGTTATCTGTCATCTCTGTTTACGGGACAATAGGGAGAGCTTATTGTCGAGTCCGTGCGTGCGCCTGCGTGTACTCACTGCCTCCTGGTCCCTCTGCGTCTCCAGGAAAGAGGAAAACTCCACCAGTCGTAGTTTGGTGGTGCCGATGGAGCGGCCGTGCCACGCCGGCTCTCTGTGTGTCTGGGCTGCGGCGGGAGGCTCGTAGGCTGCAAGACAACAACAACACAACTCCGTTTAACCTCCCTTCATTCGCCACTGCCATCGTGCACAAACATTTGTGTGATTTACCGGAGTCCCTTGGAAGAAAAAAAAAATAAAAAACGTTGACGTCGAAGCACTGAAAGGCAGTTAACACGAGTAGATGTAACAATGACGCAGGGGAAATCCCTCGGGTGCTGACTCCGAACTCGTGTACGCTCCATTTACAAAAGCCTCTCAGATCCCTGGCAATTTAGCTACCTGCTATTGTAACTAGAGGCTGTCATCATCCACTTTGACTGAAATGTGCAAAAAACCTGCAGGGACCTCAACGGGGTTGTTAAAAATGAATCGAGAAAGATCAACAGGTCCGGTCGAGCCGCAGGTTGAGTTTTTAAATTCCTGGAGAGCAGCTTTTGTTGACTGATATTATGGTTAATGACACGGGACCATGAGCCATAAGGTTAAAATGTACTATTCCTCCCAATACTTGATGTCTGCCGCCATTTTTAATAAGAAAATATTGTATTTTTTTTACATTTGCAGCAGCAGAATAGTTTGATTTAGACCAACTCGTTTTCAAACTGAATTTTCTATATGTTTTAGTCTGGTTATTTATTGAATTTTATTTATTTTACCAATTTATGTTTTTTTGAGTCTGTCTTTTGACTGAATTTTACTAATTTTTTAAAATTATTTTTATCTTTTTAGTCTGGTTATTAATTGAATTTTATTTATTTTATTATGTTTAACCTTTTTGGTGGATTTTTAAATTTTATTTACTTTAATCCTTTAGGTAATTACTAAATGATTATTATTATTATAATTTATACAGTTATTTTTATCTTTCTAGTGTTTTCTGAACTTCAAAGTGGAGCGTGTGGGATAGCGTTTCCTCAGTGTTTTTTAAATCTGCATGTGCGTGTATGTGTGTTTACATATGTGTGTGGTCTTGTTGTTTTTTTTGTATAGCACTTTGGGCTGCATCTTTTCTGATTTTGACTGATTTTAGTTTAAGGGCCAGTTTGACCTCAAGGGGGCCGGACCACTGACGCAACTTTTACTAAATCACTGCAACCCCTAGTGGACAAAGTCAGAATAGCAGATACTAGATGCAGCTAATATCTTCCCAGTAGTTTTCGCAAATTCACTCCTGGGGCCAGATGGGGCGGCCGTTTTGGCCCGTGGGCTGCATGTTTGACAACGCTGATTTAGCGGATACCCTGAAAGTATGAACAATGTTTGGTTTCAATGGACTTTTTCCAAGACTGGAAAATATGTTTGTGGTGTTTCCATTATTTAGTCTAGCCCACTGACTAACATGTCAAAATAATAGGAACGCATGTCAGCGCAACACAATACAATTCAATAGTTCTACAAACCACAGAATCCACAATGAAAACACAGTTGAATCTCTCTGTTATGTTAAAGAAAAGCTGAACGTCAAAACCTTCATGCAGCTAAGATTTAATGCAGGACTGTTCAATTAGAATGCATTTGTTTTCACTCATGTACCTAATGATGTGGCAAGTGAGTGTTTAAAGCAAATCAGACCAGAATGAATAAGGCCTGGTTTGGTTACATGAGACAGACAGAGCTGCATGTGTGGGTCGCTCTTTGAGTTCGTATTTTTTTGGTTTTGTTTGCAGAAATAACTCAAATTGGAGAAGAACATGTTAAAAAAAAAAAAAAAAAAAAAAAAAAGGACTTTCATGCACCAGCCAACAAGTAATCGTCAACCTCTGTACACTCACATATTGGTGTCAGACTGGAATCGTACGAATATTCAGTATTTCTATTGTTCACCTTGATAGATTTCACATCATTTGACGCTGCAGACATTACAGCAGACACCTCCAACGCTAATGTAAAAAATAAGACGAACTACACTACAGGAGGAAAAGTCAGGTTGACACCGACTCCCTCTTTGTGACCTCTTCAAGACAGACAAAAGGAGACGGGGCGCCCAGACGGAGTCAAAAACCACCCCGCGGAGAGACAGGACCGCCGGCCCGCGCTGCAGAAAGGAGATAATTGAACCGTGGTCCCTCTCACCTGAGATCGTGGTCGTCCCCGCTGTCTGCACGGAGTAGGCTTGCTGAGAGAACGGCTTGATGCTGAGAGAAACAGAGACACAGACAGACAGGAGAGCATTCAGAGGCTGAGAGACGAGGAGACACAGTGGGGCCAGCGTCATTGTACCTGCATTAGACAGAAAGGAATTCTGCCCGGTGTCTTGTGTGAACGGCGGCGGCGGAGTGCGGAGGTCAAGAGCGGCTCCGAGTTCAGTAAAAAGCTACACCGGTCCCATTTACTGCCATTATCGCCACGTAACAGCGGCAGGCAACGGAGCGGAGAGAGGCGTCGCGCGCCGTGTGAAGAGAACATAAGACGAGGGAGCAGCAGCTGCCTCCACCGCATTTTAAACTCCGAATGCGATCTCCATACTTCAAACCAACTTTGTCAACATGCGTCAACAGCAGATCCCAGACGTCTTCATGGTGACAGTTTGTGAGTTATGAACTAGAGCTGAACAGAAATGTGCCTGATGGGACATGTTGATGTTTAATGTGGTCATAATGTTGTGGCTGACTGGTGTAGTTACAGGCTTATTAAACATGTGTTTTACTGTATTTATAGCTGGTGGAGTGAAAATGCTGGGACGTTGCGTAGATAACGTGTCCATAGCAACCTGTGAGGACACCCGCCTGTCACTCAAAGCGGCCACGTCCTTAATTCTGTTTAGCTCTAAGCGTGGATATAATTGAAATGGGTGAGTTAAATAAAAATTCCCCCCATACAGTTGTCAAGAACAGGGGAAACTGTCTATCACTTTCTTTCTGCTTTAAAGTTGGGACACGATTCACTGCTGGAGCCAGCATCTTGTGGACATCAGTGGAACTGCAGATTTCGCTTAGTTTAGACCAAAGTCGTCCATAAAACGTCTGGTAGCAAACAGGCTAATGCTAAAACTGTATCACCAAAGAACATTATTAACCGTTAAAGGCAGCCATTGACGTTAAAGATAAGAAGGAAGGAGGGGACTCACTCTTCTGTGGTGGAGCTGGACTGTCCTCCAGGAATCATCCCCTGCCACAACTGGAAGTAAAGACGCACGTTAAAACACAAAGTTCATTATTATTCATGGCTACAGTGTCTGTGTCTGTGTGTGTGTGCGTGTTACCTGTGCGTTGCCGGGGAAGCTGGCGCGTACTATTCCAGGCAGTAGTTTGCTGTGTATGGCGGTGGCTGAGACGATCTGAGCCGAGGACATGGAGGAGATGCTCTGCAGAGCTTTGTCCTTGGCGTTCTGGTCCTGGATGTCAACACACACATCGACGGCGTCAACAATATGCAGCTGATGCACAGGTTTATAAAATAATTCATCTCTGAGCTCCTCTGGTAAACCTCCTTCACATTGCCTTATTTAAAACCTGCATACCTTCACCGTGACGCTCCATGCTTGCTCCGTTTTATATTTTGGAAGGGGGTCTCCATAGTAAGCACATGGAAGAACATAAAAGGTAATAGAGGGGAACGATACAGCCCCAAAAGAAATTTACTGCAAATGCAAATAAGTTTCTTTGACTCAAGTATTAACACTAGTTCAAGATTGCATACGTTTTTTTTTTTTCTTGTGTTGGGAGTTCGGCTACATCCAGTGTTTAACCCTCCATATACCGAGAGAAGAAATTAGCTGGAACCAGCTAACCTGCGGCTAGTAAGGGATTAAAGAGTGTGACCTTCCTTCGCTGTTCCTGTTATCAACATAAATCCAGCTCTAATCAGTGCAGGGCTGCGTGTGCTCATGTCTTAATCCCCTGCTTTTCCTTAAACTGTCCCTCACATTTTTCATCTGTTTGGGTGTCGTTTGCCGACGCGACGCGTGCAGCAGAGCTAACGCGACGAACATCACATCTCAGATTTACAGCGAGTTTCGACTCACGGGCTCGTTTGCAGAATCTGGACCGAAGGCAACGTGAAACTGGGAGCAGAAAACAGACGAATGAAATGGAATTAGAGGAACTGCAATAGCTGGAGGATCACTAATTGGCAGCTTCACTCAAGTTAATTGGCACAGAGAGATATCCTCTCCTCCTGGGGGAGGTAATAACATTATAGGAGGTACTGAGATGGGAATCATGCTGGATTTTCATGGTAAATACCAGGAACCATATGGGTTTGATAACATCCCTTCTTCAAAACGGCCCATGTGTTCTGGTTTAAGCTCTGATATCGGGGTAAAGTGAAAGGAGGGATTGTTTTAGAAGCCAGGTCACGGATTTACAATTATATTCTTCAAAGTTGTAAACTCTCGATGTGCTGGTTTCTCTCTCCATTCTCTCTAAACAAGTTTGCTCAATGTGGGGTAAACATCAGGTGAGGAGTTTCCAGGAGGGACAGAAACGTGGAGGTAGAAAAACAACAAGTTGTTGAAACGAGAAGTGTTTGAAAAAGATGAACCAAGCTGTAATCCCTATGGACAGCAACTCTTCTTCTTCTGTTCCATTTCTGGTAGATTTTACATAGACTCATATATGCTGTCAGATAATTTAAAATCGGTGTTAACAATTAAATCTCTGATGAGACTGATTTAAGTCACGCTGAAGAAATATTGCTCATGTAAACATAGCCAGCATGAGCCATGTGAGTTCTTCACAATAAAAGCCGCTCTGTGTTTTAATAGTGCTTTGCTTTGGAAAAAAAAAAAAAAATACAGATAAATTCGATAATTTTACTGTTTTCAGTCAATTGAAATGCATTATATATTTTAAAAGCCCTACATTGTTCATCGTGTGCGAGGGAAAATAATCGGTTTGATCTGGTTTCACTCTGGTTTCATTGAAGTGTGAACGTCTCCATCTGATATCGTGCTGGACACGTGGAAACATGTGGTCATCTTCTTCTACATAATTAATTCAGTTTTAGAGATAAAGTTCTAGGGAAAACTCTTTCTTCTTCTGTTACATTTGGAGCAGATTTGACGCTCCACGGCAGAAGATAAATCTGATCAGATCACATTTTATTTAACGTCCATGTAAATGGTTGGAAACTCTAGAAGACTCCAGAGTAAACGCAGCTAGTGTCATTTAGTGTCAGCACGTTTTATAGGAAGCAATTTAGCTCTATGACACACAGGAAGGACACCTAGTACATCTACACTTTGTTTGTTATTACAGTCTTTTTGTGGAAGTTTCTTATAGTGCCGCAGAATACCAGCACATCCTACAGCTTAGAGAAAAAACGCAACAAATACATTTTCTTTTCAACTTTTTATACCCAATATCGATAATATCTGGAGGTAGATTAATGTAGATTAATAATATAACTTTGTGCCTTTAATAAGTTACCTTCTTGGGTTTAAATGTTATGTAAAGGATTAAATATTTAATATTTCATACAATTTTGTGCGCATCAGAAAAAAACATCTGAGTCCAACATGTTGGAACCAAATTGACAAGAGGTGGGATAAATATCGATATGGCAATATATCACGATATTTTTTCTCCCGATACAATTTTTAAAGAAAAAGTCATGTTTGGGCCAATCAAGAACGTTTTCCGGAAATGGATCATTTGGATTAATATTGTTTTTTGACTCAATTTGTCCAATGAATTATCACAGATGTGCTTATATACAACGTGTATTTTAAGCTGCATTTAAAATTTCTCAGTGAACTATGTAGAATATTGTAATATATATCACAATATCATGACACCGCAATAATGTATCGTTTCATAACTCAAGTATCGTGATACGCATCGTGAAGTCCTTGCCAATACCCACCCCTAACACTGACTCAAATAACCTTCACTACCGGCTTTAATGAACCGTCTGTCACTCACTTTATGATGGCAAACATCAATTCAGTCCTCACTCTGTTGCCATTCAGAGCCGCTCTCCGCAGAAAACAAGCGCCCCTTTGTTGCGTTACATGAAGTTAATTACAGCCAACAGCGAGGAAGGAAGAGAGAGAGAGGGAGGAGGAGGAGGGTAAGAGATTAATAGACTGAAAGAGGGGGCGGAGAGAGAGAAAGAGAGCGAGAGAGTAAGAAGGATAGAGGAGGGAACAAATGAATGAATGTATGGATGGACATGAGGGAACGACAGGAAGAGGAGGAGACAGACACTGGAGGGGAGTGAAACCCTAAACAGGCCTAATTAGACACCTAGGATACAAGAGTCACTGTGACAGGCATCCTTCCCAGCCTCAGAAATGTTAACGAGCGCAAGGACTAACACTGAATCTTTTTTTTCTCTCCTCCTTTTCGTCATGTTGAAAGGTTCCACGACAGGGGCGTGTACGGAAGAAATGTCATAGCTGAATATTCAAAGGTCTGACTCATAACAAACACGGCACACTTTCGCTTTCAGCCTCTTTGCCATCGATAAAGTTTGATTCAGACTTACCACGAGAATCTGCAAAAACGTCAAAGGTCTGAAAGGGTCACATGCAGCTAATTTGTGATATTGGGATATATTAAAAAAATAAATAAAAAATCTGCGATTGGGTTTCTGTGGGTGGCGCTCTTTCAGTCTGCAGTTCTTGCTGCAAATCCTCTCTAATCAGCTGTTTGTGCTAAACAACGAGTGTGTTTTTGATCATGAGTTTCACACATTATGGATTCCTTACCTTTAGTTTGGACTGAAACTCCCTGGATTTCCTTCTAGCCAAGACCTGGATGTGACTGGATACCTGGAGAGGAGAGGAGAGAGTAAAATGAAAGGGGGTTGGAAAAGAGATGAGGAGGAAGGGCCAAACAGTGTGTTGCCATGGTTATGAAAGGACTGTTGCCACACTGGTAGCGTGCACACACACACACACGTGTATAGACACACACACACACACACACACACACACTGCTCCCCTGACAACAGCGAATAGACCCATCTATACACATCTATTCAGAGAGCAAAAACACACCTGGGAACACACACTTTACCGTCCCCTCATGTACCGTCACAAAATTTAAACAGTCACTTAACGTTTCTACCTGAGGTTGCTCAACTTACGAATTTAATGAGAATAAGAGCTAGCTTGCACAAAAAAAAAATTGAAAATAAAAAGTTCTCCCACTAGAATTTCTCTGAGTAACCCGCCTGTTTTCCTTTAATAGTTTTGCAGCAAACAAAAGAAAAAGATACCTCCCCAAAATAGACATTTGAGGCTTGGAATAGCAGCCCTCAAATGAAACCTTTTAGTTTAAAGCATAAAAACATTGTCTCTACCAGTGGTCCGAAATCTCTGTATACTACCTTTGTAGCCCAGACACGCAAAAGCGACATCAAAGAATTACTGGCAACGAAGGTCGAGTGTGACATTTCCTGCGTCAAGGCCAAAAAGTTGCTCTTGAACACAGCACAAAGGCTTCATCCGACAGTCAGTTAGCATGCTAGGTAGCTAGGAACGGAGCTGGCCTCTCCTGAATCATGCTGATCAGCTTTTCTACAGTTTATTTAGTCTCGATGGTCATATCGTTGTGGAAAAAGCATTTGGTGAACTTCAAATCCACTAATAGAAATGTGGATGCTGACGCTTTCATGCATTCACAGCTGTTCACGGTTGTTCACACTTTTAATTCAGATTCAGCGATTAATTAATACAATATTGCACTTTTGTTGCATTTAATCTTGGTTCACTTCAAGCTCACAGATGAATTGAGTCACAAAGTTGTGACACAACCTCAAGAAAACAGTTTTGTCATTGGTTATCAATATCTTTGGGAGAAAATTAGGATTTCAGGAAATAATCAAAGTAAACGAGTGTGGTCATTGGTATTTATTGCTGTTCTGTGATTCACGTACCAGTGGTCTTTTTATGAACATGTTGAGTTTGAACCATAGACTGTATAAAAAACAGACACCATGACAGCTCCTCAAAAGTGAAACCAAAGCATGTGGAGCTCCCCCTAGTGACTGGCTGCAGTATAGGTCATAAGCTCCACCTCCTCCATGTTAGTGGGCGGGACTAAAACCCACAAACTAAAACACTAAAGTACACATCAAATATATTTGTTTTCAAGGATGATTCCTGTCATTTTAGGTAGCTAATTTAATGTTGGTGTACCTTCAAGTGTTTTCTGGGAAGTTTAATTTTGGTTGTTTTCTGCTATAAAGACAGGATGATTGACAGTTGCCATTGACAACCATTCAATGAAGTCATGAGAGTAGGCCGTGAGAGTAGGAAAAGATAAAACAATAAGTACAGTGTGTAATCCAACATTACTTTGTAACCGGCGGAGATAGGGCAGAGCGCAGTACTAATTAAACGCCAGTGAGTCTAGAGGAAGTGTGGGTGGGTCATTGATAACGTGGCTCCACTCTCAGACAGTACTGCTCAGACTTTGGCTCCAAACTCGCAACATGGCGCCGCCCGTATCCTTGGAACAATGCAGTCAGTTTGACCAATAGGAGGAAGTGGGAGACGTGTCATCCATTTCTTTTTTCTACAGTCCATGCTTTGAACAAGCAGCTAGGTATATGTATATGTACTACATATTTGTATGATGAGAAGGAGCACTACCACTTTTCCAAAGATGAATCAGGCAGAGTACTTGAGTAGCTCGACTGTCCTCGGTCAATTTATTCCGAGTGCAATTTCCAAACAAATTGACCAGAGAGACAAACATTCCTGGTCTTGGAACAACACAGAAGCATATATCTAAGTAAGAAGCAAGAAGCAACTGTTTAATATATCTTCAGATATTGTTCCTATCCTCCTAACAGGTCAGACATTTCCATCATTGCCTCGGCATAACATGCTGTGATACATACTGTAGACAGTGTGACTGGACTTAAGGCATCATTACCTGTTTCCTTGTCCGCGTCTTCCCTGTTCGGAGCTTGATGTATCTGGCTATCAGCTCATTACGACCTGGAGGGAAAAGACAGGGAAGGTGCAGAGCATTAGCCATTAGCTTTACATATACATATATGTATATATACATATATGTATAGCAGAAATCACATGACTCCGACAAACAACTTAGAGGCTGATTTAAAGCTGTTGACCCAGCGACCCTGTGACGTGCAGTTTCACATAGAAACGCTGTAATCACCAATACCCCTGTTGAGCCCTGCACACACACACACACACACACACACACACACACACACACACACACACACACACACACACACACCACGGCCCTGAATACACATGACCCAACAATACAGGCATTCATGCGGACCGGCCGTCCCCTGATTAAAGGAACCAGCAGGCCAGCTGTACCCATGCTTACGTGCGCGTGTGTGTGTGTGTGTGCGTGTCTGCAGACGTGCACGTGCGCACACACTTTCAATGGTGAATAATTCAACCCATTCAAAGGGGAGCACAGCAGACTCAGCATGACCTGGCCAGTATAGATTAGTGGGAGAGAAAAGAAGCAGAAAACCCACAACTTCACATGCAGAAAGGCTCGTCGGGAGAGGAGCGGGCGCGTGTTGGTTAACGCTCTCAAAGCGGCGCATCTTCTAGCCAGAACAGATCACGGCATTATAAAAACCGAAAATGACATATTTTCCTCGGGAAATTACGTAATCGGACTTGATATTTTATTTGCTAACAAGCAGATTCGGCTCAGTTTGGTTTGATTTGGCTTCTCTCCGCGCCTGCACTCTGCTGCAACCAAGTGGAAAAGCAAAGTCGGGCCAGCTGGCCAACTGATGGTCAAGATCAGCACAAAGCCAAACCTCTACACACCACCCAAATGGCTCGCAACAATAGCCCTAACTAACTAGCAGATGGTGTGTGTGTGTCTTTCTATGTATGTGTGTGTGTGTGTGTGTGCGTGTTGTGTCCAGTCCCACTCTCGCAGAGATAGGCAGCTTAGACTGATAAAATCTACAGCTCTCCATGCAGGTGTTTTCCTTCTAGCAGTCAAAAGCTGTAACTGACGAATGTGCGCATGCAAACACACACACACCCGTAGATGTATATACATGCATGAGTACCAACACACACACATACACACATACACACACACACACACAAAAACCAGAGTGAGTCCTGGCTGCGGAGGCTGACATCTGACTCCAGAGGGGCCAGCTGGTCTTTCTAGGAGGCTTAACGGTGAATTATCATCCTTCACTAACCCTGCGGCACACATCCCTCGCTCTCGCCCTCGCCCTCCCTCTTTCTCCAAAAAAAAAAAAAAAAAAAACTCCAGCACACACATCCACACACACACACACACACTTCCCTCCCCTCCGTCCGTCCATCCATCCATCCTCTGTTCCCCCTTCCCTCCTCCCTCCTCCTCTGTCCCTCTTGTAGTGAATGGGCTTCCCTTCTGCTCCCTCCCGCTTCCTCCCTCTCTACTTGCCCAGTGAAAGACTTCAAGGCCAAAGTCAGATGGTCATTAACCGTGACGAACAGAAGCAAAACCCCCCCTCCACCCTCCTGCTCTCCTCATCTCTAGGCCGAGGGCATTCAGTGCTTGAACGGAGAGGAAAACAAAACAAAGAAAAATTACTTTGTTAGTTGCACGAGTTTGAGGATCTGACAGCGGGGGACACCAGACAGGTGACGCTAAAATCAAAACCTGGCTCAGTTTACAGTAGATCAATCTTGGGGGTTACCATTTGCGATAACATATCGCTGAGAGAATATGGAAAATATTTGGGGTGTAGTCAATCCTGAAAAAAAAAAAAAAGGCACCGCTGCAGTGGTTTACCTTTGCTCCCCGCGCTCAGTTAGTGATTAAGAGCATCGGCTGCTTTATAGAATAGCACGAAACCCCTTTCAGAGTAAGGTCAGAGCCTCTCTGACCGCGCTCGCTAACAAGGCCGCAGCTGAGTGGTGAGCATTGTTGTGTGGCCTGGGAAGACCTCGGGAGACCACAAGTCCCAGGCCCTGGCCGGCAGCCTGGACTCGCCACTGCCTGGGAGGAATCTGAGCTCGTTACGACATCTCTTCCCTTTGTCACGGCTCCCGGTAGAAGTTAATCTTTCATTTATTGCAAACAAGCCGCCTAGTTCCTTTAAAGAGTAACTAAACCCTGTTAATTGTTGGCCGCCAGGTGATGTCACCTGCAGAGAACGAATGGCGTCACCTCACCTCACTTACTGGACAACGGATGTATGCGTGAAGCCCCTTTTTATTAAGAAAACATGCACTTATTAACTATATAATGTTGATATGTTCATATAACTGTGTTTTTTTGTATGTTTTCCACTGTTGAACTGTGTCTCTGATGAATATGTTGTGAGACTGAAAGGAGATATTGACTCTAGCTCTAAAATAAGTTCTTTACTATAACATATCTCCTTGTTTTCATCCTATAACTGGATTCATGCGTCTGCAGAAGGTCTAAAGTACACGCCACAGACCACACCAGCTTTGACTGGTCTAAAATAAATTTCCTCGTCCATGTATCTCAGTGTTTGAACAGGAATGCATGAATGAAACTTCTCCCTCCTTCTTTCCTCCTTCACGTCATCTTCTCTCTTTTCTGCTGCAGTGATTCCAGTGAAAGCGCCATCTGCTTCGGTTCATTCCCACAGAAACTCAACACAGCTGACTTTGATTTTTACGCAGCGCAACTACAGGACGACGGCGACACGCAAACACTCAAGTACGAACCATACAATGCAAAGGCATCCGCGTAGACCGGCTGCGGAAATATAAACGTAGACTTGGACATTTGTTTTTTCTATTGTCATTCAAAGCTATACAGCAGCAGAGCACATTTAAAAGAAGTAATGCTTCACTGACTGCCAACAGCCGAGAGGATTTTTATCCTCACTATTCTCGACGGCCGCGCCTCTTCCCGAATGGCTCAAGTGTTTATTAAAAAGCCAGATATCTCCTTTTTTAAGACGAAAACAGATCGTTCACCAAACAAGGTTTAAACTAATTTCTCATCACACTTAACACAACATTCATATAGACATTTAGGCCTAAAAACAAATATATAAAAGTCCATATGAACAACGCCCTCACATACCTCGTAAATGAAAATAGTCCACAAGGTGAATATAACATTACTTAGTCATTTTATCTATGACATTAATAAGTCTAAGGAAAATGTTTATATTCCCCAAACGCCTCATTATTGGAGTTTCATTTCTGCCACTGCTTCGCCCCCTTGCAAGAAGCATGGAGGAGGAAAAATAAATATGAAGTGGCCAAAAATCCAGTAAACGTGTCGGCCTAATGAGGCTTTTCACATGCTACAAAATGCACGGGTTCAGAACTTTTGCGTTTCCGACATAAAGTCAACCAGTCGTTAGCTTGCTTGAGTAGTTGTCTGGTGTCCTCATAATGAGCTCAACATGAGCTCACGATAATAATTTAATAACTTCTACTGCATTGATCCCACAAGGGGAAATGATTTTTCTGCATTTAACCACACAGCAACAGTATGCTGCTACTTGGAAGGCAACCAGGGAGCCAGTTGGGGGTTGGTGTGCTTGCTCAAGCCACGTAAGCCACGGTCACGGGACCCTTTGGTCCCAGGCTGCTCCTCTAAGCTCCAGCTGAAGGCTGCATCTCTAAGCACAGTTTGCTGCAGTAGGGTTTTGTGATTTTGCACTATTGAGTGATAAGAGATCAGACTGCGCGGCTGTACAAGAAACAAGAAACCCCGATAATGTGCCACACTCCTTTAACACAGGATCATTATGCTCCCGGCTTTATGACGGCAGTTCATACAATAGCTAGGTAGGTGAACGCGAAAAGGGCATTCTTTCAAAATGACTCACACTTGGAGCCGAGTCATTAGTCTTGATTTCGTAAACGCGGTCAGACTGGAAACAAACAGGACCGTTCAGTCTCGATGAAGGAGGTGATCTAACACCTCCAGTTAGAGACAATTACATCTTCAGTGACAGGCGGCTTCGGAACGCCACCGCCTCCCGCAACACGTCTGTTTCCAACGTGCTGCTGATCCGCCGCTTCAGAGACGGAGACGGCTCGATACCAATTTTCTGATTTGTCGAATAGATCTATATGGTGTGTCTGTAGGGGACAAAGCCGCGTGGCTATTACACTGTACCTCTGCTGTACCTTTTGCCAAAGATAATGGCGCCATTATTCACCGGTTTCTATTCCCGCTCCCTCTTCCTTATTTATTTTTTTTATTTCAGTCAATTTCCCTGATACACTCACATCCCTCTCTTTTTTCCTTCTGCCGGTAATTTTCTTGGAAAACTACAGAACTGCTGTTAATGATAGTGATAGGTTGGATGTGAACGGTAAAGAAAAATCAACTGCATGCGCTACGTTACTTTGTGCAAGCACAGACATTTTTAAGAAATCAACAAGGCCTCCAAGATTCAACACAAAACAGCATAACATATATGGATTAAAACTAATACTACTCAAGTCTGAGCCAAACTAAACGGTGCTTCACAGGCTGGTTTGCACAGATGTTCTAGGTAACGATTAACATAAACACAGAGACGGGAGTCTGGGCCAAACGCTGCTCATCCCTTCTCGCTGTTGACGCCTTTCCTGCTCTGGCCCTGAAAGCAGACTCTGTCTTAACTTGATCAGGCCGCTGCGATAAACCCGTCAACAACCCGGACACAGAGTCAACAAGGTAAACAAACGGTGCCGAACATGCCACCGAGGCAGAGAACAGAATGAGGCCGATTGATCCGGCCGCCGATCAATGAAACAAAAGGAGCATGAACGGGAGGATTAAGCGACGGGGCGACTTTTGAATGGCAGCGATTTCACGGTCGCACCTGCTTAAAACATTAAGATCTGGAGGGCGTTTATTCTGGATTAGTGAAAGACGTTTTAATGCCACAACAAATACCGCTGTCTTAGACAAGACAGCGCATCGTAAAAAGATCATTAAACCTGAATTCATTCATTGTTTTCTTTCTTTTCTGTTTTACTTTAGCTTTGCCATCTCCGGCGACGCCATTCCCAAAGTATTAGTCCATTTTGTCTTTGCTGTTTATGCTGGGCTTATAGGTTCCAGGTTTAAAGAAAGAGCAGTGACGTCAAAACCAAAACATAAAAGGTGCAAATAAAAACTAAGAGTTAAAAATAACGCTAAAATGTTTGGCATAGCTGAAAAGAGCTGCAAATTAGAGAGGTAACTCTCCTTGGACGCTTCCATACAAGAGAAACAGTTGTGACTCATCAGAGAATGGACATGGGCCTTCTGAGGGTGGAGGCCAGGTCAACATCTTCTGCTGTTTTTCATGTTTTTTTGAGTTTCTAAACTGTTTTGTGTGTGCATCTGCTGGCTGCATCCTGCTGGGGACGGCTGCTGCCATCAAGGAGTGCGGTGGGCGGTACATGTCTCGTTCACGTCCACGTCAATGCCAGGTCCAAAGGTTTCCCAGCATTACATACTTCTCCTGTCGGTGGTCATAATGTTGTGGCTGATGATGTATTTCCCATTAGTTAGTGCTGCTTTAAGGAGATGGTAACGCTCCATCTAAATTTCATTATGATGCGTGTTTTAACTGATAGAGAGACAAAGAAAAAGCTGTGCACACAGCTGGATAGTCCTTCGACCAATCAGAGTCATTTTGTTGCAAACAATTTAAACTCGACTACACCCAAATTATTTTCATGGACGGCAGGATTCGCACGGAGCATAATCGGTTCCCAATGGAGAGCCTCCAGATCGGTTTTCAAAAAATTAGCGGGCGGGGAAGTTAAGGCCACCCACGAACACAAAAACACTCGCGCCCTACCTCCCAACCTAACACAATAAACAAATAAAGTAACAATCTTTCAGTGTCCACATACTTTTGGCCATGGTTCAAAACACATGCCCTGGGGTCTTATCAAATGTGCACGGGGGCAGGAAAATAAATTGCTGCTTAAAACCTGCTGCTGCTGCTGCTAGATGTCTAAAACAGTTATCAGAGTATCATAAAGAAATCACCAGAGTGGACTCAGAGAGAAAGGTTGGGAGAAGAAAAAAAGAAGAAAAAAAAAGAAAAAGGCGGCGTGAAAGAGAGAGGGAGGGAGGCGCAGCTGGTGGCAGCCAGAGGACCATCTGTTCATCACTCTATTAGTTCACACACACACACACACACACAAATACATATACTCTCCCTCTTAGTGTCACGCTCATACACTCACAATGCACCTATAGCCAGCTTCTATTTCCTCCCTTTTTACAGCTTATTTTTCTTCCCTGTCACACTTGATGCACTGCGAGACAACGCGCGTCGTTATTCTCGCCGTCTGACACCACGGCGAACGTTTCCACAGCTCGACCAGTTACCGGCTGTGTTTATGTCACTGTTCTGAGAGGTTACTCTAGACGGTGGCGCGCTGTGTGAATCATTTTGATGAACAATCAAAGATTATTCACACTCATTAAATGGCGTGCGCGGTTATATAAAAACGTGTGACCTCTGCTATGCAACAAGTTCTTTCTTTCCCCTGAAGACATAATCAATTGCATCTTTTTTTTTTTTTTTTTGTTACTCACCGTACATCTTTCCTTCATCTGACAGAATAATCTTCCTCCTTCCACAGGGTGGATATATGGCTAGGGCCTCCTGGAAGCTCTGCTCTATGTCGGGGCTCCATACCCCCTCGGGGTCCCCATCCATGGTCTTGTCCCCTCCCGAATCGCTGAGTCTGTCCATGTCCTCCCCTGGACTCTCGCTGCCGCTCCAGCTACTGCGGTCCATACCTGCAGCTAACTAGCGCTAATGCTAATGGTTTGACCCCAAGGAGGTGACACGATATATATATATATATATATCTATAAAAAATAAACTAATGGTAGACTTAAATTAATAATGTTAATTATTCACTCCGAGCAGGGGCGGCCAGCTGCGGACAACTAGGGGGCTAATGCTAGCTGCTGTGTGAACGGTGGTAGCTGTGGAGGATGAATGATGGAAGTGGACTGGTGTCAACTCAGCAAGATGGTCCACGATCCAACGTCAGACAGCAGGAACTCTAAAGTGAAACACAAAAAGAGAAGAGTTGTATTTAGTGAAACGGAAACAAGGAAGTCAAATATTTATGTCTAAATGGGCCTTTCACAAATATTTGTTTATTACATAGAGGTCTTGTACTTCAGTTTTAGATTCATCTCATCGGTGAGAAGTTTTTTCCAAGCCATGCATGATCACAACCAGGAAGCAACAACGGCTTCAGACACTTATCTGACATGTATTAATCTCTCTTGTGCACCTCAGTTACCGGTAAACACTGACAATGTTAACACTTCTATAGGTTTGTAGCGTCTTTGTGACTGAATTAGCTCTGAAACATGGGGAACCAAGCGTATTCCCAATCAATTCAAGGCCGATTCTGACAGTTGGCAACTCTATGAATAAATAGCTACCACAGTAGCCCATTGCCAGAAGGTCCGTGGCTACTAAACAGATTTTAAACCTTGGACTCATAGCATTTGGAAAACTTTATTAGATCGACACATTTGCCCAAGTCTTGGCTACTTGATATTTCTTTTCCTCCTGCATGCACCCTTAGAAAGATGTTAAACTTAAATTTGTATTTAAGTCAAACCTTAAACTGTTGCATCTGCAAACAAATCTCAGATGATTTTACTCTTATTTCAAAACCATTCCCACAAGCAATTTACTGCAGAAACACAAGGAAGGTGGGTTTCAGGGGGAAAGATTTTAGATTTTTTTTTGATGAGAGTAACTGAAAGTCAAAGTTTTGATTTGTAGGTTCAAGCTGCATAAAATGATAAACAGGTAGCTGAAAAAAATAAAAAGAGTCAGTGTTTTAAAGGTGATTAAATCCTACAATCCTGAAGAATGGGTGAACTGATTGACCACTCTGCTGCTCACTGCCGTCCAGGAGAAAAGAAAGAATTTCTGATTTTCAGCCTGCATTTTCCAGGCGTAATCCAGAATTTCATTTCAGGAAAATGGGGCAAATATAATGGAAAAAATAGGAGGGTGTGGGCATTCTTCTCTCTCTTCGGCCTATTCTGCGATTCGTGCCGGGTATTGAGTCTGTATTTTCACCAAGAAAATATATTTTTTTTATAACGCTTTAAGTTCCGATCAACACGTCTTAAGCCTGTATCCCAGCTGCGAGAGGAAAATTATTGCTTCTTTTCATGAGGGAAACTGCCTATTTTGTTAAAAACCGTTGTGCTGCATCAAATCCACACGCGCGCACACACAGCAGAGGAGCGTGAATGAGGGACAGACGTGCGGACTACTTCTACACACAGCTACGAGCTGATTTAGGAAGGAAAGGAAAAAAAAAAAAAAAGAAAATCCAAAAGGGGCTTGCCAGCTGCCTACAATTCTTCTAAAATCCCCCACGGTAAACAGCAGGGTTGGCGCGGTACACACTCACACACCGACATATGCACACACGGACACACAATTACAGTGCCAGCCCCTTGGGCGAACACATGTCATTTTGTCGGGTCTTCTACTGTTCACACTTCCCATGCACTGTCCCTAGCCACAGCCAGAACTAGCCTGTAGTGTGAAGTATATGTCAGAGAGAGTGTATGCGTGTGCATGTGTATGTGTGTGCGTGTGTGTGTGTGTGTAATTGTATGTCGGCCTGGCTAATTTTAACACAATTACACTTGACAGTACCCACACTCTGAAGCACGTTAAAGCAGCAGGCAACATTTTGGACACGTTTTAACCCCGTCTGTGCACTCGAGCTCGGCTCAAGGATTCTTTTTTCTTTCTTTCTTTTTTTTTTTTAACACCTGGGGGAAAACACACTGTGAGTCCGCAAAGAAAAACATCCGTTGGCTCAGACTCGCAGGCGTGTGTAATGAATGGGATCTGCTGGGTTTTACTAGAGTTTGTCCTCCGATTCCCTCTCCACGCTCATTCTCTTAACATTTCCGTTTCCTCTCCAACTCACCAACTGTGCTTTCTTGCCCTCTTTCTTCCCGCCTGCCTTTTTTTCTCAGGCAAGGATTAATGCATCCCGTATGTATCCTGCATGGTTGGAGTACCAGGAACAAGATTTTTTTTTTTTTTTTTTTTTTAGCTCGAGTATCTCTGTTGTTTTGGTTTTCTTCTCTCTCATTAATCGCATTTACAGCCATAATTACAGGAGACCAAAATGGAGATAAAAAGAAAGTCACAATTATTGTGTACATTTTTATTTGGGATGTCCCAATCTGAACAGTTATTTTTTTTAAATGATTGAATTGGCTTCAGCCTTTTGTAGTTATTTGCTGCTATAAACCATAACTATAACTCGGTGTCATCAAATCTTCTTTATTTTTAGTGGTGGTTGGCTGGCATCAAAGAGCAGAAGAAGAAGAACCGCTGAAGTTGCATGACAATACATTAACTCTGACAGAAATGTTTATTGGACTGAATCCAAGCGACTCTCTAGGAGAATAGAAGGAATAAAAGAAAAGACTTAAGGAATCTCCACTGAAGGAAATTTAGGTTATTTGAACCAGAAGGTTAGTTTAGGCCTGAGTGTGGAACTAAACGATCTGCATGGGGTCCCACAAAGGGGCCTATAAGATCTTCCTGTTGGTCATTTCTGTTACGCCACTTTTGTCATAGCAAGTTGTTGTATTAAGGATGTTCGTCTCCGTCGTGGATGTCTCCCACCATCAACGTTCAGCCAGAAGACTATTAATTATTCCACTGGATGTCACAAAAGTTGTTTTCTCCCCGTAGCCATCCACTTCCATCTCATTCTGCCTGAAGTTGTATAATTTTACAACTTCCACAATCCCATGGCAACTGTTACAAAGACACTTCCCTGTCTAGGTTAATGGAGCTTTGCTCATTCTGATGGTTTAAACTGATCTTGTTTTGTCACTGTGTGGATTCTTTTATTGGGTTTTCTTTATAGAGTAGCTGAGGCATCCCAGACCAGTTAAAAGTTTGGATGTGTTTAGACTAAGACAAGAATACAAGCAAGCCACAGTAATCCAACCCAGATGTACTAAAAGCATGGACAATTTTGCCTGGCAGATGTAACTATATACAGTATATGCATATAATTGAAATATGGCAACAGGACGTAAGATTGAACAGATATGACATGATTAAGATGAGAAACAGAGTAATAGTGGGCCAATGACAGAGACCTGAGGCACTCCATAAATGGAATTGGGAAAGGTGGATATAAAATCTATAACTATACCTGATACACAATGCTTCGATTAAATTAGAAGCTGCAGTGATATGTAAAAGCAGTAGACACATTTGTTTTTGTCCTCTCACAGTTTTGGCCCTTTTAAAAAACGCCCGTTAAAATGTATAAAAGTAGTCAAAGGTCTCTTTTTTCTTTCAAGACTTTTACCGAGAAACAACATTTAGATAATAATCAGTTTCAGCATAAAAGCATTCCTGCACTCAAATCCTCTTCTCACACACAAATATAAGAGAGAATGAAAGACTTTCTTCTCTTCATTCAAAAATTTCTGAATCTCAACAGACAAACAGTCACAAAACTTTATAAACATATCTGAAAAAGGACCAGTTGGAAGGAAATAAGGGCGACACTTATATCTCTATAATCACAGGTACCGTACATATCGTTATGTTTCTGTTGCCTGTTGTCTGCTTAACAACTTAACTATTTTTTACGTGTGTGCGCCATGAAAACATCAATATGTGTCCTTGTCACGCGAGAGAACAGAGGATCGCAGTAAACAACATGTCAAAAGCAGCAGAGCGAGCAAGTAAGTGGCTGTGGCTAAGGAGGAAACACGCTAGCTGTTGAGCATGCTAAAGGTAAGGCTAGCTGAGTAGTTTTAGTAGTTAGGAGTAGGGCTAAGCTAATCTTTCGGTTGAAAGTCAAGGTTGCATAGTGGCTACATGAAGGATCATAGCGAAACATCGGTGAAGGGAGGTGCTCACTTGAAAACCCCAATGATGTGCCGCATAGTGCCTACTGCTGTTGGCTAGGTGTCTTCTTGTTGGTTGCCAGTTGGTAGCTAATGGCTAGCCTATTGACTGTTTTGGTTTTTCAGTTGGGCTGGGTTTCCAAATGTGTCTTGCCCCGACTTTTGGTACAAGGTTGAAGCGTTGGTTGAAATGAAATGTAGTCGCATGTGCCTTCACTTCTTACCCACTGTTGGCTAGGCTAGTTAGCTGGTGTCTTCTTGTTGGTTGCTAGCTGTTAACTGACTGCTAGCCTGCTGGTCGGTTTTTCAGTTGGACTAGGCTGTTTTGCCTCAGATCTTGGCACAAAGGATTGTAACATCTCATCCTGTGTAATAATTAATGCATAAACTCACCGCAGAAAATATACACAACTCTTCTCGTAAATATATAAAACATGCAAATGCCCAAATAAATTGGTGTTTTTGTGTAGAGTCAGACAAGCAGAGAGACGGACCATATTTACATAAACTGGGAACAGTTGCAGCGACTGTTTATCGCTTCCAACGATCCAGGTTTAACAAAGTTCCAAAGCAGGTGGAAATTGTACATGTCACTTAATTTAATAGGTTTGTAAAACAGAGATAGCCTGGAAGTCCACAATTACAAATCTTTTGTGGTGTAGAACTACTCTGTTGGGAACTGACTGTTCTCCTGCAAAGATTAGCCACTCCAATGAATAGCTTTAAGCAGACCTGCACACAATGGAGTTGATTTTGTTTATAACATAGTGGCCATCAGATATGCGAACTGTTTTGAGTCCACTATTGCATCTGATGTAAAAGATATTGACAGTAAAGAAAAAAACATCTGAATCATCCTGGATACGGATCTGGACACCTCTACTTTTTGGCCACTTTTGATCCCAACTCATTAGATCTGACTTTTAGCCATAAAATGTGTTTCCCTCCTGCTAGCTAAAACGCCTATGGTGATTATAAAAAGTCAAAACAGTAAAAAAGAAAAGGAAAAAAAAAAAGCTAACTAATTAGCTCAAACTTGCTGTAAAGCTTCTGTAAAAACATTACTGTTCAGCCTTCATCACAGATAACACCGTGTCAAAAAAAAAAAAAAAGGAAGCAGATGTAAAATGGTAAAATGTTTTCTGGGACTATTTTTATAACCAGATTTCGGTCAATTTAATATTTGAAGGGAAGAGGCTCAGAGAGGAGAGCGTTATAGATAGAGGGGCCCGGCAGCAGATGGACGCTGGAGAGAGACATTAGTCACACAACAATCAACTCTGACTACCGGGCGACTCCTCTGCGCCCCGGGTACCCCTCCTCTGTGTGTCCCTCTGTCACCAGGCAGGCTAAGGCCACTCCAGCCAGGACAGCCGGCTTCACGGTGTCAGTGCCAGCCCTCGGGAGAACACACACGGGGCATCCAGCCACAATCCTGCAGCTGCCTTGGACCCTCATGTCCTCCCTCTGCGTCGCCCCCCGTCCCTCCTCTTTTCACTTCTGTCCTACAGCTCTCCCTCGCTTCCACCAGGAGCCAGCTACATGTATGTGTTGGCGAGCAAGCTTAACCGCCCCCCCACACACACACACCTCCCTCCCTCCCCCCCCCAACCCCTCTCTAAACGCGTGTATATGTCGTTTGTCATGTGTTGCCGTTGGAGTTGCTGTGCTATCGCTGGCCTGTCAGTTCCTTTCATTCTTCTACTGGATCACTCGACGGCATCTGTTTCAACTGCTTCCAACACACATTTGCACACACACTCAAACACACACACAGGATTTTTTTACACAACAGGATTTTCTCCTAATCCTCAAAGCAAACATTGTTCCACTTTACAGCGTCTTGCCATGTTTTTAATGTCGCTGCCCAAACAGAATTATTCTTTCTTTATGTTTTTACATCAAGGACCGCGTGCAGGATTCTTTATATTATGTGCAAATGCGACGGAGCGGGTTCGTCATTTATCTTAGCAGCCTCCGCAGTAGACAAGGTTCACAAGGTAAGATCGTTCAAGAGCGCCTCATGTTATTCAAAGAGTCTAGAGTGTATTAAAGTATATGATTACAGTCAGGCCCTGAGCTCCGCACTGAAACCTTTAAAGTTTAATAAATATAAAAACAGAGTTCTTGTTCCTCTTGTTATATACTAACTTTTCAGCTGGAGAGATTCAACAGGGAGATGGGAAAATCACAATGTATGTTGAACTGATTTTTACCGTTTGATATGAAAAGCTGTTTGTAATGATTTGTGATGAACTTTTAATGCTGAATTTAATGCTGACTGCATGACAAAGCTAGTTTTGCATCAGTTTTGTGTCCAACATGCAACACATGATTTGTTACTGTGATCAAAATTCACAATCAAAACATGGGAACATGCTTTGAAATGCTAGATATCAATTTCCCGATCCAGTTTTTGGCCCCTTGATCCAATATCGATCCAATCCAACAAATTTCCTGTCCTGCAGACTCCCAAAGTCTCTTTTCCTTGTACTCTCCTAGAGGAGTGATGTGGAGAGAGGAGCTCGCTTGTTGTTTGGGTGCAGCCTTTGCCTGAGTGGACTCCATGGATTTTGTTTTATGGCAGGCCTAAAAAAACAAACAACTACAGAAGACCAGGCTTGGCTGGAAGTCCTTGCCGTTGCGGTCCAATCATCTTTAAAGATGCACAGATCGGCCTCCGACACCAATCGGGACGTCCCCCACTTGAACACTCATCGCAGAATATTTGTAATCGTGGTCAAACTCTCTACACACTGGTTTTATGGTGCACACAGAACAACACCGTTGCAACATTGCTGTTGCATTTAAACACACAGCAAAGACCACAACCAGCACCTGTGTTTGAGGAAGTTACTCTTCGTACCAGCAAGTGGCAGTAGTCTGTATTCGTTATTTAAAAAGTAGAAAAAGGATAAAGGGGTTAGGGCTAAAGGGGAAGAAGGGGTTAGGGCTAACCCTAACCCTAACCCTAGGACAGGCCAGGATGAGCTACAACCTGTCGTATAGAGCTGGTCCCTCCTTTAAGCACTGGTTCTTCAAGCTGAACAACCAACCGCAGAGATCTCTCTGCAACGCCAATAGAACAACCAGCTGAAAAGCCTCTGACTCCAAAAAAACCAGAACCACAGCAACTTTAGCTTTTGTGCCGCTGCTTTTATACTGGTACAAAACCAAGAGCTTTAAACACTGGGGGAAAAAAAAAGATGTAAAACAATCCAGAAGCACATTCAGAGTTCACATCCAGACTGCAGCCAATGCAAAGCATCTCAAACTGGACCCTTGTGACTCTCCCAGTTGATACTATCTGCTAAACACTTGAACTCCCATCACCCTCACGTCAACAGAGAACTCTACACGTCTATAGAGGAGGACTTTCATCACTCTTTTCAACTTTAAGGATCTGCTATGGACCGTGTCTGGGAGATTCGCTGCGCTTCACACACATATTAAGAGTCTTCAGGCAGGAAGAGCTCCACAAGATGACGTCTCAGGAGGACACACGTCCTTGTATCCTCAGCGCATTCATACCTCTGTGTAGTGGTATCTACTCATGAGACAGTGCTGCTGCTGTGAAACGCAGGGCCAAATGTAAATAGAGGTCAACAAGAGAAGGAGAAGAGGAGGAGGAAGAAGAAACGCTTTCTCAGAAACAATTTCCACCAGCTGTGGCTAAGTGCGCCTTTAATCTCGACCGAGCGTGAAGCTCAATGCGGGATGGAGGACTTCAGATAAAGTGTTTCAGGGAACAGCTGCCATCAGATACCGTGCACTGAATATTAGTCAGCAAAGAGCATCGCGCTGCTCACATTTGTTATGACACAAATACTGAAACGTGTTTCTGAAGCGGGAGCCGTGTTTTTTTTTTTCCACCAATGCCGTGTTTTGTTTTTTTTTTTTTTTAAAGCTTGCACGAATACTTTCTCAGGCAGACTTCACTACTTTGTTCTCTACTCTATTCCTCAGGATCTTTGTCTCTACATTCACATTTTATAGTTTAGACTGAAGCATATAAAGAAACAAGGAGCACATTTAAATATTAAAATGGTTGCTAAGGTTTGGTCAACTCTCAACATTTCATCGTATATATTTTTTTGCACGTTCCTTCTTATCTCCCTACTTCAAACTTAGCACTAACACTATAAAAGGTGGTGGAAAGATTGTAACAAGCTGTAAGTTTCTATGAATAAAACTCTAAGGATGGAGGTGGATGGTAAGTATAATATCAATTATACCGTACACTGAATATTAGTTGATGAAGAGCATCAGGTCGCTAATATTCACGATGCTGCACAATAGTGACCCGTGTTTCTTCGAAGTTCTAAAGCTGGAGTTTTTGTTTCCGAGCGTCGTGTTTTTGCACGAATACTTCCCACGCAGACGTCACCACCTCGTTCTCTACCACCAATTCCTCATGATCCACGTCTCTGAATTCACATTTTATGTCAGGTGGTCACGATTTTCAATGAATGCTTCACTGATAAGTTCAGTTCGTACAATACCGGGGGAAGAAAGAAAGAAAAACCACCTCATCAAAGTCTGAGTTGGTTTGATTAGTTCTGACCTGATTTCATGTTAAAAAAAAAACAAAAAAAACAAAGACAGATATTCATCGGGCCGAATAAAAAAGCGGCGTCGGTGAAAAGAAACCAGCAAAAGCTTCTTTTATTTTTCCTCAGGAGCTAATACACACTTGAGAAAGGCAGAAAGTGAGGGAGACAGAGAGACTTGCTTTATGAGTGGTGAAGAGGCTGTGATTCACAGCATGCGCTCCTCATTATTTCACCATCGCTTCTCAACAGAAGCATTACCATTTATGCACACACACAGTAATTGGTCGCAGATTGCACACTGATACAGTGAAGTGCTTATTTCCTTCTGGAAATGTGATGGTAAAAAGGTTTAGCTAGCAGCTCATCTCCCTGCTCGCCCCTAGTCCTCTTGGGCCGGTGGGTGCTGAGTTAGTCTTGAGTTGTTATCCAGTGTCTTCCTGGGAGGTTGGGGTGATGTTGGGAGGGGGGGTCGGGGGGTTGATGTCACATGTCTTATGTGACACACACGCTCGCTCGCACACAAGAAAGAAGGAGCGGCCTGGGGAGGTTACAGCAATACTAACACCATTTAATAAGTGTGAATACAGGAGCATTGTGCGGAGAGAGAGGAGTCACGTGTTTTTGTGTGCGTGTGTGTCTGTGTGTTTTTGCGTGTGTCGAGTCTTATCCCACACCTTGCAGAGCAACACTGCACGGCTGCATGAATGTGAAAGGAGTACAGTGACCTCCATCCATCCACCTCGGTGCTAAAATTACATCCTCTATCTCTTTCCCTCTCATCTACACGCACCTTCACTCAGAAAATGAATTTGCCCCCTGAACCAGCCCCCCTCTCCCCCAATCTGTGGTCCATTAAAACTTTCGTCTGCGCTTTATTTAGACAGATGCAGGTTAGGAGGCAGAGAGTGCGGTGGTGGCGGTCACGACTACACGACTAGCGGCTTTATAAGTAGACTCTTGGTTTTTTGTTTTGTTTTTTGCTTCTGTCTCCAGCCTCTAACTGAGATTCATGGACGACAAAAGAACAGACAGACACTGAGAGTGAGCAGATGTAGAAATAAAAAAAAAGGTGTTCCATGTGTGTCTTTCCTTCAGATTCCATGAAAGCATATTCCTGGATTTTGTTGGCCCTAGCTTTGGGACCATCTCAACTAGTCGTTCCAGTCCAAACAAGAACTGCCCTTTTTTTGAAATTTCTCTCAGTTTGTTCTCGGTACATCAGAAAGTGGAAGTGGGCTATTGCAGAAAAGCAGAAACGCTAGCAGCCACTCAGATGCAGATGCAGTTTGATCTGCATGCCGTGTGTGGGTGCTTTCTGAATGAACGCCGTGATCCGACGGAAGCGGCCGTCAAAGTGATTGACCAACATGCGAAAATATTAAGAAAACTGCGTCCCCATCTTGTCACTCATTTCCCACAATGCTTAGCGCGTGTCATGTATGCTGGAGAGGGATTGTCCTATGAGGACTTCCCCGCAGTTCGACACCTGAGTGATAAGTATAAATGAACCTGACCAGAACGAACTTTGAAACAAGATATGCGACAGTCCACATGTCAAAGCTGAGCTGGCTTCAAATGTTTTCAACAAAACGATGACATCTCAACTAATTACATGTTGTAGGATGAGTAAAATTTGAAATGATGTCAACGAGTATGGAAAAATAACTTTTGTCTGTGAACATAAGGTGAGTACTTAAGGCTGTGTATCCTTCACATGCCCGAAAAAAAAACTTTTAAAAAAGAGAAAATCTCAAGACTCCTCAAAAAATAAATAATAATCTAAAGAAAGGTTGGTTTTCTGCAGATAAAATCAATCCTTGGATTTATTAAAAGCAATCACAAAGCAAAGCTAAGTGCACAGCTAAGCTTAAAGGTAACTAGTAGCCCCTATAGCTCCATGCACAGGTGTACTATAGCAAGAGAAAAGCAGAAAGATTCAAGTGGAATTCATGCCAATTCCGTTTTAAAGAGCTTAAAGTGATTTATCTCGGAGCACAGGGTCACCCAAGGCTGCATCAGGCAAAGAAATGAGCACATCAAACCGAGTAAAGCTACATTTAGTTAATTGTGATGTATTCAAAGTTTAATATGCAAGAGGAGAACATCTCTGAACAGTCGTGCTGATTCTAATGGACGATTTGGATTCTTTGTAAAACTTCCTGTTGCTGTTAATGGCAGAAAGTCACCTGAATCACCACGAAATGTCACAAGCTCTAAGACGAGTAGATGCCTCGGCTTCAATTAAGCAATCTGCTTTTTTAATAATTTATCACGCTTCTAACAGACAACAGAACAGAACAAACAGGAGAAAGTCTTTGGCATAGGCAAAAAAAATGAACAGGACAACAGAGAAAGGTTTTCCCAGATAGAAAGAGGGAGGTGTTTATCATGTCAATTCCTCCAGCCGGGAAAGTACACAAGAAGTAGTTGTAATGTAGACTTCCTGCTTCCTGCTGAGGTCAGGAAACACGAGGGGTTGATTCAGGCTTCCCATGGAGGGTTAGTCGCTCTCATTCATTTAACAGCCTGCTGCTAAAAACCCTGAAAGACTCAGAGAACCCATGTTCGTGCTAATACAGAACATTCTTCAGAAATTTTCAGAAATCTCTTCTTTTTTTGTGGAAACTGGCTAAACCGACTAATTAACATCAAACTGACAGTGGGCAAGCATAAGGAGATCTTTACTGTCTCCGAAATCGTGTTTTAATGACCTCTGTTAGTACCAAATAAAAGAACCTGCGGTTTATTTATGTTTGTATATTAACTTTGCAAAATTTGAAAAAAGGATGTGAAATATTTTAAATGGTTCAAAAAGCGTATTTCAAAGTATTTCAAAAAAAAAGGAAGTAAAATCTTTTTTTAACAAGGTTTAAAAAGCGGTTTGTGAAGAGACGATATTTATTTATACCACAGTGTAAAAGTAAAAGGAACCGACGAGTCCTTCCCAATTTCTTGCCATCTTTTTCTTCATTTGATTTTACTTGAATTCCCACTGGGACTTTAACTGTAGCGATCGAAGCTTAGCATGGGACAATCTTCACGGCCCCCTGGGATGAAACTAAGTTTTTAACTCCTTCTGTTAGTAAAAAAAGACCAAATAAAAGAATGTGCGCCTCATTTACGCATTTTCACATTCATGGGCTTTAAAAAGAAGTTTGCAAAAGTCTGGAGTCGAATAGAAAATAAAAGCAGCGAATGTATTTTTGTCACAGTTTCTCTGCATCTTCCCGCTGTCACATCGACAAATAAGATTATCATTATCTTCACAGTCTGATAAAACCACGTCCTTCTGTTAGTAGAAGACCTAATAAAACAAAACATGTTTCTTACTTATTTCTGTTTTTACATTTTAAAATAAAATATGCACTTTCTCCGACATTGGTCGAAGACACTTGGAAAAAAATTGCCAAATAAAGTTAAAAAATAAAACGCTGTTTTGAAAGCAATAAAAAGGAAAGTGTGAAGAGAATAAATTATATTCAGTTATATTAAACACTCCAACCTTACACTGTAACGACTCATTTTTAAATACTTTTATAACTCCACATCTACATTATGCCATTATCACCTTAAATTCATGAGAAATGAATGTGCACAACTAGACTTCCTTCGCACAAAACTGCATTATCAGTTAAAAACCCCTCTGGGATTCGCAACCTGCAGATTCCCTCTTAGTTTATGATAGGCTGCTGCTGTGGCAGTAATATCTATTTTAAACACATATTGGAAAAGTATTTCTGTACACGTGTCTTACAAATAAATGAAGTAATGTGATAAGAGCTTTGAGTAAAACTTCTCGTGTCTTGTCCTTTATGCTCAGTGTAGATTAACGTGGCTTTGTGACACTTCATGGAGCCATGTGTGAGCTAAATGACTCATTGCTTCCTCTTCACTAAGTTGCTGCAGTGGTTGAATACAATCTCGGCAGCAAAAAGACCAAAAGACCTCAAAAGACCAAAACACTGGTTGCAGCACAAAGACTATAGCCAACATCCAGCTGGTACATATGTAGTATGTATGCATAAGTGAAATGGGAAATGGGAAGCGCTAATTTTAGCTGGGAGGCTAAGAAGCTAGGAAGAGCTACTATTAGCTGGAAAGCTAGGAAGAGCTGCTACTGACTGGGAGGCTAGGAAGATAGTTACCATTAGCTAGGGGGCTAGGAAGCTAGGAAGAGCTTCTCCTGAATCCTGATCAGTTGTTTTGCAGTTTAGTCCTTCTCGATGACAGAGATATAAAACAAGAAGAGCCTTCTGTATGACCTTTGAACTTTTGTCTACTTTCACCACTTCCCGTCTCTCTCCAAGCAAAACAGCCAATCAAAGGGATCTCTCTCATCGACACATTTCACCACCGACTAAAGGTCCCACTACAGCCGGTCGCTCACTGACGGCCTTACACCGGAAAAAGGCAAATTATCAAAGGCCTTCAGACGTGAAAGAGACAACGTTTTCAAAGGAAGCCGGCGACACGAAGCGCCGAGATGACGCCAAACACTTGACACATATGTTGAAATGGGTTCAAGTTTTTTGGTTTTATTTGTCTCTCCACTGATGCAGCGACACGCCAACCAGTTTCACCTGTTCTCATGTTATGTATGCACTCAATGTCCAACCCAACATTCCCATAATGCACAATGACGTCATCAACCAATGTGGATTTTGTAACCTTGACATAAACAAAAAAAATAAAAAATAAAAACGCCCCAAAAAATAATATAGCCTCTTTAAAAAAGTGAAAACGTAAGAGGAAAAGTTGGTTTTCTGCACAGAGAATGAATCCTCGGATGAATTAAAACCCACCACAAAGCAAAACTTAGTGGAGTGCTAAGGCTAAAAGTAACTTTAGCTAAATAGCAGCCACTGTAGCCACATGTGAACGTGACTATCGCAAAACAAAAGCATAAAAATTAAAATTTAAGGAAGGGAAAATCTATTCGAGAATCTCACAACATGTTGCAGGATCTCCTGTTCGGTCGTGGTTTCTTATCTTAATGCATCATTGTGTGAGTTTGTCCATTCCCAGATAATATCATTGAAGATTACGTATGAATTTGCATTAATGTGAAACACAGTGGAGACAGAGAGAGAGAGATGAGGAGCCCGACCAGTCAAGACAAGCCAGCACAGGCTCCAGCGGCCTCCTGCAGCCACAAACCTGCCCCCCTGCAACACCCTCGATCCCACCCCACCCCACCCAGGAGGACGCCTATTGTTCCCCCCATCTCCTAAACAAAGCCTGCCCCCACCACCACCGCCACAACCCCCCTCCAAAACCAACCCGCCCTGTCTCCACCCTTTAGCCCCCACCTACACAACACACTCTCGGCATTGTTGCTCTAATAAACCGGCTCCCTAAATTTCATTACATACTCGGGCCCCCACCTCGACCACCTCCTTCTCCTTCTTTTACAGTTTATAATCCCCTCGGCTGAATATATCCCTCTGTGTCCAAGTGCATGCATTAATTTTTTTCTTTTTTTTTTAGGGAAAATGAGAATTTGAGAAAATATAACCAACACCACTTTATTTTACGGTATCACCTGTTGATTCATCCGGACGTCTTTTAAATAAAAACACACGCATGCTGCTGACTGGAAATGAACAAAGTGTCTGAAGATTACAGCTCCTAATCTCTTATAAAAAAAAAAAATCTGTGTGCCGGATTTTGCCCTCCCGTCTGGAAATAAGGCAACAGATGAAAACAGCGAGGAGGGCGGCAGCGAGCGGCCCGGCGCTCCAACTCCGACCATATTGCAGCAGCATTGGTCCGTGGAGGAGACGAACAAACATACACACACACACACACACACACACACACACACAAGAACATACGCACATACACTGCGGTTGTGACTAAAGCACACAGAGGCCATATGGTGCGTCCTCATCCACTGACGCCTGTTGCTGCTGTTGCTGCTGCTACTGCTGCTGCTGCAACAATAGGCCTGGCCTGGACAGCAAGAGGCAAACACACACACACAAATGTACACACACACACACACACACACCAAATGGTCGTTAGTCAGTCAGTCTGCGTTGCTTAGGCCCAGAACAAACGCCTGGATTTGCATTCTGCACCTCCCTCCCTGCCTCCCTCCCTTCGCCCCCCCACACTTCCCTGGTCTCTACAGGTGCACGGAGCACTCAAAACAGATGTCAACGGACTGGAGAGGGAGAGGCACGGGTGAGTGTGGGGGAGAAGGGGAGAGGAAAGTGGAGCCTGTTTGCCCAGAGTGACTGACAAAGCTTTGTACACTCGCAGGCCTAGACACAGGGAAGACAATGACACACATATGCCTCTCCTTCCTCCCGTATTCCCTCCAGACCGCCTGTTTTAAGACTCTTTAAATAAAGAACAAACAACCAAGGAGAATAGGAAGCGTGATTTGCCCGCGGGTATATATATATATATATATATATATATATATATATATATATATATATATTTTACAAAATAAAAAAACTAATCTATGTCAGTGTCACCACAAGTGCCAGAAACTAAATATTTAGGACGTCGGTTTTACTCTTCCTGACATTCAAACAGCTGGAAAAACACACTGATCTTTTTTCCCCCCCCAACGATAACTCCGGTGGCACCGGAACCAATAAACAGATGGGCACACAATCAGAAACTATGATTAGTAATTAAGATTTCTGAGTTTCATACGAACTAAGCGAGACACTCGGCACGTTTCACTGCAGGAAAACGAATAAATAAATTTAAATTGATCGTCAAAGTAGTATTTTGAAATTCAAAGTGAAAATCTCATTTAGCAACCACCAACTCTTAATGGAGAGGGAGCCCAAACTGTTATTGCCTGAATCCAGCTCCTTTCATCCAACACACCCCTCCCAGCATTTGACAGACGGATCCCTGTTACAGAATTAATGCATCCACTATGTTTTCATCCTACAGCCTGTAATTTTCCTCCAATAATTACATTGTGGTTCGGGGGCCCGCGTTGCCACACATCTCTAAGCTATAAAAGGGGACAAGAGCAGGCCTTTAATCAATATTTAAAAAGGAAGTGCCAACTCTTAGCTGGTGTGAAGCTGCCGATAGAGGAGGAAGGTTTGAAAGGCTCCACGCGCACGTCTTCATATAAGAAATGTATTATTTACTTGTTATTGTTTTAAAATCAAGGAACTATACGTGATATAAGACATTCAGTGAAACATGTGTCAGCGAGATCAGATGGAAAAGCTCCGATTAGGATGTTAAATAAATAAATAAATAAATAAAATGAGTTTTAACCCTTTGAGTCCACGGACCCGTGACTTCAGGTTCTCACTGAGCATATAATGCGCTCTTTCCTGAGGGTAAACACCGGTTGTGTGCACGTCCTCAGCCCCGTGGCCTGCTCCTCTGACTGGAGCCTGGCTGTTGTGGGAGAAAAAAACCCCGCCGATGCAACAAGTCCCCCCATTCACTCCCAGCTTTGTTAAGCTGCCTCCCGGCGACGCAGCGAGCACATTTCTTCTTTTATTTTATATCGTTCTCGCCTTAGACACGGGTCAACGCGTGACTCCCTCAACTCCGCTGGACGATCGTGCAACGCGTATATCCTGCCTTCTTTGGAAAGAAGTGACAGATTTGGGGTTTTGGTGTCGGGAGAAAGGAATAAAACTGTGGTGAAAGCGACATCCTTCCCTCTGAAGCGGAACCCGGGGAAGGACTAATAAGCTTGTTAGACTTGTTTAACATCTATGATGCGAGTATTTGTGCAGATAAAGGCGCGATTTCGCCGGGACTGTGAGAAATTTCAGCTTCGGAGATCACTTCGGGGTTTTTTTCTTTCAGAAACAAGCGAATCGTCCGGGGGCTTTCAGACGCGCAGGCTACAGGCTGAGTGGTGACGCTGGTGGTGGGGGACTCCTCCTAGGGAACTTACCTCGATTCATACGCCTCTTCATGGATTAATTCCCACACTTTTCCACGGATCCGAGTCGCCACGGCACCGGGAAGCCCTTCGCCAACTCCTGGGTTCGCTCTCGGTTTTGGTTTGATGAAGGGAATCGGGCGCGCTGAGTGCGTAAAATGCGCAGCGTCTCTCCAAGGATGCGAAATATGCGCGGAATGGGAGCAGGAATGAAATGAACGCGGTGGACTGAGTTGAACGGGGCGGGGTGAGAGGGACTGGCGTCACCCTCGATGGATGAAACTGAGTGAGTGAGTGAGAGATGGGAGGAAGGGTGGAGAAAAAAAAGAGAAAGAGAGGGAGGGAGGGGAGGGGGGAGAGGGAGAGGGGGAAGGGGCCGGACTGTATGGGCTGCGTTCAACAACAAAAGAAAAGAGTGGAGCGCCCAAACTCTATTCAGTGGAGGAGGGTCGAGATAAAACGCGGTCTGCTGTGTTTGGCACGAATCAGATAAGGTGGAGTAAAAGAAAAAAAAAACAATTCTGACAACAGCTTTTAACAAGTCGTTTAAAGTTTTAAAGTTTAGACCCAAAAAATCTTGAAAACCCACCAAAGTATCAGACTTTTTATGACATAACACTTCCCTTTTTCCTTTTCCTACAATTAAAACTCTAATTTATATAATTAAATTAATAAAGTATCTATCTATCAACTACAAACGTTATTCTGTCTTAGTATATGACCCCATATTTGAGACTGACATAGATTTTTCCAGCTATTTGGAGAAGAGAAAAAAAGCTATTGTGTTTATGCTGGTTTATTGTGGCCAGATTGGCTGCAGTTCAGCAGAAACTTCCATAGTCTCACGGTCAATAATATTTCAGTGTAAATAACATGTTGAAGGGTTTTTGTGATTCTTTGTGCATGTTATCTCCAACAAAATGCAGTTTAACTGAACCCTGGTCCTTTTATTTCCTTGCACATAAGACGGCTATATACACAGATACTCTTTATATAATAATAATAATTAGTTATAGATGTTTTTTTTTCCATGAACTGTTGTAACATCTGTGACATGTCCAGGATTAAATTCAAAGCTGCAGCATCAGGAAATAGATGAAATAAAACCGGTTTCAAGAAACAACAAAGCATAGAAATTATTTTGCAAGAGGAGCCGCATTTTTCTTTTTGCTTTTTTTTTGTAATGTGAACTCCTGGTTATACTTCTGTAAAAGTATAGTGAGTAAGTGGAAAAACCTCTAAAAAATTAAGTTGCGCACGAAAGTTTCATGCTCACTTGACATATAAAAGCATTTTCCAAATCGGATCTGACGTGGCGAGCAGACCGCTCTGCCATGGTTCAGGGTCAAACAAGCCGAGAGAAGAACATAAATGTTCATCTTGGTCTGAAATCTAACGTCTGTTATTCGTTTATAATCTCTAATGCAAAAGAAGATAAAACCCGTTTTAGTTAAACCACAAAACAAGACAAATTTGCAAATTATAGACGAAGCGAACTTTTTTTTCTATTTACTTTATTTTTACTATTCGATATTTTTATTTCAAAACGAGTGAAAGGTTCACAGCAAGTTATTTTCAGTTTTCTTTGAGGTTTTCAATGGCCTACACGCTGTGGTGTTTGACCTGTTCCCTGAGCCGCGTCCTAGAAATGTTATGTTTCTGCTGACTGACAGATTTATGAACAAGTTTCATTCATGGAAACAGACAGCTGGAACAAACCACCAAGCAGACAGGCAGGCACAGGCCTGACGTCTAAGTTAGCAGAGCATTAAGAGGTGGTGGATGTCAGTAATACATTTACATTTTAGGGGCCTTCACATTTCCCTAAAGGCCCTGCAAGGCTGCTGGGGACCCCAATTTTAGCACCCGCTGCTCTAACTTAAAAAAAAAAAAAATCTCTGTCTCTCTCTCTGATCTCTGAATGTAGCAAGCAGCCTCCTCTGCCTCATAAAGGAGTTGTTGTTTACTACTAAGCTCTGCCTGTCTCAGGTTTCATCCCCTCAGGCTCTGCCGGCTGGACTGTCATCTCCCCAGAGGGAGGGGCTGTGACATAAAACAAACAGAGATATGCCAGGGTCACAGCGCAGAACACCTAGTGCAACCCGACACCACAGCCGAGCCGAGCCAGGTCAGCCGGCTGACTAGCATTCCTCACAGCAGCGTGGCTGTGTTTGTGTGTGTACAAGGGAGAAAAAAAAAAAAGTCTCCCAGACTCATGCAAACATACCGGCACACAGCTGACTCACATGTGGACCGAGAGGAGGCTGTTTCTACAACGTCTCAGCGGAGGCCCGCCGTGTTTCATTCCCAGACTCGGAGCAGTGCAAACTGAGAAGCAGGCAATAAAAACATTCAACCCGACAACCTTTAGGCCAACAGCCTGGCCCCAAGTCTGACCTCACCTGGTTTCCTCGTGTTTTATAAACGTTGTTCTGGAAAGAACTGGCTCAAGAAAAGAAAATCAGAATATCATATAATGTATACCCTGATCAGCCACAACATTATGGCCAATGACAGAAGAAGTAAATAACATTGACCATCTTGTGACAGTTCAGTGTTCTGCTGGGAAACTTTTGGACCTGGTATTTAGAGACCAGACCAGGCACCTCCACCCCATAGCAATGACACCCCTTGATGGCAGCATCCATCCTAAGCAGGATACAGCCTGACACAGACGCACACGAAAAGTGTTTAGGAACAACTCAAAAAACCTGGCCTCCAAATTCACTACATCCCAAACTGGTGAAGTATCTGATGGATGATCCGCAGAGACCCCGCCCCTCAACACATAGGACCCCCAAAGACCCCCCACTAACAACATAAACATCCTGTTACCAGACACCACAGGACACCCTCAGAAGGCCCATGTCCATTCTCTGATGAGTCACAACTGTTTTGGAGGCACAAGGGAGGCCTACACAATATTAGGAAGGTGATCATAATGTTATGCCTGATCGCTGCGTACTGCTGGTGATGGAAAATCTTAGATGTAGGATAAAAATGAGGTAAGAATGCTTCACAAAAGACTGGGAATAATGGCTATAAACAACAACATGGATTTATTTAGAAGAACATAATCATTCATTGTTGCAATCTTCGCATTGTATTTGATTCTCATCTATTGAAACATGGTCAGATTGGGTTTGTTCTTTATACTGACTGCGAGCTCTATCCAACACTGTTGCCAAAATAAATTTCAAAAAAAGAAAAAAAAAAGAAAAAGAGCAAGTCAGCTTTGGTCTGCTTAGATTTAAATATGAACAGAATAAGACTCGAATCGTGCCTCAGTTCTAGTCAGAGTAGCAGAAGCAGAAAAATCCCACTGTCACTCCCTAAAAGCTCTCTAAGATGCTAAATATAATCTTGCTGCGTTGCGCTTTAGGCTTTAACTAGGACCTTCTAATCTGCACATCCATCTCAATCTGTCTATAATTTCATATTTTGGTCTCCTCCGAGCTCCAAATGACAGGGAGAAAATAAAGATGGAGCGCAGTGTGTCGCCGATGACGGACACAAAATGTCAGGAAGAGGACTCCCCACTCCCCACCCCACTCCACTACACACCACTTGTGATCTATGTACAGTAAATAATGAGGGTGTGGAGTGTGACCAGATTTATGTGAGCTCAGTTTTTAGATGACAATTGTGCGCTCACTCCCAACATCATCGTGTGAACCTGTTCAGCAAATCTCACTGTCGACTCAATCAGAGAAATTACTTGGAGAACTAACACAGGCCGACATGTCTGAAACAATATGTCACGTAATATCTTTCATTACAACATTTTGTAAAAAGTGTCCCATCCCACATTGAACTAAAAGTTGCAGCTGTCCAGGATGAATCAAGACAAAAGTGAAGCTCAGCGTGGTGTCTCTGGTGGTCGCCATCTTGGCTTTGCCTGACTCCACATAAAACCCGGCTAATTAAAAACAAAGTGGTTAAAGAAGTGGAGGACAAGTGAAGCAGCTAGCAACACCGATGCTACAGTAAGTAAAGTGTTAGGGTTAGGGGTTAGTGGATTTATTAAAGCTGTTTTAGTAAAACTGAAGTGAAACAGATTAAAAATGTCAAAACAATTACCTGTAAGATACTAAAATGGTCCACAAATATCCATGGGGTCATCATCATGAACATTGTTACACATTGTTATCACTGATTTCTATACAAGTGGACAAATCCTTCATGAAGTCCCCTATTTGTTTCCTAAAGAGTGTTTTTGAAGCTCAGCATGGTGTTTTCGGTCGTCGCCATCTTGCCTCCACCGAATAGGTGGTTTACACTTCTGCGTAAAATTGATGCAGAAGCTACGGCAACAGTGCAGACCCCAGCTAGCACCTCCCCAGGAATGTGACTACACGCTGCGGCGATGCTGACTGCAAGAGCTACGATTGGTCCGTTTGGTGGTAGCATGTTTCTGCTTCAGTATTTGTGGTTGCTTCTCCATTTCCACAATTTTTGAATTGATTGTTTTGGATCAATGAAAATGGAAGAGATCAAGGAAAGGTTAACTGAGGAGGTTCGTGGGTGCAAACATTTGTATGACCCGTGTCCCCCAACAAAAGTTAACCCAAAAAGGCAAAAAATACAATACACACATTCTGGTGGCGTTTTTACAGAGCGAGCCTGACTGATGAGGTATAAATGGCTCGCAGCGGCATAAGTTACGTACTGTACATAGGCTACAGCGTCTAGTCACAGTATTTTAAATAAATCCTACAGATTTATGCAGAAATTTGAGCCATGATATAATTTTTACATGCGAGTCAAATAAAATTTCTCTCTCGCTTAAGATATCAAAATTGCTTTACGTAGCGGGCATTAAACATGTTTATTTCTACTGAAAGGCAGAAACTACACGCGCTGCTGAAAATCTTGACCTTTCTACATTTCTATAATATAAAAAGCATTCACGATGTGTGGCTCAGTTATAAGAGGGAAAACAAAAAAAGATCTGCTTTGTCTATCCAGGAAACCCTCCAAAAAGAAAAGAGGCGGTCACATTCCAGTTGGAGTCTCAATACGAAGAGATGGCACAGTTAATGCCTGTGTTTTCCAGACCAGATCTACAGTAGGAGGCACATTTCAGCTTTCTTAAGAGAACAATAGCCTGTGAGAGATGATCAGCCACAACATTAAAACCACTGACATGAGAAGTAAATAACATCAACCATCTTGTGACAATGCAGTGTTCTGCTGGGAAACTTTTGGACCTGGCATTTGTGTGGATGTTAATGTACCACCCACCTAGACCAGACCAGGAATCCCCACCTCATAACAATGACACTCCTTGATGACAGCAGCCATCCCCAGCAGGATGCAGCCTGACGCAGGCAAAAACAGTTTAGGAACAACCTAACAACTTTGCTCTGGAGGTTTCAGGCCGGTTTTTGTAAAGCGTCTTGAGACAATGTGTCTAATAAATAAAATTGAATTGAAAACTGAATTGAATTGAAAAAACATGGAAAACCGAACAAGGATTGATCCTCCCACGCAAACTCACTATATCCCAAACTGATAAAGTATCCCCTCCAATCAAAGGCCCCCGCTGACAAAATCCTGCTTCCAGGCACCACAGGCAGACACCCTCATGTCCATTCTTTGATGAGTCATAACTGTTTTGGAAACACAAGGGAGACCAACACAATATTAAGAAGGTGGTCATAATGTTATGCCTCGTTAGTACATACAGAAAGTAATAATAGAAAGTCTATGTTAATGTATGGTATGTGCCATCTCATATCTTGTTAATGATCGGTTGGTTGTCCCTGAAAGGTCCCTGTTTCAAATGCTGTCCCCGACCACTTATTAAAGACATAAGGACTCAAATGGTAAAAGTGATTAGATCTGATAGCACTTCTTACTCCAGAGAAAGAGTAAAGGCGTCCATGACCTCTACTCCATTTATCTTCTGTTCGTCTCTCAGCAGCCCGACCAACGGCAATCGTGGAAATTTAGCCCCTTTACACGTCTGTCCTTTCGCTGCTATCTTTCATGTCTACACGGACCTCTCTGTCCATGTGTCTAATAAATGTCAAAAATTCAAAAGGGAGCCTGATCCGCTCCGTCTTTGTATAAAAAGCGTTGTTTAAAAGCACAAAAGGAGACGAGGCTCGGTGTACCTGGAGCCCCGTGTTCCACTGGCACACACTCTATCTGCCCTCTATTTTTAGCTGCAGAACACATTGTTAAGGGTTCATTGTTAATGTATTGTGTTCAAGTCACAGAAAGTGGAGCAGCGTGCCAGGCAGGCTCCCACAAGGCAGAGTCACCTTGGCCCCCATCAGAAAGTAGCTGTGATTAAAACTGAACCCTGCTGAGAAAACACAACCAAATCAGCTCATGATTATAGAGTTAGCACTGAGGCCTGTATGAACACAGGACAACATTCATCAGCAGTCATCTGCTAAATATCTACTAATACTCACAAATACATGAGGATTACAGCAACAACTAGTTATTTTTAGTGAAGCTGTCTGTGTTCTGATCACTACTAGAGCTATGGACAGCTTGGACATATTAGCCCCTGTTTTATTTATTTGTCTGGGTTTGATGGAGCTCAGAGATACAAGCAAGGCATTTTGGTGAGTAATGGTACGTCTGCACTACAAGCAAACATTGTTGCCGAGTAGCTGTCGGGTCTTTGCGACCCCATCACACGGTTGTTTATAACGGGCTTTGATTCTATCGATAACACATCAACAGGTAAAGCAAACTTTGGACATCAGTTTGTCGCTTTCTATTGCTGGCCTCCATTAAAGATGCCTTGTAGCTTTCTGCTCTCCGACTGCTTGTCTGAATGCACCATACTCAGTGTGTTTACATGCAGAGCTTATTCGAGCTATGCTCAAAATTCGGCTTTCTCGCTACAGTCCTTGTCCCAGTTTACATGCAGCGTGAGAAAATCGAATAACTGTTCTCCTCCTCCACATTCGGTAAACTGCGGTTACTATATGCATGCCAGAGTAAATCGCATTCCAATCGCATTATCTGGGTGTCTCAATCGGATAATGAGAACTCCGATTTTAATCGGAGTAACACGTTTACATACGCTTAAGTTCTCCTGTTATAGTCCGATTAAGGCAATAATTTGTTTTTTTCACGCGCATGTAAACGCACTGACTGAAACATGATAAAATCCTGACGAGTGGTTTTGAAGCTCAGTGTGGTGCCTCAGGCCGTCGCCATCTTGCCAATGTCAGACTCCACTGATCTCTTAGCTAATTCAAAAACTGAGGTGGATTTTATTGGGAGGTGAGACTGATACGCAGCAACCTGTGAGGACATCATCATGTCAGTCAAAGCAGCCACGTCATGAAAGTAGAAATTAGATAAATAAAAGGAACTAATAGTCCTAATTTGTCCACTAGGGGTCTCACTACTTACGTCAGAGTTGCGGAAATAAGGACAACATTTGCCAGCAATGTGCCCAAATATTATATATACTTTAATATATTTTTCTTAAGACATTTCAGGTTGTTCATAAAATATTTTGTAAAAGAATAAATGTAAACATTTTCGTTATGTACCTGTTTGAACTAAACAAAGGGAAACATTTGGAGTTATCTTTATTTATACCTTATTATGATATAAAAATTAGTTAGGCACCCCTGGTCTACAGGAAGCCCAGTCATTTTTGCACACATTAATTGTAAGGATTGCCAGATTGCAAAATAATAATAAAAATAACATGTAATACAACTCATTATTGGTTCATTGAAAGTTAATTACCCATCATTTTCCATAGAAGAGGACTAAGCCCTGAGTTGCAGCCTTGTACGACTGCATAGTCCATATACTGTATCTGGTTCAGTTTGTATCTGGTATGGAAAACAAAGAAAGCTGAAGGAGGCAATCAGTAGGACCAGCTTGTCATTTCAAACGTCTTCATTGTATCATTACTGGTCTGGTCTGATTATGCTGATTATCCTTGTTGAGGGAAAATGGTTTGAGGCTGAAGTAAAACATGTCAACATGTCACAGCAGGGATATTGTTTTGCAAACATTTCACCCACATAAACCAACTAAAAGCAGAGCTATAGTATATAGCTATAGCTATCAACTAAATTGATCAGTTAAAATGTATAAATTATAAAATGTATAAATTATGATCAAGTTTGTCGAGGAAGCAGAGCTTATTGTGAAGCACTGAACAGCGACAGAAACAGTTCAACCTGTGCCTCAAAGCATCAGGCAGTTTCAAGGCTGTCACTGATGAAATACCTAATTTAAAAAGCGATAGATAAATAAGCAACAAAAAGAAAAGAAAAAGAAAAAAAGCTCAAATGAACTTTCAGACATTCACAGGATTGTTTTGCTTCTTGGAATTACATTGAAAGACTAATAGTATTCCACAGAGAAATAAACATCATATGAAGCCTTGGAGGGGCAGCGCTGTGCATGCATTCACCCTGGTTTTTGTGTGCGAACTCTTTCTTAAACATGTGCATATGCACACGTTACACTGAAGGTTAAATCCAAACCTTCACAACCATATAGCTCAAGGCTGCAGAACGTGTCACTGTAAAGCTGCTGAATGCTTCTGTTCTTCACTAGCTTTTTTTTCCGCCCGCATCTTGAGAATAGAATAAATTCCATCAGGTGAATGTTTGATTAATTTTCTTAAGTATTGCTTTAATTACTTTAATTTTTTGTGGATTAGTCATTCAGAGCGACTCTCTCCATTAAGGTAAGGTCAAAAGTTCAGCTCCTCGTTGAATTTTTTTCCCCTTCTTTTGAATCTTTTTCTCTATTTCTGTTAATGGCACTTCTTTGCTATGATGGTTCCCGTCTCCTTTCAACAAGCTTAATTTAGATCAGAGTGGACAGAGAACCACGACGTCCAACAAACCAGGAACATAAAGTATACATTCATGGGTTACTTCCAGATCTGCAAAGTACAAGGAGAGATGGTTTCTTAGCCTCCCTCCTGTAAAGCTTACAAGCATTATGACCACCTTCCTAACACTGTGTAGGTCTCCACTGTGCCTCCAAAAACAGTTGCGACTCATCAGAGAATGGACTTCTGAGGGTGTCATGTGGTGTCTGGCAACAGGATATTGTTGGTGGGTCCTATGGGTTGGGGGGAGGGGTCTCTGCAGATATTTCAGTTTTTAATCTCAGTGACTTTGGAGGCCAGGTCAACAACTTGTGCTGTCCTTGTCCTAAACCATTTTTGTGTATGTGTCTGTGTCAGGCTGCATCCTGTTGGGGACGGTAACTGCCATCAGGGAGTGTCTTTGCTATGGGGTTATGGGGTGGGGGTGCCTCGTCTGGTCAATGTGTGTGGTACATGTATAAGTCACATCTAGATGAATGCCAGGTCCAAAAGTTTCCCAGCAGAACACTGAATTGTCACTGGATGGTCAGTATTGTTTACTTCTCCTGTCAGTGGTCATAATATTATGCCTGATCGGTGTATAGTCTCATCTTTCAGATTTACACCTCAAGGTTTGATGAGAGGATTAATGCCAACCTACGTCTTATAAAATGTCAAGCATGTGGATGAGGTGGAACTCGAAGCAACCTTGGGCAAGGTACTGGACCAGGTGGCAGGGAGATTAAACAGCACTCCCAGTTATAATATTGTGTACACATTATTGTTCCAGAAACCTGGTTGGAGGCACCTACCGATATCCAAGTGACGTAAAACCTTTGTACTGTGGGATGTAAACACTTTATCTGGGTTGTTGGCTTTGGTACCAGTGCAGCTCTTTGGCTGTATTATGTCTCACTGTTTCCTGGAATATATAACTCACCTGGATTGAAGTTTTGATTCCTGGTCCCTCTGGGGCTAAATCCTTGTGATGCTTTAGAAACCCTGTATTTCCCATTTAGCATCATCACAGGGTTGACTTGTCAGGCAGTTGTGAAGTGTCTTTGATGCTAGTTTTTGTGTTGTGTCCTCCCATTAGTTGGATTTCTCTTCTGATTCAGGTGTGGCCAGCTGTGTATGACAGTTTGTAGCTCCTCCTAGCTTCCTAGCTAATAATAGCTCTTCCTATCTTCCTAGCCTCCCAACTAATAGTAGTGCTCCTAGTCTTCCAGCTAATAGCAGAGCTCCCAGCCTACCAGCTAATAGTAGTGCTCCTAGCCTTCCAGCTAACTCAGCTCTCCCTAACTTCCTAGCTGCCCAGCTAATAGTAGCTCTGCCTAGCTTCAGCTACCCAGCTAATAGTAGCCCATTCTAGCTACCTAGCCTCTCGGCTAATAGAAGCTTTTCCTAGCTTTTCCTAGCTTCCTAGCCTATTCCGGGATATAGAAATGATCCTGCCTATTCCTAGTCAGCTTTTCTGTTTTCCTCTTTTGACTACCAAATACAGACTACTCCCGTGTGCTGGTATGGAGAGTCATTTGCTAACTTTTGCCTGAACTTATGATAATTTTAGCTTCATGTTAGCTACATCAGAGCTTCCCGATATGTTTATATTTCTCAATCACATATTTAATATTAGCATGAAAACAATTACTTTCATAACTCAGATATAATACTGTATGAATGTAACACAAGCCGTCCCACTCAGCTGCTATCATGGGACTCGTTAATCTCTGTCTGCAGAGGTGATGCTAGTCAAAACAAGCATGGAGTCTGGCGTCCAGACCTAACTGGGGGTAACAGGAATGAAAGTAAGAGGCTGAGATGTTGGAACCTGCTCTGAAATAACAACACAGCCCGAACGCCGTTCAGAATAATGCAGAAATGTGACACATGCTGATGAACAGCCAGGCCTTTTAAATGTCAGATCCTGAATATGAAAACCTAGATAAAACCTGAGCACACTCACTGTGTGTAAAACTGCCCTTTCACAGCTACTGTGTTTCAATATAGATCATTTAGACTGACCCACTTACATTACATTATTGTGCATATCATTTTTTAAATTTATAATAAAAAGCTTTTGTATGTGCTGGCCCTTTATCATAATATCTAAGAGCTCTCTCCGTTTCCGTGAGAGTACTTCACACTGGTAGTATTGCGAGGACATACACACACAAACACATAATAGAATATACTGCAGGGGTCTCATCGGATAATACTTCCTCCTCTCGTCTCTGCTTGTGCCTCTGTCTCTTCTCAAATGTGATATTGTCAAGCGGCTGCAGCCGAGACATTCGTCCGGAGGAGAGGACGACGCTGGGCCTCCGAGAAATAACCGGGAAGGAAGACAAGTCAGCGCTTGAACATGTAACATCGATACACTTATGACTGATAAAGCAATCCCGCTCTGCTTCGTAACATTACCTAAGTGGAGTGCCAGCAAAACATTATTGGGCTGCACGGCCGGGCCTTTCATCTAATGCCACGTAATATAATAATGTGATACTTTATTGATCCTCGCCAGAGAAAAAAATGACTTTTCTCTTCCTTATCATTGTTCATAAAGAAGTCAGAGGTCAGTGCAGCTGCTGAGGATCAACCAGGGAGAGGCCACTTCCCCTTATTTTCAGACTTGTAGCTGGCCGTAGCTAGTGCTAAAGGCTGAATATTAATGACGCCAGCTGATCCAAATTCACACAAGGTAGTTATTTTTGTGGTAGGGATAATCCAGTGAAGTGAGTGGCAGGAACTTCTCTGACTATCTTTACCGTATATGTTAATATCTTAAACGTAGATAATGTAACAGCTTAATGTCTTATGTCATAAAGGAAAGAGACAAACATCTACAGGTGTCAATACAGTGTTAATCTGCACCAGCTTTTCATCCAATATCACCGACAGCGAGGCCAAGAGCAACGTTACCATTAAGTTGAGTGTTGTCAACCACAACATTATGACCACTGACAGGTTCAACTTGTGACAATTCAATGTTCTGCTGGGAAACTTTTGGACCTTTTGGCATTCGTGTGGAGGTTGCTTAGAGATGTCCCAGCCTCCTAGATCAGATCAGGAACCCCCCACCCCATAGCAATGACACTCCATGATGGCAGCCATTACCAGCAGCCAGACACAAAAACATGAAGAACAGCTCAAAGTGTTGATTCACCAGATCCCAAACTGATCAAGTACCTGTAGGATGATCCACAGAGGGCCCTCAACCCACAGAACCCAAAATCAGTCTGTTTCAGACACCACATGACTCCCTCAGAAGGTCCATGTCCATTCTCTGATGAGTCACAGCTGTTTTGGAGGCACAAGGGAGACCTACACGATATTAGGAAGGTGGTCATAATGTTACGCCTGATCAGTGTGTGACTGGTCTCTTAATGAAACTGCGCGATGACAGACGAAACTTTTTAAAGCAGCATTCCCATCAAACCTACAGCACCCGTCCATTTCTTCAACCTCAGTCTCTTCAATCAAAGGAATGCGGTCCGTGTCACCATGTGACCCCCCACCCCCCACCACGTAACAATAATGCAATAACATTAATGTAACTGGGTAATAACAAGAGGGGCTGAATTGCTCCCTGGACGATGGAGCGGAGAGGAAATGATCATAACATGCTTTCAGATCCCTCAGGATCTGTTGCAACTGACATGAGAGCATCTGAGAGGGACGCCATCCCCGGATACTGTTACTTAAAGCAAATGCTACGCTGTGCTCCAGGCGTATAGATGCCAAACAATTACTATATATGAGCCAGTGGCTTTTTTTTCCCCCCTCCTCCTCTCTCTTCAAATGCCAAAATGTGGGCATTTTAAAGGTGAACTATTACTCCGTTAAAACAGGCTCTACGCACTAGCTATTTACTGCTAAATTGAAGATTAAATTATAGTCAGTGGAGTGCTCTCACTTTAAAATGTCAATTTATATTTTATAGGGGACTACAAATACACAGACACACACAGGGTCCAGTTAACCAGACACGAAATTAACTGAAAAGCAACTTGAAAGACGAATACGTGTGAATCCCAGTGATGTGTGGGTATTAACAGAAAACATCGCAACACATAACAGCATCATCAATAATGCATCAACAAGCTCTTTTTTTCTTTTTAAAGGCTATTGTGGAATGTGTGAAAAAAAACCCTAACCTTTTCATCCATTCAGTTACTGTCCTATCTATTTCAGTCTACACCGGGGTCGGCTCCAATTTAGAAAAAGCTTTTACGCAGCTTTTCTAACCGTCCATCACTGTTTAGTGAAAGGAAAATTGTTGTCGAGGTTCACTTGTCTTTCTGCGCGCACAAAATTGGGACCAATCTGACCCCAATTTTTGTTTTGTTGGAAAAGCATTCCTCTCTGCTGCCATTCTGGAGGGGGGGGGGCAACAAAAACATATATAAATAAAAAAAATGCTGCGGCCGCATTCAAAGACATTAATAGATAAAACCATAAATAGATGCACCGTGGAGAGCGTGTTGGCTGCTCGGGGCCACGGGGCGTGACATCGCCTTGAAAGCTAAACACGACATTCGTTTTGAATTTATTCAGTCAAATGTTTTTAATTGCAGAAAGATGTGAAATGTAACATGTTTAATAAAAATACATTTGCATTTACGTAAAACCTCTATATGTTCAACAGCGTGAATGCAACAGAGCTTTGGTCAGGAGTGTTCCTTCGCGCGTGGAAACGAAATCTGGAGCGTTAAGACGACACGTGCATCCCAGGCCCCGTTCAGACCTGGAGTTAAGAAGTCCACAGCGATCTGATCACAAGTGAACCGCTTTAGGTACGGGTGTGAACGCACTCTTTCGAGATCCGATCACCGAGACCACATTTGGGGAAGGTAAACCTGTGACCAAATAAGTTCTTCCTCATTCATTCAGAAAGAAACAAAACACAACTGCTTTGTTTTTTTTGTTGATATAAATCAAAATAGATTCAAACAAGCTGAATATGAGAAGCATATGTGGAATTCTTTCATAAAATTGGTTGGTTAAAAAACTAAAACTAATGGTTTGGTTCCATAGAACTGTGACAATTTCAACAATATTTTATCTCTAGTTTTGCATCTTGTGCATGGCTTTGCTTTTGCTCTTCTCTACCGTCCAATTTTTAAAAATACAGTCATCTTTTAGGCCTGGTGGTATTTTGGGGGGTTTCGGGGTTGTGGCTCCTGTCATGTTTTGGATCTACCTCACATGTGGACTTGATGTTCAGATTGACTTAAATTGGAAAATTTACTTTTTAAAACCCAGCACGAGTCTCTGAAGCGGAGATGAATAAATAAACAGCCACATAAAGTGTGTAAAATGTTCTACAAATTGTATAGCGCCCCCACACTGTTTAGATACCTAACAGTAGATAACAATCCACTGGTTTCATACAGCAGCTGCTGTCCACAATTCTGAGACCCATATGATGTCTTTATATGCGCAGAGAGCAGGAAACTGTGACCAGATCTCAAGTGGAAACACATTTTACTGTCAGGTGTGAACAAACGAACTTAAATCCGGCTTCTTGTGATCAGATCACTCAGGACTCAACGTTCATATTGGTTCTGAACTGGGCATCGGTATCAAATATTGGGAGATGACAGTGTTCAAAGGTTTAAATAAAGGCACTTTACGAAAGGGAAAAACAAGAGAAGTATGAAAAATAAAACAGCTGGAAAAAACGAAGTAAGAGCAAGTGTATCAAAAATCTACAATAAATACAGTTTTTCTTCTGAATCAGAAAGATACAAGCGTTGTTCAAAAGTCTTCCGCTAGTCAGAATAAAAATCATCATACCAATAATTATTTTAGTTCATAATTAACTTTTTGCCAAGTTTACAATGATAAAAAAAAAAAAAGTTTGCAGCGATACGAGATAAAATACAAATGTGTCTCTGTGTGATTTACCAGCAGGCAAAACGTGATGCATGCATTTAGTTAAAAATATTCTTCTACAAAAACACAGAAGGAAAAATATACTGTTAAGCTTTAGTCGGTGGTCCTTGTTATAAAGTGTTTCCCTCTGGTCGCTCAGTCGACATTCCTGTACCTGGAGAAGAGGTTGTAGAGGACGCGCAGTGTCGACTTAAGGTCGCAGTTCACAATGTCTGCAGAACAAATAGAACGGAGAACAGAACAGTTACGTTAGAAACGATGATCAGCAGCTTTAAAACACCTTTTTTTTTCTCCCCACAAATATAAGAATCAGATTAACTTGTTGCATTCAGCGTCTTTTAAAAAGGTAAAGACTGAAAAGCATTAACGTGTTAAATGGAGGTCCTACCCTCAGGTCGGGGCTTTGGTCTCTCCAGACCTCCGTCCTGCATCAGTTCAAAGGAGAACGACACATTGTGGACCTGCAGGGGGGGGAGAACGCGACGAGGATGTTAATGGATACATAGAAACACCACAGACAATCAGCCCACATGTGTGCAAATCACACATGTGCGTGTAACTCCACACGGAGGCTCCTCGCTGATAAGAGAACATGCACTCCGGGTGGATTCATTCGCAGCTCCGTGTGTCGGCAAACACGGCTCTGTGAGGCCGTGAGCAGCTGCACAAACACTCTGCAGCCTCATTTATCAACGGATAAAAAAAAAAAAAAAAAAAAAAAAAACCTTTCCCAACGCAGGGAAGGTGATACAGTCTCTGAAAGACGGGTTCTGTCAGGTGAACGAGCAGCGCGTCGAACGTGACGGCATAAAACCGGACAATTATGAAAAGTTGATTCCACATTCTGGCTCTAGTGCTTTCAGATGAGAAGAAATGAAACTAGACTTTGTGGGCTTTGTGATTAGCGAGCGATAAAAAAAAAATAAGACAGAAGAGATAAGACACAGTTGATGTCTGAAGACGTTTTTGTATTCTCTGCCCGCTGTATCCGTGCGCGCGCGCTCTGCACCGCTGTGAAGTACTAAAAGCTTCGCCCAACAAGGGCTCATTGTTAAAAGCGCAACCTCAGCCCGTCTAATAGAAAAAAAGAAAGGAAGAGCCTGAAGTAGAAATCAGAGCAAGAGCGCTTTCTCGTTGCCTCGTGCTACTTTTCCCTCGCCCGCCCCTGATGAATCGACGATAGGCCTCGCGGCCCTGAAACACACACACACACACACACACACACACACCCACGGAGCCGAGCCCCTTGAGCCATTCCACTGTTTCCCTGTGCAATAGGAGATTACAGATGCTACGGGGCCGGTGCCTGCCCCTCCAGGCCAGGAGTGTCTGTGTGCGAGCGGTTGTCTACATTCGGAGGACCGATGCCCATTTTCGCCTCGCAGCTTGGCAAGGGCCGCTGGCCAAAACCCAGACAAAAAGACCACTGTGGTGTCTCCGCAGATTGCCTGTTCAGAATACCGTAGTACTACAGAGGCCAATGGAGAGGAGAGATGGCTCCGCACTGAATTGGCTTCGGGGGGGGAAAAACGGATGGCATTTATCAAGCTATTGAGAGGAAGGAGAGTCTTGGCTCCGAGTGCGCGAGGCTCCTCAGAAATGGAGTATTGATCCGGGAGTGTTCCTTAAACTGTACGTCGGGACCAAAAGATGGGTCACGGCCACGTGTCTCAACAACAACAGGCCTGCTAATGTGAAATACAGCAGGAACACCGCCACGATTATTTTGTTAAAGGTAAAACGTTTGTCAAAAGCCACCGCAACTTCGTATTTAAGTCGGTGGGAATAACGACAGATGTAAAAAGACAGACTGCTGTCGCTGACATCTTTATTCATATGAAACTAAATTTAAAAAATAACCACTGAAAGTAAAATAAAGGATGTTTTACATAATATTTTTTTGTCAGTGGATAAAAACATTTTTTAAGTTTTATTCAGCATTCTGCATGCTTCTATGTAATCACTCACTGTAGCTAAAAATACATGTCCGGTAAAACTGCATTGTACTTAATGCAAGTTCTTTATCACTTTGTTGAAAGACAAAATTCATTAAATCTAATTTATCTGCAGCCCACTGAATATTAATCAAGAAGCGTCGACAAAACAGCTGCGAACAAGACTCAAAACGTTCAGACAGGACAGCAGCGCTGAGAGCCGTAACCATGGTAACTGTACACAACAAAGATGACTGTCTTCAGATACTAGTACTGGTAATAGTTACCAAAAAAAAAGACTAACATACCAGTGTAAGAGATTAAAATTAAAGGTTTAGTGCAATTTTAGTCATTGTAGTTTTGTTTATCTAATAGTTAATTATTAAACTAATTATCTAAAGCAGAGAGTGTACATTTTTACACATTCCTGTAAATACTAATGCTTAACGGGTTATGTAACTCTCGTTCTAATCTAATCATTAGCCCTTTAAATTAAGCCCTAAAAACCTAACTGTCCCATTGACAACCTGAAGCTTCACATTAAACCCAACTCAGAAATATTTGTTTAAAAAAAAAAATATATATATATATGTGTATATATATATATATATATATATATATATTATATTTATTATATATATATATATATTTATATTTTTTTATATATTTCTGTGTTTGTGGAAGCATAGTATTTATTTATTTTTTTAACAGTCTATTTTTCTAGTGAGGTGTTCATGCTGCCCAGCTCCCTGATGGATGTGGAAAAACAATCACACTTTACCTTCTGGTCAAAATTCTCCGGTGTGAGAAAGAAGTTGTAGAGTGGCACAAAGTATCCCTCCAACAGCCCCATCAGCAGCACCAGATAAACACCATCTGCAAACTGAAAGCAGAGCAGGCGGCTTCAGAAATATGACAGCGCAATCCAGACAGAACAAGAGTGAGAAGCGAAAGAAAGATTTTACGGTGACCATGTCTACCAAGGGGCGTAAATTATATGTGCATTGTTTTGGTAAAAATATAAATATATGAAAAAAATTCCATGTCAAAGGCTATTTTTACACTTCACTGTATTGAAAGACATTTCTTCTCAAGCTTCAGTATAGAGCAGAACTTACCTGTGTGTCCAGTTCAGACACCTCTAGGTTGAGCTTGTTCAGGTGTTTGTTCACAAATGTGATCAATGTCTGAGAAAACATGAAGAAAAATGTTATGAACAACACGGAGTCTGCAAACACACATTCTTCTGTTCTATTTACAGCAGATTAGAAACACTTTGTCAGTCGTATTCAGCTTCCACGTAAATACTTAAGTTGGAATCTAATCAGAATGAATTTAATCAGGTTGAAGAAATATAGTCCACGTCAATGCAGTCGCGCAGAGTTAAAAATCTCTGTGTGGATCATCCTGCTGGGGATGGCTGCTGTTTATTTTTTTAATATTTATTTATTTATTTATTAGCACCGTAATACAGAATAACAATAACATAGAAGAAAAGAACAAAAAACAACAAGATACATAAAAAAAAACCCTAACTGGGCTTATTCAAGGTACCCCCCACCAAAAAACATAAAACACAAAAAAAAATCAATAATAAACAACAGCATCAAAAACAAAGGTAAAGGCCTTAATATAACTCAAAAACTTTGTTTAAAATTAAGAGTGAGAGTGTGGCTAAAATCAATACGTCTAAATGGAGGCTTGCTGTATTAAAGTTGGGACTTAAAATTCATTAATGACGTAGATGTTTTTGCTAAATGAAAATACAAACTTCTGTAAAAGACTTTGTGAAGTAGGACAAAAGGGAGGATGAAGTCTAACTGCATGTCTTGTGTTGTAAGAATGAACCTGAGAGTTAACAGTTTCATTGCTACATGGTACATGTCTAAGTAACATCCACAGGAATGAATGCCAGGTTCAATGCTATTTATTTCTCTGGTCATAATGTTGTGGCGGATCGACTGTAATTCAAGGTAAAAAGAGCTGCGTTTCTTTACCTTCTTGACGACATTCAGCTTATCTGGAGCGTGGTCAAACAGTGTGTCAAAAGCATCGCGCTCTGTAGAAGAAACAAACGAAATGAAAAGGACACAGCACAACACAACATGAGAACAATGAATTAATCCTTCAAGGAAACTGTTTTGTTGCAGTTGCTCACATAAAGTGACAGTTGCAGGGAAATAAAACAAAATACATAAGATGCATAAAAACTAATAATTGCACGGGAAGATATAGAGGGTATGCACTGATGTCATTTCCGCCTGGGGCCACGCCCCCTGAGTGGTAAAAACACGGTGAAATGTATCAGTAAATACAGAGAGGCCAGGAAAAATGTGGATTATCAGGTCAAATTAAGGACAATTGGACTCGACAATGCTCCATATAAACTAGTATGGATTTGGAAAAGTGGATTTGCCTCAGTTTCAGTTTGTTGTTGTTTTTTTAATTTAGTTCTTTGTAAACTGATTCTTGGGCTAAAGGGGCAGATTATATAAGATTATTCTTCTTTCTGCTTCCCTTTCATTCAGATTTGGGAACGTTCGTGATTATATCGTATTGTTTTGTTTCAATGAATGAATGAAACTAAACTATTTTCATTACGATAAATGCAGCTAAATAAAAGATGCGTCCGATTGGACATTAGAAGGATGATGAGGAGTGATGACTAATATTCTATTTATTATTTTATTGTTGTTTATTGATGGATCTGAAACAGTTACTATCGGCCGTAACTACGTCAAAACAACAACATCAACAAACTTATGTGACAGCCCTGCAGAATGCAACTTAAGAAGCAACTTAAGGTTTGACTTTATCAAAAAATACAGCATAAATAAATACCATCGGACATTAAATGTGAACCACAGCACCAGGTTTCTGTGTCTGGTCTGCTCTTACCCATTATTTAAATAAGTTTTACAATTTACACACGATTAAAGCCTATGATTCAAACTAATGTGACTAATCTCCCTGTTCAACTGTCATTTTTCAACACTCAGTAGCCGTAACCATGGAGACTTCACTTGCTGTGACATCACAGATTTACCTTCTATAATCTCAAAAGCTAAGAGTGACCAACAGTTAGTGGGAGAAGTTATAAAGTTTGATGTCCACAGACAGGAATGAGCTCCTGTGTTGTTCTGTGGTACATGTGAGCTGAATGAGTCTCCTGCTGAAGTAATTGGCCAGTAGTCTTCACTCCTGCTAACATCCTCCTCTCTTAACACTGTGGTCAGAGAGTCCAGCTCCAGCCTTATAACAACCGATCAGGACATGCACGCGAGGAAATGCATATTTAACTTCTTTATGAAAACCTACCATGTCTGCCAGAGAAAGCCCTGAGAGAAAAGACAAAAAGGGGAGAAGGAAAAATGCATGAGACAATTTCACACTTGAATATTCACAATAAACAAGAAAGAGGAAATAAAAGCGTCCTATTCGATCGCAGAGGAATGTCGGGAACGGGAGGGATTATGCCACAGGAATGACAATACAATAACGCAGGGAGGGTTTCATAATTTGATTAACAATGGACACACGAGCACCTCGAGTATTGAAATAACCCGGGTATCATCGGTGGGACGGTGCACGTACTGCAGCACAATGCAGTAATCTGAGCAGGACAATGGTGCATGCTGGGTATTAATACAATGAATGAATGAAGACGTGTCTTTATGTACACACAGGGTTTTTTTTCTGTGGGAATAAACGGCCTCTTGTTTGTTTTTCTACAATGTTAATACTTTGGAGGATGTTGTAGTTGGAGAGGTTTTTTTTTTTTTTGTTTTTTTTTTGGTGGGTCCCTGAGGAAGAGATATCACGTCGGGCAGGCCAGCAAGAGATGGCAGGCACACACACACTCACACATGTTCACGGTGTAATCTGTGATGGCAATGGCGGGCAGGTCTGGGCAACGGTCCTGGTGGTGTGCTAATAACCGTGTTTCCACTGTGACCGCGCGAGCGTGAGCGAGTGTGTGTTATTAGCAGTCTATCCATCTACCATGACAAAATGTGTGCGCTTGCGTCTGTTGGCCGGCTGTTATCTCCCTGGTTGCTGCTGTCAGGCTGCAGGACAGCCTCACAGGGAGACAAACAAAAAGTGTGTGTGTGTGTCTGTGTGTGTGGTTTAAATAGTCTAATTCTTCAGCTGAGGGTGCCATCACACCACAACAATGGTCATCTATTCTTTAGGACTGTGACACGTTATTATTTTCTATTATTTACGTGTCAGTTCTTTGGTTAACATACCAAAAAATAATAAAGAGAACATCCACGTTTAAGCAGTTTCTCTCTCACGACACGCTCTAAAATGAAATCAATTTTTTAGTTTTGTTTGTGGATATGCTGCGACCTGGATGTCTGAACTCTAGAGAGTCTTTGTTGAGGCACTGACCACCAATCAACACTCAAGAGTGAACTAACTGGAACAGTCGGAACACGCAAACCACACACGGCGTACTCTTGAGTCGCAACCCGGCTCGTCAGCATGCTTCAACATGACAACGGTGCTGCTTATTGTTTGCAGGTTTGTACTTACTCTGTGTTGCCGGTGATTTCCTCTTGAATCTGTCTGGAATGAAGGATGCCCTCTTTTTTCTGAGAGACGGAAAGAAGAAGAACTGTTAATGTTAATTGTAGCAGCACAATGAACCACACATGCCCACAGAGAAAAAGAATCAAGGATGGATTTACACCAGAAGAAGAGTGGGAAATGTAATGCAAGGTAAAATATACATGATAGAAACACTGAACAACCGGGGGGGATTTAAGATTTCGCAGGAATTAATAAAGCGATTCTTCCATCATTTATCTTTTTGATAGTGGATGTTCCAGAAGCTGGTTGCCTAGGTGACCCTTTTGTGTACATTTCCCACTTCACATGTTTCCAAATGAATCAAACCGAAGATAAGAATATTGCTCTTCTTGTCGTTGCCACTCTTTCAAAAAGACTAAGTATCGATCCGATAAAGATACTATTGAGATATCAGAATGAGGAAAAACTTTATTTATCCCTGAAGGGCAATTAGGAGGACGAAGAGCGGTACATAAAATAAGAGCAATAGAATAAGATAACAAAAAGAATAAAAAGATTTAGATTAATACACCCAGCCCTGCATCACTGCGAAGCGTTTTGAAGATGGAAAGGTCCGAAAAATGAAGCGGCAGAATGAGAGGCCAAAAAATGTGCCGTGTCAGTTGTTTGGGTTTTTTTAGGGTGACCAGATGTCCCCACTTTGTCCCCGTTTTGGATGACCTGTCCCCTGGCTAAAGCTGTCCCAGAAACTGTCCCCAGTTTTAGTTTTTTATGAATGAGAAAAAAATGTTGCGCGCAGACTACAATTATTACGGTAGTCAGTCATTAGAGACATAGCAGCTTAAATATGTTTAAATATGTCGAAATAAATGAAACCGTAATTGTCACCCAACACGTCTAAATGTGCTGCCACGCACGTCATCCACCTCATCATCCTTTGCGACATCTTGACACTGCACCCAAGCATCCAAACTTTGACTTATGACACAGCCTTCAAAATTCTTCAGTAAAAATAGCTGTGAATCGAACAAATCTCTTAAAAAATAATAAAAAAAATCCCCTGAAAATCACAAAGATGCGGCTTCGCAATGGATTAACAACAGAGGTGACCTCTGCAATTACTACAAAATACCAGAGGTCCCCAGCTAAAACTAGTCCTGTGCAGACAGGGCTTCAGTGAATGCCTGAGGGAATTTCTTCAAGGTGTTTCTGAGACATTGTTTTCCCAAGAATGGACCGTGATGAACATGTAAAGAACCCGAAATCAAAATGCATCTAGTGACAGCTTTCACCAAGTTAAATAAATGAGCTTCACCCACCTGGACGACCACCACTTGAATGGAAACGTGGTCGGGCAATCTGATTGGTGCTCTGAAGTGCTGCGACAGCGCCACCAGCAGGTGCAGGATGGCGACTATACTCTTAGCGTGAACCGCTAAGGTGAGGGAAAAACAAGCAGGGCACAATAACAGAAAAAAACATGAGTTATTGAACAAATACAAGTACTTGTATTGTCATATTAATTTATGACAATTCAAACTTCCGTACGTGTATTATGTTTGTGCAGTATTTGCATCCAGGGCTACATCCAAAAATGTCACTTTTTATTCTCCAAATAAAACAGATGCCATCATTTGCTATTAATGTGTTTCCTTGTGTAATGTGTTATTTTTTTAATCGACCAGACGTGAATACCTCAGCGTAGGCACTGGGATGCCAAATAACAAGCCAAATATTTTCTATTATTTTTTATTATTATTTGTACCTTTGAAGGAATTTAGAATTATTTTTTTTTTGTGGCAAGGTCATATGCCCTCAATGGTAAATATGAACACAAGGCACCAAAAGTTGCCTTGAAGTAAGATTAAAAAAAAAATACAGAGGAAAAGGAGGGAGAAACTCAAAGTTCTGGTGCATGGCGTGTATAAAGTCGACCACATGGAGCCTGTTCTTTCAGACATGCTGGATGGGATTTACCTTTGGATACCCAGAACAATCAGGATCAATTAAGTGTCTAAAGCAAACCTTTGAGTGTACCTTGTGGCAACGGCGACTCGTGGAGAGAAAAGCTAAAAGCAGTCATAAAATCTTAGATCTTTGAGTACAAGGGTTTTTTTTTTACCCCCCTGTCTATTTTTGCAGCCTCTGGGTGGGGGATGAAAGTATGGACAAACAAAAGTGAATTGATTAAAAGGACAGCAAAATCAATTACATTCCATGTTATTCAGTGCTTTAGCATCTCTGAAGACACCTCGCACCAATAGAGCTTCAAGGACACAGCTTCTACCCGAGGCCCGTTTAAGAATGTCAGATTAATTGGCTGCAAAGAAAACTCATTTGATACAGCCTTTCTGTCACTCACCGCCCTCAATCAATCATCTTAATGCGTTTCTCCATTTGAATGCCTTACTCATAGGCTAATACCTGTCCTTGATGCCTTTCTCACTCTTATAGCTCATCTATGGGACTGTATATAGAAACGTCGTAGCCACTAGGGAGATATTTATCCATCAAGCATTAATTCAATTCACTTAAATTCAGTTTTATTTAAATAGCATCACTAGCAATATAAATTGTCTCAAGACACTTGACACAAAATACAATCTGAAGGAAAGGGAAAAACTCTATTTTAACAGGAAGAAACCAACACATGAATTCAGCACCAGCAATGGTTTTTTAAAGAAAAGATTGTGCAAAGCTTTGCAAAGTAAAGCTATTGAAATAATGGACAACACATCTCCACTTCCTGCCGTTGGCCAAACCAATGCTAGTATCCTGGGGGATAAGTGCGGCACCACTTTGGAGCCAGAGTCGGAGCAGTTTTTGACGAAACCATGCATCCTTCTCCTAGACTCAGTAGTGACTGATTAATACTGCGTTCTGCTCTTCCCTCCACCAGTTATTGAGCAATGTTGGGATTATACACCGTACTTATTTTTTTTTTCCCTACTCTCAAAAGTCCTATGGATGAAGCGTCGTCAATGGCAGCTGTCAAACATCACGATGTCACATCATAATAATGGAGGGACTACACTGTAGTCAGCCACTAGGGGGAGCTCCACTTGCTTTGGTTTCAATTAAGAGGAGCTGTCATGGCGTCCACTTTTTATACAGTCTTTTGTAAAAACTGGCAAAGTCCTCATTGGAGGACTGGTAAGCCTTGCTATGGAGGTGGATGGCGCCATCACCCAACTTTGGACAAGAGAAGGAAAATGGATGGATAGATGGATCAATGGATGGGTGAACAGGTAAAATGTCAGAGGTGCAAACAATGGCTCTTAAAGTTAGCCTCTGAGCAATTTGAACCAAAAACAAACAAAAGGGAATGAATCAACAATGAAGTCCAGGGCTGAATGAATATACACCAACCCCCCGGCTGCTATTATAGCTAAACCCCTTGGTGCAAAAGTGCCAGCTAAGACTGTTGTCTCTATAAAGAGACACGTTACAGTGAAACAAACTAAAATCTACAGAAGTGTGACAAGTCTTCCAAGATGCATTAAACAATCCACCTTCAGTACTTTCAAAACTGTGTGTGAGTGCATCTAGACATAGTGCACAAGAAGAACAAGTGCTGTTATGAAGTCGGTCATAGTATATGCTGAATTGATTTTTTTTTTTTTTTATCCTTCACTGTATTTGCAATTGATAATCCTATTAATGATATTTTTTTTGAAAGCAATGTCAGTTTACTGTGAGTGCCTAAGACTTTTGCACAGTACCGATGGAGCTAATGACCCCAGTAAGAGGCAGTGTGCTGAGAGCTGGACAGTAATTATCGCTACTCCCTGTGTCAGATAAAAGAGGGCCATCAAAGGAGAGCTGGAGAGCTCTATTGACATGCACAGCTACATTCGCTGTTGTTCTCAATCTCTCAATCTGAAAGCTTACAGCTCAATAAGAAGAATATTAATCCAATGGCAAGACGAGTACATTCAAGGATAAATGCTTTACACAGCCTCACCGTGCAAGCAAGAAACAATAAAGATCACGCTAAAAGCTGGTTTCTTCCTCCTTGAAAGAGATATTGAGATATGTCCTGCTAAAACCTCCCATGAGACATGTTATTTCAATTTTTTTTTCTATAAAAAAAACATCATTAGCTCAGTGAATAGAATAAACCTTCTTTGCTGAGATAAAGTCTAGATGGAGATACTACCTGGCCACTATTCCCATTTTCAACTACAAAAATTCTCAAAATACCAGATAATGAATTCCCTTTGCTGGAAAAGCACCATTGTAATGATGGAAGCAATACTTCGCTACAATTAATTAATGGACAATGGATGGAAAAAAAAATCTGATATTTTGTTTAATCCAAAAAATGGGAAATGTTCTCAAGGTTGCTGCCGTTTTTCTGTTATATGTGACATTATATGGATAATTTTGGATAATATACTGGTAATATATTTATTGTAATATTTACTAGTTAGTGCTCTTAGATGGACAGAATAAATAATGCCTTATATACTGTTGTTCCCTGTTAGTTATTGGGCTGATACATAAGGTTTACCACTACTAGCATATAGAAGCCAGTATTAGCCAGGTTAGTCTAATCAGATTACAGCTTTCAGCTATCCCGCAAGCCAGAAAAACATCCTAGTCCACAAATGTGTGTTTGTGGTGGAAATCTCTCTGTTGGGAACTGATGATGCTCCAGCTAAGATTTTCTGGATGAATCAAATTTGTGCAGGATTTATGTGGTGATGGAGACAGAAGAGGATCGTTTGTCACACATGTCATGTGAGCGCTGTAGAAGTAAATCCAATTTGTCTCCGTTTTAACATCTAAAACGTCCCTTTTTCCTACTGTATATTCATCCTCACTAATCAAGATAAGTCGCTCTGCATGTGTGTGTTCTTTGTTTTACTTTATTTCCTCTGTAACAAGCCTGACAAGTATAGAGTTTGAAGTCGTTTGTCATACTTTGACTAAAAGTTGTCTTCTGTTACACAGCTCCATATTTTTGGACCTTTGGCATCAAGACATGCCAACAACTCTTTTCAGTTACAATACTTCCTCAGTTAAAGTGACAACAGACGATTCTGACCTGTTCAAAACACATCTGTTCAGAACTAGCAGGTTGCAGCTTCTCTTCAGAGACCCTCATCCAAACAATTTCACAGTCTGCACCATGACACAGTCGCCTCTTTTAGCTATATTAGAC